>NC_071388.1:163776612-164443342 GCF_022682495.2 Desmodus rotundus | reverse complement strand
GCAGGTAGAATACACAGCTGCCGGAATCAAGGAGTGGAAGCAGGTGTGGCCCCGTTTACCATCATTCTCATTGGAGAATTTGTGTTTCTTGTTTACAGGTCTGGGCTCTGCCGTTTAGAGGCCCTATTCCCCAAAGGTGAGACCTTCCCACTAGCAGACCTAGAAGACGTGTCGTTGAATTATAAGCCACATCTCCTGTGTGGGTACTTCAGGCTTCTTACACCGAGAACCCTATCAGGCGAAGAGAGGAGTCACCTTCCTGGCAGGGATAAGCGATCTGATCATAAAGGGATGCATGGCTGCTGCTACACAGTAGGGGCGAGGAGGAATGGTTGGTACCCAGGCAATCCAATTGGGCACCTCTTGGTATTCCTTTGTCCAATTCTAATTGTAAAGGGACAAGTACAGCAGCCATGATGAGCCTATGTGATCACAGGGCCAGGGACTCGGAACCTCTAAGGAGCAGATAAGTCACTGAGGCCAGAAGTGCTAGCTAAGGGTGAGGAAAACCTAAACGGATAGTAAAGGAGAAAGATGATGATTGTCAGTTGTAGTCCCAAGACCAGTTCAGTGTTGGGGGCTGGAGTTCATTCCACTTCTTATAAGTTTTCTTTAGGGAGAGAGGCTGGAGTCTTGGAGCAGGGTCCCACAACTTATGGAAAGAAGTTGAGTCAAGCAATGCAAGGGGTGGGCTATAGTGGCACTGTGGTCCATCAGCCAGATCCCACTCCAGGACCGAAGGCCCCATCACCCCAGACGCAGGGAGCACAGCAGGCAGGCAGCGCTCAGCGGTCAGCAGGACCAACTCCTAACTTGTAGGGCCCAGTGCAAAACAGAAATGTAGGAATCATTGATCGAAAATCAAGAATTTTAAGACAGAGATAGCAGAGTAGTATACTCAGTGTGGGGTCTCTCCAAGCGTGGGGCCTTGTGTGAATACACAAATCACACACCCGTGACACAGGCTCTGGCTCTCAGTTCTCTTCAGAATTGCTCGGTTAAAAAGAGTCACTTCCTCCAATGTCACACCCCTTGTTTGGGCAGGCTGCATCCAATGACTGGTCAACCAAACCTGACCCTCTGGCTCCAATTTGGGACAACGTGGAATGGCCATTCAGGTTCAGAGTTTCCCTCGGGATCAGCAGACAACTTGGTTGAAACTATGTCATAACCCCACCCCTCTTCTGCCCAATCCGGGTTTCTTCCCACAGGTGGTGATTCCCAAAGCATTTCCTAATAACCCCTCTGCCCCTGGTCTCCTTCTCAGAGCCTGCTCCCTGGGGAGCCCAACCTGGGATATGGATTTATAGTTTAGTGCAAAAAGATATTAAAAAAGGATCAGATAAATCATGTAACTTATAAATCACACAAAATTGCAACTGGTAAAATACTCTGGCTTCGCTTTCGTTCATCTTTCTATCGCCTTTTATTAAAATACCCGGAGGAAGGGCTGGTTGTAGGTTTGTAGGGAGTTTTTCTTTTGCAGGTCTCTGTGGGCGGTGTGTTTAGGGGCTCCCATGGCAGAATATTACATTTTGAAAAGGTTCCTCTTGATATCGAAAAGGGTATGTGGGAAGGGATTAGAAACAACTCTGGTTTGAGGACAAAGCCCACCGTGATGGAGGCCACATCTAGAATAACCCTGAAACTTGGAAGAGGAATGCCCTTCAAAATAGTGCCAAAAGCCCTGGCTGGCATAGCTCAGTGGATTGAGTGCAGGCCTGTGAACAAGGGGGGAGTCACTGGTTTGATTCCCAGTCAGGGCACAAGCCCAGGTTGCACGCCAGGTCCCCAGAAGGGGGTGTGAGAGAGGCAACCACGCATTGATGGTTCTCTCCCTCTCTTTCTCCTTCCCTCCCCCCCTCTCTAAGAATAAATAAATAAAATCTTTAAAAAACAGTCCAAAAGAACAGTTAATTGAATCATCAAAGTATAGCTTTTCCTGAAAAATATGAGTTAGCAGAAATTATTGAAGATGTGGCCCTCTCTAGAGATTTTATTAGCTTGGCAACATTCAGAATTACTCACAAGCAGGAGATCACGACGGCTTTCTGCCACAGACAAAGCTGATATCAAAGAAGGAAAGTTTGGGTTTGTTGGGAAAAAAAGTAACAATAAACCAAATCTTACATTTATGTTTTTAAATTACCATTACTTGATTTCTTCATTTCCCTTTGTAATTTTTTTAGGCCGAACTTCTCAAAAGGGCCATCTGCAGAGAGCAATGTGCAGTGAAGAGCTGGCAGCTGCTGTGCAGCCGGTCTGGACGTCAGAGGCCAGAGTGGATGGACCGGAATAGAGGGTTGTTTGCTTGTCTGTTCGGTCTGTTCTGGGGAAAGAGTGGGGTGTTGATGAAAAAAAAAAAAATCTAGCCAAGATAGTGTTCCTTTCTTTTCCAATCAGAGTGAGTGGGGAATTGCAAAGTATCCATTTTGTACTAGTTGATATGACTGGAGTTTAGAAAAGACATGTATCTCAGAAAACAAGAGGCAGAAGACAAAGGCAAACCAGGAAATGTGTGGGCTTCTACATGTCTTCATTATATTTTTTTATATAAGATGAAAAATTAGAGCTATGTGGTGGTAGAGTAAGAATTAGATGGTAGGTTAAATGCTGGGTTCTATTACACATATTTGATTCTTATTTTTGAGCTGCGTCTTCATTCTGTTGCAATCTCCTCCGTGGCCAGGTGGGTGTGTTACTGCCCAGCATTCACTGATTTGAAATTCAGAAAGTGAGAGGAGCACCCATCTGTGCCTGATTGCTTGGATCGTTTTCTTTTGTTTTATATTTCTAATGAATAACAGTAGGCTTTAATGGCAAAAGGAGGCAGAATAAGGGCTTACTATGTTGTTTATGCTAATAAACAGGACTTGAGCAATAAAGGTCTTGAGTAAAGGCCCTGTTTCCGTTTGCTCATGGAGGGACACTGGTATGATTGAGGTCAGTGAAGAACATGGTGAGGCTTGTGTCCCACTGACCACCTTCTGCTTTGAAGCGCTGGGTGAGGAAAAATTCATACTGCACTTTAGAGTTTCAAAATATAACTAGACTTTATTAAGGACTTCCCATGCTGCCTAACGCTGGACAAAACATTTTGCGTGCATAACGCCTCTTTTCGTGCAGTCAGGCAGCGAGCAGCTCTGGAGCCAGACTACCCGGGTCTGAATTCCAGCTCCAACACTTAAACAGCTGCGTGATTTGGTACACGTTGTTGCATCTGTTCATTCCTCGGTTTCCTCATCTCTCATGTAAAAGTAACTGACTTTTGCTTCTAGCGTGACGGACTAACAGGTTCTGGGCTAGCCCTCCTCCTGTCAACAACTGTAGAACTGGACAGAAGACACAGGGCAGCTATTTTCAGACATCGAACAGAGCAGACACTATTAACCTGAGGAAGGCCAGGAGGTGAGCCCCACGGTTGCCCTAGCTCTTTGCCCACGGGCACACTTGAGGCTGCGGTGTGGAGAGGGGAAGTCTAGTGAAACTTAAAGGGTGCTGAGTTGGTGAGTTTTAGGCAGGGTACCAGAGGGAGGGGAGCTGTCTAGGGAAGGAGCTTCTGAATCTTGCTCAGGGACCCCCTTAAGTCTTAACCCAAATGCCAAGGTGTGCGTGTGCAGGGTTAAGATCCTGTGAGGCCCGGCCTGGGAACTGTGATTCTGGAGGCCCTGCAGGGCTGGGAAACAGCCATTTGGTGGCCAGCGTTGTCCTGCCTATGTGACTCATATTCAGAATATGCCACAATTTCCTGCCTTTTTTTTTTTTTTGCCTCTCATTGTTATTGGTAATGAGTATGCTGGCATCAAAGAGAAACAAAGCTTGTTGTTTAACTACTATCTTAGACACTCATTAAAGGCTGTTAAAACAGATTTTACTCAGTATTACAGCTGTAGAGGAGAGACCCTAGTGTAACCTGAGCTCTCTACTCCTTTGAAACGGAAGGCGGGAGGCCTTTTAAACCCTGGGGCGGGCTGACCGGTGGAGTACTGAAGGCTGGAGAGGTGTGATTAAGGGATCTGGGCTGGCTATCCGCATCTACATTAGGCCCCGCCCCTGGAACAGAGCCTGGGACAGGAGAGTCCTAACCTTTTTGAGGCTTACTTGTCACGGAGGTGGCTCCCAGGTCCTTGAGAAATGTTGTAGAAGATCTGCAGGCACCTCAAAGGGACAGAGAAAGGACTTAAGATGGTAACAAATGCTCTCAGAAAAGGTGGTCAGCGGCGTACCATCCAGTGTGGGCTGGAACAAACAGTAAATTTTTTTGACCGCCCTTAGCTTTTTCAGGCTGCAACTCTAGGCCTGTTGGGTTGTCCTAGGCACTTGGCCTTTGGCTGCCAGAAGCCACGGGGAAGTTTGGTCGAGTCTCTTAGTGTGTGGGTGGGGGCGGGGCAGGGGTAGGTGAGGGGGATGGAAGTTGGACTCCTTCATGCTGAGAGTTTTTGCACTTCTCACTGGACAGGGATGATTCTACATTGTAAATCTGGGTTTTATGGGTTGGTTTTTGGGGGGAGGGTCTTTTAATGAGTGCTCAGTTTTTTCGGGTTACCCAGGAACCCTGGAACCAAAGGGTTTAGTCTTTATAGTAACTGTGTAAGATAGATAATATTATTTCCTTCTTACCAATGAGTAATGGGAAATTTAGAGAAGTGAAGTGATTTTTCCAGAATTAAGGCCTGCTAAGTACCCGAACCCAGGCTCTAAGCCTCAGCTAACTCAAAGCTCATATTCTTTTCACACGGCTTCTTGACCAGCCACGCCTCTTTACCCTTCTGTGCTCAAAGGATAATGTTCAAAAGACAGCCTTAACTCTCGAAAATATAAAATGAACACGGGTCAGAGATTTCATTCAACTCATCAAATAGTCAGGGAACCAGGAAGATGCCTGCCCGGTTCAAAGAGCGTTTGTGAAGCTTGGGGATTTATTTATAGGGACTGAGATTGCTGGGTAAGATATAAAACTGGTTAAATGATAATTTTATCATTTGCGGTTACCTATTTCACTAGGCAGACATCTGTAATTTTACCAGAAAAAAAAGTCTGCAAGTTAGACTTTTAATGCACCATCACTAACTCTAGGACCTTCAATCAAGAGTAAACAGCAAGTCCAAGTACATTGATTACCCCGGATAGTCCTGGGGCAGCCTTCACTGCCACACGTCACTGAAAGGACATGCCGTCCCCCTTTCCCCTCATTTCCAAGGATTACATAATTTACCTTATCAGCTTCCACTTCCTCATCTAGAAAAGGAGGCATATTCGTTTATGCCTCTGAATCCTGTTGTCATGCCTGCTAAGTAATTCTAAAAGCAGCCTCCGTTACCAACTAGGGATTTTCAGCAGTGTTTTAGAAAGTGTTCGAAGAATCACCTCCTGGACTGGAGTACTAAGGAATAGTACTAGAACGAACTTTGCTACACCTAAGTGAGTGATACTCATATAATTTAATACCGCTACTGATAGTTAAATTGTCAGGTGTTTCCTAAGATTTAGTTACTGCGACAAGTGTTTTATGTGAATTATCTCAGTACGCATACCTGTTAACCTAAATTCAAAAGCTCAAATGACAAGCAACAAGCATTTATTTGGGATCAAAACCCTGCAATTTGAGGAGCATGGAGTTAGTCAGAAACCTGAATAGTGACTCAATTACAGGGTGAAGGCAAGGTTTTTACGAGAAAAGGAAAGGAATGAAAAAGAAGTAAAAAATTTAATGATAGTATAAACTTGATGATTGTTTACTGATTCTATCTTCAGATAGAGACCCCCAAATCATCGGTCCCTGTGGTCAGGACGTCCACTGTTCTGCTGGCTTTAGAAATAGTTTTTTGTGAGGTAATGTTGGTTTGGCCCAGTTCAAACAGTCCAAATGTTTGAGACGCACAAGGCGATTTCTCCAGAAAGGGAGGCTCCGACTCCATAGCTCCGACTATGTCAACTTTGACGCACTTCAGACTTCTGAGATATGGACTCTGATGAACCCATTTTTTAGTTGAGTAAATGAAACTTAGGTAAACGGGTAAGAATGCCTGTTTAAAGCCATCAGTCTGGGAAGTATTGGAGCCTTTGACTCCAAGTCCAGCATTCTTTCCAGGACTCTATAATATTTGGTCACTGTTCTGCAGCATCCTTGAATCCAGTGCTCTTCACATCACATGGCTTCCTCAAGCCTCAATTTCCTCACCAGTAACATGGAGATCGCCTGCTGTACCTTCCTCCTAGGCCATTAGGAGGATGGAATGAAATAATGAATGTGCTTTGAAAACCTTGAAGATACACAAATGTAAGGCATTCTCCTTACAAAGTTATGAAATTGGGGTGACTCGCGCTAATAGGAATTCCTTTTATAACATTTCCACTAAACCTGGAGGCACAGGCTTATGGGATCAAAACAGTAAACAGAAAAACTTGGCCCAAGGACAGAACCCCAAGGCCATTTATACTTTCTCCGAATCTTTGCACCGCTTCATGTTGTTGTAATCTGGGCTGTGTTGTCTGATGATAGGCCTTTTTTCTTAAATGATCCTGAGGTCTTGGTTGTTGCTGTGTAACAGTTTAGATCTGTGCCAACTGACAAAAAAAGTAATGCAAGTCACATGTAATTGCAAATTTCCTCATAGACACATTACTAGAAAAAAGAAACAAGTGAAAGTAACTTTAATATATTTTATTTAACCCAATAAATTAAAACATTTTCATTTCAACATATACTCTATATAAAAATTATTAGTGGGATATTTTTCATTCTTTTTCACATGCTGTTTTTGAAATCTAGCCTGTATTTTATACTATAGTACATTTCTGTCCAAAATAACCACATTACCAGTGCCTCGATATCCACACCAGGCAAGTGGCTACCTTATGGGTCAGTTAAGACTCACCTGTCAGCTCAAACTGCCCGTTCCCCGAAGGCAGGGCTTGTCTGCTCCTGTCACTTTCCTTTTATTTAGCCGCCTCTGACTTCCCAAGGGGTTCTGCAACTGCTCCTGCAGCCTTTCCCCACGTTCTTTGTGACCCCAACTTATACTTCACTGCCGACAATCTCTTCCATTTTGTTAGCACAAGAAAGACAGAAACCCTGGACTTACAATTTCCCACCACGGAGTATCACTCTAGGAAAGCGTTCAGTTGTAGTGTACAGGGTGGGCAAAAGTAGGCCTACAGCTGTTCGCATTGAAAGTAATACAGTAATTAATAAATACTAATATAAGAATAAACTCTGTGTTTCACATACTCACAACTGTAAACCTTCTCTTTCTTCACCTGATATGTAAGGTGCCATGTTGGGGCCTTACATTTTAAACAAGCACACTTTGAAATACATTGCTCCAATTACTTACATCTTTCTTATCACAACTGTTCTCTTCCCCCTATTCACTCTTCCCTGTCCCGTGTCTCACAGGGTTCTGGCTGAATACCTAACTGCAACTTGCAGCATCAATGACTCCTCCTTTCTCTGCTACTTCTTCAGTTCTTCTCTTTCTCTCTCCTCAGTGTGGTCAGTTAGTTCTCTCCTGGCCCAATAAAATAAAACAACTAACAGGATATATATATATGTATATATATGTATGTATATATATATATATATATACACACACAGTGGAAACACAAGAGAAATAAGCTAAGAAATAAGACATTAAAAAAGGCTATAAAACATAGCATAGTAAACAGGAAGGGAAATAAGCATAAGGAAAAAAACCCAGAAAAAAACATTGGGGATTATTAATGAAACCTAAGGCAATCCTGCTAGACAGGCCTCTGGCAAAATTTGTTTAGGAAAATAAAGATAAACTAACTTAGAGAAAATGAAAAGAAACAAAATATGCAATACAAAGGGGAAAATAATTACAGACAGAAAATTCTAAGACATAATAAGCCAATATTATGAAAATTATGTATAATAACTTTCAAAACCTAGACAATATTGACAAATATTAAAAACATATAAAACCCCAGAAATCTGAATAAACTACTAACCATTAAAGTAACTAATTGAGAATGAAAGCATCCTCACCTCCCCCGACTCCCTTAAAAAAGATGTCTAGCCAGGCCTGAACAATTTCAGAGAGGGGTGCAATCAAAATTTCAAAGAACAGATGATTTCTATTTTATATTGATTGTTCCACAAAATAGAATGAAAACTATTCAATCACTGTTTTGTGTCAACAACTACTATATAACCTGGAAACTGAATCCCATAAAGACGGTTTAAAAACATATAGTTATTAGAGTTTCTCTTTCTTTTTTTAAAATTAATTAATTTATTTTTATTCAGTTACAATTGTCTGCCTTTTCTCCCCTCTTTCGAACCCAAAAGAGTTAAAGATTTTCAGTAGAAGTAAACTATATTGCTATCTTGCTGTTTCACTTTGACAGGAATTAAAAAAGTACATTATAGCCGTGTGGACACTGTACTAGAAACTCAATGAAGACGGGCCTGGGAGTGTGGGTGCCCCCGCGAGGCCGGTGACTCCCAGATTGTGGTCTGGAAGCTCCGCGTTTTCAATTTTAACGAAACCTTGCAAACAATACAGAGCAGTAGAATAGAAAAGTGAATGCCTAAGGCCCACTTTTCTGTTTCACATAAATTTATTTAATAGTCTTTAAATCTCTCCGAGGTAGGCAGAATAATGATTCCTCAAAGAGGACCATAGGCTTAAACCTGTGATTAGGTTAGGTCATGTGGCAAAAGGTTAGGTTGTACATGAAATTAAAGCTGCTAGTCAGCTAACTTTAAAATAAAAAAGGTATCATGGATTATCCAGATGGCCTAATGCAAACACAGGGGTCTTTAAAAGAGGAGGAGGGAGGCAGAAGAGGGAGAACGAGAGAGAAGGCAGCACAGAAAGGACCGGGCTGAATGCTCCTGGTTGCAAACATGGAGGAAGGGAGCCCTGAGCCAAGGAAACTGGGCCACATCTGCAACTGGAAATAAATGGAGGCTTCCAGAAAGGAACGCACTCTCCTTGGTCTTAGCACAGTGAGATCTTTTGGGATTTCTGGGTACAGACCTGTAACATAATATATTTCTGCTGTTTTAAGCCACTAACTTTGTGGTAATTTGGTATGGCAGCAATAGAAAACTAAAACAGTTTCTTATTTGCCATTGTTTACATTTTAAATTAGTTTCCTTTTATATCTATGGTTTCCCTCTTTTTGTGGCAGGCATATCCATACATAATATTTAAACATTTTTATTTTCCTTCACTTCAGCCTGTATTTGTTCTCTTATTTAATTTTTTTTTCATTTGTGAACTTGAGCAAGTTATTTAATTCTTCTGAGCCTCAATTTCTGTACTTGAAGTTAATAATACCACCTTTTTATGCTGTTGGGGCATTAGAGATAATTTTTGATACATTTAAAAAATTTTAAACTGATAAGAACAGGTACTATGCTAGATCTTAGCCAAAGGCTGAGAAGCATTATACATTTTTTATTTTAAATGTTTTAAATTACAGGTTATATTTAATAGTATTTTGTATTAGTTTCAGGTGTACAGAATAGTGGTTACACTATCATATACTTTGCAAAGTGCCCCCACTGATATTTCCAGCACCCAGCTGGCACCGTGAGATAATGTTTTAAAGCACCTGGTACAGAGAAGGCCTTTTACAAATTATTATTATTGTTACATAAATATTGAATGCGTATAATTGGAGATCACAGTTTGGGAGCTGAAAAAGAGAAGGAAGCCTACTTCTCATGATCGTGGCAGGCCCTAAAATGGGTTTAGAAGAATTTTCATAATGTTTATTTTTGAACACTTAGCCAAGAATTAGTTTGTACTTCGTGATCAGAGTCCAGATGTTAGTTCTTAAGTTTTTGCGGTATGCTACACGTCTGAGTCAGGGCAGGCTGCTGTAACAAAGCACCACAGACTGCCAGGCCTCTAAACAATAGAAGCTTATTTCACAGGGTTCTGGAGGCTGGGAAGTCCAAGATCAGGGCTCCAGCAGACTGCTGTCTGGTAAGAACCGGTCCTCATTGATGATCCTCTTCTTGCTGTAACGTCACGTGGTAGAAGGAGTTTTCTGGTGTCTTTTTAAAATAAGAGCACTAATTCCATTCATGAAGTCTTCACCCTGGTGAACTACTCACTTCCGAAAGGCCCCACCTCCTAATACCATCACACTGGGGATTAGGCTGCAACAGGAATTTGGCGTGGGTGGGTGGACTCAAACGTTCAGTCTGCGGCACTGCAAGGTCACACAAGGCAGGTAATCTACATGTCTATGCTGAGCCCAGGTATTGGGCCCTTCATAGGGATGTGGTTTCATGGTGAATAGGGCAATCTGTTTCTCCTTTGTATGCTTGTCAAACAACCCTGGTTACTTGGCCTTGAAGGAATACCTCTCCCCTGAATTTCTTCTATAACTGGCCTAATGTGAGTGTTTACAGCCAGGCAACCAGGAGGATTTATTCCAGAGGCAGTCATTACAGTGGAAAATTGGAGGTTTGTATCCTACGTGATAAAAGTAGATTAAATTCTAGACATCACCTCCGACACCCTTCCTTAATAAATTTGCCACTGCTCAAATTAAGGGAGTTGGTAGTTGAGACAGACTGACACCCATAACTTTTAGACTTTTTTAGACCCCTGGTATTAGTGGGGTTGGGGAGACTAACTTTTCCAAAGGAAGGGGTGGAGCTTGTGTCGGCATTTGGAGGGAAGCTGGCTTTGGGGAGAGGCAACTCTTCCAGTGCCGCCCTCACAGTGTGGTGTTGAGTGAAACTCGGGGAGAATCTCCTGGTTCACTGTTGGGTGAATGAGGCATTTGACCTGCAGAGGAATCGTTGTTGGAAACTACTCAATAGGAAGCCATTACCAAGCTCAAATGCCAAAGGAAAGCTTTTAATTCTACTTCCCTTGAAAGCTAATATCTTGGAATAATCATGACGAGGGTTCCTCGATCCTGCTGGGTCCCAGCTTGTGAATTTCTTTCAGACCAAAGTACCCTCATGGGCCTTGTGGTTAAATAGGCTCTTTAATCTCAGTCTCCATGAAGTTCTGTTATCCTGGTTCAGGAGATTGAATAAGCAGTCTATAACTTCCCTAATTTCTTTTTTTTAATGCATGAATGTAATTTTTTTCTTTTTTTATTGTTGTTCAAGTACAGTTGTCTCCATTTTCCCCCCACCACTACCCCCCATCGCACTGAGTGCAATTCTAAAAAGACTTTTTGCTTTGAAGTGATTATAGAGTCACAGGAAGTTGCAAAGATAGTACAGAGAGGTCCCCTGTACCTTTTACCCAAAATGATTAGAACTGAAATAAATATAGCACGATGTCAAAACAAGGAATTTAACAATTATATATGTGTATGCATCTATGTCATTTTCTAATTTAAAACATTTAAAATTGTGGTAAAATACACATAACATAAAATTTACCATTGAAACCATTTTTTCAGTGTACCGTCAGTAGCTGCAACATTTACACTGTTGTACAACCCATCTCCAGAGCTCTTTTCCTCTTGCAAGTCTGAAACTCTGCACCCTTCATACACTAACTCCTCATTTTCTGCTCCCCCCAGCCCCTGGCAACCACCCTGGTACTTCCGTTTCTATGAATTTGACTGTCTAGGTAACTCATGTAAGTAGAGTCACATAGTATCGATGGGTTTTTTTCTTTTTGTGGTGACTGGCTTATTTCACTTAGCATAATATCTTCAAGACTCATCCATTGTATAGACTGTGTTAGAATTTCTTTCCTTTTTAAGGCTGACTAATATTCTGTTGCATGTATATGCCACGTTTTGTTTCTCCATGCATCTGTCAACGGGCAGAAATGGTTACTCCCACATTTCGGTTATCACAAATAATGCTGCTGTGAACCTGGGTTTTAAGTATCTTTTTGAGACCTTAAATTTAATTATTTTGGGTATTTTAGGTGCTGTATTGTGTCGCCCCCAAAACTCCTATGTTGAAGTCCTCACCCCCGGTATCTCAGAATGTGACTGTATTTGAAGATAAAGCCTATAAAAAGGTGACTAAGTTGAAATGAGGTGCTAGAGTGGGCCCTAATCCAATCTGACCGGTTTCCTTATAAAAAGAGGAAATGTGGACACACTGAGAGACACTGTGGTGCATGCACCACAGAGGGACAACCCTGTGAAGAGCCAGCAAGAGGGCGACCATCTGCAGGCCGAGGTGGGAGGCCTCAGAAGAAACCAAACCCACTAACGCCTTGATGTTAGACTTGTGGCCAAGAACTACGAGAAAATACATTTCTGTCGTTTAAGACACCCAGACTCTGGTATTTTGTTGTGGCGGCCCTAGCAGACTTGTACGGGCATACACCCAGAAATAAAATGATCAAATCATATGGTAATTTAATTTTTAATTTTTTGGTCTATAATAATACTAACCTTAGGCATTTTCAGCAATTCAGCTAAACTGTGGAGAAATGTTCTTCTCATGGAACAAAATTTTACAAAGTCGAGTATATTCCGTTAAATATTACTAGCTATGCTTGGCCAAATTGCGTTCAGAAAGTGACTTTGAACTCTTAGGGCTGGTACCATAAATCTGAACATCCCTGACTGAAAGAGCCCTGCTGGGACACCCCCGCCCGGCCACCGTCCTGTGTATCCAGTCTGCGTAGATGCTGCGCCTGGTTAGGTGCCTGCATACCCAGGCACCACTTAAGAGTAAATGTATGGAATCCAAAGGTTGGTGCAGACTATGTTGGTGATACAGCATTGATATTTAAAGGGATCACTGAGAACCAGTGTTGAATAAACATCATTTTAATTTGCCCGGAATTGTGGCGAGATTAATGAAAAGGCATCCTCTGTGATTTTCCTTTACTCTGGATGTAAAGACATAATGACTTTGGAATACTCTGGAGAATAACCTGCGGAGACCTCACCAAATGACTGGTACATTTTGAAGACAGCATATTATTACATAAATATAAATGTACTTTACATTGGTTAAAATAAGACAGAACAGAGGGAGATTTAGTAAGAGAGGATTTAAAATACAACTTGAAGGATGATGGGAGGCTTAAAAAAGTAACAACCAAACATTATTGTGATAGCATATAGAAAATTTTGAGAGATGCAGTGAAGAATTAAGCATTTGGCTGGGAGAGTCTTCCAGAAGAAAGGTTGAAAATGTGAAGTGGTTTGATTTTCCTTGAAAGAAAAGAATTCTTATTCTCACATTTCTCTGCCTAAAATTCTATAGATAATGACCTGAGTTTGAAGGGTGGTTTAAAACACTGAGTAGCTAACATGTGGTTTATTTGGGGTGGACTCGAAAAGTGGTGGACCATTTCAGGAGTAATTGGGGAATGCCGAACATCACCATTGTTGTTTTTCTTTTTTTTCCTTTTTAAAAAAATATATTTTATTTATTATGCTATTACAGTTGTCCCAATTTTCTCCCTTTGTCCCCCTCCACCCAGTACTCCCATTTCCTCCAGCAATCCCCCCCTTAGTTCATGTCCATGGGTCATGCACATAAGTTCTGTGGCTTCTCCATTTCTTATACTATTCTTAACATCCCCCTGTCTATTCAGTACTTGCCAATTTGTACTTCTTAATCCCTGCACCTTTCCCCTCATTCTCCCCCATCCCCTTCCCAAGTGACCTCCATATCTATGACTCTGTTCTTATTATGCTTATTTGCTTAGTTTGTTTTTTAGATTCAGTTGTTGATAGTTGTGTATTTGTTGCCATTTTAATGTTCATCACCAAGCCATTATTAAATGAAATACAAGAAAAAGAAGATCAAAACTATGACCATTGTTGTTTTTCTTAGAGTACTTGTTATGCGGATGAACTCATTATGAAATTGAGAGCTTCCTGGCAGGGATTTAGTTTTGTAATTCTCACTTTTTTCCCCTCCAAATTTAGAAAACCCATCAAAGCCATTGTGTAGGGAGAGAACAGCCCTGTCAGCTGAGCCTGTGTGGAGAAGGCCGGCTGGCCCAGACAAGCAGCTGTTCCCAGCGGCCGAGAGCCTGCCAGGCAGGCCTCCACAGTGCGCAGGCAGTACTCAGCCCTCACCACCAGATGGCTTTCTCCAAGCAGGTGAGCAGAATTGTCACAAACTCGATGGTGATTATCCCAGTGTGCCATCCACACTTTGTACCCAGGAAGCTAAAACTAAACCAAGAAATCACTACCTACAAACCAGCAATAGTATCGTGCAGCTTGGGCAATGTGCATGCATCAGAGGTTAATTCTCTGGCATGCTTTTATATAATTATAAATAGAAACGACTGATGGTAATGGTGATTATACAATCACAAACTATGCAAATAAGTTTCATCTGTTATTCACTTTCAATTTGCATTCCAGTTACTTTCCTACATACAGCAAGGGTAGGGGTATTCCTTCGGCATCTCAAGTTATTTTCTCAGTCTTGCTCTCCCAGTCTTTCTCTCCCTCTCTTCTTCCTTCTAGGCTAAGAACTTCTGGTGTATACGTAGAAAAAGACACAGGAAGAAAGATGCCTTCGTGTGTTGCCTCCCACCCACTTTGAAGCTTCTCAGTACAGTCCTAGGAACACATCCCCCAGAGGTGAAGTCACGAGATCCTCACATCTCCATGACCACCCTGTAAACGCACCACAGTGCACCAGGCTGTTAAAAGGTCCAGTGGCCTATGGTTCAATATATTCCAGCAGGATCGAAATAGGGTGATTGTCAGATTTTTGTTTGTTTGTTTTTAAAAGCATTTTGAGATTCTAGTAACTCAAAGTTTTGTATATTGCTTTCTTTGAAACTGTCAAAACATTCCTCCTCCACCTCTTCATAAGAAATTAGAGACTTAGAGGCCAAGGCTGACAAATTGGCTACTTACAATGCATGTGAAGACTGAAAACAGGATATATTCATTATTTTGTTGGAACTGCTTTCGCCGGTGACAGACAGAACACATCTCTGGGAAAACCCTGAGTTCCCTGCAGTCTTTATGAACTACAGCTTCACTCTCACAGTTTAAACAAATGGAAAACCGAAGCCCACTTTCTAAGTCTTTTAATGTAAAGTTCAAATTCAGGAAAAGGTCCTGTGATCTAGTATTTGATTTGAAAATAGTTTCTGCGTAGTTACTACACAAAAAAAGAGCTGGAAATGAAGTCAGAATAAGCACTCAGTCTCCTTCAGAGCCTACTTGACGTCTCTTGCTAGAGATGAAAACATTAATTTGGGGGACAGCTCATCAGAGCAAACTATACACAACAAACCAACCTCTTTATACAGTTTATTTAAAATTTATTGAGAGTCCTGTGCTCGTACAAATGTAACACTCTTGTATACAACATTCACTGAAGAGGCACAATTCTTATTTTAAGGTGGCACAGTTACACAATTTTTTTCTGTGAATAATTTTTCTTTTATTATAGGGAAATTTAACTATAAGCTGCTTTTCAGTAGAAAGTTGATTGAAATTCTATCCCTAGTGGAAGATAAAAGTTAATTTTTCTCTCTCAAAACGTCCATACACAAACTACCAGTACCTGACTACTGCCTTTGCCTTTGTATCTTCAATACAGCAGAGCAATTTCACAGTGGAAGTTTTTCAAACAAACATTTTGAAAATACATTATTTTCAGGGGAGGAAAGTGACCTGGATAAAGAATTTGCTGCTCCACCTTGTTAGGGAATCATCAGTCAAGTGATGAAGAACGGGCTTTGCCACGGTATTTCCTTGCAGGCGCCCACCAGCCGGGACCCCGTCAGCTCATTTGGAAGCCCTTCTCAGAGACGTGGATCGGGGCTAAGGCGGATTGGAAGGCGGGGGAGGGGAGGCTGATCATGGCCTTGAAGAGCAGACTTCAGTTGTCTGGGCTGGTTAGATTGCCTCCAGGAACACGCTCTTATGGTCTCTGGCTTAACGCAATCTCACATTTAGGTTTTAGAGTTCTGTGCTCCCTACTCTTCACCTCCATATTACAGAGCTGGCATGGAGACAGAGGTCGCAATGTGAGAAGCAGCCATACATGGCCAAGGGAATCGAAAGTCCCTGAGCTCTAGGCAGCCTTCTTGCACTAGACTTTCTTACTGACTACTGAATATCACTATGAGAAAAAACTGACAAAAGGCTGAGCTTGGAGCCAGGACTCTGTGTGAGCGCGTGGTTCAGCCAGCGCACACTCCTGCCTCAAAATTCCCTGGGGTCCAGGGTGCTTCTTAAAATGCAGATTCTTGGCCTACACCCTAGATCTAAGGACTCAGAGTCTTTGGAGCAAAGCTGAGGAATCAATCTGCCTGTAAACAAACTTCAAAAACAGTAACTTGGCCCCTGGGATCCATCCACAGGCAGCCAAGGAGTATGATGCTCGCCCTGCTTAGACAGCCTACTTTTCTTTCTCACATTTCATTCTCTTTTGTTCCTTCTTGCCTCTTCTCTTCATTAGCACTTAATGTCAATCACAATGTATTCGACAGTCTGTGGAAAGTTTTCTATTCTGGAGGAGCAGGCTCTGGCGGGGTGCAGGATTCAAGGAGTAAGTTTTCAACCTGTATCCCTGCCACAGGCAGGAAGCTCATGGACTCTGGGCACATGTTTTCATTTCTTTTTCAAAAGTAGGTCTAGTAACTTTGTTTCCAGATAGGAAGGGAGGGCTTAGAAGAGATGGGAAAGCAGCCTTCTCCAGCACTGTTTGGAATGTCTGTGACACAGACGTAGGGCTTGGAAGGCAAATAGTAAACAACTCCGTGTAGGTTCTGTCCATCATCATCGGCATGACGTCATTTCCAGGGCAGCCATTCTGGATTCCCACGGTTTTGTGATTCTTTCATCACAAACAAGAGAACATTTCCCAGGGCTCCCCCAACACTGCCAGCAACTTGTTTTACCCTTATTCGGACCTCCCAAAAGATAGGAATGAATTCATTTTTACATGGCCATTTCGATATGAAAAGATTTACTGTTTTCTAAGTATTTCAAGATGAAAATTTTTACTGGGCTATCAGAACCAGAACCTAACATCCTCTTTCCCTTGTAATGTGATACTACTTGATGGTGGGGGTGGGGGTGGCGGCCAGGGAGGAGTTTGGAGGCATACACCCACCCATTTGCACACAGCCTTCTAGAAAAACCCCATATGCGGTAAATACAAGAAATGCAGATTTTAAAAAGTGAAAAAGTACAGTTGAAACTTACGTGATCTTATTAACCAATGTGACCCCAATAAACTTAATAGGAAAAAAGTGTGAAAAAAGTCAGTCAATGATTGCCTCTGGGTGGAGGTAGGAGGGTGCAGGACAGGGGAATTACACAGGGACAGGCTACCTGTTGGGGACGGAGAGCTCACCACTGGGACTGTGCTGAGTGTCAAGGGCATGTGCACTTGGCAGGCTCTCCGGCTGCACAGTGCAGGGATGTCAAGCTTATTGTGTATCAGTTACGCTTCAATAGAACTTTTTAAATAAGCTTGAAATGACTAAAGAGGTCTCTAGCAACTACATTATTTCCCAAAGAAGTAACTGGATGAGGATAATGCGGGGGAGTTGGAGCCTAAGCTAAAAGAAGTAATCGTTTCAGTATTATTCTCTCTTTAACAGTATCAAGTTGTTGCTTATCCTATTAACTAAAAGTAAAAATAAACAGGTAACTCAAAGAGGATTAGATCCATTTCCAAAAACTCTGTATTCCTCTCTCAATTGCCCTAATTTATATGTACGTAGGAAAACATGATAAAAAAATTTGCAGAAAATATACATTCTTGTTTTGTGGATTTTTTCTACCCATCTGGAGATATGAGGCCATTAATAGGAAAGCATGACAAAAAAAATTTGCAGAAAATGTACATTCTTGTTTTGTGGTTTTTTTTCCTGCCCATCTGGAGATATGAGGCCATTAGTATGCAGTTATGGGTAATTTTTAATCCAGGAACATTCAACAGTGTTCCACAGGCAGCTGAATGCAGTGGTCCCGATAGTGACGTGTCGCCGTACAACTGCGCACAGTTATGCATGGGTTACAGCCGCTCAGTGGCACAGTGCAAAACAAGAGATGTGTGTGCCCCTGCCCCGCCCCTCCCGGAGTCAGGACCAGGAGAAAGGGGAAAACCAACCAGTTCAGGAAGTTGTTTGGAAAAGAGAAGGCTGCATTCGACTGACAGGCAGCTGTCCCCTGTAAGCTGCCTTAATGACGGGAGCTTTCTCATCGCTTGCTTAAGATGTTGGGCGTTCTGCTTCATTCTAGCAATTTTTAAAAAGTTCATTCTTCTTTAGATCTTACTTTGGAAGACTTAAAGTTAACCCTTGCTTAAACAATTTGCCATTTTCTCTAGTAGAAAAAGCTGCAACAAGGTTTTAAAATTCAGTCCAAATGTATGTTCTTACAATAAGGTATTAAAGTCAGGTTTAACAGAATAACTCATACAATGTACAGTTTAAATGTATCAATTTTACCAAAGAATTAAATTAAAATTTACAGGATCTAAGTTTGATAAGCAGTATTCTAAAGGGCTGGAAAGCTTTTTGAAATAAACACCAAAAACAAACAAAAAAAGAACCCTAAAACAAAACATTTTAATCTTAGCTCCAATGACATTTTTTCCCCATCTTTCCCCGAAAAGAACATGTCTAGAGCACAAAATAGATTCATAATTGTTTAATTAGATACATTTTATATATCCTGAACATAATGACTCCCATAGAAATAAAACTAATATTTTGTACACAAACTTTCTATTTACTGTGCCACATTCGTGATATCCCAACTTGAGCCAAGTGCAAACATTTTCACACCCCCTGGTGTGTGAGGAGCTCTGCTCCCGTGAATGCGTCATTATCTAGGATGACAGGGAACAAGATTAGACAAGATGTATAATTAAAGTCCACAACGTAATGACAAAAATGTACATTAGATTAACTATAAACTCTTCTCCAGCCACAGGTGGTGTAACCAGAACTAAGCAAAACCAGTTTTAACAGGTTCCTCTTTAACCCGCTTCCCCAGCGCTCCGTAGGGCAGGACCCCAGGATTGGTGAGTGGAGTCGCGGGAAGTCACGGGGCCAGGATGATGAACAAAGGCTTAGAAAATTGACAACTTGGCATCTCTTGTATTGAAAAATCCCTGGGTTTCTCTTATCTAGAAAATACATTTGGTGGTTTTTATACCACATGTAATCAGTATGTAATATTAAAAGGTGTCTCAAATGAGGCTTACTTTTACCATTGCCTGGAAACGACGGGGTATTTTAAAGTAACCGAAGAAAGATAAACAACTTAATTTTAAAAACCAGTAAAGTAACAGCAAAATCTTAGGGTAAATTGTACCCTGGGTGGCAGCACACGGAAGCACAGTAATTCGTGTCTACCTGTGTGGTGTGAGCCATCGATCTGCTCAGTCCAGCCACGTCCACAGGACCATTGCCACTTACTACTCAATGACTGGCTCAGGGAGATGGAGGAGCTTATGAATAAATCATGGGGGAGGTATAAAGATTTACTACGTCCTCCTCTACCCTAGATTGTTTTAGGGAGAAACAACGAAGAAAGGTGCCCCTGCAATAAGAAGACTTATGCAAAATTCTAAAAAATAAATCGGGTTTTCTCAAGAAGGATCTAATATTTACTCTATCTTTTTGCTGTTCAAATCAGCCTCAAACGCTCCAAATTTCTGCAGATGAAAATTCCAAACAGAGTAAGTCTCACAATTCCATAGCCACCCCGTCCATCAAAATAAGAGTGAAATGGAGGAGGCAGCCACGGCATTGACTGTCTGATGGGGAGATCTGTGAATCGGTACGAGTGGAGTGTGTGCACTACCTAAAGTGGAACCGGTCACTTGAGTTGGAAGTCTAATCAAGAAGTCTGAATCTCAAAAGAGATTCTAAATCTGGGATATTATAAAGCATGACTTTAATTAATTTGACCTCCTCGTTCTCATCTTAAAATCCTAATCAGAGTTTCAGGTTAGCGCTGACCAATATTCACTCACCTACTTTGTAGCTTGAACTGATTATCTAGCATAAAAGTCCTCTCTACTAGTTATTCTCTTTCTCAATCACAGCCCAAACAGTAGTTGCTTTCCTGAGGGGTCCTGGGTCCTCTCCCAGCTGCCTGCCTGACAGATCCATTGGTAACTGATGCCTCACCTTCCTGTTTACCTACTCAGAATACCTCTACTTTGCAAAATGTGTTCCTTATCTTTCGGTGAAATATTTTGAGACTGTTCAGGGAAGTGTTAGTAAGTAGAGACCAGCACCACTTTAAGTGGTATTTAACAATTTATCAGTTGGGGGAGAACAGACTTTTCTGAGGGAGTTAATAGAATTCTAATGCAGAGAAAAGGGAGTCAAGATGAATGACCAGAAAAGCCATCAACAACAAAGGGAAAATCTTACTACCACGGGGCAAGCCACCTATACATTTGAAACGGGAATTAAAAGGCATGGAGAAACCTAGACAGGGTGCTGCTTCAATGGAACACTGAGCTCTGGCAATGGAGTGCTCGAGAGTGAAATCTCATCCTATACCGATGCATACTGCATGCATGGTGTGGGCCCAGATCAGAGGAAGGGCAAGTTTGAGGATAACTAAAATTGTGCTCCACCTAGTAGGGACTTCAGAGTTTGCCTTAGCTCTCACGAGCGGGTGCAGATTTGATAGCGGATTAGCCATTATTAGGAAAGCTTTGCTGAGAAATAACACTAAAATCAACACCTCCTCACAAAATGTTAAATGTCAGTAACCTCGTTATCAGAGTTTAAAATGACACTTCAAACGTCATGGTAAGGATCTAGAATAAAAACCTAACTAAGAATAAAATGTATGTAATTTTGTAATTCATCTCTAGAGAGATTTTTTAAATGTACAATTACTTAGGTAGTCATCTACGTGCAGAAACTCAGGAATACCAATGCAGTACCTACAAAAGCCTGTGTATATTGGAGGAAAAGAAACAAACCCTGAAGTTTGCGAAACGCATTTCTGCCCCCCGCCCCCTCTTCTTGTCGGAATGTATAAACTTCTTACTCAAGTTTTACATCTTTGCCAACAGCAAGGTAAATGCTTAATGTATGGTCATGTATCATAACAGAATCACTTGATGAAAATGTGAAACATGATTTTGCATAGAACTCATTTAAACAATGCAAATAAGCTGCTAGCTACTAGCATTCTTGCTTCTGTTCCCAGTGGGATTCCCACTGCTGCCAGTGGGTTGGGCATAGGATAGTAACGAGGATTACATTGTGCTTCACTCAAAAACAGTTACGTGTACAGTACTCCTAAGCCCACCAGAAATCCCATCATCTTCCTGTTATCTCCTTCCAAGGTTTTAACACTGATGCCAAGTGTCCAAATCAAATGCAGATATTGACAAATACTAGGGCACACTGTGAGGTTAGGTGGAAGAGGGATGGTTTATTATCTGGACGCAGGACGGGAACTGGACAAGCAATGTGAATACAGAAATCTACCCAGCACACTGTTTCTTCCTTGCCCTTCAGATATATGATACAGTGACCAACGTATCAAAGGAAAGCACGCTTTGCTTTTTCAGTCCATTTAAGTTAGACTCATAATTGTTCTGATCCCACTAAGTGAATCATGCCATGATTCAAAAGATCTGTCCTTCACATAAACCTATGAGCACACATTAAAAAAACGATTTATTGTACATCTTTGCATTTCTTAAGGCATGAACAATGGCGGACGGACGGAACGGGTTCTGAGAAGCATCACGTCTTCATTGACAAGGCCAGCACGAGTTCTCCACATCCAACGGACACACTCGAATCCGAGCTGACCGGATGCTGTGACCCAGGAGCTCCGATGATGAGGGGATGGCGCTTCCGGAAAAAGGACCAAACGCGTGGTTTATGTCATGTTGCTTTAAACTCTCTGGATCAGCTTTAAGCACCAGTTACAGCTTGTTTTTCTTCACAGACTCATCAGACTTTGGATTTTATATCCTGCTCCTTGAATTCCACTTTTCGAGGAGGGTGTGGATGTTTTTTTTTAAGGAATATGGTTGCAGCAAAACAGAAAGGATCCAAAAGTGGCCAGGGGCTTTGTCTAATGCACTTCTGAACGTCCGTTATAAAGATGAATAGAAAAGCAAACGGTCGGTGTTCAGTAGACCCAGCAACCACGCGGAGCTCTAAGAAACATAATTGTGCATAGTCATTTATTCATTCAGAGCGTGCGATGTTGGCTAGCTCTACATTCCCAGTTACCAAAGAACGGGGCTGTCTACTTTGCTAAACCCGGGGTCCTTCCGCAGCTCCCAGTAGGTGTCGTTAGAAACCCAGGCTTCTCTTTGATTGGCATCTATCACTTTCCTGTGAAAATAGAAAAATCACCGTTAGACACAAACCACATCCAGGTGATCTGACCGTCGGACCCTCTCTGGAGGACAAGATGTGTAAGCAGCCCTTTGTAAGCCGGTCGGTGCCCTCGCTGCTGATTGGTGACTTGACTGTTTTTGACCAGAAATGAACTCATTTTTGCTGTTAAACATTTGAAGTGGAAGTGGGTAGGGTCATCAGCAGAGGGGCTGAGGACAAGAAAAAAATCACCTTCAGGTAGAGCTGGCAAGTGCAGTGCCTTAAACAAAGTGTGTACAGGTACTGTACCGAGGAGCTTCAGGCCCCAGACCCGCACACGTGGTCTCTGCCTCACTGTGGGAGTGGGGGGGAGTATGCACCTTAGGAGCTCTATGAGGCTCTGCAGGGCCTGTGTCCAAGGGCGCACTTTCAATATCGAAAGGGCGGCGCTCTGTTCCTCCCCAGGGCAGTCATGCGATGGCAGCTGTGCCGGGGGTGAGGTTATTCTGAGCTCATCTGTCCTGGCCCTGGAAACTGCAGTTTCAACTACAGTGTGATGTATACATAACCCCGCCAGAGTCCTGTAGTAAGTCCCCACTATCCCACCCCACAGGGACCTAATCTGCATGGACACAAGCTCCAGGTGCCAGAGATAAAATTAAAGACTAATGAAGCTGGGGCGACCTGGCGGGCAGAGGGCTCCCATCTCGTCTCGGGTCAGGGAGTGGGAACAAGTTCCCCCCATTTGAAAGGGTGTGGCGGAAGGACAAAGAGTCTTCTGGGCAAGACCCTCACTCCTTTTTGCTGCTCATGAAAAGTAAAGAGCTGGTAAGAAAAACTTATTTTTATGCTTACAAGAACTTCTCACAAGTGTAAAATCTGATTCAATATTTTCGCTGCCAAAACCATTTACCGAAATCCGCTTAATTTTTCCACCTTTCCGTTCCCCGGATGCTAAACTATCCCTCATTTTCTTTTCAGCTGGAGTTTCTCATTGCTTGTGGCAAGCATTTGCAAAACAGGAACTTGCTATGGGAACAAACTGACTCACTTAAAAAATCTTGGTATATGTTCAAGGTTGTTTTCCTCCATGTATCGTCTCCGAGACCTCTGGAGTTCCTCTACTCTTTGCTTCTCTGCTGCTGCAGCTTCTAGATTTCCTTCTTCCAAAAATCTAAGCAGAAAGCAGTTTTAATCTTTTAGTATATCATCCTCTTTTCTGATTAAAAATGATTTTATTTACATAAAATTACATTCTGGTTGCTGTGAACATGTAGTGAACAGTAACACACCGAGAACACCCCCACACCGGGACACACACCTCCGCGTGCCATCAAAGAACGTTTTTTTGTGTATGTGAACAGAATCACTGCACATGGACCCACGATGGTAGACGCGAAGGGTGAGGGGTGTGGCCTGGATGACTTTTCTTCCTCGCTCCCTCCCTTCCTCCCTTCCTTTAATAATTTATTTCTATCACCATTTACACCCCCCCCGTATCCTCTTCCGCCTCCACCCATGCCCTCCCTCCGCTGTGTGCTGTCTAGGGCTCTACAACTGGACGTCTTCAGGATGACCGAGTCCAGGGTTAGAACAGCGTCAAGTCCCAGGCTGTGCTCCTTTCCCGCATTATCAAAAAGCACTTGCAAAGGGCCACAGAACGGAGGATGGTAACTGGCTGTTCTCCATTTCCTTTTAGAACAGATTGAGAGGGAAGGCGTTTTCTTGTTTTATTGGAGAGAGAAAAATGATTACAAAAAAAGGTAACAGTTGGAGAAAATTACAGAAGGCCACAGAAAGGAAATGAATAGTAAATGAAATTTGGAAAGGAAATACGGAAATGGGATTGACAAAGAAAAAGCAGATCCAATGGTGTTTTGCAAATGTTTCAATTTCAAAATGAGAGCAAAGAACAGGGACGAACATGATAGACACTGCACAGGAGGCTTATTGGTACCTGTGGTTGTTAAACAGTGAGACCGTGTGTTCTAGACAGAGGGGAGTCTAAGGGACTGAACAGCAGAACATTCACACTGGGACATTTGGGCAGGGGACGGGTAAAGCCGCAAATACACTGGAAACAGAAAAGGATCTTGCATGGAATTTGTACGGCATATAAAGGTTTTGGAAGAAGTAAAATTAATTCTGTAGGAATGAGCAACATGAGTACAGAGCTCCATGAAAATAATAAAAAGTAAGAACCAGAAGGTATTAAAGGCACTGTATTCTGAGCACATCCCACAGGCTGTGGGACCCACACCACGGGGCAAACTCCGGCCTTTGACTAAAAGCATTTCTAGGTGTCCCTGTGACTTATTTTATCTCATTCTCCAGTTTAAACGATATTCCGTGCTTCAGAGTGATAGAAGTAAACGAGTACAAACACTGGGTGAGGAGTGATTCTGTACTGAGTTGAGAGAGAATTCATGAATTTTCAGACTTTCAGTAAGTTTAGGGGTGAGGGGAAACTTAAAAAAAATCTGTTATCTTCTATTGGAAAATTTTTTGTTGAGCTAATCCCCTGTTCTAATCATCCTATGAACACTGTTTTACCCAGGGCAGAAAACAAATGTTTCTGAGTAAATAAAAGAATGGATGCATGATTCAATAAATATAAATAAATAAATACATATGTAAACAAATAAATAAATGTAGTGAAAATAAGTCTCGATGACATGAGTAGGGTCCCTGATCTAGTGTCCACTTCAAATGCCACTGCTATGCTCACCTCTGATCTGGCCGGAACCGGGCGTCTGTCGGTGGGAGGAGATCTTTCAGTACAGGATCCAATTCATTAAGCTCAATAGCAAACCTCGTGAAGCCATAGTAGAGCTCATAGTTGGTTGGCAAGGAACCTGGAACGAGGCCAGCAAACCACCGTGAGAGGCAAAGAGGTTTCAAACACTTGCAGAAGCTGACTGAACGCTGGCGTTTTAATTAATGCCCCGACTATCAGCAAATTTGTAGTTATAAACAATAGATGATACATTTTTTCAATTGATTTAAATTGTTTTTATTTTGCTAGGTGGGAAACTTTATGTTGATGATCAGAACTGAGAGACTCATGTACTTAATAAAATCTAGCCTTTAAAATGAAACTTTGTACATAGCGTAGTCTTTGCTGGCTAAACTACACCCTAATTTTTCTCTTAAATATTCAGTTAGGTAAGTAAATGCCAGGGTGACTAGCTATGAACATTAAATTTCACCAGAAACACTCTACTTCCTTTCGGGATGGAAAAAGATGCAGATCTAAATTGATATTTATTGGCCCTTTTGAACCAAACCGGAAGGCCGAATCTTTGCCTACTCTGCCCTTTGATGTATTTCAAGCGCCCAGAGCAAAGCCTGACGCATGGCCGGTCCTCAGTAAATAACTGCAGCATGAACTAACCATCGACTAGCAGGGAGCTGAAGCGCACAGTGAGGTCCCTTGAGAAACTAACAACTCATTTTAAAGTCAGGGCTGAACTGTCAAAATTCCAATGAAACTAAATGTCGTATGGAGACTTGCTCTCTTTATACTAGACATTCAATTACATGCTAGTGTATTGCCAGAATTCCCTTGATGTGCTTCATGAAATGTCAACATAATATAGCTTTTTAGGTTCAAGTGAAGAGTTCACTTAACTCTGGTAAGTGGTTGAATTTGTGGGTTATAGATGTTTACAGGCTTTCCTTTGTTTCATTAAAACAGAATAAATAACGTGAGTAAGGATCTGAGTTTGTGTACTTCAATTAACTACACTCTTTGGTAACCATACCTAGCACTGGAAATGTAGGCACTGAAATGTAGGCATTTGGAGTGATGATTACATGAAGTCCAGTGGTTAAATTGGGCCTGAATTTTATAACTCACTACAAAATATTGGGACAATAATTTACACGTTAAGTATAAACATAACTACAATTGCCTTAGCATCTAGGTTGTTCATCTCATGATTAAAGACAACACCAGGTGGACCACACGGGATGATCTCACATTCCGTCCCTGTCAGCTCACGTGTGGCGGTCTCCCGAGGCGGGTCTCACCTGGTCTCCAGATGCACTTTGCGGAGGGGGCCACGCCGCAGTAGAGCCCTTCGTGCCACTTCCCGAACAGCCGGTGCACCGCCTTCCCCTCCTGATCCATCACGACGCCCTGGACTTCATTCACGTTAGAATTCCAGTAATTCACCTGGAAGAACCAAACCCCAATTAAATCACCTGGTCTCTTAAAGAACACCAATCCCTAGAATTTCCATATGGAAAATTTTCTTATGAAATTTCTTATTAAAACCATTTCCAGAATTCTACCTCATAATGTTTTGTACGGTAGGGTGGTTTTCTTAACTTTTAAGAAAGGGATGAGCTCTATTCCATGCAATCACAGGGCAGCACGATACAGAAAAGGCTTCATTTCTATCCCAACCGAAAACTAGTATATAGGTCAGTAATTTCTTCCTCAGATCCTCCTATCTTGAATTTTCCTTTTGCTCATGGACTTTTTTTTTTAAAGATTTTATTTATCTATTTTTAGAGAGAGGGGAAGGGAGCGAGAAATAGAGGAAGAGAAATATCAGTGTGTGGTTGCTTCTTGTGCGCTCCCTACCAGGGACCTGGTCCGCAACACAGGCATGTGCCCTAGACTGGGAATCGAACCAGCGACTCTTTGGTTTACAGGCCGGCTCTCAATCCACTGAGCCATACCAGCCAGGGCGCTCATGGACTTTTAATAATTTTCAACTGGCAATGCTATGGAAGTAGTTTGTGAAATATGTTTCACAGCCTCTGTAAATGGCTACATTTTATCATGAGGACCCTGCTCTGCCTTTTTCCAGCCATGCTCTTCACCAAAACATGAGAAGCCTGTGGGAATTTGCCCAACTGGATCCCAGGGCCCCCATTCCAAACCAGGCCCCAAGTATGCAGGGCCTACAGTGTCTTGTCCATGTGGCTCTCAGCTTTTCCACGGCCTGCACAAGCCTTTTCTTTGGATTCATTCGTGGAAGGGCACGCCACCCACCAGTGCAGGAATCTTTAGGCCTGAGGTGGCTATTTGAGGGGGTGGGGGCAGAGCTTGGAAGTGGGGCTGGACTGCATCCGTGTGTGTGAGGCCCCTGGCAGGGCAGGACCAAGCTGCAGGTGGGCAGCCAGTGGGGAAGGTGCAGGGCCAGGGCAGGCTCCCTGCACTGCCCGCGTTCCAGCCCAAGTTCCAAAGCGTCCGACCTGGCCTCACAGGCTTTGATATAAAAGGTATGTATTTGTCAAGGTAAAAAAAATAGGGACTTTCCTTTGGACTCTTGCCCTGAGTTCTGCATCTATCAGGGGCAGACCTAAGTCAAAGTTTCTCACAGCCTACAAAACTAAACGCATACATTCACCATCATCACTCAGAGCAAATAATGATCCTGGCTCTTCAGTTCTGAGCCACCTAATGACTGTATTTTAAAAAAGGGGGGGGGAAGAAAAAAAGGGGGAAAAAAAGAACATTTTGAGCTACAATAAATATGTTCAATTAAAATGAACATGACCAGGAAAGGAAATTTTGAGTATTAGGGTTCCAGTTATGTTACCTGTTTCCAGCACATTAGAATGAGACCAGCACTAGAGGAGGTGGAGAGGGTGGGTGGGGTTCCTGGACCACGAACTCTGCGGCACCCCTACACACACGCGCGTGCGCACACACACACACACTCACTCACTCACGGTGGTGGTCCTGTGTGCTGTGCGTCGGAGCAGAGACTAGGGAAAACGGTGCTCTGCAGACATCTCTCCCAGACATCTTTTCTTGTGGGTAAAGGGAATGCTTTTGCTTAAACTAATTTGGATTGTAATAGTGGCAGAGTTGGGTAGGCTTATACTGACTGGAAGCTATCGTTTATACACATCCTCAGAAAGAGACAAATGCATTATAATGAGGTCCCTAAAATAGATCACTTGAATCATGTTGTAATCAAGTGGGAATAGACGTAGGAATATAAACAAGACTTACTATAGGCAAAAATAGAGACAGAAATAGAAACCAGAAGATATGCTATAGGAAAGAAGTGTTTTCTGGAATTTCACTTAATGAACTACTGCTTGGTTGCTAGAAAAGCAATTCTTTACGAAGAATTCTCTTTTTCTGTTTTGAGATGGTGCCTTTCTTGACTTCCACATGTTCCGAAGCCTGTGCGTGTTGAGTAATGCCATCCGCATTGGTCTGCGCTCCTTTCTAACGTGTTCTTATGTATCAGGAATTCAGGATAGACACACTTGAGGCTGTTTAAGGTAATTGTTTTATTTCTTCCTCAGAGGAAACATATTATGTTATTTTTTCTTTACTATTGTAGATATTATTTACCTTGACAAATGTGAGTTTGCAAATGCAAACACTGCTTTTGGTATTTCTAATGGTTACTTCTCCATAATGCTCTATCCATCTCCTTCCACTGAGAATGTTGTGTATGCACGTGGTGACTTTATTCCACACGTAGCAATCTCCATACCTAGGGAAGACACAGCACCAATTAAAAACAATGAAAGTCACACATACATATTACTATTTCTGCTAATGAGAGTGAGTATTCTTTGGCCAAAGCTTCCTTTTCCCTCACTTCCCTCTCATTTATTTGTTGAAAGTTTTTATGGGCTCAAGGACATTTATGACATGATTCAGTAATTTAAGGGACAAGTCAGTGCTTTTTAAGGGCTAGGTGCTAAAACTACGAAGCTGAATAGGGCTTATTTCTTGCTCTCCTGGATCCAACAGTATGATAGGGGATGATGGACTTGGCAACAAATACTTACACTAAGATATGATGAGGAAGCATCATGAGAACACAGAAGGGGGTTCTGCCTGCAATGTGGGTTGCGTGCCATGAAAGACTTGCTAGAGGAGGCTGGGGAGAAGCACCAGAAGCCAAAGGAGCAGGGCACACCTGGGGACCTGGGAGCAGTGTGCTTTGTGTGCATGGGTGTGGCAGGAGGCAAGGCAGGGCATCTGTGATGGGGCAGAGCAGGGAAGCCCCAGAGACACACCAATGAATCTGGATTCACCCTGCAGGCAAGGGGCCTTTGAGGGAGGATTCCAGGGAACAGAGAGACAGATAGGGCGTGCATTTAAGAAAGATTACTCTGAGGACATTGTTTCATTTTCTTATCCTTTTTTTAAATCCTCATCCAAGGACTTTTTTAAAAATTGCTTTTAGAGAAAGAGGAAGAAAGAGAGAGAAGCATCAATTGGTTGCCTCCCTGTATGCACCTGAGACCAAGGATTGAACCTGCAACCTACGTATGTGCCCTGACTGGGAATCGAACCCATAGCCTTTCGGTTACAGGACGATGCTCCAAGCGAGTCACACTGGCCTGGGCTGTTTCATTTTCTAAGTTAACACCAAAGTTGTGCATAATTCTTTGGGAAAAGACTGATGTGCATAACTAAGGCAGTACATATGCAAGACAAATTCCAGGGAGTAAGGTTACAGAATTTCTGCCAAGAAACGAGATGGCATAGCTTTAAATCACATTTACATGTTATGTCTATTTTCAAATAAAATGTTACTTCAAAATTAAAAAAATGCTTCTAAGTTTCTAAAATGATTATGAATTGGTATGATATAGGCACTATATATACCACTGGGAAAATTCTTTCTTCCTTATGAGTCTGCGAATATTGCAAGTTTATTTTGTGGTTCTGGGAATTGCTCTCCCTCTCCACCTTCCTCCATACCCAATCCATCAGCAAATTCTGTCACTCAAATAGACAAAAACCAAACCAAACCAACCAAAGGAAGACAGAAACAAAACAATCAAGCCTTTGGCCTCAATTAATTTGAAAATAGCCATAAAAGGATTCCATCAGTCTTTCTTAATAAAATAACTTAGAAATTAAAATAGTCTCTGGATCTAAGATTAACTCAAAGTAAAATTATAAATTGTATAGGAAAAGTGGGTAAAAAGAATCTTTCATATAAAATGCAAACTAACACGGTAACTGGGACAGGTTAGCTGGTGTTGTCTGATGAAGGAGGATGTGAAGAGATAAATAGTAAGCTTTAGTACACATGCTACAGTTCTCATTTGCTTTTGTGGGAGAACATTCTCAGCACTTTGGTAAAGTTGACAGGGAAACAGACCCTGGGTACCTCCTACCAGGGGTGTCCAACCCACGGCCCACAGGCAGCATGCAGCCCAGGATGGCTGTGAATGCGGCCCAACACAGCACTGTAAATTTACTTAAAACCCCTTCTTTGCTCATCAGTTTTCATCAGTGTTTGTGTATTTAATGTGTGGTCCAAGACAACTCTTCTTCCGGTGTGGCCCAGAGACGCCAAAAGGTTGGACACTCCTGTTAGGGTTTCAAATGCCCATTTCTGATTTTGAAAAGCAGTTAAGAGACCAAAAGGATGAAGAGAGAAACCTACTTCGGAAGCATGACATTCAGCGTTCCCACAGGCAGGATTTCCATCGACTTCCCCCAGAACTTGTTTTTCCATCTGATATCTAAATGGCATAGGCAATGGATAAGAAACATATATATACACCATATCTAATGATTTATTCTGTAAAAACTAACTTTTATATTACACTTTACATCTGACAAAGAACTTTGTTATGACAACTGATTCTATATTGTTGATTTAACATGACAGGTTTCTGAGGATGGCCCAAAGTGAAAAGATGAACCGTGCACCAAAAAAAGCTACTATCTATACTTCTGCATAGCACACGTTGTTGTCAACGAATAAAACTGGGGAGAAGCTGGGAATAGTATGCGTGCATACTCACACACACAGGGGTGGGCAAAAGCAGGTTTATAGCTGTGAGTATGCAAAACACAGTTTATTCTTGCATTATTTATTTATATTATTTGTCTTATTGTTACTATTTCATAGCCTCGCTTATGATTTATCTTTTAGGTAATGATGGAAATTTAACCTACTTTTGCCGAGCCCTGTATACTTTAGTATGCTTTAATGTCTAGATAAATGTTATAAATTTTAGCTAGGGAAAATAGTTTATATATATAAATGAGTTGTATAGCACAAATAATTACAGTATGGATTTACATGCACATTTATTTAAATAGCTATATAATTTGGGAGAACAGTACAAAAATAAAATCTCTAAATACAAATAGGTAAGACTATGAGGAAGTGAGATGGACTTAATGAACAAGTTGTCACGCTGGCTCAGATGCGGCCCAGGCCCAGCACTCCACCTCACCTGTGTTTTCCTTGTGGAAACCCGGGCTTACCTATACATTCGTAAGAACTGCCTGGGCCCATTTTAATGAACTAAGGGAGCTTAGTGTTTGTTGCCCCCACAGAGTTTCTGACCAAGACATGATTGATGGCCTTATTTTGTAACGAAGCGCTCTTACAGTGCTCTGTCTCTCCGTGTTTTCAGGTTGAGGAAGTGTACGTGCGAAGCAAATGGAGCACCCTTCCAGTCATAAAGAAACTATTCATACTTAATATTACATATGCTTTCTAAAAGGATTTGGAAACATTTTATCTTAGGCAAATTTGTAACATTCTGACTGAACAATGGGCATTGATTAAAAAGACTTCAATCCAAAATCCTCAATAAATTAAAGACCAGAAACCACTAAAATATCCATATATTTAATAGATGTGACCACAGATGATGTGCTGTGGAGCCTTCCTTCAGGTGTTTGTACACCCTCAGGAAGCAAGAGGGCAGCAGATAAAATCTGCACATTATAGATACAGACAAGGGGGCACAATGAGGCGGAGTGATAGCCCCAAGTGGGCACAGTCAGCAGGAAGCCCTGCCGTTCCCTAGCGCCTGCTTCCTAAACCATCTCTTCCCCTCCCAGACAACATGGTTTAATATTCAAACCAGGAAACCTAACTTCTCAAACTGAACTCTTATAATAATTATAAGAGTTCCAATTATAAACGTTCTCTAAGTTCCAAAGGCAGAAATGTAATGTACTGAGTACAATGCACTTCTGGAAACTAGAAACTGTTTCATAGGATAATCCATTCGATTTTTAAGTTGTAATTGGAAAACAAACCTTGCCAAAACACAAAATTCTTGGATTCACAGTGACAGGCAGAAATGGGGGGATGATGGCTAACCTGGTAATTAAAGACAAAACAGAAACCAATGACATCAGTGTTAAAATTTCAATAAACAATAGTTTTTTACAACTTATATTGGCTACCACCAAATAAAAAGCAATCAGCACATCCATTTCTATTAGTGAATTAACATGTACAAGTAGATTACTGAATTTTAACTTTTAAGACTTCAGGTTTAAACACAGAGAACGTATATTTGTAGGAGGCAATTATATAGATAAACGGAGTTGTTGTTAACTGATATCATGACCCACCCCAAACAGAGGTTTACAAATCTATTTTCATCATGAAAACGGCCCAGCTACCTACACAGAAACCTCACCGAGTGCAGCGGGACTTACCTGCTCTGAGAAAAAGCGGAATCCCTTGTCCTCTCTAATGCATTCATAAGTCTCCCCAAGGACAGGGTTGAATGGCTTACTTCCTGCTCTGAAATAGGTGGAGCAATATCCTGAAACTGCAAATGCAGCAATAAGAACCTGTTAAAACATTTAAGAAAGGAAAATAATATAGGAGAGACTACTTCCAGATCTGTTTGCCCCTTATTCCTCTAGATTTTACATATCCCTGTCAAGGGGTGCTGACTGGATGGTATTTGCATATTATATGATTTGTAGAGACTCTTCATAAACTCATGAGTGATAAAGGTAAGTGTAAATGAGGTTAATCTCTCACAGAAACCAGCAGGCAATTGAGGCCAAGTATTTTTCATTTACCCACTCAATTTCCTGAGTATCACAAGTTCAAAGTTTCTGAAACCCAGTCATAGGTTATATCATTCGCACATTCTTAGTGCCGTGTGCAGAAGGGCTGTGGCTGCTGCTGCTTTCCTGAGGGAAAGTCAAGTTTTCAACAGTCATGTGGAATAGAGGCCAGGGCAGAGCACAACCCGGAGGTCACGCTGTCCGACCTAAGTTCCTAGGCAAATGGGCTCTCTTAGCCTTCAGGAAAAGTTAACAAAGCAAGGCTAGGCATGTCTTCAACCTCTAAGAAGAGCGATACCTTTACATCCTGACTGCAGAAACACCCTGAACCAAGCATAAGTCATAAAGTGTGTATCTTGTAGTGGACTCGATGCAAAAGGACCAATTCCTCCCTTACCTATGCAGGGAAAATGTTACACAAAAACCAACTGTGCCATCATAATGAAGTCTGCCTTAGCCCAGGCCTAGGGCTGACAAATCCCCGCAGAGCACCGCCCTGTTATGTAGTACCATGCGCTCATAGGGATCGTCGGTTTCCGAAGCCTTGTCCAGAAGCTCACTGTACTCCATTTCCTCGCAGAGATGCTGCAGAGTGTTGAGTGGCTCATTCAGCTCCACAGGCATAGAGACTTTAGACAGGTCTTTACCAATGTTGTTCCTCAAGATATTCCACAGGTTAATGTTGCTGGTGTCAGGACAGGGGGCTGGCAGGCATGTTCGACGTCCATTTCGGAAGGCCCCTCCTGTAAGCTCCCCATTCAAGACTGAAGGCAGGAGAAAGACAAGCAGCACAATGAAAGATACTCTGCTTCTCTGATTTCATAAAACCCAGGAGGGAAATTACCCTTTCAAATAATTCTGATTGTGATATATTTCTTCAATCTTTATTATACTCCCTCAAGAATGAATGGAATTATTTCAATACAAGGTTGTTAATAAATGCATGTAATATTAGCATACAGTTTTTCAAATAGGGTGTTAAATATACTAAAATATCCAAGAAAAAGCAAAATGAGTTTGGGGAGGAAGTAAAAGAAAAAACAAGTTATATTTTAAAAACTAAGTATTTTCAATAAGGACCCAAACTTTTGGGTTAAGCAAGCAATAAAACCTTTCACAAGTATTTACCTCAACAGATTATACAAATACAAAATCTATTGCACAATCAGGTGCAAAAGGACCAATCGGTGAAGGGGGGAAGTGATTATTCATTGAAACACCAGCTTTGTTTGTAATTTGGCATGGAGATAGAACAACCTGGAAGCTCAAAGGATGCATACTTTGCCGAGAAATGTTGTCTGCAACACTGGTGTTGTCTTCAGAGATATTATCACTCACATCACTGATGTAAGACTCATCGTCTGAAGCCTAAGGAAGGAAAGAACACAGAAAGGATCACAATTCTTGCTCAGCATTAAATGTTCATAAAACTGATTAAACACAAGGTGTTGCTCAACTGAACAGCAGAGGTCATAGTGGGAAGTGCATCTGACACGTGTGCAATGCACACCTGAGGGTTTCCTGTGAGCCAGAATGCAGAACTGCTCAGCGTAAGTAGCTCCCTGTCTTAGGTGGGGTGGCAGGCTGGAACTATTTCAGTACAACGCAGAAAGAATGTACAAAAGAGGAGGCCCTGTGGCTTTCCCTAGAGGAATCAGAAGAGGCTGCCCAGAGGAAATAATATTTGAAGTGGGTGTTGGAAAAGTTGCCGGGAGGAGGCAAAGTACAGGAAGAAGAGAGAGTATGGTAAGGCAAGGACCACAAGAGAAACATTTATTGTAGGCATGTGAAGAAGTTGAGTGGCTGTGACAGGGGGGAGAACAAGAAGAGGGTCAAACTGGGACGGGCTTTTCATGTCAACACAAAGGTTCACATATAGTCTTGTGAGTTATTCAATGCAAGGGAATGATAGAGTCATAAGACACTTGACTCAGGAAGACACTTGACAGCTTTCAGGAAGACACTTGACAGCTTTCCCTTAGGAGGCCAGAGAGCAGGACATTGCATAGATCCGGGAAGAAATACGGACAGCTTAGACTAACGCGGCCACCACGATGGTCCGCAGATAAGGCTGCTCTAGGAGCCACGCTTGAAGTGTGATGAACGAAATTTGTCAGATATTTGGGGGTGAAGAAGGAAGATTTAGAGACAAGGAGAAGTCAAAAATTAAGCCACTGTACATGAGAAATACATGAAACTAAAATGAAACCAAATTTTGCATGAGAAAAAAATTAAGGAGCGATATATGTGTTCAGGGGAATTAGAAATGGAGCAGATAAGAAAACAGGGCAGTAGAGCCATTCAGAGGAATGGGGAAAACCACTGCAGGCAGGAAAGCTGTTGCTACTTATTTACTTTCTTCAAAATGGAAACAGTGCTGTATTTTTTCTGCATATAAAACCAAAACGTTTTCAGTCCTTCTCTCAGGGAGACAAAATACACTGGTTCCTAGGGCCCCATCCCACAGAGGCAGCAAGGCAGGAAGATCAGAAACTGGTGCAGCAAGGGGGAATGAGGGCCCAGCCTCAGCTCATACACAGAGCTGCCTCAGCCCCAAGCAGGAAAGAGCTGACCCTCTTACACAGATTGGCCCCTGCCTTGAAACAGACAGCTGGTTCAGCAGAAACCATACATTATTGGAAATAAGGTGGGACAGACCAAGACGGGTAGTGCAGGGGCAGGGGAACACACCCACAATTTTCTCAGAAGACTGAACAGCACTTCCTCGGGGAGACCCAGGGGTCCCACCCTCCTGACCACAATAGAAGCCCCCTCTACAGGCAGGTGAAGGTGCTGACAGAAGTTGGATGACCCACCCCTGGAGCTCGAGCTAGTAAAAAGCCAGAGGCAGCTCCAGAAGAAGACAGAAGGCAAACACCAAACTCCGCTGAGATGAATTCCACCTCTTTCTTCTTCAGAATTTGTGTTATTTTTTTCTCCTGCATAGTCTTTTAACATTTTTCTTTTTCTTCAATTGTATTCCAACTAGTTCACAATTTTGTCTTTTATTTATATTTTTAATTGTATTTTTGTTTTAAATCTCACATGGTATCCTTCTCTTGTCTTACTTCATTTTGCCTTCTTCCTGACCTTTCTTATTTTCACTTTAAATTATATTTTCCCCCTTTCAACACCTTGTTCCTATTCCTTATTCTTACTATTTCTCCTCCCTCTATCCTCTCAAAATCATTTTTCTTTCCTTTATATCAGCTCACATTCTTTTTTCCTTTCTTACAATATCCTTATTTTCCTTCTACCTTTATTAATCGCTGCTTGTTTGGTGTGGAAACTGCAGTTATTGCTGTTTTTCCTCAATTTTATTCCTATTTGTTCACTACTTTTTAAATTCAAATCTCATAGATTACTCTCCCCCTGTCTTACTCCATTTTGCCTTCCTCCTGCACTTGCTTATATGAGTTTGGAATTTTATTTTTTCTCTTTCTTTGCCTGGATTCTATTCCTTACTCTTATTATTTCTTCTCCCTCTATCTTCTCAAAATCATTTTTCTTTACTGTAAACATCTCATATTCTCTTTTCTCTTTCTGTTAATATTCTTATTCTCTTTTCACCTTTATTAATCTTTGCTTGTCTGTCATTATTGATCCTGTTGTTTTTCTTTGATTGTGTTCCTATTGGTTCACTATTTTTTAAAATTTTATTACACGCCTCATATTATACCCTTCCCTTTTCTTACTCCATTTTGCCATCACCCTTCCTGTTTTTACTTATGTTTTAAATTTTATTTTCTCCCTTTCTTTGCCTTGATCCTATTCCCTACTCTTATTATTTCTCCTCCCTTATCCATCTCAAAGATCCTATGCACCCCAACATTCTCAGAAGCCTTATTTACAATAGTCAAGTGCTAGAAACAGCCTAAGTGACCATCAGTAGATGAGTGGATCAAAAAACTGTGGTACATCTACACAATGGAATACTACACAGCAGAAAGAAAGAAGGAGCTCCTAACTTTCACAACAGCATGGATGGATTTGGAGACTCTTATGCTAAGTGAAATAAGCCAGTCAGTGAAAGACAAATATTGTATGACCTCATTTATAACTGGAAACTAATGAACAAAATAAACTAACGAGAGAAATATAACCAGACATGTGGAAAAATAGAATAGACTGGTATCTGTAGGAGGAGAGGAGGGAGAGAGAGAATGGCGGAAGGAAGGGGAAAGGACTAGTCTAAGAACATGTATGAATGACCCATTGGACATGGACAACTGAGAGGGGACTGATTGTGGGCAAGAGAGGTGGGCTGGGTAGAGGGGGGCAAAGGGAAACAAATCGGGACAAGTGAAATAGAATAAACAATACAAAAATAATATTTAGAATTTCTGTGCATTACATGATTCTCATACTTGATTTTTAAAAATTGTAAATATTAAATAAAGTATTGATTTTCTTTTTGTTGGTTTACATGCCTATTTTTGAGAAGATTTATTTCTTGTACACCCTGGATATCTTCTAATCTTACATGTAAGCATGTCATAATCAACACACACATCACACATCATGGCTCCTCCAGGGCCCTGCCTGGGGTACCAGCAATTGATCCTGTGAGAGAAAGTGGTGTCCGGGGGGTCCAGCATCACGGCCCAGACTCTCCCACGGAGCCAAAGATGTGCCAGTTATTTATTTTTAATCAGCTGGTAATCACTGCACTTAGAGGGAGCTGCAGAAGCCACAAGAGCAGACACAGTCCTGCATCACCCAGAATGACCACTTAGCAAGGAGCTTGAGTTTCGTCCAATATAGTACATTTCTGTATTTGTTCTTTTAAATTAAGATGGACATGGACAATGGTGATGGGAATAATGGGAAAGTGAGGGGGTGGGCTAGGTGGAGGGGGCACTGAAGGGGAAAAACATTCTTATTGTAAAATATTAGAAGTTACACGAGGGTAAACAGATTTTATGAAAATCACCTATAATCCCAGCATCTAAAAGAAACCACTTGTAACATTTGGTGAGTGTTACCTCCAATTTCAAAATGCCAATACAAACACATTGATACATGAAAAAAGGGTCAGTTTACATATTATTGGATAATGCTCTGAATATATTCTAATAAATATAGCCCAGTGTCTTTATTTGGCCTGACAACATACCTCATTAGGTAGTTATGACACAATGAATTGAAGCAGCATTTAAGCTGTTTCCAAACTTTTATTACTATAGACAATACTTGGATGAACACCCCTGTAACACATTTCTGTGAGGCTGTCCGGCAATTGCTTTCACAGTTAGTATTTCTGGAGGTGCCACTGCTGGATCAAATGGGTCACTTTTAGGCTTTAGTCCTATGTTGCCAAACTGCTTTCCTGAACGACTGTACCCCTTTGTCCCACCAGCAGACCAGGAGAGCATCCGTCTCCCCACGCCCAGGTCAACAGAGTGCATTAGCGACCTTTTAGCATCCATCTACCTGTCGTAAATAGAGATCTCTCTTTAAAGTTTAGATTTCATCTTTTGTTAATTTTTCTTGTATTTCACACATTTTTCAGTTTGCCATATAGCTTGTATTTTTTATTAGTTGGCAATTTATTTTTTAACGTTATTTGTGCCAATTTGTTTTGCCATGTAAAAGTTTCAAATTTGTATGTAATAAAAACAGTAAGTCTTTGACCTTAAGGTTTCTGGATTTATTGCTGACATTTTAAAATCAGAGTCGGGAAAAGCTCAGACACTTAGGAAGACAGAGTGATGAGCAGAATAACTGCATGGAGTAATGGCAGTTTTACTGCTGCACACTGGGCAAGTCTATAAAGACAGCCGACTGAGAATGACGTCTTTTTCTGATTCGTGGTTTCCCACCGCAGCTGGCTTCAGCTCCGTTCCCATTGGCGGCAACAGAGATGAAGCTTCAACCACCAGGCTCATGAAAACCACCTTCTCATGCCTGATAGAAAAACAGTAAAGGAAACTCTTCCACGTGGTTTCTCTGAAAAACAGCTAATGGCACACACAATTATGTCAGAGGAGACCAATGACTGCCCAAATCAAATTCATGCTGCATGCCTGTTTACTGCTTGAATGTTTGTCAAGAAAACATGTTTTTCTTACAAAAAGCTACGAATAGTCTGTTCCTCTTCAATTTCTAATCTTCCTCAAACTCATAGGTGATGGAAATGGTCCAATATCCACATCCATGAAGAACGGTCCATGTAGACTGTAAAAGAATTCTACCACAACATTGGGTCCCGAGTAAGATCTACGCCATGACATGTGTGAGCAGTAGCTCAGGCCGGCAGTCTGGTCCACTCACATTCTGTCTGTCTGTCTGCCTGTCTGTCTATCTATCTATCTAGCAAGTTAAGGCTTTGCAGTATTATAATAGAACTGTAAATATATACTCATTTTCTTCTCCATGGTCAAAAAGTCCTAGGGCCAAATATTTCTCTTTAGGGGCTTAGAGATTCAAAAGAGTTCAGAAGATATTTCTTCTAAATGCAGCCAGGCATGTAGCATTGCAAAACTGAGTAAAAGCAGAGGCAAGGAGTAGATCTTTCTGGAATCAAGAGCATTTTTTAAGAAAAGAGGTCCAACTTCATTAAGTGAGGTGCCCTGGTAGATAGCACATAAATGTCTCTCTCAGCTATGGAAAATGTCAATGTGACACAGCTAATGGTCAGATGCTTCTCAGATTAAGCATGTGTTACGGCGCTTGAAGCATTCCTTCCTTCCTTCAGTTAGCAAATGCTTGTGGACTACCTGCTCTGGGCTCACCAGACTGTTCTAGGGCTGGGAACACAGTGGGGAAACCTACTCCTTGTGAAAGTTACATTCTGGGGGGGGACGACACACAGCAAACAAGTGAAATATCTGAAACAGACATTTGTTAAACAGCGGTAAGCATTAAGGAAACAAAATAAGGCAAGAAGAGGGATATGGACGGTCAGGGAGAGGAAGAAATGGTGGCTCTGAACTGCAGGGAGGGCAGCTGGATGGGCTCCTCTGACAGTGACTTTTGAGTAGAGGATTAAAGCGAGTGAGGGATTTGCCCACGTGGCTCTTGGGGAGATGTTTCGGCCAGGGTAGGAGGCAAGTGCAGAGGCCCGACCTCCTTCGGCAGCTGTACTGAGAATACGGCAGCTGTACTGAGAATACGCAGCTTGGTCCTACCCTGAAGCTGCCGCTAGGAGTCCCACCTGGAACTAAGCTAGCCTGGTGGGCTTGCCAAGTCTGCTGGCCTGAAGACTTGAGGAGCCTTCTAGGGGGACCTCATCACAAGGGTACTCAGAGACTCGGCAGGTGGGGTTGACTCACAGTTTTAGCCCAAGGGCAGGATGACTCAGACCATCCTGGTGCCTGTCTCTTGGGTTTATCTCCTGGTCTAGCCTCTTCAAACACTTACGACTGAGTGCTGTGATAAAGGAAGAAGTTTTAAGTAAAAGGTTATTTTACGAAAACCTGTAAGATACAGGCACAGGGAAGAGGTGGGGGTGCAGTTTTTTCCAGTGTGGCTCAGAGGACACAGGAATCAACAACGCCAGGAATCAACAACTGCTCTGCAAGCACAGAGGCTGCAAGAGGCTGCCTCTGAGAGTGGAGATCTGTGTAGACGGGACTTTGACAGCTGAGGGGTTTAGATTGTTACCCTAAGGACACTGGGGACTAGAACATGATCAGATTTGCATTTTAGAAAGATTAACCACGCTGCCCAGTGAAAAATGCATTAGAGGGGCAAGAAGGGAGGCAGGAAAACCAGTCATGGGGATCGACAGCTCAACCTGAGTGGGGAGATGATGGAGGGCTGACCCGGAGCAGTGGCTATGCGGCTGTAGGAGAGGTTGTAGGCGACAAGTTACAGAACCTGATGATGACTCAACGTAGGCAGAGGAGTGAAGCAAAATACCCAGGCATGTGATGTGAACACTTGGGGAGAAGAGCGCTCAGATAAGAAATCTGAGAAGCACAGGTACATTTGTGTTTCTCCTTGGTGTGTGCGTGTGTAAGGGGTTTATTGATTCATCTTTTTCAACACGCTGAATTAGAGGTTCTGTAGAGCACCCAGGTGGCAATGTCTCTCTGCCATCTGGGTATGTGGGTTCTGGGCCGACTCTTGCTCTCTCTTCAGACCTGCTCTCTCTTTGAGCTTTAGGCTTGGATAGTCATCTGCTGGCCAGATAACACCACTGAGAAATCTGGTAAACTCGCAATGTCTCAAAGTGAACACATCGACGTGCCCATCTCTCCTCTACTTCTCTGTCCCTCCCCTGGCCATTAGGTTCACTCTTCCCCTGGGGGTGGCACCACCAAAATGCTTGGACTCGCGCAATAACCTGCTGCACGTCCTCTTTGTTTCTGTGTTGCCAGTGTCTGGTGCAAGGGGCAACTGGACTCCCAGTTGGGTATGCCCCAGAACTTGGAAATGAAAATAAGGTTGCTTTCTAAGAGATGAGTCACCACATGGGGGGGCAGAGCCCAGATAATGCAGAGTCAAGTTTGATGGTAATCTGATTGAAGAAGGATGAAGGATGGGTCAGCAATGGGAGCTCAGAAAAGGAGGAGTCAGAAAAGAAACCGTCTCCAGCATGGTGGTCCTGGGGTGCAGAGACTGGCGTACATACACAAATACCCCACCCACGTGGCAGAGCACTCCGATAACGGAGACAAAAGGCTGAAGCTATTATATCCTGGCCCTCCTCGCCTCGAGTTTCCTTAACTGACTTCTCCTACTCCCATTCCTTCCTTGCTCGCCAAACAACCTCCTGACTACAATTAGGCTTCCCATGCAGGTTTGCCTTCAGGGAAAGAGACACTAATTACCAAGCATGATTATTTTGTCTATCTGATAGCATCAATTATCATTATGAATAATTAAAGGAGTACTCTGGCTTGTGAATGGGAGCCTGTGACTCTGTTAACGCATGACTAGGGGTTGGAGAGTCAGATGCAGGCTTGGTGTGGTAACAATTTAGTGCCTGATGCAGGAATTCTATTTTACCTTTCCTCTGTTATGAAAGTGACATATGTGTTTATTATTTCTTTCTCTTTTCCACTTATGTTTCTAAAATCACTCATAATTCCAAACATCCAAAAACAACCACACCAATTGTCAGGATGTTTCTTTCCAACCTATTTTCTGTGCCTATAAAAATAACATTCAGCGACTATTTTGTTTCCTTTTTGTCCAAATGCAGTACAAATTTGCAATCTCAAATGACAAAATTTCTATTAACTGTGCAGGAAGAGCTTTGGCGGCTTCTTTCATTTAAAAAAAAAAAGCAGCCTACTTTTTTTTTTTGACCGAATTTCAGTAAACAAATACATTTCTGCAATCTGACCAAATAAGAGATTCCTTGTTTCCAAGACCTTGCCAAGACTCATAAGCATGAAAAGTGATCCAATGAAGCTTTTATGATAGGCAGTGGTAACCTAAGAATTATAATTACCCAACTAGATATGCTAGACATTATCCTTCAAATTCATGTGCCTGGCAAAGATACACACACACACACACACACACATATATTATATAATAAACACACACTGATGAGTGTGTGCACACACCCCCAAGCATGAATGATTTTCAAATTCTCTCATTCTTGCTACATTTATTATCTAGTCTCCTTCTACAAAAGACTCTGTCATCCACTATTTTGTTACCCTGAAATATGAATTGTACAGGAGAATCAGAATAAATGCTTGATTTTTTCCTATTATTCATCAAATTCAAGAGTCATCAGTTGATGTTCAGAAGTGCTAGGTGCGCAGTAAATGGGAACCAACATAGTTTGCATGCTTTTGGCTTTGTCACAATTTGGCTATCGGATGCTGACGTTATAAAAAGTTCTTACTTCCCTTAAACCCAGCTCACAGTCAGAAGCAGCTGAGGTTGACCCGTCAAGGAAGCTTACCTCATTCTCGGACGAGCTTGCAGAGAGGAGCACCTCTTGGGCATCAAAGAACTCAGAGACGGACTCTGACATGGAGAGGCGGCTCTCATTTGCGACTTGCTGTGACAGAGGGAGACTGACGTGGATTTGCTCACCAGCCTACAGGAGAGAGGAGCGTGAGCATATGGCGTAGTCATTATTGGTGCAAAGAACAGCTATTTGTTCAAACTAGACCATGACGTGCTGGCCAGATTTCTCAAGAATTTCACACCATATGTTAAAAGAGTTGTGACCACAAGTAACATTCACTTGCAACTCAGTAATGACAACTGCATAAATTTTCTTCCAGTGCATCTAAAGCATCTAAACGGCAGTTAAACCTTGTTTCAAACTCTATTTTTTGTTCAGTAAGTGATAAACATAGGTCTCCAGGAAGCTATTTCAGTTTTAATATGAAAAATATGTAAGAGAACTACAACATATATATTTTAGTACACATTTCAGGTTGAAAAAAGATTCAGACCAAGACCGTTAACTAATATTTGAATGACAAAGTTTTAGAAATACTTCTAGATCCCGGGCAGCTGAGTGAGCATGACCGTCATCAGAGATCAAGGGACCCAGACAGGGGAACGGGCAGAGGGTGGGCAGCTCGAGTCACAGGGAAGCTGCCTTAGATGGTCGATCTAAGCAGTTAGATGGTAGAACAATTGCACCTGTAGGTTTCTAGGAAAATGTGTTTTTGGTTCAAATATGACCTCAGTATTACTTCAAACTCTCATCTTGCTCTATGTAGCACTCTATTTAAAGCTCTAATATTGCTGTTGAAAAGTGTTAATTCTCATGGTGACAAAATAATAATTTTATAAAGGGTTATAAACAAATTATACACTTATCTTCAGCCCAAATATGGAATGTTCTCCTATCCTCTTACCATTTCTTCAAAAATTCTTCTGCAAAATGGAAAAACAACAGCACCTACCTCAGAGGGTCGCTGGGAGTGCCAGATAAGATAACTGCATGTTAAGGGGGTTAGCACAACACCCATCATGTAATAAGCATTAACGTGACACATGTTAGCTATTAATTATCATCATCAGCAGTGGTAGCTGTAGCCGCACCATTATTATTGTCTTAGATAGGTCAGATGACTCCTTATATAGGACTTTTATTTTTTTAATTTTTATTTATTTATTTTAGACAGAGGGGAAGGGAGGGAGAAAGAGAGGGAGAGAAACATCAATGTGTGGTTGCCTCTGGTGCGCCCCCTACCGGGGACCTGAGCTGGCCTGCAACCCAGGCATGTGCCCTGACTGGGAATTGAACCAGCAACCCTTTGGTTTGCAGGCTCGTGCTCAATCCACTGAGCTACACCATCCGGGTAGGACTTGTAAAATAAACTTTAAGAAAACTTTTATTTAGCATTTTCTCAGCTAAATGCTCATAATATGAACATTTCAAAGGAAGACTGAGACAGACATCGAAAATTCACAAGCTGGTGTATACGTAAACTAAATATTCAGTGGCATCTGGTGAACACAGGAATAGATAAAAATAGACCCTGATCACCAAGAAGAAATGATATCAAGCTCCTATACACCCTTTACTCCAAAGTACACTGAGCAGTCTGCAACAGAAATATTTATGCCGGGAATCTGATTAACGGTGAAGGAACAAAAATATACAGTAGATTTAGATGCTATAAAATAAGTAGTCTACATCTATTAAAAATGAGTCTTACCTCATCAGGGCTAGGAATAATATTTACACTGACAACCTGATCACAAATAATAGATTCTGAATGTATTCTGCTCAACCGACTCCTTAGTTCAGCATTCTGGTTGAGTGCCTTAAAATAACAAAAACCGCAGATGTAACTTCAAGTTAATAAGCAAGCATAAAACAGAACAAGAACACAGGTACATTTTAGACAACAAAGACTATGATGTTCTTAGTTGTAACTTTTGGAATCATCATAAGCCATAGAGAATGAGCTAAAATTTTAAAAGGAATATTTTATTAGTAATATATATGCAGTGGTAGAAAGAAGTTGTTACACAGCACAAAAGCGTGTGGAAATAACTCCAACTCTGACAGCCCCAAGGACGGAAGGTTTGAGCAAACAACGGAGCATGCAACGCCCATTTCTGTGCACCTTCCTGGCGGCTCCTCCTTTTGCCTCGATCATACGCACTGTTTCTGAAGTTTGCTACAGCCAATGAGCTCTGTGGTGTAGCGCTCTCAGGCAGTGCTCAGGACCACATTTATTACTTCCCTTCCTGCAACTCAACTACTTTCTCTGTAATGATAGCAAGGAAGCCTTTGGAACACTGAGGAATACAGGTGTTTTCAATGAAATGATGCTATTAGTGGTAAGTATCATAGAAGAGCCCAGGCAGTGGCAGGAACAATGCATGGAAGGCACCCAAGGAGCCTGAACAGGGATGAAACAAGGAAAAAGGAGGCACATCACCAGCCACCGCATCAGCCAATGAGCAAGAAAAGCTATGGTGAGTTGTCAGCAATAACATTGGTCTACTAGTGGCACGTAGGAAAAGGCGCAGGGTCTCTGCCTAGATTCTTCGCCAGGCAGGTTCTATGCTTATACTTACTACTTGCTTTTGTTAGTGAACTTGGACTCTCCACATGGTATGCCCATTTCCCCAACGTCTCATGTCCTTCATACACATTCAATTCTAATATACCCAAGAAACACACAATTCCTTTCCCATCTATAAAAGAAGTTACCCTCTTGAAGATGTGAGCCAGAATCAATTGCCTCAATCCCCATCTCTCTGGCTATGAACTATATCATTCACCCACCCGGGCAGATAAGGGGTGAGAATGTGCCTTGGACTGGGCGAGACTTTGGCATACACACTTTACTGAGGGGACCTGCGAGTTCTGGGAAGGCGACATGGAGGGAAGCCTGAGGGCTGCAGAAGGACATAAAACACAGGGCTAGACAGAATCATCAGAGACTTAAACCCTTCGGGTAAAAGCCAAACTGGTTCAAAGGGAGTGAGAAAATGAGTATGGAAACTGTCCAAGTTAGAGCAACCAAGAATCAAATCCTGGATATCTCTTTAAATTCACCTGTTTTTTTTCCAATTAAAAAAAATATATACTATTTTAGTATATTTAGTAAATGCAGAAAGTAGGAAAATATTTTTTAAAATTCATACCTGACTACTCAATCAATCAAGCATTGATAGCTTGGTAATCTTTTTTTTGCTATGCATTTTTCACATTATTTAATAGGTACATACTTCACATGCTATGTCTATCACTTATTCTTTGCACATAAACATTTATTTTATGTTACAAACACTTCAAAAATATGATTTTACTTTTTAAATCCTCACCAGAGGATACACTTGTTATTATTATTATTATTTTGAGATAGAGAGAGAGAGAGACATTGATTGGTTGCCTCTTGTACGCACAACCTTTTGGTGTACAGGAAGATGCTCCCACTGACTGAGTCAGGGCACAAATATGATTTTAAGACTCACTAAGTCAGTGGTTATTTCCTAGTATTGGGCACTTCGGCTGCTACTGAGTTTTACTAGCATAAATAAAGCTGCCGTGAATATTTAAGTGCATAATGGTTTTCTACATTCAGTATTACTTCCTTGTACTACATATATCAACCATGGATCAAAGGACCAAAGAATAAAATCTCTTTCAGGCTTTAATAAATATTGCCAAATTATGTCCAAAATGATATTAATTTGAATTTACTGTATAGCTAAAAAAAGATGTAAAAGATTCTATGAAGTATATCTTTGTACAGAACAAATCTGGCCAAGTTTCAGGGAACTGTTGAATTCAAGAACAACTATCTATGGAGCTTTTATCCCAACACTGAATACTTATTTGGGTTATGTGAAAGCTGTAGTAGGAAGGATGGAAAATATGATTGGGGCTTTAATTATGCTACTCTATACATTAAGCCAAATTTTTGCTTACGTCCCCATGCACACCACATTTCATTAATTCTAAGATGCACATTTCCCCCACATTTACCACCTCTGAAGCGCCGAGTTGCTTTAACTGACAGCAATTTTTACTCCTTCTTAGTAATGCTCAAAATGATGGTACATCTAACAATTGATGACACGCTGAGTTCATGAAACAGAGCATTTCTAGATGGAGTGCAGGATCACATTCTGCTGCTCACGTTTGCATGGACCCAGCACCCACTGCATTCAGCGCAAGCTGTGCACAAATTCTGGGGCCAGAAATCAGAACAGTGACTAAGTGTAATACACCGAAGGCAGACTCAAGTGGAATCTTTCCTCTTACAGTAACCTGGAGTGTTGAGGTTACCTTAGTCTTACTAATACTCTTTAATTTTGGTGTTCAGGGGTTTACATTCAACAGAACATGAGCTTATAACTGTTGTGAAATAAAGTCACTTATAAAGAGACAGATGTCACATGAAGTGCTCTGTCCTATTAACTCGAATCCAGCACCCATACAGCCTCTCAGGTATGACAGTTACTTTTAAAGTCTCACAGAGGCAAAATAACAGGATTATGCGTCTTTGTGTACATACAGATCAGGGAAGAAATAATCACTAAAGAAGCGGGATTAATTATACTGTTCAGCCTTGTTACTTGTTACATGCCCAAGGCAGGCAACAATTTATGCTGAACATGCAATGAAGAATGCTAAAGTTTCATGTACTTATGTGCTATGTGCCTTCTAAAAGGGGTGATACAATTTGCCAAGTGGGTATACTTAAAAGCTTTACTGAAAAGCAGCATTTTAACCATTAGACATATATCAAATAGGACTTACATCAAATAAAAAAAATGCTTTAAGAATGTGTAAGAAGTTATTTAAACACAGTCTCTCTCTCCTTCCCTCTCTAGGGGGAGACTTGGCTTGATAGCTGGTCATAAAATGAGTATCTGGGGGTTTAACTGATGACACTTGGATAAGATCAAAGATATCTTTAGGCTATCGGAAGTCACAGTATAGTGAGAAGTTCTATTAACATCAAAACGTATTCAGAAAAACTGTCACAATGTTCTCAAGCTATTTAATATCTTGTTCAACTCTAAATGCTATATTAAGAGGGTCAATAAAAAGAGAGTTGGCCAACCAATGGATGGCTCTATCAGTTCACTGTTCCCTACCATCAATGTTTCCATATTTGCTTTCGGTCCACATATTATTTGCTGCTAAATCAGATTCTGTTCATCATTTCCTTCTTGACACTATCAACGTTTTTTACCCTTGATCTCAATGGTCATCCCTGTCTACATTCTTCAGCGGCCTCCCCTGGGTCTCCATCAAAGGAGCCTACTTTTGTTCAGCCTGTCCTCTAACTATTAACGTTTTCTATGGCAGCACCATTGACCCTCTTTTATTCTGACTGAAAACACAATTTATCAACACCCGTGACTTCAGCGACATCCTGGGCATCCACATCCTTCTCTCTAGCCCGACCTCTCTCCTGAGCCCCGATCCACGTATCTAATTGCCTGTTAGACGTCCACAGCCACATCAGTTCTCCACAGAAGCCGCTCATTCTTCACCCTTGGCAAACCAGCTCCTCTGGTAGTCTGTCTGCTGGGGAAAGAACTGCCATCTACTCAGTTATCCCAGTAAACAACCTAAAAAGTAGTCTTGAGTCTGGCTCCTTGTCCCTTGCTAATATTCCGTTGCTCTCCGAGCCGGGCCACCTCCCCCTCTGTGTCTCTGAAACCCATCCCCTCCTTCTACCAACCCCTCACTTCCTTAGTTCAGGTCTGCATTATCTCATATATCTCAGTTCCGTCTTCGTCCCATCCATCCTCCATACTGTACCAGCGTAATCTTTCTAATGCACAGAAATGGGTAGTAATACTTCCCATTTCTGAAATTATCATTCATCAGTTCAATTAAGGCCTCCCAGTACTGATAAATCTAAACCCTTTCGCGGTGTCCTTGGTGAGCTGATTCTCACCTACATTACTTGCGGCTCCTAGACTGATTCTTCCTGTTCACCCCATGTTTTAGCCACTGAATTAACTGCCCATCTCCGGATACCTCTCCAGTGGTCTAACCACGGGTAGTGATTCTTTAAAGAGTGAGCTGACAGTAAACTTAAAGGCTTGAGTAAAGGCTATAGAGAGCTGCAGAAAGAGGTCAGCCTCAGAGGGGATGCGAGCAGATGGCCAGGAACCGTAAGGCTGCCCCGAGGGGAAGGTACAGACAGACACGAGAGTGGGAACATAGCCAAGCGCTGTGCTAATTCACAACTGGAAGCTCGGAATCCTCTAGCAGATAGGGGATAATTAGCCATCTTTATAGTACCAAATTATTTTTACATCTTTTGAGGATAAGTTGAGCTTTTTGGTTAAAAAAATAAATATAACCCCCCAAAACCAACAAAAATTTATTGAGGCTCTAGGTCTAGACATAAATAAATATGTTTTGACAAGAGAAGGAAGTATTTGACCCAAAGGACGCAAAGCTGATAAAATTTTGCTTTATTTTACTTTTGACATGTTCACATCAGGTCCTTCCCTGTGAGGTGCTGCTGTCTACTCACACCTACTTCGAGGCTCAATGCCTCCTGACCCGTGGCTCTGCTCACCGCTCAGAGCTCTTCTGTTCCTGAGTGACCACAGCCCTGGACATCTGCGCCACCCACATGCCCACCTGAACGGACCACAGCGCGGTCCGTGTAACTGTTTCCCAATAAACACTGCTCAGCTCACAAATCAGACCATGAGCTTCCTGGGAACACGGCCAGGGCTACTTCTGCACTGCTGTTCCACACCTTGCACACCTCACTTACAGTCAGTTGAACGCAATACAATGAATAAAGGAATAAACAAATGAGTAACTTTTAAAATTCTCTTCAGCACCATTTCTAATCTCACTTGATGCCCCAACCCAGATCTCTATTTACCATTCTCTGTCTTACCAAAAAGTAAATAAAACCAAGCAAACAAGCAAGAAACAAACACATTTTTCCCCCAGTACAAGCTTGTCTTGTTTTTTCTCAGTACAAACTTATCTTGTAGTACTAAGTCTCTACCAATAAATACATCTGAAGGGAACATTGTAGCATGTGCATTTTGTTTATAAGATGACATTTACATGTTTATCTCACCATTATTTTGATCTTCTGATTCATGATACTTTCAGAATAATGATCTAGAAGGACAATTAACTTCGACCCATGTTATCCATTTGTGTTAACAAATACATGACCTGAGACTAGTCCAGGGAAAGCCATTAACGTGCTTACAGATAAAACCCTCTGCAGACTGGCCAACAATTGCTGTTTTTAACGCTCATGCTCCCGAGTCCCTGGTGTTACACGGGAAGCAGCACAGGCACCACCCTAACCGACAGTGTTTCATCTGAACTGAATGCAGAAAGCGTGGCCCAGGTAACAGCACTCAAGAACATGAAATGCCACACTGAAAATAAGCTGACAGTTCAGGTACATAAAACATGGCGAGACAGTTGAAGTCCAATTTCTTGGGACTGAGGGAAAGTGTTCAAGCAGGAGCTGATCCACATGGAAACCACTTACCCAGGGTCTGCTTGCTCCTTCACTCTGATCCAAGGCACCAGGAAGTGAACAATATTTTATATAAACACTGAGTTCTCACACAAAAATCACATAACAACACTGAATTCTCAAAGAAACTGTTTAAACCGCATTTACAGACTAAAGAAAATACTTATTTCAAAGCAAGTACTCAGTGTAGAAGAGCATAAGCATAGCTTTAAAGGATTTTTATCAGAAGTTTCAATTTTGATATATATAGGGATTTAATTAATATTCATGAGAAATATAATATATATGGAGTACCATATAATGAATATATGTTGAATAATATATACTATACATAGGATACATATTGAAAAATGACAGTCTAGCTTTAGGGAACATACTTAAATAGGAAGAAAATCCTAAGAGTGAAAATCAGGAAAAAAAGGAAAATAGTAATCAGTATTCCAACAGATTGAAATGCACTGTGAGTGGGAAAAACATTAAGTATGGAAGGCCTAGCCGATTTGTTCTAACACTGGATGGAATATATTCCTGACCATATTTCAGAAGTGTAAACCATGTGTAATGATTTTTTTATTTTAAAACCAGGAACTGCCTTATACATGACCATGGAGAGGCATTAAAAGTATTCAATCAGACAAAATACATATATATTTGCAAGTAAGTTTGGTTGATTTTGCCCTTCACCTTGACCTTTTATGGAAGAAAAGTAACAAAATTTAATACTGACACTCAATGTCTTGGGAGAGTTACAGACTATTTTGACACCCCCGTGCCTCACTGCCTCCACCCCCATCCGGTGGAAGTGTGATATGAGCAAGAAACACATGATGTCATTTACCTGAGACAGTGACTGTCGGAGCCGAGCCATCTGCGTGCTGTGGCCTTTATTGTGATCCTGCTCAGAAACCATCTGCTTAAGCTTCTCCTTCTCTATAGCTATGCTATTAAACGCAGACTTCAAAAGAGAATGCACTGCGTGGAGAGAAAGGTGAGAAACAAAAATCAAATGAGTCCAGAGAGAGTATCGAGAGTTGTGAACATTCTGGCACTTGAACTCATGCACTTTTCTGGAAAGGTTACATGTAATCTGTCACAGTATCTACACATGAAACAAACATGGTAACGGATCAGGGCGAAAGTTTCAGCATTTCAAACCAGACAAGCCAACGAAGACTTGGAAACAACACATCATTTCTAAATATCAGTATTATAAATTAATCCATAATTCCTGGGAGGAAAAGGGATCAAGTTTCACTCTGCTATGGTTGATGAGAACGTTTCAGCAGTACTGTGCTCCATAAAGACACATGCAAATCATTTAGAACTATCCAAAATTACTTCCCAAAAGTGTGCACCCAATAAAAGGAGCATTTTCTGAGTCCTGTCAACCTAAAACAGGCAGCTGACCTAGAAAGTTCTCGCTAGTTCCCTTTGAGTCAGGAACTGATTTGGTCTGAAGAACAGTGCTCGCATTACTTTCTTGGCCAGGAACATCCTGACGTCAGGGGTGCTCCCTTCCCATTCCTGCATGTTCACACCATACGCTGGTGTAATCTGAGGCAGCCTTTAATTTTAAATCACAAAAGCTTGAATTTCCAACTCCTATCTTTATAGTAACAGAATTTCGGTTATATGCAAGGTCTTCTAAAAAGAGGAATTTCCTTATTTGAGAAAGCTTATTTTTTAAAAGATGTGCAAAATTTTAGCCTAAAACAGTGGCCTGAATTAAAGGGGTAAAGTGGCGGGATCACAAGGGACTCCTGATCTATTGATTTATGTACTACATTCTCTCCATCATCAATTTAGAGATAAAAACTTCATAGCTGGAATGCATTAATTCCACTGGCAGCTCTAAAAGTAGATTCTCAGTCATCTCAAAATCTGTAATACTTTCTAAAGAGTTCACTTAACAGTCAAAGAAAAGCCCTTTTCTCCTAGATAGGTGAAAAGAAAATATGTTGTTTCAATAGAGGCTTTAAAATTCTGTTGAATCTTGGATTTCCTGAAAGCCTCAGGATTACAAAGTAAATGCACAAAGCTTTCCTGAGGCTACCTTCAAATGTATCCATCTCTTTTAGCAGCTACACTGTACTCAAATCACCAGTGTTTGTTGTCTCAGCCTCCTGCTCCCACACCTCCTCCCCCTCAATGAGTAAAAGTTACTGGATTTACTGGCTGTAAATCTGTGCCATTATATAAACAAAATAACATTGCTCTCGTCTAATGACAGTTAGCATCCAGCTAAGAAATGCAATAAAAATGTACCAGGAGTAAAATAGCTGGTGAAAGAAAGTTGGATTTCCAGAATCTCAACTGAGAAAAAAAGGAGGGGAGGGGATAATTTAGCTTAATTATTTTAGGATTATGGAATTAAAGAAATATCCCACAGCACATGTGTGCTGATGGGTCGAGAGTATAAATTTTTGTTGACTTCCACATTCCCGGGGGCGCCCTCAGCATGCTCCCTGTTTTCCTGAGCCACCAGTCTCTTGAATATTGAGTGTGGGGAGTGGGGGACAGCTGAAATGTTCCATTTAACACACATTTTCAATAATATTTCATAACCTATTACCAGCAACTCCAGGGAAGTAAATATGATTAATTCACAGTAAGATGCTCGTGATAGTGACTGAAAACAACATAATGTATATCTATCTCCAGGAGATTATGCATGTAAAAAAATGTCTTTGAAGGTACTAACTTAAGTCACAAGTGAATTCAGTGGCTGAAATTTATTTTTATTTATTTATTTTTCCAGTGGCTAAAATTTAAATAACAAGGCAGTAAGGGGGGTGGGTTATTTGAGAATGGAGGTTCTTCTTGGGAAACACACACAGGACCCGTCCACCTACACTCAACTAACTACCCTGGCTTTTTATTTATTATTCCCTACTCACTGTGGCTGATGACTATTGAACTTACGCAACATGACTTACTGAATTTTAACGTTAAAAAAGAGACTCCAAGGTGGGGTCCCTTTCTCCTCCCCTCAAGCCTGTACTGGTTTCTGAAGCTCTGCCCAAGCTGAGTAGCTGGCCTTGAACAGGACCGGCAGCTTCCATGCCAGCCCACTCCATTCCAGGGAGCCCTGAGCTGCCATGAGGAGGGAGAGGGACACAGCTGTGTGCAGCCTTCCATCCGTCCACCCGAGTGCTGAGTGAGCTCAGTCCAACCCAGCGGCACAGAGCCGCTTAGCAGGGCCCTGCCTGAATTTCTGACCCAGGAAGTGTGAAGTACAATCGATGTGTTGTTTATAGTAAAAAGAGAGACTGCAACAAAGTCTATTTCTTTTTTTTGCCTTGCCGAGGACAGCCTCCAATTATGTAGTAAATGATAACTAAGAAAATGTTGAATAGTGGTGTTTGCTGGCCTGCCTGGGACAACTGTTTTCCCTCTTCCGCCCACCCCCCACCCCACACACAATGACACTTCCTTTACTCAGTCAGAACAGTAAACCCACAACGTGCGTTGTCCCAAGAAGCAGGCAGCGTGTCCTACTGCACTCTGTATATAGAACTCCCACCAGCACGGGGACCATTTAATCTTTGCCCATGGCCACCTAGATGAGGACAGAAGAGCAAATGGCACCGTCTCACCAAAGGACAGTGTTTCTCGAAAGGGCAGGCTAGATGTGTTGTTACCTTTCTGTGCTATTAGACAAAATTCTTCTTGAAGTTTTGTATAATCTGTGGAACTTTCCAGAGGGTCCGTGAGGTGGCTAGGGGGTGTCTGAAATTCAATATCTGCACACAGGTTGGGGTTGGAGGAATGCAAGCGGACGGGTGACATGGTGGCGCTGAAAGGGACCTGAAAGGAAAGACACAAATTGTTAACGAGCAGCAGCGCACAGTGCCACATTCCCTTCCCTTCTTCAGAATAATGCATCCCCTCTGCGACACGCCCGGGGACACTCAGTACCCCTCCACTTGCAGGCGGTTGGGGTGGGAAGAAGCCTCATTTCCCACAGTGGATTTGGGACGGCTACGGACTCACTGGCTTTTCACAGGGTGAGAGGATGACAGGAAAGCAGGGAGAAGAGGTGAAATCCCCAGAAAGTCTCAGCTCTGAACCCACAGTTTTATCTAAAAAAAATTACTGGCAGAAACACTAAACGGTGACGTGGCAGTCCTTCTCTTACAAAGCCTGGGTACTCTTGTCAGAGGACTTTGTATGCTCACTTCTTCCCAAGGTTACTGAACAGGTAAACACTCAAGAGGTGCATATACGGGAAAAGTCACTTGCTCCACAGCCATTAGATAAAACATAAAAATGTTTAACAGTAAATATAATGGCTTAAATTTGAAATTGACTTATCAAAATAAATCTGTAACTGAAATACACATTATATAAATTGCTGTGATTTACCCTTGTATGTTATACACAACTCTATTACAGTAATGAATTAATGAACATGGCTTATTAACTGGTCAATGCGGAAAAGCATTAAGTAAAAAAAGTCATATTACTATAGATTTTTCCAAATGGTTAGAGGCACTTCCCCGCCCAGGCTGGATCTGGGCTAGGCTTGTCATGAGTGGAGGCAAAGCTCCTTGCCCTTTCCTTCTAGAACATTTTACCTGACCATTACAAATGCTGTCAGCCGAACATTCTTAGAAAATGAGAATACCAATTCCTTTTGTAAATCAGATTACAAGTGCCCTCCCCTAATTCTTACTGCACAGATGTTCATTCAATTATCTTCAAGAATCAGACTCTTAGACTCCTTCGCAAGCTGAATTTTATATAAATTATTGCATAATTCACATCCTTTAGTGAACAGGAAATATGTGGTAGGAGGAGGCAAACAATATCTTGCCTGGTGTATATGTATGTCAGAACGACTTTCTTTTTTAAAAAAAGATTTTATTTATTTATTTTTAGACAGAGGAGGAGGGAGAGAGGGAGAGAAATATCAGTGTGTGGTTACCTCTTGTATGCTCCCAACCAGGCACCTGGCCTGCAACCCAGGAATGTGCCCTGACTGGGAACCAAACCGGTGACCCTTTGGTTTGCAGGCTGGTGCTCAATTCACTGAGCCACACCAGCCAGGGCCCTTTTTTTTCATTTTCTAAAAATTTGCTTTAAACTTCCTGACAGGAAAAAAGAGAGAGAGGCAGAGAAGAGAGAGAGAGAGAGAAAGAGAGAGAGAATGAACATGAACTAGTGCTCATGCATGGAAGATACAGACGCTGCAGAGGAGGTGGAGAGAACCAAAAACTCTGACCCATGCTGTGGCGTGTGGACCTGGGAAAGAGTGCTCTGAAAGTCACTTTGCCAAGGCAGGAAGTGCTACATCTAAAAAGATGGGGGAGGATGTGAGCGTGAAGCTTCGCCCTAAATTCAGCTACTCTAAGCGTGCTAATGTGCATGATCTGAATCGCTCGGTGTCTGGATTTATCAAAGTAACTCTATCTCACCCTCCCTGCGGACCTTGCTGCTCCCGGCTGGGAGATGTCAACAGCTCGTTTATCTCATCAAGCTCAGAGTTTCTGGCTTCTGCAGAAAAGGTGCGTGTGTGTGCACGCACACACACACACAGAGGCAGGTAAGCCCTTTGAGAAAATGGAGTCCTTGGGTTTAATGCTTTGCTGGGATCCTGTCCAGGTAACCTTTTGAGGACAATGACCAAGGTCTTCTGGGGATGCTTGTAAAGGAATGGGATTCATATGGAAGAACACTGGAAGGTAGATAAAGAAAATTTCCGACCTTAACTGTGGTGATACTAAATCCAGAAAGAGCAGCCAGCCCTTAGCCCAGTAGGAGGGACGCAGAAAATCTGTGGAGAGGGTGGTGGAGATTTGGAGGCCATGGGGAGAGACTGTCACATGAGGTAAGGCGTAGGTCAGGGAGTTTCAGATTTAGGGACATGGTTTCCCAATACAAAGAACCAGAGAGCACTAAGAAAAAGGAATGCGGGTGTTTGGTGACGGGGAATGTAACATGTTGAGGATCAAGGAAAGGGGGCTATCTGTCCTCGGGTGCCTTCAGCACTCCAAGGACTGGCAAGGTGCTGGGGAGGGGTCTCTGCCCTCGGGGGCAGGGACGGGGCTGTGACAGCTGGGGAGGCCTCTGCGATGGGAGGCCATGTGCGCTGGGGGCCCCGAGGGTCCAGGAAGGACCCAGGCTTGTCCCGGAGATAATGGCCTCTCTACTAAAATTTGAAATCAGATGCTCAGAACAAAAACATAAGTGACAAATTTATATTTTGAACATAATGGAAGTTTAAATTGGCAATTAGACTAGTAAAAGTGGGTTTGGATTTAACCCACGGGGAAAGAGACATGGAATGCTCCCTTCAAACTGCAATCACACAGGCCCCTGGGGTCCTGAAAACAACTGCGTGTGCTTCCTACTGAAAATGTTTGTACCGATATCTTTTTATTTGTTTGTTAAAAGAAGTATATGGACGGGCCACTTGACTAGAAGAATTCAAGAAATGAAACAGAGAATACAAAGTGAGATGTGTAATCTCACCCTAACTGGGTGTCTCCTCAGTCTTAGTTTGGTGGGATCAGACAATGTCAGCGGTAACAGGTTCCCTGTCGGTGATGGCTGGGCTGGGAGGTGTCCACAGCTCTCCCTGTCTGTGCTCAGACCCTCAGCCCTGGATGTGGCCTTTACACCCTGGTCAGGAAAGAAACCCAAGGCTTCCTTGAAGTCCGGTGACCGGGAGGAAGCTTGAAACTGGACCATTCTGGTGCTAGGAACTACAGTTTGGAATGGGGATGTTAGGCGATGGTTTTTGTTTTTGTTTTTTTAAACCCTCACCTGAGGACATGCTCACTGATTTTAGAGAAAAGGGAAGGGAGGGAGAGAGAGAGAGGAAGAGAAACATCAATGTGAAAGAGAAACATTGATTGGCTGTCTTCCACAGGCGCCCTAACCGGGGACTGAACCTGCAACCCAAGTATGTGCCCTGACCGGGAATCAAACCCACAACCTTTCAGTTTATGGGACAATGCTCCACCCAACTGAGCCACACTGGCCTGGGCAGGAGATGCTCTTAACACCTGTCTAGAAAGAAGCTAAAAGACAAATGGATTGATAGTGGAGGCACTGGCATTGAAATTTAGCAATGGTAATAAGCATGACCGAAAAAGAGAAGATGCAAGAGCAGGGTGAGTGCAGATGACTCGTGGAGCCAGGATGAAAGGTCCGCGGCTGTAATTCTGCATCACGTGTACAGGGACCCTTCTGCAGAGTGCAGGTAGCATCGGGGCTCTCAGAGTCCATCCATGCTGAGGGGCCAGTGTTTCTCTTTTTCCACCCCCTATTCTGTTGGGTCTGGCTGATGTTGCAAATGGACCACTTGGGTGTTAGTGCTCAGGATCGACAGTAATAAATCCCTGAAGCATCTCCTTGGGTGCACTTTTCTTTGGGAGCCTGTCTCAGCTGTCCCAGACCCCTGAACGGTCAAGGAAAATGAGTGACTAGGAGTCACGTGGAAGAATTCTGGATAAAAGGTATTAGCAGGATAGAATGGGCTCAAAATGTGTGTGGTAACTTTAGTGTGGGGAATTAAGGAGAACCACTGCAGTAAAAGAAATAGGGGACTGAGTCACCAGCGTCAGGTCCCTGAGATATGGATGGGGGGGCCGAGGGGCCAGCTGAGGGTTGCTATGCTCTGGGGTGCAGTTCAAGTATAAACCTAGAGGGTGCAGAGAAACTTTTCCCCCTGGTTGTTCCTGAATTCTTTGCTAAGTGTTGCCAGTACCTCTTCTCACTAGGTGCATCTAAGTTATCAGCTACCCTGGAAGGCAGGCATTAACACTTTCCTCTTTTAAAAGGTTTTCCTCTTCTACCCTCAACTTTTAAAATATAAACTCATTCAATGCAAGTAGGTTCTCATCCCAGTTTTATTGTATTCGCTAATGTATCTGCAACGAAAAAATGAGCAACGTTCACTTCCCTAGGTGCCATCTTAGAAGTATATTATTTAAGGAAATATTATTAGCATTTGCCATTCCACACTGAGAGAGTGTTCTCTAATCATCACTTGATTTCTTAATTTTACAAATGAAAGATGTCATTGAAGAATTCTTTAACAGATTACACATGTATCTATTGTGAGACTGTTTCCATGCAGCTGTCGTACACTTTCTTCATCTGCATTCGAGCATCGGCGTAAGATACACATTAGCCAGGGCACCCATTTCAATAATTTGTTTGTCCTAAGAGTCAGAAAATGTGGGTTTAAGAGTCAGTCCCCTAATAAATTCCAAGTCACTGGTTCATTTCATAAGCAAAATCAACTTTGTTGCTCAAACAGTCCAGCTAAGCATCTAGATAAAATGGAAGAGTTGATGGCCAATCATTAGGAGAAACCAATCCCTGCATCAGTGTCTGTTTTCCTATCATACAACCCAAACCTTTTCATATTTTTCAGCAATTCTAATTTTAAATACACTCCACCACTAGCAAGAGTAAAACTCTTATTAACCCAAGGGATATTATCTAATAATCAAAACAACATCTATGATTGTTATGAACTCAGTACTCTACTTTTAAAAAATTGATAGGATGTCATGAATAAGCAAATATTATTGTTTCCTTTTATGCAGCAAAGGGTTCTGGCATTGACATGTTCTACTTGATGCTCCATATGGACCATTCACTATTCTGAACACCTACTCAGTTTTAAATTTGTCACTTGCCTTATCTACCTCAATACTTCCTCTGTCCTCCGAACATCCATTCTATTTTCTCTTTAAAAGAACACCCAAACAAACCTCTAGATATGAACTAAACCACTTAACTTTGTGGTTTTTCTGCTTTGCCACATTAGTTTCTGATTTCTAGCTCAATATTCACTCCAGAAAACATTTTTCTCTTACTAAGTGTAACTTGTGTAGCCATTTAGATATGACATCAAAATTCACCTTTTCTTACCCTCTCATTTCTTTATTCTCACATCCTGTTCAAATAGTCACATTGCTACAAAAAAAAGCACAATTTATGTCTGTAGTAACATGACTTTTCTTAGGAAAACAGAAATCAGTTAGCAAAGGTTCCAATATCAGTATGGCAAACAAACAAAAAAAACGAACAAAAAACATTATTTAAGGAAATCCCACACCACAAGGGGCTGTGCTGTTTCGCAACCTTGAATGGAAATTATTTCTTACACTGACAGGAGAGGTACAGAATCGGATTACGTAATAGTTTTCCATCGCAAACACCAATATCCGGGTCAACTCCTGCCATGCAAAGGCAGCCAGAAAACATGCGAAAGCCACGCCAACCCAGGAGCGGGCCACAGTTGACACGGTCACACGCAAGTGGCACCATTGAAACGGGGGCTGACACTCGTACACAGTTTCTCATTGTTATTAAACGTCTGCTTGAGATTGAAATCCACTCACTGTTGTAGCCACTGCTGCCGCTAGCCTCTGCCGGCGCCGAGTTGTGCTGAACTGGCCCTTCACAGATGGCCCTTCCTGACAGTGAATGAGAGAAGAGGAGGGAGGAAAAAACACGGGATGAGGCAGAGAGAGGACAGGATGTGGGAGGACGAAAGATCATCAGACAAGGGAGAGGGAGAGTTTTTAACTGTGGTTGACTTTTCCTAAATCTTGGCATTTAAAAGAGTGCTAAGGGGCATTCAGGCAGTGAGAAAAGTTCATCCCTCTCACTGCAGAACACCCAAACACATCCGCCTATTTGCTAAACAACACCCCCACCCAGAAAGGGATAGAAAGGTATGAACTGATGAATAGCTTGGGATTGCAAGGTAAAATACATTTGCATACTGCTTTATTCATGCAATGTCACGTTATCGGAAGTCAAAAGGCCCTCAATAAATGGAAGCAAATAAAAAAAAATAAGTTTAGGAAAAAGCAATTAAACAAATAATATGCAAACGTTAAAACGAGCAGGTTGTAATAGGGGCTTCCCAATGGCCAGGCAGAATTTTTTTATTTCTTGGTTAGAGGAAAACGTAAGGGAAAGGGGTAGCAGGAATCTTCAACTCCCCTTTTGTTCCCTTCCTATGAAGCTCTCTGGCATTCAACAGTAGGAATGGTGCTGGGATTTTCAGGTTGAAGAATTTTCCAGGAGGATCCCCATAGCATAAGAAAAAAGTCCTACAAAAATCAGCTATGAGACCTGAGAGCACAGGCTTCAGTCAGTGATGTGCACCTATGCGTAAGCCAGAAGAAGGGCTCCTGAGCTTGCTTCCTTTCTTTTCTCTTCTTGGTGGACAAGAGTAAGAATAACGACATTTCCTGCTGGCCAGGCAACTCTGCCTCCATTTGACAGATCCCGTCTCTTCAGGGTTGTGAGCACTAATTTCAATTCCAATGAACTGAGATGTGTGTTAGAGTCACCAAACAGTCCAGACCCAGAAAAAACAGCAGGGCTGCTTTGGTCTTTCTGGAACAGCAGACAAATATTTTATATTCTTATACCTCTAATTCTCTTTATATTTGCCAAATTGCAATCACATTTCTCTTCCATCTTCTTTAATCTTCTGCTCATATGTAACATATGTTTATTATATGCACACATACATATATCACCTGCTTTCCACCAAAGAATTTTCCTATACACAATCCCTGTATATTTAAATGTAGTAAAAAAGAAGAACTTATTTTGAGCCTACACTGTCATTTGAGCATCTGTGAGATCTAGGATAGCTACACATGAATAGCATCAGGTCATTTATTGGCTACTCCATACTTCCTACTATTCCTCATTCTCTCCAACAACTAGGGATCTGGTATTTAATTCATGCTATCAGTAACACAGGAAATTAGCAGCTTTCCCTCTTCTACAGCAACCCTTCCAAAATCACTCAGTTCTTGCCTTCCTCTACTGCATTTAAAATACAGCCCAACTGGTACTGTAGAATGATCATATTGTGATTTTTATTAGAACCACAAAATTTGAAGTTTGGAAGACAGGAAGTCCTTTTTCTAAAAGGTAATCTCCACAGAGCCTCCTGGGACAAATGTTGCCTTCACTGAGTTACACAACGGATTCCTGAGGCTAGTTTCCCACTGGCTTCTAGTGGCGGCATGGCCATAACCTTCCCGTTCAAATCAACAGCACAATCTAACCTGTGTAAAAATAAGCAATCGAACACCCAGTACGACATGTTCATTTTTACTTTCCTGGGGTCAACTTTTTAAATGATCTGTTTTATAATTAGTTCAAAACGAAAACTGCTACAGAAGCCCGAATGCAAAATTCAGTGAAAGCGCCAATAACAACAACAGCAGTAACAGTAACCACCACCACCACCACCAGACAGTCTAGGTCCATTCACAAATGTCTGGTATACTGAAAGTTACAAACAACAGCGGGGATGAAACATGAGCCACTCACTACAAAGCCTCCCAAGCTGGCTGTAATAATGACCATCACAGAAAGTGGTTCAAGTAGTGAGATGATCATGGGCTCGAAACAAGTACATGGCACCATCAGATGGCATTCCCGTGGTCAAGAAACACTTAAAACAGGAATTGTACCTGTAGGTGAAATACTCATGAGTAATGGCATTTATATGGGTTATAACTACTCCTGGCTGGGTGTGTGGTTCCCACCTAAGGGATCCTGGAGGGCCTGTTGGTTTGGGTGAGCAGAAAAGGCCCAGGGATGGAACCAAATTCTGCAGCATTCCCCCACCAAGCCTTTTGTTTTACCAGCCAGTCCATGTGGGGCCGAGGTTTCTCTGGGAATGATTCATAGCTTACTGCTCACCCCCACTCTATTTATTTCCACTTGGAGGTACAACTAAATCTCTTACTTTTGAAAGTTTAAAGTTTCCTTTGAGTGTGGGTATGAGCTGATTTCAATCTCCCTCAAACAAAATTAAACCAGCATCATGAGGGCCATTTTGTTACTCTTTTGGCAAAACAAAAAAACAGCAAAACAGCATAAATAAAAACTTAAAACCTAATAAGCCACCCAAAAATGTTGTACGAGTAGGGATGAAGAATATGTTCCTGCTTTTTAAATAATTTCTTCTGATGACTTAAAACATAAACTTTCTGCACATTGAAAAAGCACAGGCTCGACTCTGTGGGTTGTTCAGAGTTGCACTCTATTCCTTCAGATAAACTGAGCAATGTGGGACCATGGTGGCCTCTGGCCACAGCGGGCTGCCAGGGACATTGCACGCAGGCTCCATGAGAGCCATTCTATCCAGGACAACAGCTGTGAGTGGGAATCTGTTCAATGGGAAACCTGATAAAAACAAGATTGAAATAATACCTCATCTCAAGTGCATATACGTGTTTGTATAATGCTAGCCTTTTCCAAAGATGTTTTTAATGTAATGGTTCTTTTTCCCAGCTATAATAACCATAGACACCATGCTTTAAAAAAATAAAACAGTCAGAAAAGTAGACAATCACGTGCTCAAAACAAATGAAACTGCCAAAAGCAATTTTAGGTAATTTTCTTGTGAAGTCATTTGGACATTTGTCTCTATAGCATTAATTTTCTGAATAGAGGGGAAAACATGCAAAAATCATACTGAACAAAGGAACACAAAAAACTTGTTCATGGGATGTGGAAATTCTAAATAGACCATGGATTTTTAGTGCTTATGAAAACTTATTTTCAAATACATCAGATTAGCAAGCAAAGCAACAAAGAGTTTGTTATTTACACTTCAGAATTACTACATAAAAATGTTATCAATAGTCAGAAGTCAAGAAGAATTATTATTTATTCAGAAGACATCGAAGTATTCTGAAAAGCGGTTCCCTTTACCTTTGTATTAGAATATAAATTAATTTATAGTGCAATAAAAAGAAAAGCAAAGTCCTAAGTCTAATTTTGATGGTGCAGGGCAAGGGCCTTTGTGAATCCATAGCCAGGGTTGGAGAAATACAGAGTCTAGTTTAAAGATCTAAAAGTAATATGATTTATGACATAAGAGGTTTTAGTCATTTATCATACTTAGTTTCACTGTGACAAAATAACAAAATAGGATCTTATTTAAAATTTTCAAATTACTCACTTCAAATAAATAACTTATTGAAAATAAATTTCAAGTAAATTTATCATGAGCCATTAAGGCTTCACTTCCAATTTTAAAAGTGATTGTTGATGGCCAAATAATATCTATTTATGTAGAATCATGAAATTTTAGAGTTCAAAGGAAATTCAAAGATCATTAAGTTAACTCCTTCACCCAGGAGCAAAGAGAAGCCCAGAAAATTTCAGAGAAATACATGAAATGATACTGCCAAGAAATCACGGTGATTAGGCTACATCCTGGGTTTGTTGCTTTCCAATCTATTTCAGCTCTCACTCTTTTATTGACAGATGAAAATCTGGACAAAGCTGGCTCTTTTAAGGCCTAGTATATAAAAATGAGAGTTCAATACAACCCACTGGGTCTTTATTGAGATTTTTAAGGTGATTTTGTGTTAAAATCTATTTTAATGGTTCTAAGGCCATAACTGAGAATAATAATGCCACTTTGCAGTCATATTAAATAATTTTTACCTTTATTTTAATTTCTTTAAAATTAGATCTTCTTTAGATCAGAGTAAAAAGAACAGATTTCCCTCTATTTTAGATAATGTAACTCAGTCTGAAAAGCATTGGCTCTCAAGCAGTTAAGCTGCCGTAAACTTTTTCACTTCCATGAACTGATATATAGACTATAAAATATGCAAAAATACGAATGAAAGAAAAGTGAAGTCTGTACCTGCAGTTGTATTTTTGTATCTTTGCTGACACTTTTTGTTCTCCATCTTCTTGTGACCCGCTTGTCTTTCTTTGAAATATCTACACAGTTAGCCTACATTGCACAAATAGTTAAAAGCAACAAAGTATTAAGTTCACACAGACAACACAGGCACAAAGAGAGCATAGCAAGTTAGTCAAGACTCGTGGTTAAGACACCTAAGCAAACCAGCCAGGAGAGAAAGGCGTTATCTGATGCATAGTGGGCATTAAAAGCAAAGAGAAGAACTTAATCATAAAATATACTTTTCTGCTATACAAAACCTATGGGATTAGAGATCTTTAGCATTTTTTCCCACATGAAAAGATGGTAATAATTCTGGGAGCATCTAAGTTATGTCTTCAAAACTATTATTTCTAATGTAACACAAACATGGAAGATTGATTCTGATTTTTATTTCTCCTAGTTTGTATTTAAATGTAAAACATTTCAAATTATACATCTTATGTCAATGGCACCAAGATTCAAAAATATTAAGAATAACCCCATAATAGAAACTAATTTGTATTGTAGTTTTTTCCCTTAAATATTACCTTAAATATTCATAGCACAATCCAGTAAAAATTCTGAGTTAATACCTTAAGGTCCTTTTACCAGTAGCAGCAATGTGTTTACCTGCATGTCGGTAAAGTTCGGTGCTGACTGTGTTCTCTGAAGTATTTCCAAATTTTGCAGAAGTTTGCTAAGTTCCACGAGGTTTGACTGGCAGTGTGCAAGGTCTAATAAAATCAGAAATAAAATTATGTTAGAACTGGGCAGGGAGTGGTGGTGGTGGTAATAGAAGTGAGCCAATCCAAATGATGGCAAACGTAATTAGGCAGACCCGTTTACATATAATGGTGACACTGGAAAATGAAAAAAAAAACCCCCAAAACCCAGACCCTTCTCTGGTTTAGAGCCATTAAACCACACATTATTATATGATGACTTCAAAGTGCACTCTTGCAAATTAACAGCTATTAGTGTAGAGAGCCATTAAAACCTCAGTCAATTGCGTGCACTCACTTTCCTGCTCGGGTGGCCCTTGTCACATAAAGCGCGCTCAAGGAAGCTTCGGCAGTTGTACGGTTTTGCCGGTCAGAACCTGTCTACCTGTTCCTGGAGTAGTTTTCAAGGTGGCTACTTGGAATTTGGGTGGAGGCAAAGCCATGTTCAGAAAAGTAAGATGGAATGCAGAGTCCGACGAACATCTTTATCTATAATTTAGCTCATTGACAATGTGGCAACGCATGATTTCTTTACAATCTAGTAGAAATGTTATACTGAACAAAACCAAAGGTTCTCAAAGTGTGTTCCTCGGCCCCACAAGATCAGCATTCCTTGGGCATGAAACTCATTCTGTTCAAACTGCTCGGGATGAAAAAAAAAATTTTAATTTTATTTTAAATTTTTTGTTACATTTAAACACATTTTTTAAAGAGATGCATATTACAATATCTCAGAAAATTGACCTTTAGTATGTGAGGTTCAATACAGTCAAGATATTGAGTTATTAGTCTTTACTCAATTAGTAAATATTTAGAACATGGCTCCCAGTTATATGATGACTTTTGCACGTGTACTATTTATGAAGAGATGCAACTGAAAAATTATAAATCTGAAAAATTATACAGTGATTGTTCTTATTTTTGTGGAAGTGGGTAAAAATTTCACTTCTATTATCTTGGTTTCTCATTCAATCTCAAAGATCTGAATTGTTACAACTATGGTTTGGTATAGGCAGCAAAACATTGCTGTTAAATATGGCTAAAGATTAGCTGGATCAAATAACATAGGTAGTTGGGTTGGGTGGATTTTTGTTAGTATTCTTTATAGAGGACTGCGGATCCTCTTCACACAGAGCAATTTATCGGAGGCCAGGCCACACCTCGGTCCCCCCTCTCAGCAGCATCTGCCTCAGGATGGAGCCCAGGTGGGCTGTTCAAGAGCTGCTGTTGTTCCTCCAGGGAATCCGTGGCCATCAGAGGCCTGAATTCCTTCAGAGAGGGATCCACCCCATGGAGGTGGGAGGAAGACAATACCGGGAAGGCCAGGGCCCTTCCACTGCCCACAACCCCTCCCCGTTTCAGGGGAGGCAGCACCCTTGTAGGCCCCTTCCCCTTCCCTTTGTAGAACACAAGGTAAAGTGGCTCTGAAGGGAAGGAAATACAGAAGATGAAAGGGAAAAAATGAGGGAGAAAATTAGTGCGAAGAAGGAAGGAACGTGTTAGAGGGGAAAGCAGAAAGAAGATGGCTACGAGGGACCTACATTGAACCTGCCTTTTAAATAACAAAATTACATCAGTAGCAAGGTGTGGTGGGGAGACGATCTAACACTGCTTGTGTATTGAGCCTTCTATCCAGTAAATTCTGCATTCGTACTTCTTACTAATTGTGATTACTCTACACAAATGGTGTGTAGGTAGCACAGAAATCTGGACTTGGGCTTAAAACCCTCCCTAACAGAATGGAAAGAGAACTTTGTAATGAACTCAGTTCAAGGCAAAGGACTTAAAACTTTGGGAGTCGGAAGTCAGTGGATTCAGGAGACACTGATTCACTTTACAATCTTTGGTTCCTGTTTCCTCACCTGTTACGTGGCGATAGTAGTATTTACTTTTCCTACTCTCCTGATGTAGAGATGGTAGAAGAGAAAACTCCATGGAAACCAGAAGTGACCTTTAAGGATATTGGTCACATCAAGTTTAATCCTACCACTAGGGCCTCGCCTCGAATAAACTGCACCACCCTCAGCACTCCCGTCTAAGCTGCACCACCCTCAGCACTCCCGTGTTGAAAATACAGAGGGAACGGAATCCTTGGCAGGATTTCACTGCCGGCTGAAGTGTCTGGCTGCATATTAAGATTATAAAGATTTGCCCAAGAAAATAAAAATACCTTTAAAAAATCTTGAGAATTTCATTAAACTGAGATTAAATCTAAATTTAGAATCTGGGAAAAAGTAAAAATTATGCCAAGAAAGGACTGCTAAGATTGTTTATAATAGTGAAAAATTAAAAACTTAAATCTCTAGCAGTTTATTTTCTCATTATGCCCTATCTTGTCTAGAAAGAAACATGTCATAAGATTGTGGAATGGTTAAATAAATTAAGGTATATCCAAGGTTATCCATTTGTTATTCCATTTTGGTACCACTGACTGGGGAGACACTGTGTACCCCACAAAGTCCTAAGCACAGGAAATACAGCAGTCAAGCAAGATTCATGGATTTTACATTCTCGTGTAAAAAAAAAGTACACAATAAACTATCTCTATGTTGGACGGTATGTACCCATCTCTAACAGGGGCATATACTGGTATATAAAGGTGGTACATAAAATATTAATGTGACATTTTGCTTCGATGGGAAATAATGTTTTCTAAGAGCCAAGCGATTCCCTCACGTACTGGAGAAGATCTGGACTGTTACAAGTCCAGATTTCCGAGTAGCTTGTCACTTTAAGTATTGCAACTATAGGTCAAATGTGTTATGGGTTCAGGTTGATGTTTCAGGATAAACTTCTGAAATGCAACCACCTGCAATGTTGGGGATTCTGTGAAACAATCCGTACAGACCAAAGAGAAAGTGCTGGGGTGGCTTAGGAGGGGGGGTTCCTGTGGTCTGAAGTCATCACAGCAGACTTCAAAGAGAGTGGAATCTTTCAAGATTTTACGAAATGTGTGGAGGATCAGTGAAAATTCAACAAAATACGAGAGAGGAGAAGGGCTGAGGGGGCACCGCAGGGTGGGAAGAACAACCCATGCAAAGGCACAGATGCATGAATATGCAAGTGGGTTCAAGCAGCACGTACATTTAGCTGGGCCAATGAAAGGGTAGGTAGGGTCAGAAAACTGGAAGCTGAGTATTATATGCTGGGCTAAGTAGTTTGGATGAAAGTCCCAGAGTCCATGGAGGACCCCTTGAAGGGAGTTTTGCATGAAAGCTATTTCAAGGAATATCAGTCATGAGGGAACATTATGTAGCTGGCTTTGGGGCCAGTCAAACATGGGTTGGCTGGAGTCCCAACCTCCCCACCAGGGCAGCTGTGTATCTTGGGCAAACTTCTTAACTTCCATGCATTTCACTTTCCTCATCTGCAAAATGAGGATGGTCGCAATACCTGCACATCTCATGGCTGAGTGCAGTGGAATGACGCCTGCTAAGTGCTGCACAGAGCTGCAAACTTGTTCAGGAACAGTCATTTCCCACGAGCCTCTGAGAGAGATGGAGCAGCAGAGCAAGAGACTGAAGGCGAGAGGTCCAGCCAGGGGCTGGGTGACCGCCCAGAGACTGGGCGGACTGGGCCTGAGCTAGGAAAGCAGAAATGGAATTTGAGAGGAAGTGCAGATGAAGGGGAAAGGAGGGGGGATGCTTTCAAAGAAGTAACAACTCAGTCTCGGCTGAATGAATGGGTGGGAGGGTCAGAGATGACACTAAGGTTTCAGGGGTGGTTATGATGGCAGCAGTGACAGAAACAGGATGGATCAGGGATTGGGACCATTCAGGGCAGAGACAGAGTTTGGTTTCCAACCGGCTGAGAAGAGGCAGGACAGAGCGTGTAGACAGATGACCAATAGCAAGGGAGGCAATGGGAATACAGCATGGGCTGATACAGAGGGCTGAGATTTAAAGATTTTCAGCCCTTTGGAGAAGACCATGCATGGCGCAGTGATCAAGAGCACACGCCCTGCAGTCAGGCTGCCTGAGGCTGACTCCCACCTCCACTGTTACTAGCTGTGTGAACTTGGTGTGAATAGTGAGCTAAGTGTGCTCACTGGTACCCTGGGGCTGAGAGGATTTAATGAGTTAATGCATCTAAAACACCTAGAACAGTGTCTGTCACAGAGGAAGTCCCCAATAACTATCAGCAGCTGCCACCACTACCACTGCCACCGCCACCACCACCATCATCAAAATAGAGATTTCATGTGAAATGATGAGCATACCTGTCATCTTCAAAGCACAGAGCATAATTACCACAATCAAGTTGGCCTGGGTTAGCCCTCCAGCTCTTCCAAGTCCTTGGTGTGTAACACAGACCAGCTACTTGACCTCTCTAAGCTTTGGATTCCCTGTGGATAATAATCCTTGCTTGCTACTACTGTGAAAATTTACAGAAACCATATATAGGAGTGGGCAAAAGTAGGTTATTAATAATAAAAACAATGTAATAACTAATAAATAAATAATAATACGAGAATAAACTCTGTTCTGCATACTCACAACTGTAAACCAACTTTTGCCCATCCCTGTACGCAAAGTGCTTAGCTCAGCGCTGGGCCCATGATAAGCACCCAATAGAACGTAGTTACTATTACTGAAGTAGAAAGCAGATGATTGAACCTTGACTGTCCCCACAACTAAGGCTGGCGATACAAGAAGCCTAATGAAGTAGGGAGGGGCAGTCAGAGAAAAAGAGAATTTAAGGAGGCTGCAGGGAGGGGGCTCCTTAGAGAGGGTCCTGCAGGGCAGGTTGGAGGATGAGGCCTGAGAACCCAGCAGAAATCAGAGGGCCTCCTGTTACCAAGAACGTTTCCTCCACAGAGAAATAAAAGACGAAAGTCAAGTTAGGAGAGAGAACACAGAGTCCACGGGCCGAGAGCAGGAGGGAGTGGAGTGGAAAAAACTGAGGCTGTTCCCAAGAGAGGAGGTAGTAGTTACTGCACTAAATCCTGAAGAACAGAAGTGCAGGACGGAGGACAGAGGTAGAGCAGTCAGGATGGGGTGAAGGAGGCTCACCCCAAGACTGGAGCGAGGGCACAGGGGATGGGCCACGGTGTGTCGTGGAGCAGCACAAAGGGAGACAAGTGCACCCTCCCACCAATCAGGGGCTTCTTGACATCAAGGCCAATGTCTATGCGTTTTGGTCAAGAACAGACTTCGTCCCAAGGAAGGGTCTCAATCTTTTCAGCAATGTAGGTGGTCAGGTTAAATGTCACAAGCTTACGTGAGGCTTCAGAAAGTAGAGGAGAGGCGGAAATGTCTAGAACTGCTGCTGAGGAGACCCCGCAGGATTCCAGGAAAGTGAAATTCAGCTTCTTTTCCCAACCCAAAGCTAATACCGTCAGAGTAATGCCTGTGTGCTTTGTGAACATCTTCAAGTAAAAGCCTTTTAATGGAGTGTCAGCTGGACATGCTTTATGCATATAACATCCTTCCCAAAATCATATTCTTACATACACAGTAAATTTGGGATATAGAGAACTAATAAAAATGCTGCAGACTTTGAGTTCACGCATGTACAGTAAAAAAAAAAATTGGTTGGGAGACCAACAAAGATTGCCAGGTTTCCATTTTTCTGAGGACATAAAAAAAAAAAATCTAACAACTACTTTCACCATAATTTTATAAAAGAGAAAACTTAATATCAAAGAAGTTAGGCCCAACATTATCTCTATATAATTTTGAAAACTAAATCAATTTAGCCTTATTGCATATTTCCCAAGTGATCCTTGTTTTTGTCATTTTTGAAGGTCACATGAACACTGTCTTGTAGAATGGAAATGGTCTGTGGATCCAGTCTGGACCTACGTGCTCAGGCTCATTACAGGGAGGAGAAAGTTTCTGGAGACTAAGAGGCTTAGAGATGGCAGAGTGAGGGAACTGTGTATTAGTTCAGAATATTTAGTAACTGATCCACAGTGCAACACCTTTAAGAGGTAACTGTGGATATAAGATACAACATAGTCTTGCCATTTATTGTAAGCAATGCAATGCAGTGCACAGGTGAGGTGGAGCGATGGGGCAGACAGGGAAGGAGTGAGGGTGGAGGGTGCTCCTGAAGCAGCACTCCTCCCGGGGTCCAGGGAGAGGGGAGGCTCAAGAAGCCAGAGGGAACAGGTAAGGAGATGAGGTGAGAAGGCTGAAGCGGATGGACATCAGGGTAAGGACGAAACCAGATTCAGTAGTTGTGAGGGTGCAGAACTGACAGGTTTTCTGGGAAGAAGAAGGGTCTGGTGTATAAAAATAAGAAAATAAAGTTCGAGGCAATCAAGGAGGTTGGGGAGTGAAAGGTGTGGCACCCACAATTCACCTTTGTTTCTGTTCCTTGGCTTATTCTGATAGCCCACACCACGCAAGAACTGACCTTCTGCACACCTGTCCATTTCCTCCGAGTCCTGTAACCAGGCAGCCACTTTCCTCTGGCCGGTTGTGCAGGTGGAGGGGAGGCTGCTGCTGCTTGGTAAAGGGGACTGCCACGGACAGCTGTTGGGTTGCATCTACAATAAACAAAAAGAAATGCAGTTAAGCAGAAAAGGCATATTTAAGTGACTTAAAAATACTCATCATTCTGCGTGACAAGTATTCTTTTTTTGGGGGGGGGAAATTTATTTATTTATTTATTTATTTATTTATTAAATTTTTATTGTTATTCAATTACAGATGTATGCCTTTTCTCCCCATCCCTCCACCCCACCCCAGGTGAACCCACCTCCCTCCCCCACCTCCACCCTCCCCCTTGGTTTTGTCCATGTGTCCTTTATAGTAGTTCCTGTATTCTTAAAGCAGCATTAAAAAAGAAAGGAAGAAAGGGCACAATGAAAATACGGAAGAAGCCTCTTGGCTAAACGTATGTGCTCAGTGAGGCCAAAATCCCTAACACTAACACCGCTTTCATTAGGTTGCTATCGCTATTACACAGCAAAGGGAACCACATTCAAGTGTATTATATCTCATATGCATGAGGACCTGCCAACTCAAATTCCCAATACTTTTAAATTACTCTGTAAGTTGTTGTTGAATACGGTGTCCTTACTGTGGACTCAACTCTGTACCCTCACGAGCAGCTCAAGGTCTCGGTAGACACCTGTGATTCCTAAATACTGTAGGTTATCCACCAGCAAGTAATCTTGCAAATGCTTTGAATGCATATTGAAAATTATAGTTTATAAAAAGGCAGTCTTAGCAAATTACTATTTAAAGCTGATAGACTTTCCATTGAAGACATTTTATGGGAAATAAGGTCATATGAACTATATAGATTCTAAAGTGAATATAGTAAATGCTCGGTTAAAAAAAAGAGCAGAAACTTATTTTCCCAAAAAGCTAAAACAATTTTAAAACTCTGTATTTGACTTTAATATTCAATGACAACTGGTTGTGTCATTTCTAACTCATTATGAAGTGAATGAAGCACATACTTAGCAAAGACAGACTTACTTATTATCCACACAGAGCTACAGACCAATTAACAATCAGGAGTCTCAAAATGTGATACTCAGAATGCAAGTGAGGAGATAAAAAGCTCTTCTCAGACTTTATTGCATTTTGATAAATGCATTGGGGATTTTTCACTGGGTTGGATCTTAGAGTACGTCACTCATAACTAGAGCCATAGATCCTCCATGAACATCGGGGTTGAAGAGCTTTCTTATCCCAAGGCAAACAGTGGGGAGGACCTGCTCTTCGCTCTCCATTCCAGATATCACCCAAGTTATTTAATAACTAACAAAAGGGAGGAAAATAATGTAACTTTTATCACCTCTCTGTGCCAAAGATGCAGGCAGGAGCTGGAACGATCAAAGGATTAAAATTTTGTGTTTTTAAAATATCTACCTGGGATACATTTCTTGTTTAATTTGGACTAATGCTGGGATTCATTCTATTCTGCTGGGAGAAGGCAGGAGAAAGGCAGGAGGCCCAGAGAAACCTGGGGACTATCGTGAGCATCTGTGAGAGGTCACTCAGTAAGTGCCTTATTCCCTGGCCTTCTAACCTCCCGGTTCGTTCCCCTTCATCTCAGAACTGGTTAGTATCAGCGTTAACACAATACAATGTCCCTAGGACTAATTAAACATTCCTTGGCAAGGCTACGCCAGGAAGGTTTGAGAGCCTTATGAAGTGCAACTCATGGGATTTAGCGAAAATTACTTGAGTAATTTCCATTGAAATAGCAAAAACTGAATACAGTAGTATTTCATTTAATCTAATTTGATTAGTCTTGCAATTACTCTATGAGGCCTTTCAGTGCTTTGCAAGTAAAACTTTTATATATCTAAAACATATATTATATCATTATATAAGAAAAAAGAGAAAAGGGGAGTTTTCACTGAAACACTCTCGAACCCAACTCCTGTGGCAGCCAGTTATTCACAGAGGCCTCTGCTCTCCACATCAGGTGCCAAGGGCGAAGCTGGAGCACTCCCGGGCAGGGCAGTGTGGCTGTGGTTCAGACCCCTTAATTATTGAATCAAAGGCAGAAAGAGCTGTCTCCCTGCCTGTGGTCTTAACCTTGATTTTTAATAGGCAACACCTCTAGTTTTTTAGCAACATAGAAAATGAACTCTTAATACGGCCCTAAGAACCTCAGCCTCCCTTAATCTGGTCCCCAGTACTGTATAATGGAAAGGGCACTGACTTTGGAAACAGACAGATGAGGATTCAGATCATAGCTCAGCTGTTTAAAGGCTACGTAACTTCTGGAAAAATTCTTTACCGTCTCTGAGCTTTACCTATACTAAAGATTAGAGATGAAATGAATAAAGGCCAAGTGCTTAACACAACGTGTGACCAGTGGGCTACTCAAATGGGCTACTGCTTCTGTTATTGGCACATCTCTCGCCCACTTGCATTAACTTTGAGGGAAATTCACTGGTCTCTCCAAGGATCACGTATATATTACACCTCAAGGCAAAAAAGCACGTTTCATTTTCAAAACTTTGTAGTCTTATTACCACCAAGGAAGACATTGATTTCTAGGTGCCAATTAACCAAATGTTTACCCTACTTCCTAACAGTCTTCAAAAGCAGTATAAAATGAGGATGCAGTCCATTCATAGAAAGGAAAAGCAGCTGTTAATTCTCTTGGTGATCCACATACCCATCGAATCCATACTTGTGATTAACTCTGATGCCTACTGTCACTCTCGTCTTCTGAGGGCTAATTTACCAAAGAAACTTTCTCTTTCTGGTTGGGCAAATGAGACTTAGTTACGTGTCTGCTTAAGTTTCCAAGCAATTTCTGGGCTGATTTTTATATAACAAAGGCATACCTTCCCATCCACAATGGAAACATTAGCAGCTGGCGAGGATTCAGCTGTGGAGGTTGAAGGAAATATGTGAAAACTAGCATCTCTTGGTGATCTCACAATTTCATTCTGCCGATACAGTCGATGATGGCGCAGTTTGGAGACCCATGCATCGAACCAGTCCTGGGATTTCACCTAACACAATGAACAAGAGGAGGTAAAAGTGAAACCGATATCCTGTTTACCACTGATGAAGGCCAGGTTATCAGTGAAATTTCCCCCTGATAATGGCAGAGAAACTGTTGAAAAGCAACTTTACCTTCAAATGATAGATGTGCTCTTCTGTATCAAGGTCTATCCTCCGAGCTTTCTTTTTAATGGACATGACCGAGAGTCCGACATCGATGCTTCCATGGACCTTCCCTTTTTGAATCTGAAATCAAGAGACTAGTAAATAGGCTGGAAGGTATGGGATTTTGTGTGTTTCTGTACTAAAGTGAGCTTACTGCAATCTTTCGCTTATCTATGGGAAAGGGAACACCACACCTCCTCTACCAAGGCAATGGGGGTAAGGTTCTGAGATTAAAGTCCTTACTCTGAGGACAAATGCAGTTGCTGTGACTTCACACCAATTTCACTAAGACTATTCATCTCTTACTTCTGTTTTAGGCTATCATATAGTGTCAATTTTTCATAGTTCTAGATTGCATCATTTATATCCCCCAAAAGATAATTTTAATGGTTCCTAAAATAACTATGGTCAATCTTTGACCTACAACCCAGAACATCCCCAAGGAATCATCTAGAAGACAGCTGCTGGGCAGAACCGGGCAGCTGGGACCAGAGAGCACCGAGCAGCTAGCCCGTCCTCTGGCTGCCCTTGTCCGACAAGGACGAACAGCTGATTCAACGTAAGAGATGAGAACAAGGCTGAAATCCGCTATTCCCCTACACCACAATGACAAGGAGGGCATCTCCCAGTTTTGCATGCAAACAACTACTTTTTACATTAAAGAAAAATAAATTGGAATAATTTTAGTGAGTTGGGATTCCAAAGATAAAATGACAGAGGATATGAAATATGACATGAAATGAAGTTCCTAAGGTAGATATTAAAAGGACATTAACAGGAACAAAGGTTGTTTTAAATCTCAAAAAAGCACATAAAGCATAGTTTGTTAAGGCACAGAAAAAACCTATTTGGGTTTCTCTCCGAGATAGAAATGGTGATTTTTATTAGTATGTCACTTTTAGGTTTAAACTTGTTTCGAACAACAGACATTACAATAGTTAAATCTCCATGCACTGGTTTGAGATGCTACGCTAGCTTGAGCTGAAGCATAAAACACACCTTCCATGCAGCATGGAAGTTTGGTAGCTTGTTAAATATTACAGGCACAGAAATGAGCAAAGCTGGTAACTATGGCACAAGGCTTGTGCAGCTGTGCAGTGTACTTGCTTCAAGCAAAATCTACATCAATCTTTGAAACATGCCTTGTGTGCTACTTACATCAAGTGGTGCCTTTGAATACTTTAACATTCCATTATCCAGGACAAAAAAACGCTGCAAGAACCAAACAACCCCCAGTTACTGTATTCTGAATTCTATAAAACAGTCACGAGCGTGGGTTAATGTCACTTGGCATTCAGTAATCAATACATATATCACTTTAATGTTTGTGGATTCAGTGTACCTGGCCACTGTCGGACACCTTAAATGGTCACAAAGTCTGAGTTTGAGTTCCATACTATTCCACTCAGGTTCTTTTACACATAATCCAACTGAGATGCAATCTTTTCACCATGGTTTTTGTTAATGAGGGTGGTTGCGGGGAGCAGTGAATCTCAGGACCTGCAGCTAAGACTTTCTGAATGAATCACATTGGGATTTTTTTGGAAAGTGCAGAGTAAAAGTAACTTGAGTTAGGTCATGGGGATTTTGTGAGGAGCTTGGGAAGTTTTCACCCTGAAGGTAAACTGTATTTCCCTGGGTACTACGGTTAGGTCCTGAAAATGCTCACTTCTGTTAAGGAGCCAGTGGCCTGGATCAAAGAGTAATGAATGATTTGGGAAGTTTAAAAAGTAGCCGTAGCAATATGCGTGCATTTCCAGTAAGCAGAATTCCTGCATTTTACTACTAGCAAAAGAGATAGAAAATTATTTCTGAACAACATTGAGGGTTTAAAGTGAGAGAGAGAGAGAGAGAGACATGGAGATATATTAATTGACTGTGGGCATCTCTCATCTTCTTCAGGATACTCCTGGTCCAGTTCAAATAAATGGAGCCATTTTTGCTCTGCGAACACCCAGGAATGCTCTGCTGTTGACTTCCTTTCCATGGGCACTTGACAAAAGAACAAACAGCTCCCAGACCCAACCAAACAATGGGTCCAGTGCCTTCCTCTGGTCTCTCCAGATGCAGCGAGTCTTTCTGTTGCGGGACAGTGACTCTGCTGGAAGTTTCAAAGGGCCGTAGGAACTCTTAGATGCTGACGCCACAAGGAGTAGGGCCTGGGAAACACCCTGCACAGAACTCACAGCAGGCCACTGAGACCCCCTTTGTTTTAAGTTCTGGGGGGCAAGAAATAAGCACCAGAAGAATTTGTACAGCTGGAAACAGCTTGGTTACTCAATTCCTGTAACTAGGTCAATCAAATGGGTTGATGCTTGAATAAATATCGAAGGGCACTAGAGACCAGGAGAAGAGGTAAGGCAAGGGAGAACCTCCTAGAATTTATGTAGCAAAACGTTCTGAGACATGGTCCAGAAGGACGTGTTGCTGAGCCACAGCCAGTTTTGCTGAAACACGTACTGAGAGTGCTAAAGTTTGTAATTCAAATCAAATTTTTCTTTGACTTTTTTTTCCATTCCTATTAAATAATTTTAGCAGGGATAACCTATAGGATGGTCATGAGGAAAGAGATTAGCAAGGCCATTGACTCGAGGAATTGCACAGTAGTAAGGCCAGAATGGCAGGCAAAAAGAGATGCTAGGAAGGTATGGCCAGCTGGCCAAAATCCAAGGAAGAGCGAGGGTGGAGAGAGGCTACTGGTGCTGGGGTAATAACAGGCGTTCAGGGGAGACCATAAAGGTTTCTGGCAAATGAGAAGGAAAAGGAGTTGGAACCCCTTTGACATGCTTTTATTCCACCTTCAGAGACAGAGGATTGGGCATTCCCATCGGTTCATTTTTAAGTCTTTCCCTTAAAGTGCAAAAAATACATTTCCTAAAGGATGTTACAATCCATAACCTCCCGACTGTGGGCCGACGGGCAGCCACCACTCAGCATCTTGGGCCAATAAATCCATCTGCCCTGAGATGAGATCCATCGGCAGATGTGCCAAGTAGACGAGCCCGTTCTCCGGTGATTTCAGAGCAGATGCGGGCGGTCTGTCAAAGGACTGACCCTGAAGAGGGAGGACAGCTTCCCCCTCAGCATCACAGACCTCTTGCTACTCGGGTCACTGCCACAAGGAAGTGCCAGATATTTTCTCCGTAACTGAAGCTGGAAGATGGAAAAAGCACGTGGGGCAGGGAAGAGAATACACTGCAGAGTTTACAGAGTAATAACCAAACTTCCAAGATCAGTGAATTTCCACCTTTAGTTTGCACTGGTAACAGTAATTCTAGGAATTTACCCCAATGAATTGAACAGAAATTCATGTGTATGGATGTCCATCACAAGAGCACAGCAGTAAATTAGACACATCCTACATATCCAGCAAAAGGGAATTGGTTCATTGTGGCGGAGAATTCATTCAGTAAATCTACCCAGTGGAATACATGCATAAATTTCTTAAAATTTCCTATTTAGAAGAATGTTTAATAAGAACACACTCATATTAAGTCAAGTAAAAAAGCAAAGGAGACAACAATATGTACAAACTAGGTTTTAAATACAAAATAATTTATTTTAAAATGTTTAAAAAATAAATTTTCCCCCTGGATACAGATGCTATAAATCTGACTTAAACAGGAACGACAGGTTGAGTGCAGCCTAAATAACTAAAATAAGGCCTTGAAAATTAGCTTCCCTCGTACAACTGTACCCTTGGCTCCCACCTAATGACACCAAATAAGAGCCTCCATTTACAAAGGTGACCTGAAGACAGTATGATGAAAATGTTACCTTGTGCCAGCCTTTTAAAGGCCATTTTCTTTTCTTCAGCATAAAGCCTTCATGTTTATCTGGTCTCTGGACATTAGTTTGACCTATTTTCAGCCCTTCTATAATTTCCCAACTGTCCGCTTCCTGCAAAAAAAAAAGACGAAAAACAAATCACTTTTTCAGTGCTTGGTGATGTACTTAAAATAGATTCTTAAGTAGAAGTTGCACTGGAGGCAGCACTAGACCCACCAGAAGTACAAAGAAAATTCTGAAGCAAATTCTAACATCAGACTCAACTAAGCACTTATATCTGAAGTTAGAGCTTCCAGGTAGACCTGGCAGGCTGTGAGTCCCTTAGATGTGAGATGGAGGTGGAAGTGGGGGTAGAATGAGATTTCCAGTGCCTGTACTCAGAAGGTTTAAAATGCATTTTTCCAGATAGTTAATCTGTGGGCACAGAGGCACTTTAAAGTTTGACATAAGACCGTTTTGATGGCAGATGTTGAATTAGCGCATGGACCTCGCTTTCTGCGTAGAAATGGAAAGGCTGCAGTGGTCTGAGCGCCTCACAACCTATGAAATTGAAGAGCGGTGCTGTGGGCATCTGCTTCTCCGCAGCGAGGCTGCGTGCATTTCAGAGGCACATAAACCTCCTGCTGGACAGACACACACCAAGAAGTCCATGGTTTTGACGGCACTCCTCCCTGCCCCCCGCCACGGCAGCCCATGGGAAAAGCACCAGACCGCAAGGCCAGGCAGGTATCTGGGGTGCTGGAGCTCACAACGTCATCCTCCTGTCAAAAAAAATGGACTAAATCACGGTTTCCTCTTCCACAAGACATATATTGTTCATCTGCGGTGTTTATAATTTTTAGTGAGTTGTCAACATTTAAAAATCAGAAGCTTTCAGACTTTAAAAGTCCAGGTTTCTAGTGTTTTGGGAAAGCCTGTGAGATCTGGTGGCACTGCGCCTGCCCCGGAGAAGGATGTCCGTGGCAGCTGCCTGGCCCTCGGTTTCACCACCTCTGGGCCGGGTGACTTCTAGGGGCCCAGCTCTAAAGTCCCCTTTGGCCTGGTCCTCCTGTTCTAGACCTCATGCGTGTGGAGTCATTTTTGTCCAGCCATCATTCTGTAATTTTATTGATTTTTTGTAAATAAAACAGTCCTTGTTTATTTGATAATCTTCATAAAAATTTAATTAGAGGACACATTGTTGGATTAAAGTAATTATGTGCAGCATATTTCCAAAATGCTTTTATTTTACAGTGTTATTTTGTATTAGTTTCAGGTGTACCACGTAGTGGTTAGACATCACGTACTCTACAGAGTGTTTCCCTGATATTTCCAGCGCCCATCCAGCACCACACATACTTATTACAAATTCTCGACTGTATTCTCTAAACTGTACTTTATATCCCTGTGACTATTTTGAAACTACCAGTTTGTACTTCTTTAAGAAAATTTTTTTTATTGTTTACGCTGTTACAATTGTTCTTACTTTTCTTCCCTTTCTCCACCTCTACCCAGACCCACCTGCTCCCCCACCCCCAGTTGACTCCCGCATTGTTGTCTGTGTTCATGGGTTGTGCAAGACAATCTGTGCTTCTTAATCTCTTCACCCTTCTCACCGGTCCCCCAAACCCCCTCCCCTCTGGCAACCATCAGTCCGTTCTCTGTGTCTATGAGTCTGTTTCAATTTTGTTTATTCATTTATTTTGTTCTTTAGATTCCACATATAAGTGAAATCATATGGTATTAGCCTATGTCCGACCTATTTCACTTAGTATAATACCTTCTAGGTCTGTCCATGATGTCACAAATAGTCAGATTTCATTCTATTTTATGGCTAAGTAATATTCCATTGTATATTTGTACCACCACTTTTTTATCCACTTGTCTGTTGATGGGCCCTTGGGTCGCTTCCAAATTTTGGCTACTTTAAATAACGCTGCAATGGCATAGGGGTGCATATATTTTTCTCAAATTAGAGTTTTGAGTTTCTTCAGATATATACCTAGAAGTGGCATTGCTGGATCATGAGGCAATTCTATTTTTAAATTTTTTAGGAAATTCCATACTCTTTTCCACAGGGGCTGCACCAGTCTTCATTCCCACCAACAGTGCAAAAGGGTTCCCTTTTCTCTGCACCCTCGCCAACAATGAGATACCACCTCACACCTGTCACAACGGCTATCATCAATAAATCCAAATGCGGTATAATTTGGAGGCCATGTACAAAAACCGCTTTTTCGGTTGTTTTCACATCCCATGCACAACTGCTACAGTCCCGCCCACAGCGCAGGGAAGCCTCAGCTTCACAGAGCTGGATGTGACTGTGGACATCGATCAGGTCAGGCCCCTCGGCACAACGCCCCATCCCAAACCGACTCAGGAAGGTGCCTCTGAAAACACATGTTCTACCAGAAATCATCCACAGATCACAGAACAGAGGCTTCAACAGGAATGGCTAATGGGTTCCAATCCAGGGCAGAGGACCATGCTGGCCCAAATGTCTGGGTGGTGGCTGCTGGGACCGCTGACGAGCTGTGAGGCTGTGACAGGCCCCAGGGCAAAGGTGCCGCAATCGGTTACTGAAGTCGGCTGCAGGGACTGGAAGGGAAGGGGCTGAGCATCTGCCACCCACGCCTCTTTTCCCTTTCTTCTCTTTTCATCCCAGAAACTGCTTGTTCTGTGGCCACATCAAATCTATGTTCCAGTTCAAATATGTGTAAATGGGGTAGACTTTTCACAGAAAAGTGTTGCCAGAAGATGTGGCTGAACACTGCTAGATGAAGGCTATGAGACACTCCTGGCTTCTGAAAAGCCGGCTAAAGCCAGCCCTGTGCTTCTGTCTTACCTGAGCCCAGCCCTACCACACACACACACACACACACACACACACACACACATATGCACCCCTGTCCCCAGGGAAATTAACCGGAGACCAAGCTCATTTTTTCATCTTCTTTGTTATCTGAGAGGTGCCGAGTCAATGACTACATACCTCACAGAAACCCATCTACCAGTTTTTATCTGGCAACATTAAAAACTCTAAAAGATCTGTAAAATTATACATTACTAAAAGTGCCCTTTTAAACAAAGAGAAGAAAGGTCTGTAAATTTCCCCTTATACAGGAAAACAACTCCCCGAAAGTGATTTTCTACTCGATGATGTCAGAAACTGTGATAGATCTGTTCAAAGCTGTTGATTAGATAAAGTGACTAAAACATGTTTCCGATGAGCCAAGTTCAGGCCGCAGACAGGGTTTTGGACGACACTTGTGCAGACCGCGTGGTCATCCAGAATACAACGGGGAGTGAGTGCTTTGGTGGTCTCATGTTTTCAGTGAGCTGCAACTCAACAAGTGAATACGGGTTATGAATAATATTAGAATAATAGAGGAAAACAGGTTTTATACAAAGTACAGCATCTTTGGCTTTCCACTCTCACTAAAAAGGTAAATAAAAATGACGGACTTTGATTCCATAAAGATGATGGACTTCTTTTAAAAAGTTTGATGTAATCAAGAAACTAAAAGCCTAACTCTCCATAAATGTGTAAATATGTTCATTAGAGTTCTCTCTGTAGTTAGAGATCAGCTGTACTTAACAACACTCCTGTTTTTGGCAGTCCCAGCTAGCGACAGCTTCTCTAAAAGAACAGCATTTTTATCCCTGGCCGGATCTTACCTTATTTTAAGGCTAGTGTTCATCTTTGATTTATTCTGTGTGTGTGTGTTTATATGATGAATATTCTGAATTACTTGTGAAAATGGAAACATTTAACAAGTACAAATGTGTTTTGAAATTTTTCTAATTAAACTCAGACTGTAATAACAGCTTGTCATTTTTTTCTTCTTTTGGAGTTTAACTGAAGGGGAAACAAGGGATAAGATAAAAGAGGAGGAAAGTAAAATTGTATTTAATTGTAAGTGATGGAACTCTGAACAAGTAATTCCATTTCTCTGATGCAGAATTACTAAACATAGCAAAAGAAATTGAGAAGAGTCCTATTATAGTTCCTACAGTTTAGTAAGCTGTCAAACTGACAAAGAGGCAAAGATAAAGCCAGACCAAACAACATTCTCCCTGTTTCAGCTATAAATGCTGATGGTAATAATACAAACACGGGGTAGAAGAAATGAAACTTCCCTGCTCAGTATTTTGCACAACCTGTCTCTAAGACAGACCAGGACTATCTTAAGAAAGCTAAAATTACTCTCTGAAAATTGAAGAATTTTTTTTCATGATTTCAATTGATACTAATTTTCTGCTTAAAACTCTTCAATTTTCATTGGTTTACTTATAGTAGAAACAGAGCCAAAAGCCTAATACAATCATGTCTGTACCTGACTCTAGTAAGATATAGAAATATTTTTGCTATATAGAGGTTTCAGTACTACTTTTGATCTAATAATAATAGCTAAACACAGGAAGTAACCTAATAACAACCCTAGTCTGTTCCTATGAAAAAAAACCAGAGACTTTTCCTTTCTTGAAGGTATAGTCTTTGCGCGTGCATGTGTGGGTGGGTGGGCACGTGGGAAAATGCTTTAGGAGGTGAAAGTACCAAATCCTGAGACAGGACAATGTGCATTTCTAACAATGTTCTTCTACCATCAACCAGTGCCCAGGGCCCCCAACTTCTCTCTAAGAGCCTAGAGGTGGTGAGATACTATGGTATCTAGATTAGATGGGACCCTCTGATTTCATGGGGACCCCCAAAGATGTGATACCTATTAACACAAAAACACAAGAGTATTAGTCCCACAGCAAGATCCACGTGGACCACAGCATGGAGGAGCAATGGCAGTGGATGCTGTAGGTGCCCTGCTGCGATCCTGGGTCGGGCCAGAGGACCCGGGCCCCAGCGGCTCTGAGCACTGGGAACTGCTAAGGCTAATGGGCAACTGTGTTTCACCAAGCTGGGGCCTCCTGCCTGGCAAATTATGCTGCAGCCTCCCCCCCGCCCACATGGCTCTCAGTGACTGCAGAACACAAGGGTACAAAGGGCTGAGGGAACAAAAAGTCCTCCTTGCCTCAGGGTGAGACCAGCTCTGTGGTACAATTCATACCTCCAAGCTCCCCAGGATCAGGCTTCCCCTGGACTCCAGCTGAAAGCCCTTCCTGTTTAGCACCACACCTTCCCAGACCCTCTTCACCCCGCTGCCTCTGAGCGCTCTCCCTGGGCAAATCACAAGCACCTTCAGTACAATGTCAGGATGTCCTTCTAGAGAACCTGACGTGAGAAAGAATGTGAAACAAAGAAATGAATGTGTTAACTACAGCACAGTCTACAGCGGGTGCTCTGGGGCTGAGGGTGGACTGGGTAGGGAGGGGATCAGCATTTGAAAATGGGCTCCTGTGAGCCCAACTTGAAAGAAGAGATGGCGGTTTCGCTGGGTGAAGGAAGGGGAGGGGAGCAGACACCCAGCTGTGGAGGAAGGTGCATGGCCACTGCAGGGAACCCTGTGCGGGTAGATGTAGCTGGGCTATCAAGAGAGACGCCAAAGGGGCTGGAGGTGCAGCTGGCGGGAGAGAAGGTGCTAGAGTAAATCTTGTGTGCATATTGCTCCCTATTTCTTGTTTTACTACCAGCCCCTCTCCTTTCTGTTTCTGTGTATCATTCTCCAAGCCTTCTTTCTCTGAGTATCTCTCACTATAACGGTCTCTTTCCCCTCTGCTCTGTCACACAAGCCCCAGCTACCTGACTCTGGACAACTACTCCAAGTCTCCATTTCCTTATCAATAAAATGAGGGTATTATCAGTACTCACTCCATGGAGTTGAAAGCTGCCCCAGTGAGGGAATATATGAACTAACCCAGTGCCTGGCTCATCAAGGTGGGTGTTCAACCAATGTTAGCTGCCCTGTGCTGCCCCTGTATTTATTTATTCTCTTCTCTCTCCTCTAGCTGCCTACGAGAAAAACTGATGTTTCACTAGTGATATTTACCACGTAGACATTCTTTATTTGCAGTTCAAATAGAAATCAGATCGCTTTTACATTTTTTATAATTTAATAACTCCCCCTTTCCTTAGGTTAGCAGTCTAGTCCTGTCTGATAGAACAAACCTAATAGCTTGTAATAGCTTCAAAATATAAAATGGTACAGTGCGCATATTCCATACCACCGGGGTAGTAGAGAGTTCTTTTCTTCAAGGATTTTGTTTAATAAAGGATAAGGAAAGTGGACGGATCAGTTATACACCCTTGGAAGTTAAACTGTTTTGCAAATAAAGTGCTATTTTTATATTTGATTGCAAAATCCCCAGGCATTCTGTTTTCTGAGTTTCTCTCAGGGGAGCCAGCCCACTGAAAATCTCAGGCAGTCGGGCTAGGGGTGGGGATGAGCAGGATGACGTCTCCTTGACTTTTCTTTATGATTTTTGCACTTTAGACAAAAATGAACTCAGATATTTGCCTAGTCATAGGGAAAAAAGGCTGATGGGGTGGGAACTGGCTTCCATGAGACGGAAAAAGTTGTAATAATCTGCAGTGTTCTCGTCGGCTCACTGCAAGGAAGGCCAGCAGTAAGGGCCTGGAACTCTGCATGTGCAGCAGCCCCGCTGGGTGGCTGCTGCTGCACCAGCTTCAACAGGTCTCAGTCGGAATCCCTGCTCTGCTCCTCAGCAGCCTTTATGTGACTTTGGGCAAGTTATGACTCTGTCTCCATATTTATAAAATGTAGTAAATACCTACACTGCATAAGGCTGCTCAGAGGCTTATATTAAATAGGATAACATATTTCAGCACTGAGCATGGTGCCTGGTTTGCAGTGCACGGGCAAGCATGGTAGCTGCTGTTATTATTATTTCTGGACTCAGTTATTTTCCTATTAGTTTGGTACAGAAATATTTCCTCATCTCTCCAACAGGGAATGACAATAGTTTCTTTCGCCCTTTTTCCTTCATAAAGTGAACGCTGGACTTTTGTATGTAACCCTGAAAACCTCTGGGTTACAGAAATATACTTTCATGTCTTCTCTCTGTGCAGGAAGCAGAGAAACCCTACATACTGCAGGCAGAAGGAGGCGCAAGAGCAGCCCTACAGGGGGCGCGGCACCTCAGCTACCCTAGGGGAGGCAGGTGTTCAGAGTGATTTACAGTTCAGCTGGCCCAGGGCTGACCTCAAGCCATCGGAGAGAGCACCGCGCTCCATCACTGACCTTGGAGAGAGGCACTGGCTCCGGTTCTAGCAACTGCCGACTGACAGAGGGCTCGGTGCCGGAGGAAGCAGTCCTCTCCAGTATGTGGATACTCTGGATAAATGGAAAGACGACCTGGGTTAGACCACCATTTCTCACGTGGATGGGCGCAGGGCGAGAGTGCACAGATCACAGTAAAGACAGCGGGCTGTGCTGGCGACAGCGGGTTCCTCAGGAGAACACAGGCAGCTGCAGCAGTCAGGAAAATCTCAGCCAGGACTGGGTTTGCTGTCCCCTCTTACCGGCTTGCTGCCGAACTGCTCCTGCAATGCTGGTTTCAGTCTTAGAGAAGGAGTCAGAGATCATACAAATTAAAAAATGAATTATAACTTCATGAGAATGGCACATCTACCATGTAGACATAGCCTTACATAGTAAGAATATTTGCTCACCTCTCCAATGGCACTATACAAAAAGAAAATTCTAAGTCAAAAAGCCCAGAGCCTTAATACCATTTAGTTTCTAGAGTTTCTTATAATCCTTATGAGATGATTAATTATTATAACATTATAATTATAGTATCTTATAAAAATTCTTACATGCACAGACAAGAAAACATTTCATCAAGTACGATAAACGGAAGGTGTCCTTTACAAAGACTATGCAGAGTCCGCATTGATCTGGATATTTAGTGACCAGTACGACGACCTTCCAACGGAGAAACCGGCAAAGGTCATGAACAGGGAACTCGCACAGAGCATCTGCAAAGATGTTTACCTCAACCTCATGTACTCAAAGTAATGAAAAGTGAGATATTAATGATTTTTTTAAACCATTAGATTCAAGAATGGATTAGGGTCAGGGGAAAGGAAGTATAAATTGGGTATGGTCTATCTAAGAGGAATTTTATAATTTTATTAAAAGGATTTTGGGAAACCAGTAGATGCCTCATAAACCCAGGAATTCCACAGCTAAGTTGTCACCCTAAGGAAATAATCAGATACTTCTGCAAATATGTAAGAACAGATAAGTTTACTAAAGCATTAGTCATTGTAGTAGAAAATATCTAATATATATAAGAATGGTGCAAACTTAGAAGTAAACACCATGCAGTGATTAAAAACAACAATATGGCCCTGGCTGGTGTGGCTCAGTTGGTTGGGGTGTCGTCCTGGAAACCGAAAGGTCACAGGTTTGATGCCCGGCAAGGACAACTAAGCGATGTTTCTCACATTGCTGTTTCTCTTCCTCTCGCTCTCCCTCCCTCCCCCTCTCTCTAAAAACCAATAAAAAATTTAAGAAATGACAAAAGGATTCTGCTCATTATAAAACATTCAAATGCAACATAGAAATAATATAAAAGAACGAGTAAGGCCCCACCCCACTGCTATTCGCCCTCCCAGTCCACCCGTTCTGGAGCAGTGGTTCTCCGAAGGTGACCCAAGGCCCTTTCAGGGGCCTGTGAGATGGAAGCTCTATTCATATAATACCAAGATAATGTTCACCTTTCTTGCTCACATTCTCTCCCTAGTATATAGTGGGGTTTTCCAGAGGACACATTAACATGCTATATTGAAGCATATTAAACAAAAGCAGATGTAAGAATCCAGTTTTCTGAGACATCAGAGAGATGTGCAAAAAATGTAAAACAATACAATACCATTTTTCTCACTAAAATTTGCCTTGGAAATACATTTTAAAATAAAAAGGTTATTTAGGCTGACATGTGATAGTCTATTTCTATTTTTAAAGAAATTAAGAAATATTTGAAAATTCTATCCATTTCAATTTCTAGCACAGTAAATATAGATAGATACAACTTACATAAACAAAGCTCGGTAATTTTTGAGAGCGTAAAGGGTCCCTGAAACCAAAAATTTGAGAACTACCGTTCCAGTAGAATTGCTATTAAAATTTTGTGCTTACTATTAAAATGGAGAATTCTGACTTGCATGTAAGGTATTCTCTTTCTCATAATGCTTCATTTGAGGAAAAGCATTGTTTAAAAAACTACCACATTTTAAAATCTCTTTAAAACTACTTAATCTACCTTAAGCTAAGTTATATAAATCTATCAGTAACTCCAAACTATCCTGAATCATTATACAAAGTATAAGAGGAAAACAAAGCTTGCCTCATATACTCTTCAAATACATCTGAACAAAACTTCCCTAAATGTACATCCCATGAAACTAAAAAAACCATGAAAGTATTTCTCAAATGCGTAAGTTGAACCACAAGCGGTCGAGATATCCAGGTGTCCCTCTACTAGAGAGAGAGACGCCTGCACTTTGCCCATAACACACAGATAGCTTCGTCATTTGAGACAAATTTCCACAGGGGGAAAAAGTTTCCATGGTAGCATTTTTAAATAGTAAGAATTAGAATCATTTAGAAACTACACAATTTAGTATCAGTTCTTCTCTCACTTTTTGACAAAGTATCAACCAAAAAGTTCAGTAAAGTAAATAAAATATAGAAGACCAGAAACTGCCAGTGAAATGTGTCACTCATTCATTCACGTGCTGGTTCAACTAGTCAACCAATCATTGTTGGGCATCTGTACTGTGCCAGGTGCTGATTACAGCGTGTCAGAGAATAAAATAGACAAGAGATTTCCTCCTATGATGCTGACATTATAGAGAGAGGCCATGTTATACAAAAGACTAAATGAGGCTGAACAAAAATTGTAAACACAAGCATTACTATTGTTCCATGTGGCTTCTGTTTTTACTTTAATTTTCCCAGTGAAATGTCTTTGGTCTGAGTTTCTCTTTAAGGACCTTACCTTATCCTTATACTTCCAGGTTGCTGGGCAATAAAATACACATACATTGCCTCCTCACCCCACCCCTCCCCTGTCCCCAACAAATAAATATGGTAAGAAAATCAGAACTTGAAAAGGAATTTGACATCAACAACTATGTAAGCAGAAAATAAATGATTAATTCAGGAACTTAGCCAGGGGAAGGAAACTAAATCCCCTAATTTCCGAACCAAGCCACAGACATGGAAATCAATTAGGACATTTAAAGTGTGATAAAAAGAGTTTTGTTTCTGTAGTTACCAGGGGATACTTAAAATGTTGCTAGGATTTTGTGGATCAGAAGGGTTAGAGACCAAACAAACCAGGACAAAATCTATAAATTACATACCCCTGTACCTGTCACAAAGAACATAATACTAGTTTCTTCTCCATCTGATTTTACAATATAGTTTATATTACGGAAGTAAAGTTAGAAGCTCAATCATTTCAAACATAACACAACATAGTACACATTCAAGCTAAGTAAAAAATACAAACTCCAAAGTTTGTTGATTTGCCAAAGCACAGAGAGTTATAAAAACAGTTACTGAGAAATATAACCAGAGACATTAAAACCAAGAACAAACTGACAGTGGACAGAGGGGAGGTGGGAGGGGAAAACTGTGGGGGGTGGGAAAGGGGGAAGGGTTTACAGAAACAACTATAAAGGACACATGGACAAAACCAAGGGTGGTGGGATCAGGGGAGGGAGGTGGGGATAGCTGGGGTGGTGGGGAGTGGTGGGGGGAAAATGGAGACAACTGTAGTTGAACAATTAAAAAAAAAGAAAAAAACTGTTACTGAGAAATAGTAAGTAAATGAATATTTTTATTACCACAAATGTATGTACATATTTTTCAAATTTTAGCATAAGTTATTAAACTACCAGCTGATACACATTACTATAAATGTAACTAGCTATTTATAGAAAATGAGCTATTTTCATGTAACCTCCAGAATGATAACGAAGAAGTCAAATGCTTTTATACGAACTTGAGCAGTCTTATACAGGGTGGGGCAAAGGTACCTTTACAGCTGTGAGTACGCAAAACAGAGCTTATTGTTGTATTATTATCTATTAATTATTGTATTATTTTCTGAAGTTATAGAACCACACACACAAATATTCATTACTTTTAATGAAATATCTAAGCCCTTCAGTGCTATATTTTTAATACTGGCAGATATAAGGAAGACTGTTTTCAAACTTACCATACCTAGTCTTGGAATCCAGTTAGATTGGATGCTCCTTAAAGATGGGGACCACCTCATCTTCACTCTGTATTTCATCCCTTCTACCCTCAGCCCACTCCATCCTAGCACAAGATGCTGAACATTGGAGCCAGTCAAAATTTCCTGCAGCCCTGACCAGTGTGGCTAAGTTGGTTGGGCAGTGTCCCGCAAAGCAAAGGGTTGCCAGTTCAGTTCTGGTCAGGGCATGCACCGAGGTTGCGGGGTCAGTCTCCAGTCGGGGGAGCGTACTAGAGGCAACGGATCATTGTTTCTCTCCCTCTCTTTCTCCCTTCCTTTCCCCCTCTCTCTAAAAAAATAAATATTAAAAAAACTTTTTCTGGAATTTTTCAGTGCTCTCTCTGATTAACTTGTCAAGAACAGTCCCTGGGCAATCATTCACACAGATTTAGGCAGTAAACTGCCTTTGGCTTCATCTTTGAATTATAAAAAATCACAACTCCAGCAGAATGAAACTTTTGGAAATATTTAAAGTACTCAACTTTTAAACTAGAAACATCAAATGGGTTCATCAGAGAGCTCTTGTTTATTAGATTTAAAGCTATGACTGGCCAGTGGGGAACATGTCAAACTTAATTTGGGAACATCTTCAGTAACAAAAATCAATTCTTTTCATAAGGTTTCCTTTAAGATAATTTGCGCTAAAATTTTTTGTACTTGTTCTTCACAAGCTGGCTATTTTCATACTCTCTCACAATGACTTGCAACAGATGCCATATACCTTCAAGGTGTTACATGTATTACATAAGCAGGTTAAATAAAGAGTTACATAAACCTGTTAATTATTCTTTTAAAATCGAGTTTCTCCTCAAATACTAAAATTACAACTTAATTTCCAGGCCAATGTTTTGCCTTTTTTTAAAACTTTTTTTTTTAGAGTAGCTTTAGCATCACAGCAAACTGACGGGCAAGCATGCAGATTTCCCACATCCCCCGGCCCCACACATGAATAGCCTCGCCCAATCTCTGTGTCCCCCCCCTCCAGAGTGGTACATTTGTGACAACCGATGAACCTAGGTTCATTCCAGTGCAGTTTTTTAAGAAACTCAGAGCACACAGAGAAGGTGGAGGTACTTACCTGCCCTTTGTTCCCCCCGCTCAGGTAGACTCGATGCATATTTAACGTACAACCAGGAGTCTAGAACACATGTCACTGCAGCTCTTCAATCTGGTACAAGTTTGTTCCCGGCTGGCATTATTCACTGCTCTTAGTATCTCCTGGGCAGCAAGTGGAAATCTGCCAACACGACTACAGTCTGGTTTGCTCCGTACCAACGACGTGGGCAAACAGACAATGAGACATTTAATAATAGCTGCATGGCTGTGTGCAACTCCCGCAGAAAGGAGCAGGACTCTCAAACTGGGAGTCCGCATGATCTGCTGAACAGGTCTCTTGATTTGCTGAGCTTGTCACTTACTTTAATTCTACTTAACTTCATTGAAACTTTTCATGTGATTATTTCATCTAAGCTATTTTTATATTTATGCATTATACAAAATGTTTTTAAAAATATCCCAAATAACTTAGAAACTTCTAAAGTCATTTTTAAATTAAAGTATGGTTGACATAAATATTACTTTAGTTTCAGGTGTACAAAATAGTGATTCTACATGTATATACCTGATGACGTGGTCACCATAGTATGTCTAGTAACCACCTGGCGCTGTACAGAGCTACTATACTATTGACTGTATTTCTTATGTATCCTTGTGACTTGTGACTGTCATTGTATCCTTGTGACTTATTTATTTTATAATGGAAAGTTTGTACCTCTTGCTCCCCTTAACCTTTTTCACACATTTCCCACCTCTCTCTCCCCTGGCAACGACCCTTTTGTTTTGTTTCCATGGGTTTGTTTCAGTTTAGTTTTGTTTGTTCATTCATTGTGTTGTTTTACATGCTGCATGTAAGTGAAATCATACAGTCTGTCTTTCTCTGTCTAATTTATTTCATTAGCATAATACCCTCTAGATCCACGTATGTCACTAGTGGCAGGATTTCATTTTTTTTACTTGTTAAATACTATTCTGTTTGTATATACACGGTAAGGCTAAAGGAGGTTCCCAGTTGTGAGTATGCACAGCACAGAGTTTATTCTTGTATTATTATCTATTCACATTGCATTATTTTCCATACAAACAACTGTAAAACTACTTTTGTCCCACCCTGTACGTACCACATCGTCTTTATCCACCCACCTGTTGATGGACACCTGGGCTGCATCCATGTCTTGGCGATTGTAGATAACGCTGCCAGGGACACAGGGTGCTTTATCTTATCAAATTAGTGTTTTGTTTACTTCGAATAAATGCCCAGAAGTGGAATTGCTGGGTTGTACGGTAGTTGTATTTTTATGTTCTTCAAGCTTTTCGGCTGACGGGCTTGTCTCTCTTCTAGTTATAGCTAATGTTAACATAGCAACACTCTTTCAGTGAGACTGGTAACCTCCAGATGATAGTATTGCCGATGATGGGGATGACAGTTAATATTCAGTAGCTTTCTACATCCTTGTCTATATGCTTTATGTGGCTGATTTCATCCCCTCTTCACTCAAAAGCCTTTGAGTAATGACTTAAATTTATTTTATGTCTAAGCAGAGAGAGGCACAGTGAGGTTAAATTAGTGGCATAGATTTGGTAAGTGTTGGAGCTGGAATGTAAATCAAGATTTATTGTAGAGTCCATGCTTTTAAATACTGCCTTCTACTGAAGTTAAAGCTAATGTTAAGTGATAAAAATTACAGCAGTCTCAAGTAAGTGTATTCCCTAAGGCTAACTGAACACATCAGAAGGCATCCTCGACCACAACCTTCTGTGAAAACACAGGCAGAAATGAGCAAAAGAAAAAAGAAAAGATTATAGCAGTCTTAAATATGGTACAGCTTCAAGGTTCATTTCCAAGTTTCGAGAATTAAGGGCAAGCCAGTGAGCTTTCACTTCAGGGATGCAGTGTCCTATGCAGGGAAAAGAATGTGAGTTTTGCAGTCATACAGACAAGCACGCCAACCTGCAGGCTGCTACTTATCACGTGACTTGGCAACCATGAAACTCGCTCAGCCTCAGTGTTCTGTTTGCAAAGTGGGGATGGTGATGTCTACCTTAGACGACACGGCAAGTCACGAAGTCGGCGTCCAGTGCATGCACAGTGCTGCCCAGGGGCTGGCACACAACAGGCACTCAAGAAATGGTAGCTAACATCTTAGCTGTAACTGCTATAAGAATAAGTGTGTAGGAATCATGTGCATTTTTATTGCTATAGAAATATATGTCCAAACATCCCGCAGGCATGTGACACCTGGGTGCCTTTTTGGAAGTGAAGGGTGCATAGTGACATGGCCATCATGTTTCCCGGATAACCCAGTATCCACAGTCGGCACCGCCTCGTGACTGGAGCATCAGCATGCACCGAGAAAGCCGACGGAGTGAGTGGAGACAGATGCCCTAGATCCTTGCCAGGGAAAAGCATCAGCAGTGGATGGCAATGCATCCTTCTGAATTCCCACAGCAAAGATGTGCACAGACTTACCTGCTGTCTTCTGAATAATTTCCTTCAAGGAATTAATATTTTTAATAGCATAAAATATTTAAATTACCAAAGCCAAAAGGCTATGACTGAAATAGTAACTCCACTACTTTCGCTACAGTAACAATTATCTTGACCTCACTGAAAAATGGCAGAATTGTATTAATAAAAAATCTACAGGTAAAGTACCACTAAAATGAGTAGAAGTAGAATTTTTTAGAAATAGTTGCTGGGAAAAATTCCACAAAGCACCACTGGAAGTTCTTGAAGCTGGGGGGGGTGGGGGAGGTCATAAGAGCCTTGACTTTTCCTGGACAGAAACATGCAACTCATTAAGAACCAACAGCCAAGGCCCCACGTTGAGCTGGCCTTTTGTTGGAAACCTTGCATTGTAAGAAATACCACTGAGACCCATCAAGCGGTCTATTTGGAGGCCGAGAGTAGTTCGGTGATCTTGACTATGATGTGGTAAAAGACATATGGACAGACAGCTTTTTAAAGCCCATGGTTGCCTTTGAGGACAAGAACCAGATTTTACTAGTGACATGCTCCTCACCGGTGCTCTCAACACTCACACATAAAGGAATCACAGGAAACCCCAGCAATGGTCATCCTCCTCCTTTCCAGCCATTGTCAATGGATGACAAACACTGGGAACACATACTAAGCCATTTCAAGAGCAAAGCCTCTAGAACATGTAGCATTGATTTAAAAGGAAAGAGAACGGTTCTGTGTGACTTGGAAAGATCACTAAAGTCAAGTTAATTTGTGAATTACTGTCTCCTGGGGAGGAGAAGCTAAGGCAGGTTTAGAGGACCAAAAGGTTCTGGCAAATGTATCAGGGAAAGCAGCAAACAGATTCTCTCTCGTAAGCTCTAAATCACTTGTGGAAAATGAGTGTCTGAGAGCCAGGTGGCAAACTTCCTCCCAGTGGTCTCAATTTCAGCACATTTGACATGGGCTGAACGCAAGACTGTAAATACCAAGCAGCGGTGACAGCCATCTCCAAATGCCACAAGGGGACAGCAAGAAACCTATGGGGCTGCTCACTTCATTTCATGCAAAAGGCTAATCAGGCCCTGGCCAGGTAGCTCAGTTGGGTAGAGTGTTACCCTAATACACCAAGGTTACAGGTGTGATTGTGGTTCAGGCATGCGAAAAGCAACCAATGAATGCATAAATAGATGGAAAAACAAACTGGTGTTTCTGTCTCTCCAAAATCAATTTTAAAAAGGCTAATCAGAATTTTCAATAAACAAATAAATGATCAAAACTTTTATTTCAAAGGCAACACATGTACTGAAAATACAGGAAATTCAGAATAACACAAAGAATGTAGAATTCATCTTTGATTCAAGCCCTTCATGAAGATAACATTTTGGTCTATGTGCCATTTGGTCCATTGTTGCCCACGCCAATGAGGATTGAAAAATCACTATTATTGCCAAGGGAAGAAAACAAGGCAATACGTAACTCAAAAATAACTGGCAAATACTGCCTTACAAAGTTCACTTACAAGGGTACAGAGGGCTGTTCTCCTGGACATTGAGCTTGTCAAGACTTACAACAGAACAAAGAGTGAGTTGGCCAACACTGTCTTAACTGCTCATTAGCTGTGGCCAAGATATTTTACCGCTTCAGGCCAGAGTTCAGTTCTCTGAAAAAGGTGCTGAGAGTTCCAACCTTCCACAATGAGAACTCATGAAATATTAGCTGTTGCTGGTGTTGGTCGATTAATTTATGCATGAACTTTGCCTAATATTTAGATTTTTCAGAACACCCAATTTATAAAATTCATTTAAATCACAACAGCTGGTCATTGTGTGAGTTTTTACAAGCAAATATAATTTTCCCATTGACATTGGCCCTAAGTCCTAACAGTTCCCATGGGATGGGCGCAATCTCAAAAAGGCTAAATTGGAAGCAACTCAAGAGTTGCTTCCAATTTATACATTTTAATTTATTTATTTGAGAGAGAGAGAGAAAGAGTGAGAGAGAGAAACATTGATTTGTTGCCCCACTTATTTATGCAGTCATTGGTTGATTCTTGTATGTGCTCTGACTGGAGACCGAACCTGCGACCTTGGCTTATCAGGATGATGCTCTAACCAACTGAGCTGCCTGGCCAGCCAGCAACTCAAGAGTTTAAATACACCCAGCACTGAGGGCTTTATTCACCCGCATCACCCTAGTGAGGACACTGCAGATTTTCATATCTGGTTAGTAGTTCTCTCCAAACTTCAAGTTGGGTTCCAGGTCATCCTGCAAATCCCTGATCCATTGAATTCTCCACAATGCTAAGAATTTTCTATTCCGATACTGGTAGATTTCAAATTATATTCCTCCTCACTGATAAGATTGGAGGTGATTTAAATCGGAGGTTAGGTATTAAATTAAGAATGCTTGGATTTTTTCCCCCCAAGAGTAGAACATTTTTGTTCGAGGTTACACTACTATATTTTTTGTAACCCAAAGATGGAAATAGTTCTTATATTCAAAAGACAGAGACATTATACTTCAAATTGACGATTTCATTTAACAAAGCTCTTTGAAGAATATGCTTCAGGGGTCCAAGAAGACAGGCACATTACTAGTCAGTTCATGTATGCTGGGGGATATTTTTACCAGCCTATTTGTCCAAGAAGAAAACTTGTGAAAACCCTACACAGAGAGAACAGACACCGACGAGGAACACTTTCCCTTTGCAGTTTTCTAGGCACAATCTTCCCAGATAATGAAGGCTGCATGCAGAGCAGATGCTGCCGGTACCCGAACTGGTGGGTAGGACACCCTCCCACGGTTCCATGAGTGCCACGGAATCACTGCTGGGGACAGCCTCCACATGTCATCACGGACACCAGCTGAGGTTGTTTCAAAATGCATTGCTGTTAATGATATGTAGGGAACATTTGTAGATTCCCATGTAATGGAAATATTCTATCAGTTGTTACAGACTGACCATGACACAGGATTTTATTTTATAAAAACTAGCAAGAAGATTAACTAGCAGACTCTTATGATTTATTCATAATATAATTTTTCCTTGAAAAATCATTTATTTTATGATCACTGAGCTTCAGCAAACTTTCAATCATTATAAGGAATGGCTGGTAATTTCATCTTTGATTTTTCATTGAACAAAAAAGATGACTCATTTAAGCATTTACAACATCTAACCCGGGAGGCTGTAACAACTCACTCTAGTGACAGACACTACTGCCTGGCAATTATGAGTTCCAAATACTACGCTCTTATGGCAACAGTGTCTGATTTTTTTATGACTCGATAGTGATACAAATAAAAAGAATCGATGACTCCAAACAGGGGTCTTGCTTTTAAAAAATGCAGATCCCTGGGTCTGATCCCAGAACTGCTGAAACCACCTCTGCAGGGTGGTCTAGGTCATGCATACTGTAAAAAGGGCTTGAAAATATGTAAATAAATGGGTGAGTATCAAAATGCACAAACAAAGTCCAGTCGGCTGATCATATACTTAGCTGTCATATAATGTTTCCACGAAATAAATCTATGAGAGATTAGGAAACAATAACCTGTTTTCAACAAAGAGTTACTTTCCACTCCCATCAACATCTTGAACATCTGTATTGAATGTTCAAATGTTTTACTTTTGACTGATACCACTTCCTTCATAAGCCACAAGTCATTTATCCCACCACACGAGCACTGGCAGCAGCAAGTCAAAGGTCGCTGTAGTCCTAACCGCTCCCTGCACCTTTGGACCATCCTTCTTTTCTTTTCTTTATTGTTTACAGTTGCACTATTACAGATGTCCCCATTTTCCCCCTTTGCCTCCCTCCACCCAGATCTCTCCCCCGCTTCCCTCTGGCCATCACCACACTGTTTTCTGTGTCTATGGGTTATGCATATATGTTCTTTGGATGAAAGAAAGTGGACCATCCTTCTTGTACTCTCAAAGTTCAATCTTCTCAGGAGACTCGAAACTTCCGATTGTGCTACTTCCTCTCCTTGCTGTCACCTCCCAACCCATGATTGTTCCTTCACAGCCACCAAGGCCTCCGAAACCTGGTTCACAATCTTCCTCTGCGTGCCAACTCCTCTTGCATTTAGCTCAAATATCTCCTGGGCCACACACTATGAGGCGCTAAGCATACATGATTGAACAAAACAAAGCCCCTGTTGTCAAGGAGCTTACAGCTCAGTGACAGGGAACAGAGGGAAGGGATACGAATATAACAGATAAATATGTAACATGTCTGGTGGTGCTTAATGCTCTGTGAACAAGGGAAACCAGTGGACAGTGAGTGATGGGGATATGCACGGATGGGAAAAGAGGACTACCCGGAACGGGTACTTTTGGAGAATTAGTCAAGTGTGTGAGCAAACCTGGGGATGCCTGGAAATAAGGCTAGACTCAGGGAGCTAAAAATGCAGAGGCCCTGAGGTAGGGGCATACTGGGCACATCCGAGGGAAATGCTGGAGAGAATTAAGTGAAGCAAAACCTGGTAGATGGGACCAGAGACATAGGCAGATCCACATTATTAATGACCTTATAGACAACAATCAGCAATTCAAACATGATTTGGACAGAGATGGGAAAGCACTGGAGGGCTTGGAGCAGAGAAGCAGCTTGATCTGACTTAGGCTTTGACAGGATCACCCTGACTACTCTGTAAAAAATGGCCTCTGTGTGAGGTTAGAAGCAAGGAGACCCTCTGGGTGAGAAACGAGGGTGGCTCGGGCCAGGGTAAAGGGGGTCAGCAGTGGTGTGAGACGAAGAGAGGCGTCAAGGACGGCTCCTGGCAATGTTTTTGGACTGACCAAATGAAAGGACAGAGTTCTGTTCACTGAGATAAGGAGTATGGGGAAGACATGGATTTGAGGGGAACATTAGGAGTTCAGTTTTGAACATGCTTAGCTGAAATGCCTTTTTAATGTCCGAGTGGAAATTACCCTTAGTCACTTGACTTGAGAGCCAAGATCACAGCTGGAAAACTTGAATGCTTTCCGGACCAGGCAGGAAACATAAATAAGTACTGAAACATAATAAGGAGAGGTAGGGACTGTGGCTATAGTCAACAATATTGTTTATTGTTGATAACATTTAATAACTAGGCACAGTGACAGATGGTCATTAGACTTATTGGGGTGATCGCTTTGTAAGGTACATAAATGTTGAATCACCACGTCGTATACCTGAAACTAATATAATACTGTGTATCAACTATAATTAAAATTAATTTAAAACAATTGATATTTACCAAAAAAATACAATAAGAACAGGCAGGGACCACAGCTGGTCAGAGGGTAAACATCCCATTTGAAGGGGAAGCTGCTCCTGAGCCCAGTCCAGTGCTGTCACTTGGAATCTGGGCCTGGTGTTCCTAGACCTTCCCATTTCTTAGCAGGAAGAAGAATCTGAATTTTAACATCCATATCTCAGGGAAATAAAATAAGTTCCACACTATAGTAAATTCTAGAAGTGCTCAGTTAACAAGTTCTAACTGTAGATGTTATTGGTGTCTTTAATTTATTAATATACATCGCAAAAAGAAGTTCTGTTTAGTATTTTTCTAACTTACTTGACAATCGAATCCTTTCTTCATGCAACACCTCAAGGGACAAGCTTCCCTTGGCGGGTACGTGGGACGTGCTTGTTTATGCATACGTCCTACATGTCTAATCAACTTCTTCATTTCCTTTTTGAATATTTTAGTACGTATATTTCTTGCACCTTGTGAGTCACAGTTGATCACACACACACACAGACACACAGCCAATTCTATTAGAAGTTCTAACATCTAATATCAGACTTGGTCCAAACGTAAACGAAGTATTTATTAGAGCCTTCCAAACTGCTAAATACTGAGTGGAGGCTCGGCCTTCTCACTGGTGAGGAAACCCTGGGTGAAATCACAGGAGCACTGACTGAACAAGTTCATTTCCCAGCTTCTCTCCCTCCTCCCCCTGTTGGGCTACGTGACTTCCTGACAGGAGGGTCAGTCAGTTACTGCCATGCACTTGGCAGGCGTTCTCTGTTTTGTTTACCTATGAGGAGGGAAGAAGGGAGAAAGACAAATAAATCTGGAATGGGAGTTCTGTAATAAAAAGACAAGACTAATATTGTTGCAGGTCTTTAAAAATATACTCTAGGATATATTAAAATATATGAGGTGCAGGGCTTGTCTCTGAAGCATCAGAGTGCGTAGTCTATAAAAGAGCTCACAATACAGTTGGGCAGGTCAGTACATTTTTAAAAAACAATATAAAAATGTCACATATTGCCCTGGCCAGGGGCTCATTTGGTTGGGGTGTTATCCCGCACACCAAAAAGGTTGTGGGTCTGATGTACGGGAGGCAGCCGACTGATGTTTCTCTCTTTCTCTCAAGTCAATAAACATGTCATCGGGTGAGGACATTTTTAAAAAAATGTTAACATGTTGCCAAAAACTTCTATAAAAGTTCAGAGAAGGGAAAGAATAATGTCGATTTAAGTGGCCAAAGTGTCGCCTGAGCTGGTCCTTGAAGCACAGTAAGGTATCAGGTTGAGAGCAGGGCAGTGGGAAGTCCATGCAGGAAAGACAAGAGCGGAGTGAGAGATGAGGCAGTTCTAGGAACCATGAGCAGATAGGACTGTACAGGCCGGGAGGAGAATGGGACACTGAGGCTGGATCAGATCATGGGGGTTGCTGAATACCCAGTGGGGCAGGGGTGTCAAACTCATTTTCACCAGGGGCCATGTCAGCCTCGAGGTTGCCTTCAAAGGGCCGAATGTAATTTTAGGACTGTATAAATGTAACTACTCCTTAACTAGGGGTGAGGAGCTCGGTGCTGCCGCAGGGTAGAAACAAGGTGCCGGGCCAGATAAACAAGGCGGAGGGCCGCATTCAGCCAGCGGGCCTTCTGTTTGCCACCTGTGCAGTAGGGAAATACGACCTTAACTGTGCATGTAACTGAGGGTCTTTGAAGGATTCTGGGCATGAATCTGCATACTAAGGAAATTCGATCATATGAAGCCATGGGGAGAAGTTGAGGCAAGAGGACTTTGTAGGGTCCTGGGTTGAGGTGATAAGAGTCTGGGCTAGAGAGCGAACAGTGGGAATAGAAAGGAATTATGATATTTATGGAGGGAATAATGACTAGAACTTGCTAGCCTATTGGATGTGAGAGAGGCAAATGAGAAAGGAGCGGCGTTCACCCTGGGTCAGCAACATAATGACTATCCCGATAGCAAATTGGTTTATACATATTCATTTATGGTGACATTGGTACATCCAAGGAAAAATGCCCAATCAATTAATTAGTGACCTAGGACTAGAACTTGGGAAAGAAAGACAAATAATGAACACTAAGGCACCACAGTATTCGCAGCTATGTGCTACATCGTATACCTATATGATCAACTTAGGGGAGAAGTAGGGATGGACTTTGCAGTTTGGCGCCATCTGCATAGATGTCAGTCAAATCAGGAGAATAATGACATTCAACGAAGACCAATTTATCACAATTCCTCTATGTCCCTTCACTTTGAAAACAGTCATCACACAAAAACAGATGCACAAAAACACACTGCATCCTTTCACATCACAAGATCACTCAAAATTCTGATTTCCGTAAGTTAATACTGGATTCCAGGAAGTGATAGAGATAGGGAAGAAAAAATACAACTGTAATATTTCTTTTTTCTTCTTTCCCTTGAGAAAAGTGGAAAGACACAAACAGGAGGCAGGAAGAACTAGGGGAGAAGGTATTTGGGAGAGTTTCCACTTGCTGAGATAAACAGGAATGAAAGCCAAGTCTTTCCTTAAATAATAATAAACATGTGAACACTGTCTCCCTAGTTTTCTAGAATTCATTATCAATTTATGAACACGTTATCCAATTCCCATCATGCACCTTTCCATTCACAACCCAGCTAGGAGCCACACATTCCATCTTCCAACTCCCTCTGGCAGGCCAGGGTCTCAGTGTCTTTGTTTTGCTGGCACTGGAGCTCAGGCCGAGAGGCACATCAGCAGTGATGACAGGTGTTTAAATGGCCATCATCAGCCTTTTCCATTTGTCACAATTCTCCAGGGTGAGCTGAGTCCATCCCTTCCTTCCCTCAGCTGCCAGAAAGGCCGTGCTGCTTAAAATGTCTCTCCATTCAAATGCCCAGGGCAAGGGAAGAGGAAAAGCCATAAGAAAGGACGGAGGAGTGAGTGAAGGGTAGACTAAAATGGCAAACTTAGAAAGTATCTTCTTGGCATGCAGTAGTTACTTATAATGTGTTTTCATTCACGGTACTCTTATTTTCTTTTACTCTACAAATGCAATGCTATAAACATTATAACTGTGTGCAATCACACATTTAGTCAATAGTATAACTGCTCTAATGAACAGAACGTAAATGTCCTCGTTGAACTCTATAACAAAGGACAATATCAAAAATTCCCCAAGACCCGTAGAAGAAATGTCTGCTTAGAATCTGCAAAACATGCACACATCACGAATCGCTGATTCCTACAGATTCCCTGGAACCTCTTGCTAGAAATGAAAGAGGGAGAGCTGGGAGGGTTTGTAGACTGAATGTTTCCTGCATTCCCACCGCCTAAAGAATAAATTCACATCTGGAACTGGCTGTCTGAAGACCCAGGTTTATACTACGGGCAATTGAATAACGGATGGTTGTACTTCTGGAAACCAGGTGATGTATTTTGAATACATAAAATAGGAGGGGGAGAACCTTGCAAAAATGTTTGCTAAGTGAATGTCCCCCTAAAGAAAAGTTTTTATAAAAAGTTAACTACCTTGCTTACTGTGAAATTCCACTTACACAACAAAAATCTTATCACAGATAATATTATAATGATACATAGTAATACTGAGACAAGAACTGGGCAAAACATAACCTGTTCTGACAATTTAGACAATTCTTAAAACCAATCCCGACACAACTCAGACTGCAGTAGCCATGAATTAATGCTGTAAACAAAAATAATTTAGAGCTGGCTCAATGGAATAATTAAGCAGCAATAAGTCACTTTCTCTACTGACTTTAAACATTGCCTGGGGTCTTACTGCTCTTTATCCAGATACTACAATTTTAGTTATAATCTAATTCCCGAATGTGTTGCTAGATTCCATGAAACAGCAAAGAGAAGTTAGTGCTTTGCAGACCAGTGAGAGGCTTATTGAAAGAAGACCTTTGCAGGTACAGGTAGGTCCCTTTCTACCTCCACAGATGAAGACGGGAGCAAAACATTCAAGGCCCAGAGGCTGGCTCCCGCCTCCAGGTGCAGACAGTGAGGAGTACACTCCAGGGCTTCCGGCTGCCCTTCTGTGCTCTGCACTCTAAAAAATCCTAAATAACAGAAAAGCAAGAGCAGGGTCCCCATGACATCGCCAGGTAGATCTACGGAAATTAGTGAGTTTTCCTGTGGAATAAAGTATCTTCACAACAAAATTTCAGAATTAATTAGCAATCCCACCACATTCTAACGGTACTGTAGTTGCCTAAGATAACAAAATGCACTTTATACTTTTCTCTTACCTGTCTACTGTCCCTTTGGGAGGACGTTGAAGAGGAGGCACTTCTATGGGTGGGAGTGGATGTTTTATGAGCAGGGGATATGCCCTTCTCGTCTGAACTCATAGCTGCAGAAAGAGTCTAGTTGCGTGCACTTAAGATCATCCCAGTGGTCTCAAATTCGGACAAAGAAGTGGATAAATTTTCAGCTTCAGTCCATTTCACAAATCAGGATTGACTAGAAAAGAGAAGGCAAATGGTCAGGGTGTCCAAAACATCTCAAAGCAAAACAAACAAAATACAATTCATGTAAATATTTTTAAAAATTAAAAATTATATTCAGGAAAAACGTTAGTGAGAGGAAGAACTCTGACACATTAGGAGGTATTTCTTCCTCTAGATGTCTCAGGTGGAGGCTAAAAGCATGAATATTTACCAGAAGTCTATCAACAGGGAAAGTGGGGAGAAACCGAATGCTCAGGCCACACTCTTCCCTCACATTCTCCTTATTTTAAAGCAGTGTGTGCAGTGCTATGCTCTGGCCCCTCATGTCAAACTACATCAGTTTCTTCTCACGCAGTTTCATTTCCCCTGCCCAGTGGGTTATAGTAAGAGCTCAGTCCATACTTGTGTCCAGGTAAGTTCAGCCATGGATGTGAGGGTTAAACCCAACACAAAGCGGCCAGTCACAAAAGGCGGAAGGGCTCATGCCGTTTGTGTATCATTTGATCCAGCCTTTAGGAAGGATCAAGGAAAAGTATACCCACGGTTATTTGCACCGCAGGACCACAGCCCACCTCCATATGACTCTCTTAATGCCAACATCCAACAGGCTGGAAAGCACCCACGGACTGACAGGCAGGCCCCAACACTGGGGTAATGCTTGGAGTCGCTTCACTGACCCGCAGCCAAGGGCCTCTTCTTTTTCCACCTGGATTCACATAACGGAAGTCTGCACTGCAGCACTAAGGCTACAAACTTGTGCCTGACAGGAGCGTTGTTCAGTTGGCAACAGAGGTTGCTAAAAAACCTTTTTAAAGCATACTAGTGTGAAGTGAAACGCTTACACACCAATCTGTGACCCAAAAGACTGACCACTAAAGTGAACCTCGTCCCCGTCTAAGAAGACAGAAGGCCAAGTTCTAGCCCCCATCTGAATGCTAATACTCCCTGAAAGGAGCACAGGATGCTTGGGTAAGTTCTTTAGCACAGGTTGTGAGAGAAAGCTTCTGTTGATAAATAGAGGGTGTCCAATTTTTGGCGTCTGGGCCACACTGGAAGAAGAGGTGTCTTGGGCCACACATTAAATACATTGTGATACACAATAACAAAAAAGCTCATAATGTTTTAAGTAAATTTATGATTTTGTGTTGGGCCACATTCATAGCCATCTTGAGCCGCCTGCAGCCCTTGGACCGCAGGTTAGATACCCCTGTGAAAAACAGTCCCCTCGGGGTATTATGAGGACACAGGGCAAGGAGAACTAACTGGATCTGGAGGTCAGAGGTGCCCTTGGGCAAGTGGGCGTGGGCTGAGAATTGAAGGATAGACAGGAGTTGACCAGATGCCGGGCAGCCAGCGTGGCGTGATCCAGGGAGCAGTGCTGGCCACTACGACCAAAGCGCAGAGAGGTAGTGGCATAAGGGTGAAAGAAAGGCAGAGGCCAGGTCCTACCAGGGTCTATGGGCCAAGTTCAGCTTTTTGATCTTAAGCATAAGAAGCCATACAGGGGCATGGTTTAACAAGACCAGTATGTTTAAAAGGATACTTTGGCAGCCACTAGGAGAACCAAATTCGGGAAATGAAGATGAGGAAGGTCCAATCAGGAAGCAGGAGATGATGGACCAGAGAGGTGGTGAGAAATTGAGAGGATAATTCCCAGATTTTCAACGTTCGGAGTGAGGGCTGGCCAAGGGAAACCTAGAACTGACAGGAGGTCCTGGGTGTGGTCTCAGACACGTGGCTCTGAGGCTCAGCTGAGGCTGAAATGCAGACAAACATTTGGCAATCTCGGTCACGGCTCAGAGATTTAGGCCGAAGACAAATGTTTAACAGATTATGTTAATGACAAACGTACTGAGTGATTTATGTATAAATCATGTAACTCTGAACCTGCAAATAAATTAAATTTTATGCAGGGCTATATAAAATCTGCAATGTTATTTAACAGATTATGTTACCCTGAATATGTTAAGCAGGATTTTAACAGTTACCAGGTTATAAAGAATATTCAAAAGAACAATCCCCATAATTAAAAGGAAAATTATTATAAATGAGAAAAAACATCACAATCTAGCGAGTAAAACTTGTCATCCTTTCTTAAGATTTCATCTTCATTGCCACTGCAGGAAAAACAAAAGCTACTTACTCCAGAAACTGGAAATTTTTCCCTTGCTTCAAAACTAGTTTTGGGGCTAATAGAAATGTAACGAGCTATAGAGCTCTCTCCTGGGCTCAGACAAGGTTCCATTTGATATCAGCAAAAGGTAGTAATAAATCAACACGTAAATAATCATCTAACCCTTTTGTTTTATGAAAGCAGTCTGATAAGTGTGAGTAAAATTTCTCAAGCCAAGCTGCGGGGTCAGCCACACAAAGCGAGAAGGGCGCTCAGACCCTTAACGTGCAGTCCTCTGCTCTCTGGTCCAAGATGTCCGGTGCTGACACTGGAGCTGAAAGTGCGGAGCTTCTGTGATGCTCTCAAGAGCCCTCAAGGGATGAGGCTGAGACAACCAAACGCATTTAACTATTCTCCATGTGGAAGTAAATTCAATCCAAGCTGTGTCAAGGGCCAACATTCCTCTGTTGCACTTTCTTTCCCCCCTTAACCACATTCAACTTCACTTTTCCTGATTAAGACCAAGGCTAACATCTTTATTTTTGTTTTAACTTAAAATGACATTTTCAGGATAACTTGTCTCTGATGAAAGAGCAGCATTTTGGTTGAATCATAATTGTGAATACAAAGGATGAAGAAAAGGTGAGTGAGAATCAAATTTGTTTTAAGAATGGTTTTTGAGCTTACTGTTGTTTCTATTAATTTTTTTATTTATTTTTACCAATAAGGTTTCAAGGTCCTGATAAAAGGTTGAATGAGATCACTCTGACTTGATTATAAGTCAAGTGTTTGGTCATCTGCTCCATTGCTAAACGCACTACAAAAGGAACTATGAACTCTGTTAGTAGGTTGCACCTACTTATATCTTATTCCTGGAGTGTAAGAATGGCTGTGACATTAAAAAATATATACACTAATTTCATCCATATCAAAGCACATTTTCAGAAGAAACTGGCTAAACAAGATTCTACACCAAAAAAAGACCACCGATTTAAAGTCAAGACTAACATAATTTTTATGTTCAATGAGAAAAGTATTGTGGCTGGAAATAACAGCAATATGAAAGATGAACATCCAATTTTCCCATTTCATTCCTCCTTCTTATCAATATTAAGTACTGTAACAGTGGCATTTACACTGAGTGATATAAAATTCAGATTTATGGCCCAGGGACCTAACTAAAGCAAAAGGTAGCAGGGAAGATTTCTAGAACTTGCTGTTCAAAGGCATCATAACTGGTACATGTTCAGAAAAACCATTTGAAACTGGGGACTACCTAGCCTGAGCTAAGTTATGATGTGGAAACACAACCACAAAATATCAAGCTCCTACAAGAAAGGTTTATTTCTTACTCCTTTGCGTGTCCTTTAGAGGTCAGCTGCAGCCCTACTCCAGGTCCTACTAATCCAAGCCGGAGGACAGGCAGCCCCCATGTGAACGAGGAGCAGAGCCATGGCTGAACCACGAGATAGTTCTTACCGCTTTTGCTTGCAGGTGGCATGTCTTAGTTCCTTTCATTCACATTTTATTGGCCAAAGAAAGTCACATGGCCAAACTGAGGTCAACAATGCATGAAAGTATAATCCTCCCAGAAGGTAAGGCAGTGGATAGTAGCAAATAATAATATAATCTACTATATTTACCATAAACAGATTAAAGGTATGGATGAAAATATTTCAACTGTCTCTAGTTTCATCACCCAGTAGTAACAATGGTTAACATTTTGGTTCTGCTTTAACCAAAGTAGGAGAATAATGCCCATACTATCTGCAATATGGTTTCTTTAATCAACAATGTATTGGTAAAAGTCTCCCTTGTGAACAAAGACACTTTGACGTCACTACTCTCAGTCACTACGTATAAGGCCACCACGTGATATGCCACAATACATTTAACCATTCTCCTGCTGGGACATTTAGGTTGTATTCAGTATATTTTGAAACAACGAGATTTACCATGGAAGAGTTTATAATAATTCTATATTCATGTTTTATTATTGTAAAATGATGTTCTTTGTGGATTTCAATACCCTTTTGCTTTATTTGATATCTGCTCTTTCTGCTTGCAAGTGATAAATGAAATCTGTCCATAATTTTACATTTACACTTTCTGTGTCATTTTGTCATATGTGTTCCTCTAGTAATGATCACATTGGGTTGTTTTTAAAAAATGTACTTTTAATGAAGCTTTTCCCATTTCCATTTAATATTGTAACTAATAGTTGACCTCTGCCTATCATTTGACATTTTTTACTTTTGGGTTCTTCTCTGTTTCCGTTAATGCTTGATGGCTTTTTAAAAAAAATAATCTGCCTTTCCTTACAATACTGATTTCTATATGGTTTTAACTGACCTTTACATTTGCCATTAATTTGAAAGATACAATTTCCCTTTTAAAGCTCTGTTTCTGTTTCCCTTTAAGTTTCTCTAAGTCATTCTGGAACCATCAGTGTGTAAGTGACTAAGTTAAGAGAAAAATGGTATCTTTTGAGTCTCCCCCACCCACCTAACACCATTCACCCCCCTCAAAAAAATATTCTGCTTCCAGTCCTCTTTTCAACCTTGATTTAATCTGGAGTTTTAGAGAATTACACTTAGGATTCTAGAGCAATGCCGAGGAGCTGATACCACTTTTCCTGGTTGGGGCCGACCAGGGTCTCCAAGTGTGAGAAGATAGCGTAACAAAAGCAAAGGCTTTTCTGCCCTTTTCCTTTTCTGCAAGTACAGCTGATCTTTGTCATAAGACCTGGCCCAATCAAGATTTTCCTCAATTTGGATTATAGTCTTCATAAAATTAGGGGGTAATTCTCTACAGTTTTGACATTAGATTCTATATCGAGTTAAGTGTTTGGGTTATTAATGGCTTGTCTGTTTCAATATTTGCTTGACTATTTACAGAGAATTAGGAGGAGCCACATTAGCTGACCCCACACCCAGCCACCCGGGACAGGGCATTCCTGTTGATTGATTGTATCAGTGCAAATGTCACTGCACTGCTGGGTAGGATGTATTAGTTCTCCATCAAGAGCATGATCAGAGCAATGAATGCCTACCGTCATTACATACTGTGGTCATTACATTATCATTATACATTAAAGTTTTTCTTTTTTCTAAAAGAGAAAGGGTAGGCAATCTGTTGTATTTCTAAGGTCATTAACTCATGGGTAAGAGAAAGAAAATCAAGGACTAATTTCAAGAAGGTAAGCACGAGAAAGCAGTGTAAGATCTGATAAGCATTTTCCTACAAAATGACTAAAAGGATTAAAAAAAGACCATTAGTACTTCTTACACTAGGGAATAGTGACCACCACATGTCACCAAATCAAAATGCTATTTCACTCGGAGAACAAAAGAGGATGTATGAAACCAACACAGGACTTCCCATTTCAAGACAGTGAAGTGATGTTACAGGAGGAGAATCTGGCAAACCCCACCAGCTTCCTCCACGGGGACGAGGCACAGGGAAAGCCTCGCCACACTTGAAGAGCTTTCTGAGGCCATTGAAGCGCAGCAAGAACACAGCCCTGCCTTGCCCTTTGCTGCTTTCCTCAGTCTTGGTCCAGCAGAGCATCATGGACAGGTCCCAAAGCACCCCCAGTTAGGTCTCCCCTCCGCAGGCCGCCTTCCGGTGCAGACACTTACAAAACTAAGAAGGAAAAAAAGTATACAAAGAGACCAGTTCTCTGGCTGTGGCTGACCAAGATTCTCCCAGTCTCCTAAGGCCCTTTACTCAGTAAATGACATAGGCAAACCTACATTCTGCATCGTCCTGCTCTCCAGGGTGAAGTGTAAGAGGAGGATTTGAATGTTAACCAAGTAATATGAAGGGTGCTGAGGATAATCGGCACAGACAATCTTTTGACAAAGAGCAGATCTCACATAAAGAAGAATGTTTCAACAAATATGTCTATAAAACACAATGAAAGATTATCTCCCCCAAAAGAAGGAAAACTATTATGGGCAAGAGATAGACAGAGGGCTTATTTGTCATGTTAATTCTAGTAAAAGACAAAGGTAAGAGACAAAAGACAAAGTGCTTTACAAGTTCACAACATTTTTATTAAAAAATGGAGTCTTTGTATAAAGGGTAAGACAGGCTCAGATGCAATGGTAACTGGCATAGGTAAGAAACTAAGGAAACGAATAATGATGCCAAATTTAAGAGCAGTAATTAAAATGATATTAGTGAAGCACAGAATGATTCTGTAGAAAAATCCAGTCATTTTATTAGAAAGATAAAATTGAGGAAATTACCTTGCAAACAAAAAAAAGGGCAAGAAAAAGTTAACCTTCATACTTGTAGCTGAAGTGTCATCATCTACTTATAAGATAGCGTGCAGTATGAGCTTCTGAAGTGGTCATTGCCGGAACTTCTATTTAATACTTTCGGACTGCCGTTGACCCCAGGTGACTGAAACCATGGAAAGCAAAGCCATGGATAAGACATAAAAATGAGAGATAAGGGTTTCATAAACCATTAAGTAACAGCCATGTCTTTAAGATGACAATAAAAGACAAGGTTAATTATGTATTTCTTCAATTCAAATGGTATATGGGGAAATCACTTCTTGCTGTCCAAATTACATAAAACTATGCCCAAGATGTGACTTGGCTCAAGAGGGAAAAATAGCTCCTTATTACACTTCAGACATTTACATCTCAGGTATAAGTAACAGTCCTGTACCCCAAAGGTTTTCACTTCCCTTAGGTCACATTGCTTCTACTTTTCTCCAATAATTTAAGAATTGTTCTACTTAGCTGTGGGTAACTCTTCATATGGAAGTTTCCTGAAAATCAGCTTAAATCAGTCATTTTCAAATACCACACTGATCTCTGTTGAGTTATAATGAGATAATGTCTGTATTTGAAAACTGTAATTTGAGCTGATGTATTTTCTAATGAAGACATTGAGCCCTAGATTTAACGATTACATATTCTTTCCAATCTAGTTTTAATTTTGTACTTGGTAAGGTTTTGTACTTTAATTCCAGGAATATGGCCCAACTCTTTCCTCCTGCTTCAGGTTTGCTGGTTAGTGGGCATTATACAATGAATTGTTCTCAGAACTGAGTCTTCAAAGAATTGTTTTCGGAAATAGATTAGGGAATACTCATCCTGAACAATCAAACTACCACTTATACTATATCCCCATGTAATCCTTCTCCTTTGGACATCTAATCATTTTATAATTAACAAAACATAAATGGCCTTTCGAAAAATTATAGAGTAATAAAACAGCACATCAAAAATATTAGTTGAGGTCAAAGTCCCAAGAAGAGATTATCATAACCTCCTTCCCAACATCCCCTAGCATGTCAGGGAGAAAATACTGATAAAAATGGCAGGCTCTTTCTATGCACCGGGCACTTCCCATCCACTCCCAGTAACTCTCCTGTTATTCAGTGTACAGATAAGGAAAGTAGGGATTAGAAAGCTTATTAAGTCTCTTCAACATCAAAGCCCTGTGGCAAATTCTTTCACTATACTCTACCCTTGATTTACTAATAAATTAGTGAATAAACTAAGCAACCAATCAAATTTTTTAGAGTATGGTACATTACTGATGGCATACAATACTAATTTACAGAGCTTCTTAATCTGGGGTACATGAACAGGTTCAGCACATTCTTTAAGCCCCAGAAATATGGAAAGTATTGGATATACATGCCTTATATTTTTTCAGGGAGATGTTCAACCACTTTCATCACATTATCAAGAGATACCCTTGTGAGTTTATATTTCTAAAATGATTGTTAACAGTACAGGTTTAAAAAAATCCACGGGCATAAAAGCTGTACAACATATTTAACATCATGGGATCACAGGACATTGGATTTTGAAGGGAGTCTCTGCCACGGATTCTTGACAAGGCCACTGTGATACCATCACTGAGTAATTTTACCAGTGCTAATTTCCTAAGATCTGCCAGCCCCTTTTCATCCATTCCCTTGTTTCTGACCCTGGCTGACATGTTTTGAAAGGAAGCTTTGGCAATGTCATAATTCACATTTTAACAGGAAAAATATTATTAGGGAATATGGTTCCCATGACTGCTAATAGGTATTGATAGTCAGCAGAGTGCAAAGAGGTAGCAGCAGTAGGAAATACCAAAAGATCTTGCCTCTGCTTTGTGACCTTCAACAGCCATTCACAAGTCCACATTGTGTGTGAACTCTTACTGGGGCACCAACAGCACACACCCTCTAGAGCAGTTTGCTATGAAAACAACAGCTTCTGTACTGAGTGGAGGTGTGCTGAAGAACTGGCTGAAACAGACAAAATGGCCGAGGCTAAAAATGTTCCTGAATTACTACATGAGATTGCTGGTGGGGATATAAAATGGCAACTTCTATTGAAAATGGTGTGGAAGTTTCTCAAGAAATTAAAAATGGAATTACCATATGATTCCATAATTCCAGTTCTGGGTATTTACCAAAAAGAACTGAATGCAGAGATGTGAACAGATATCTGTACACCCCCAGTCATAGAAGCTTTATTTATAATAGCCAAAAGGTGAAAACCACCCAAGTGTCCATGAATGGATAAATGGAGAAACAAAACGTGTTATTTGCATGTAATGAGATATTACTTAAAAAGTATGGAAATTCTGATACATGGTACAACATGGATGAACCATGAATACGTTATGCTTGGTGAAATAAGCCAGATGCAAAAGGACAAGTATTATATGATTCTACTTACCTGAAGTACCCAGAATAGTCAAATTTATAGAGACAGGAAGTGGAAGGGTGGTTGTCAGGGCCCATGAGGGGGAAGGAATGCAGACTTAATGTATAATGGGCACAGAGCTTCGGTTTGGAAGGTGAAAAAGTTCTGGAGATGGAAGGCAGCTGTCTTAGTCCATTCGGCTGCTGGAATGAAACCCCACAGACCGGGTGGTTTATAAACAACAAGCATTTATTTCTCACAGTCCTAGGGCCTGGGAAGTCCCAGATCATGGCGCCAGCACATTCAGTGCCTGGTGATGACCTGCCTCTGGTTCACAGATGGCCATCTGGTTGCTGTGTCCTCATATGGTGGAAGGGGACAGGGATATCTCTGAAGTGTCTTCTATAAGGGCACTAATTCCATTCATGAGGGCTCCACCCTCAAGACCTAGTCACCTCCCGGCGGCCCCACCTCCTAACACCATCACCTCGGGGATTAGGATTTCAACACAGGAATTTTGGGAGGACACAGACATACAGACCATAGTGGTGATGGTTACAGAACAAAGGGAATATGTTCATTGTTGCTGAACTACACACTTAACAATGACTAAAATGGTAAATTTCATGTATATTTTACAATAAAAAGTTCCTGTATTATCAGCTGTAATAACTTTTCTAACCTGCAGGCATTAATATTGTACTAATTTTGCTTAGGTTTCATCTTCTTTATAAAATCTTTCCTATTAGACAGAATTGTGACTTTAGTTTGTATTGCTTCTATACTTATGCTTATGTATTATTGAACAAGCACTATATTGTTTATTTGCTCTGATTCTGTACAATTTTTGAGGGTGGGGACTCTGTCATTTTCATTATTGTCGTCTAACATCATGGGCCACCCAAACCACTCACACGGTTTACTGGGCTTATCATTTTAGTTAAGACCGAAGTCCTGCATCACACCCATTAAGAACAGACGACTGTGCTCACAAGCTGCCTGTAGAGAACCGCCCTCTTGTCAGTTTTTTATTTCATTCTATTTGCCCAAAGATAACCCAAACTAATCCAAATAATTTGCAGATTACAGTTCTCTATCTGTGCAGTAGCCAGCTGGAGAACAAGTCTGCACAAAGTTCAACATTCCCAAAAGAAAACCTCTGGGCTGTCCTGAAATAAAGACCCCTCTCCGCAGGCTGCTAATGGTACTCCAGAGGCCGGGACCATTATTAGGTTCTGTTCTCCCTGGTGCCGAGCTGTACATTAGGAATAGGAAGAGAGGCAGCAGGCAGCAGTGTAGTCCTTTCAAAACACTGCTAATGGGTTAGCCTGGACGCGCAGAATCACTGCACCTGCCACCTACCTAATTTACTAGCCATTATCTCCCTAATCACAGATATTTCATGGTCAGGAACTTTAATCAGAATCTAAAAAAACCCCGCCATCTTTCCAGAATAGCAATAGTTATGCAAACCTTTCCATATCAGGGTGCCCATAATTCTCACTTTGTCATCCAGTGTAAGCACTGGTTTCAATTATGCTTATTCATTGTTACAGGAGGAAAGGAACAGCTGACAAGCACTGCGGGTCTACTGCCAGGCCCAGGTCCTCCAGCCCTGTGCACTGATTAAACTGAGGTGTGGCGTCTGCACATGCTGTAGCAGTGAGCTGAGCCCGTGCACCAGCTCAGGGGACCACTGTGTACGCCCCTCCCTAGCTCAGCCTTCAGACACATCCTCTTGGGAACTTGAAATCAGCCATGCAAATTAGCACTTTTTTTTTTGAGAGCCTATTTTTAAACATTTACCAGTACACCACTGCATATACCCTGTGATGTTTTTTTCTTTCATCTTCCTTTACTAAAAAATACCAAGGATTGCTTGGGTTTGAAGCCAACCCCAGCCCTGCCGTTTCCTAGCAATGAAACGTCAGGCAATTTACTTAATCTCTCTTTGCCTCAGTTTCCCCCTCTATAAAACAGGGATAGTAACATTTAGTTCATGGAGTTGTGAGAAGTCAATGCAATAATCTGTGTGACATGGTAACTATTATTAAGCATTCTCTCCTGAGCCTCTCCTCCAAATAGCTCTGTGAGGGAAAACAGACCTTGTGTATTCACCAGGTGTCGCCTACTACCAGGAGCAGGGTCAGGACGCTTAAGTCTCAGGAATACCAATTTTGAGACTGATTTGGTCTATGACACTATTTTATTCAAAGCCCCTGTGAAAAAGGTTTGCAAATTTTCCATCTAGGGACAAGAGTATTTGGAGAAAAAAATGCGTAATTTAACAACAATCCACAAAATAGAAACTAATGCACTGGTTTATGTCTTTAAATGGATTTTGTGGCTTATCCTTATTTAAAATACACATAAATATAGGACAATCATCAAATAATACACTTACTAAGATTATTTTAGTATCAAAAATACTAGAGACATGATATAAAGTGAAGGAATGGGGGTCCCGATGGCTTAACAAACCCTATTTGAGGTCTAGAAAGAGCGTCATATCCATGGTACACTATAATTAGCAAAGAAATGGACATCAGAAAGCTTGAGCTTGAGCCCTGGCCGGGTGGCTCGGTTGGCTGGAGCATCGTCCCATACATCAAAATGTTGAGGGTTTGATTCTGGGTCAGGGTACACACCTAGGTTGTGAGTTCGACCCCTGGTCAGGGCATATATGGGAGGCAACCAATCGATGTTTCTTTTTCTTTCTCTCTCTCTGTCTCACTCTAAGGTCAATGAACATATCCTCAAGTGAGGATTAAAAAAAAAATGCCCGAGCCTTCCTTTTTCAGCAAGTTACATGATTTTGTGTCTCAGGGTCTTCACTTCCTCAATGCAGGGAAGATACTTCTGTGCCCAACTTACCTCATGGGATTTTGTGGAAATCAAGAAAGAAAAAATTACTTTAAAATACAGACATGTAATGGGATAAAGCTGGAAGAGTGAATGTGGGAACTATTTCACTTCAAAACACCCCTGAAAAAAACAGAAAAGGGACTTGTTATAAAAAGCAAACCCCTCCCAGAGCGGTGAGAACCAGAGACAACAGCAACAGAATCTGGGGCTGGAAGGCAGACGAGGGCAGTAAGAAGACATTGGGTCCTTGGCGAGTCCTGTCAGACGACAGTAAGTGGAAGTGGAAGGGATTCAAAGGAAGGTTTAGAACGTCACTTGGTATTGAACTGGGACGAACAAAGCTACTTTTCCCCAAATCCCAAGCTTAGGAAAGGCCAGTGCTAATTGTTTGCCACAGAAGTTCTGCTGCTGGTCCCAGATCAGGATGTCGCCTGAGAACTTATTCCAAATGGAGTTTCTTGAGCTCATCCATACCAGTGAATCAACAACTTGGAGGAAGGGCAGGAGAGGGGGCTGCACTCTGTTAAAACAAGCCCACCCGGAGCAGTAGCAGGTGTTAAGGGTTGCCAACTGGGCCCTATTCTTTTATCTATGATGCCAGTTTCATTGAAAGCCTTAACAGCCCAGGTGAAAAAGATTTGCTACTTTCCACCTGATGGATAGTTTCCTAACTAGTCCAACAGTGTTTTAAGAAAATGCATGCATAGGAAAAGCAATAAAAGGCATCCAAATTGGAAGGAGGAAATGAAACTGTCACTGTTCGCAGATGACATGATAGTGTACATGGAAAATCCTATAGACTCCACCAAAAAACTACTTGACCTAATAAATGAATTTGGCAAAACAGCTGGATACAAAGTCGATACTCAGAAGTCAAAGGCATTCTTGTACACCAACAATGAAACTGCAGAAACAGAAATCAGGAAAAAAATCCCATTTGATATAGCAACAAGAAAAATAAAGTACCTAGGAATAAACCTAACCAAGGAGATAAAAGACCTGTACTCAGAAAACTACACAACATTGAAGAAAGAAATTAAGGAAGACACAAACAAATGGAAGCATGTACCATGCTCATGGATTGGAAGAATTAAGATCATCAAAATGGCCATACTACCCAAAGCAATTTAGAGATGAAATGCAAACCCTATTAAAGTACCCATGACATATTTCACAGATATAGAACAAACATTTCAGAAATTCATATGGAACCATAAATGACCCCGAATAGCTGCAGCAATTTTGAGAAAGAAGAACAAAGCAGGAGGGATCACAATACCTGATATCAAACTGTATTACAAGGCCACTGTAATCAAAACAGCCTGGTACTGGCATAAAAACAGGCACATAGACCAGTGGAACAGAACAGAGAGCCCAGAAATAAACCCAAGTCTTTACGGTCAATTAATATTTGACAAAGGAGGCAGGAGCATAAAATGGAGCAAAAATAGCCTCTTCAACAAATGGTGTTGGGAGATCTGGACAGCTACGTGCAAAAAAATGAAACTCAATCACCAACTTACGCCATACACAAAAATAAATTCAAGGTGGATAAAAGACTTAAATTAAGTCGTAACACCATAAAAGTCCTAGAGGAAAACATTGGCAGGAAAATCTCAGACATTCCACATTCCATGCAGCAACACCCTCACAGACACATCCCCTAAAGCAAGGAACATAAAGGAAAAAGTAAACAAATGGGACTTCATCAAAATAAAAAGCTTCTGCATGGCTAAAGAAAATAGCATTAAAATAAAAAGAGAACCAACAGTATGGGAAAACATATTTGCCAATGACAACTCAGACAAGGGCCTGATCTCCAAAACATATAAAGAATTCACACAACTGCACTCCAGGAAGACAAACAACCCAATTAAAAAAGGGGCAAAGGACTTGAACAGACACTTCTCCAAGGAAGACATACAGAGGGTCCAGAGAAATATGAAAACATGGTCAGCATCACTAGCCATCAAAGATGCAAATTAAAATCACAATGAGGTACCATCTCACACCAGTCAGAGTGGCCAACATAAACAAATCCACAAACAAATGTTGGAGAGGATGCGGAGAAAAGGGAACCCTAGTGCACTGTTGGTGGGAATGCAGACTGGTGCGGCCACTGTGGAAAACAGTATGGAATTTCCTCAGAAAACTAAAAATGGAACTGCCCTTTGACCCAGCAATTCCACTGCTGGGATTATACCCTAAGAGCCCTGAAACACCAATCCAAAAGAACCTATGCACCCCAATGTTCATAGCAGCACAATTTACAATAGCCAAGTACTGGAAGCAACCTAAGTGCCCATCAGCAAATGAGTGGATCCAAAAATTATGGTATATTTACACAATGGAATTCTGTGCAGCAGAGAGAAAAAAGGAGCTTATACCCTTTGCAATGGCATGGATGGAACTGGAGAGCATTATGCTAAGTGAAATAAGCCAGACGGTGAGGGACAAATACCATATGATCTCACCTTTAACTGGAACATTATCAACAGAAGAAAAAAGCAAACAAAATATAACCAGAGACATTGAAGTTAAGAACAATCTAACAATAGCCAGTGGGGAGTGGGGAGGGGACAATGAGAAGAGGGGATTACAGGAACTACTATAAAGGACACATGGACAAAATCAAGGGGGAGGGTGGAGGTGGGGGAGGGAGGGGGGTTCAGCTGGGGTGGGGTGGAGGGATGGGGAGAAAAGGCATACAACTGTAATTGAATAACAATAAAAATTTAAAAAAAAAGAAAATGCATGCATTTAAACATGTAAATTACCTCTATTTGCAAGTGTTTTTTTTTTGGTATTTCTTCACCAGTTTGTTTCCTTTAAATGTGTTATTCTGAAATAATTTTAGGTCTACAGCAAAGTTACAAATATACTCTAGTGAGTTCCCAGATTCCCTTTACCCAGGGCTTCTCTAGTTTTCAGAAGCTGACAAAACAAGAAATTTTAATCTCAGGGTTTAACTATTTATAGTGCCAGTTGAAAAAAATTAGACATTGGGAAGTAACTTCCAATGCTAAATTTGTAGTTATTGCTTAAATAAATAAACTGCACAGTACTTTCAAATTTAGTATTCTAAACATGAGGATTTAGTCGGCAAAGCACCCTTCAGTTCTCGGCTTGCGTCACCTCAGAACGGGTACATGATAAACACACATCTATTTAACACCCTGACCCTTCCCAGCAAATATTTTCCTTTTCTCCACAGCACTTACCATATTCAGGAGTTCCATGCTGACTTTACTGGCTTATTGCCCATCCCTAGAGACTTCGCCTATGATGTTTCACGCTCTCCTTGTTCTAACCCTGGGCGCAGAGTAGCGCCTGGTGCATACTGAGTGGGTTCTCAATAGACTTTGCTGGATGAATGAACGGGTGAAAGGATGCCTCCATGAGTGAGGAACACTTCAGGTACAGCAAGGGTGACATCAGACACATAATAAACACACATCTCTTTACACTGCCATTGTTTCTGAAATTTCAAACCTTTAGAAGTCTACACAGTTGACATTTGGGGGAGCCTATGAGCTAGAGTCCAACATCTCTGTAACCAACTTCTTACTGGGGCACAGCTTAGATGGACTGCTTCTGATACATCCTTGTTCTCCAAAAGCCAAAACTTTCAAAGTAGGTCTCTATTGTTGGTTCACTACACACAGTATTTCCCAGAATTATTCATTTAATGTGAAAAGCCAATAAAATTAAAAGTCTATACAATTTTAAATCGACCTCCAAATTAGCCTAATTAAAGTATTAAGCATTCTTGCATATGTAGAGAAACACATTTAAAAAAACTCACAAATACTGCATCTCAATCTTGTGGTTTGGGAATGAGACATTTTGGGAAAACAGGTGAAAAAGTTTAAAGGAGGAACGAAGCAGCCTTCCTCTTTCTCTCTCATTACTAGTAGTCTGCTTCACTGGCAAAGAATTACCTGACCATGGGCAAAAGGTAGATGGCAGGAAGGGAGGGAGGGGAGAAAGGGAGAGGCTACCAATGTCCATATTCTCTATGAACTCTTATATTTCTCCCAGAGTCAGATATTATAAAATGTATCCCCAAATTAAACTACTGGATCACTTGACCAACCAAGGTGAAAAAAAGTCTGTCGAAAGTAAGCAGCCACAAAATATCCATTTGTCAAATGAAATAAGGCAGGAAAACAGAAGTGCTGGGGCACCTCTGCTTCATTTAGTGTTCATCTCGCTGCTGTTTCTGGACCTGTGCCGGGAGGAGGGTAAACGCTAACACACGCACTCACTGTGGCACAAATTAGTCCGTCACCTAGAGAGAACGATAATCCCGCTGTCACTTCTGGAGCATCTCCTGCCTATGATGTAATGAGTTGCAAATAACTCAAATTATCTGGTGCACTAAAGACTTAACAGACTGAATCTCACTGCCAAGAAACATATCCACCCTGATACAACAATGGACTTGAGGGAAAAATTCATCTCCTGACCTTATGCATAAATTTTGAAAAAATAATGATAATAATAAAAGGTAAATAAAACTATATCTTTTCTCTATATAAAAATAAAACAATTAGTAGTATTAATGCTGAGTTATTCATTTGAAACCATTTGATGTACTTAAGTTCTGTGAATGTCATTTTAAACCAAGATTTTCAGGGAAAGAAAAAAGATACAGATATAAAATCAAATAATATTAACACTCCATAAATTTAACTTGGAAAAATCAGTATGAACTCCTAAATTTTTATTTTTTAATATGTATGTATATATTTATATAGGTACATACACATATATGTATATATGTAATGTGTGTGTGTGTATATATATACATATTTATTTATTTATTTATTTATTTATTTATTTATTTATATTTATTCTTACCATGTCCCTTGAAAAAGAACGGATAGGACTGGCAGTCCTAATGTCCAGATTGTAGTTTCTAAATTCCATCTTCCTTTAAAAGGCATCAGAGGTCTTGGAACGACTGACTCTTAGACCGTACGATGAAATGAGCAAGAGGAGCTTGGGGCAGCCAGTTGTACCAAGTGGCAGGGCCCAGGAGACTAATGGGACAGAGGGTACTGGGATGCTCTGTATCTTGATCTGGATGCTGATTATCTAGGAATGTGCAGTGTGCAAAAATTCACTGTGATTCACTTATAATAAATTCTGTTTTCTGCATGTATATACGGGAGCCATTTGAAAGGGCTCCCCATGGAAAAATGCTTTGTTTATAGGAGAAAAATCACTTCAACTAACTAAAACATAACAAATATTCTTTTAAAAAACTATGAATTCACAATAATACTCAAGAGAAAGAGGAACTCTCCCCATAAAAAACGTAGAGACGCCTCTGATCGCCTTTTGCAGAAAGTGAAATACTGCCTCTGAAACCGTCCACTCAGAGGGAAGCAACGAGTACTCACCCTGCCCTTCCTGTGTGACGTGTATTGCAGGGTCACCGAATACCAGGGTCCAATGTTATAAAACTGATGAAGCAATGGGCCTCACAAAGGAATTCCAGCTAATTAATGTAGAAGGAATGCTAGGGGGGGGGGGAGTGGGTATAAATCAGCATGTTCCCAACCCCTAATGAAATAATGTATTCAGACAATGATGACTAATGGATAAAATCATTAGTTGAAAAAAAACTGATGAGGGAAACTTCACAACAAGTCAGGATATTATTTCCCGAAGCTACTGTTGAAACTTAGCATCGCTGACGTGGGGCAACCAGACCACACGGGCCTCCTAAGGTGATGTTACGTAAGGTACCGTGGATGCAGAATTCTCATCAAAAAGTAGAATCTGAATCCAATCGGGCCTCTAAATCTAATTTGCAGTTTCTGATAATCTGGGTGACAGAGAAAAAGGTTAAACAATCGGCCAAACCCAACATGTGGATCTTTCTATTGCCCATGTGGCTTGGTTTCTTCAATAAGTAAATGACTTGAAAAAGGGGGAACATTCTAGATAAAAGAAACTTAAGAGGCTCAATAGCCAAATGAAATGTATGTACTTTGAATCTGATGTAAATAAACCAACCATAAAAAGACAACTTTGAGAAATATGATAGAGAAATCTGAATATGGAATAAGGAGTACATGATACCAAAGATTATCATTCATATTGTTAGGTGTGACAACGGGATTAGCTTTGCAGAAGGTGCACATTAACAGATGCTTACTGAAGCACGCGTGTGCATTACGACATGTCTACCTCTAAAGCTTCAGCATACAAGTGGAAAGGCATCAATGAGTCTGGGTGGGTGCACATGGGAGTTCACCACACTATTCTCTGTACCTTTGTACACATTTGAAATTTTTCTAAATGAAAGGTATTTTTTAAAAAGTAGGAAGAAGCCATGGCTGGTGTGGCTCAGTGGATTGAACGCCGGCCTGTGAACCAAAGGGTCACCAGTTCAATCTCCAGTTAGGGCACATGCCTGGGTTGTGGGCCAGGTCCCCAGTTGGGGGTGCGTGAAAAGCAACCACACGTTGATGTTTCTCTCCTTCTCTTTCTCCCTCCCTTTCTCTAAAAATAAATAAATAAAATCTTAAAAAGAAACTGGGAAGAAAACCAAAAACAATGAAAAATGTTTTAAAAAACAAAAATTCCTGCAGCATTATTTACAATAGCCAAGATTTGGAAGCATCCCAAGTGTCCACCAGTAGATGAGTGGATAAAGAAGCTGTGGTGCATTTACACAATGAAATATTACTTGGCCATAAAAAGAAAGAAATCTTACCCTTTGTGACATCATGAGTGAACCTGGACAGCATTACACTAAGTGAAATAAGGCAGTCAGAGAAAGACAAATACCTTATGGTTTCACTCATATGTGGAATCAATGAACCAAAAAAACTAATAAACAAAATAGAAACAGATTCATAGATACAGAGAAGAGACTGACAGCTGTCAGAGGGGAGGAGGGTTGGGGGCTGGATGAAAAAGGTGAAGGAATTAAGAAAAAACCCTCATAGAAACAGACAACAGTGTGGTGATTACCAGAGGGGAAGGGGGGTAGGGGGAGGTAAAAGAGGGTAAAAGGGGGATAAATGGCGATGGAAAGAGACTTGACTTTGGATGATGAACACACACTACAATATACAGAAGATGTGTTATAGAACTGTACACCTGAAATGTACATAGTTTCATTACCCAATATCACCCCAATACACTTAATAAAAATTTTTTTAAGTATTTGTAAGCAAAACAAAACAAAAATCCCCCTTTTCCCCACTACTTACATATGAAACCCTCAACATGAACAATATTATCCTTTTTTCCCTTAATTACTTCTTCACTTCTACTTTTACTGGATATGCACTTAACATATCCTTTATTTTTCACCTCTGGCCTAAATCTTTCTGATGTTTAGAGGACTCATTTTTCTAAAACTTCAACTACCAGACTGAGACAGACAATGTCTAGGGGAGAGCTGGTCCAGTGCACAGTGTTTATACCTGGACAGACTCTTTCCTGGTCCCTTGCTCTCAATCTTCGCAATAGACTGAGAAGGAAACGTCAGTGCCTTCTCACTCCTCTTTCCTGCAGAGAAGAGCTGGCTACGGGCCTGCTACCTCCCTCTTAGCCCCTGCAGCTGTTTAGAGTTCAGTGCCTCTTGAACAGAAGAGACTCTCTTCAACCCGAGAGACAGAAAAGGAGGGACAGCCAAGGAGGAGGATGGGGCAGGTCAGATGGCATCTGCGTTGCCAGCTCTCATGGGCTATTCTCTCCATCTCCACTACCCAAGGGACGCATCTCATGATCCTCAGAACAGACAGAAAGAAGTATAGACATCTGCTCCCTTGTCATGCTGGGGTTCAGTACTCTTTATCCTCTTCAGTTTTTGCAGAACCATGTTAATTGACTGACCGGTGAGCTGATTTTCTGAATTTACCTTTCTTACCACATTTCTACCCGTTTTATAGGTCAGTAATGGCTCCCAAGCACTCCCTAGTTTGGTTCCATTTTTTTCAGGCCTGTTTATACCCTTTCTCAGGGATTGAAGTGAAATGGAATCTGAGGCTGATAACAGGAACTCCAAAAAAAAGATAAAAGGGCTTTCTGAAAGCTTTTCTGAGTGTACAGGCATACAAACTAATTCCTATGACAAAAGAATAATAAAAATAGACACATTTTGTTAAGGAAATGAGGTACCGGTCACCTGCTTTTTCCTTTTAAAGAAGAGTTTCATTTCCTTCTCACAACCCAGCAAATGTGTGGAAGCAAATTTCCAGTTACTTTATTTCCATGAACTTAAACCTGATAGTCAAAGGGACTCACATACACTTCATCCCTGCGTGGGGTCAGGTATCCAGAGATCGGAGGCAATACTGACATAAGAGATTCCATGAGACAGAGCCAAGCGATGCAGCCAGAAGGAGAGGAAACTACCTGAAATAAACATCCCATCCAGCGGCCTTCCTTCTTCTTTGCTTCAACATTAAAAATGGATATCCCGAGGCCTGAAATCTGCTTAAGTAACATGCCCTGCCTGTTTGGAGTTAAATGGGTTGTTGGGATAAGGACTGCTGCTTTGAGATGGCGTCGGCCTCCCCCCATTCGTAAAGGATGATTTAGCTGATGCAGGCAGAGCAGTGCTATGCCCAGAAGGACCCTGTGATCTGCAATGCTTTCGTGACTGCAGCGCTTTGTTATTATATAAAAGTTTGATTCGGTATCAAATGGGCAGGAACATTACTGAAAGTAGTTCAGTTTCCACTAATATACAGTTATCCAAGATGGGGAATGGCTCACAGTGCTGGAAGGTGCACCCGATTCTGTGGAGAGATTTCTCAACGTCGAAAGGTCTGCATGTGTAGACGGCACACACATTGCACGCTGAATCGCTGCGGTGTCCAGAAGGAGTAAAGGGCTAGAAAAGGGACTCCAAATCCATACAAGTATCATTAAAAAAAAAAAAAGCCACCTCAGTGAATCTGCTTTACCTTCCTGGACCAAGACAGTCAAACCAGGCAAGGGAAGCCTTAGCCACAACGGCTCACACTCTGAAAGGACAGCCTCAAGGTCCAGAAAGAATGATTCATACTTTATCATTATCAATCAGATTTCCAAACTCAGAATGATGGACCATCTGATTTTGGAAGAGTCTTCCTTCTCCATAGGCAAGCCTGGCAGGTGTCAGTTTAACTTCAGAAAGTGAGCATTCTCAAAGTATATACATTTTAAAGAAAATACCAAAATGCCAGAAGAGAATAAAGACTAGCAGTGTTATGTGTAAAGTACATGGGAGTGACTTCATGTAAGAAGAAATGGATGCTTAAAGCAGAAATCTTGGCCACAAAAGCCTACAGGTGCCAGGGAGCTAATGTAAATCTCTAAGGCTGGTTGGGTTAAATACTTAGGGAATGATACAGCTTAGCAAACTTCAACCTTTGGAATAGTAATGGGGCCAGATAGTTAATCTTCCAAAAGAAGCCAGGTATTTGATTTTCTATGTAAAGTTTCCAGACTGTCCAACAAATGCTGGCAATTAATTTAATTTCAAAAAAGAAAATGTCTACCAGTTTAAAAAATTTTAAAAAAATATAGTCTAAATTTTGCCCTGGGGACCACCAGTTTACAAGCTCTGCTCTGAAATGTAATTTTAAATAATGCAGCAATAAACAGAAAGCTTCTCACATAACAAGGATTACACCAAATCACTGATCTTTGGTTTCTGTGCTACCGAGAGGGACCAGTCCATGCTAGCAGACGGCAGCAGTGGTATGGGAATACCTGGGGAGCATTTCCCAAGTTACAGACGTCTGGACTACCACCACCACCACCATCAACCCTGTCCCAGGGCAAGTTAGAGGGATACACAGGTTACAAACGCTCTCCAAGAGCTCCAGTGGGGCAGGCTCCCAGAAAGCTTTGTATAACTAGGAGGGGTAAGTCCAAATTGTGAAGACTGAAGTCACTGAGCCTAAGATGTCAAACAGCATATGTGCCGTGGCTCTGAAAATAATAACTGCAAATATCAAAGATGACAAGGAGCCTATAGTACCCATACATAGTAAGTATTGCTTGTATCATATTAGTTATTTCAGTCTCATGGGCAAAAAGGAAACAAGCAACTGTCTACCTGTTTCCTCGGAAAGATTATAAAAAGAAAATGAATGCATTTTAAGAATGTCTGCACGCATGCACAGGTGGGCTTGTGTGCATAAATGCATATAAGGAAAGCATTCTTAGTCTTAGGTCCGTAGGTCCATTACAAGAAGAAAAGAGAGTGCCTTATTTCCACCTGATGCTGCACCGCAGGTAGACGGAGGTTAACGAACACTTTGGCATGTTTTCTACAATACTTCCTACCCTTAAAACAATTAGAGCAGAACTTTTTATTCAGATGGCTAAACATAACCAGGATTACTATGTTTTATAGATCTGATATACACATAAAAGGTATAAAGAAACACCTTCCCATGATTTGGTAATGCCTCACTAATGTTTTGCTGTTATTAAGTAACCCTTCATCTAACATTGCTTTTGCTTTTAAGCTGGCGTCCTCCTGGCTCACCTTGTAACCGGGAATCCTTCTTTCAGGTCAGCTTTAAGGTAAAAGCTGTTTGAAGTGGTTTATCCTCAGATGGCTGCAGCTTTTTCCTGGGAACTCTACCGACCCTGCTGGGCTTATCTGGTAAATTGCAGGAGAGGCTCCTTGATTTCCTTCTCTTGCTATTTTGTAGCAAGGGGCAGAAGCTGAAAAAGAGAGATTACAGTCATGTAGTACATCTCCACAGGCCATTCAGGAGCCTGGGGTGGGGGGTGGGGGGTGCGCAGTGCACAGAGACTGCCCAGGGCCCATCAGAAGCTTCCTTCCAATTTGTCTTCTGAGGAGGAAGTTCATAGGGATGTTTCAGCTAAAACTCCTTGGCCCATTCTTATGTCATCTCCAAGACACTGCCACTGTGTTCCTCAGCAATGAGCAACACGGATCATTTGCATCTTACTCAGAGTTTGGAATAAGAAAACTCTCAATTTCCATAGCAAATACTTTCTAAAAGGGGCCCAGTATATTTTCCAGAAATACATTTAATCTGGCAATTCAATATAAGCCTCAGTTTTTAAAAACAGTAAGTATAAAGTGGTTTCATCACATACATATAAACGGATACCTGTGCCTTGACAAAGACCCTTTAACAGTCTCTAATGAGCTCTAGAATTAGGAGTAGTAGCCCTAACTCCTAGAACAGTCCTGTAGCAGAAAGAGCTGATCGATCACACTATCAAAGACATCGTTTCTCAGAAGGCAAAGAAACAATATTTTATGAGAAGATAAAATAGGCTCACTTTAGGGAAAAAAAGAAAGAGAAAAGCCTGACAAGTAATCCAGAGTAGAAGCTAACATTTGTTACTCCCTGGTCGTGAAATGTGGCGGCAGTTGTTCCCTCAAGCCTCTCCAGCAGGCCAGTCTCTTCCCACGGTGGCTTAGAAACTACTCCCTGGGGCCGGAGAGTGTGTGTGTTGGTGGTAGTGTTGGGGGTGGGATGGAGACAACTGTACTTCAGCAACAATAAAAAACAAAAAATTTTAAAAAGTACTCCCTAGATTTGATTACTTTTCAAACTTACTCTTTCATTCTGTTTTAGTTTTCTTCTTTTTACTTATGGAGAAAAAAAGTAGATATATAAACATATCCTGAAAGATTATGACTTAATAAAAGTGCAAAATATCTATGTCTACCCAACATCCTATGCTGTGAATGCTCTTTTAAGCACCATTTTTCTGCAAAAAAACAAGTGTGTTTTTTCTAGACCCCCTTCCACCACTACAGATCTTTAAAAAAATCTCTACTATATAATAAGACAAGTCCACGCACCTTGTAGGTCCCTAAATAAAATCTAACTGACGACTATGACGATGACATAGAAGAAGTAAGGTTAGGGTCTACCACGACTAGTTTTGTATGCTCAGCATTAGATCTGTTTAATTTCTGCAAACACTACTCAATCTATGCTCTTTAATCCCATCTACTTATAGGCAGAACAAATATGAGTGGTCAGCTATTGAAACTCTCCTACCTACCCTTTTCCTTTTTCTTTCCTGTAATGCACTCTGCCAAGTTTTAGAAAAACTGAGAATACTAACAAAGGAAAATAAAAGAAAAATGTGGCAGAGTCCCCTGTGCTAAAATGCAGTTCTTTTTTCTGACTTCTACCCCCATCAATTCTCCATAACTTCGTACCATCTGATAATGGTAAGTGAGAAGGTGAAGGAGAGAGGACCGCAGGGTAAGACCAAGGCTTCCTTTCGGTCTCCATTTCCCCCAGTCCAGCAGCAGAGGAGAGGGAGAGGGCAGGGTGAATACAACTACCCATGCCTAAGGGATTCCCTCTCCTTCCCCCATCACACACACTGCGTGTCCTGTCTTCAGCCTATGTAACCACACACTGGCCCAAGAAGCAATTTTCCACTTCAGTCGTCCCTTTCCCCATACTCTTTGCCTACACACCTTCAAAGTCCAGCTTAAAACCACACCTCTCAGTTCCTTCCTGGATCTTCCCTGCTAGAATAAGGCAGCTGCTCATGGCACCTGGCACTTTGGTCAGTTCTCCTGGTGTGAGGTGGTCCTGGTCACACATGTTTCTTACACCTCTTATCTCCCCTACCAGACTGTGCGGCCCCTGGGAGCCAGGGACCTCCCTGCACACAGTATGTTTGAGCTAAAAAAAATTAATTTACAAGGCTTCTATTTATACCTACTTTGTAAGAAATGAATCTATTATTGTCCATTTTGCACAGAAGTATGTGTTTTAAATATTTTATTTATTTATTTTTAGAGAGAGGGGAAAGGAGGGAGAAAGGAGGAGAGGAACAATGATCAGTTGCCTCTCGAATGCCACCAACCAGGGACCTAGCATGTGACCCAGGCATGTGCCCTGACTGAGAATCAAACCGGCAACCTTTCATTTTGTAGGAAGATGCTCAACCCACTGAGCCACACCGGTCAGGGCCAAGAGTATGCATTTTTACACAGTATGTATGCAATGCCACAGAATAAGGGTTTTGGCTTGTTCTGAGACTATAATTACCATTCATATGGACCTTCTGTGCAACTTTTAGAAAGACATATAGTAGAGTGCCTTCTAGAGCCTTTAGCGGGGCTGACTACTCCACATAAAAAATTACCACGCTGTCAGTACATGGTTCAGATATAAGCCATCATCCCTGAGAGTTACTGAAGCCAGAAATATTAGGAATATTCATTTTAATTCATCTTGAAACACTTGATTAGGGCAGAAAGATTTACGTCATCACATTCAAATTCCAAATTTCCAGGTGACTAATATATTGTTTTATTTAAAAACCAGGAAGTTAACCAAGTGGCAACTAAACTTTATTTCAATGAAGACACTGTACAGGGTCTTGCTTCACCTTGCATGTAAACCGTGGGCAGGGCAGAAGTCCAAAGGTACTAAGCTCATAAAGTCCAAGTCTGGTGACACCTTGTGACAACACACACTGAAGATAACTTCTCAAAGCGCTCATTAAGAAATAAACTCAGGGGACAAAAGAGGTTGTTTCCTCTTAAAACTATAACCAAAACTGATGCTTGAACAAACATTATACCTGGTTTTTATCAACACACAAAAAGAATCATGTTCTAATTTAACGACATCCTTTGCAGAATAAAAAGGCCCCCGACACCCTCCTTCCAAGCTATTAATAAATTAAAAGTTGTAAAGGTTGGAAAGGTCGATTCGAACAAAGTCTTCTGTATCAACCAGTACTCCAGGAGGAATATCTGCAAAACATCATCAGGGGAGTTCAGTGATTTGGCAACGGCTCCTTCTGAATGGCTCATTCAGGAAGCAAATGATCCTTCGCAACAGAATCTTTCCTGTAAGTTGCATGACTCATCCTCCCACAGCCTGAATTTTGCCATTGTACAGCATGTTCTTGTCCAGCACACTCCCCACACATTCTCCTTGTTTCTTATTCAAGCCTCTCAGAGCACATGTCGCATCTACTAAACACTAAACTGTCCTGTGTAGCTACTAAGTTAATGCATAGAATGCAAAACGTACACAAGATAAAGTAAACTCCACCATTCTGAAAAACACTAAAGGAAAGATTCTTAAAGTGGTAAGGACAGTAAAGACAACCAGAATAACCAGAGGAGTGGTATACAAAGTTAGCGGTCTATACAGCAAAGTCCATTTCACAACAAAAATAAGAGACAAGACATTTCTGACTATTTTCTATGTTATGTGGCCCCTGCCTTTGATTCAATGCCAACTGCATTTCCATGAAGGATGGGTCTTAACTTAGGGTTAAACACCCTAAATTGCTTTCCCAGAAAACTAGTCCAAGACATGGTATAAGACACCTTTCAACAATATTTTGTTTACTTTGCCTACTGTATCTACTAAGTACCTTGGTGAAAAGGTTATGACTTTGCTTTTTTTTCCCACCGGCAGCTATGTTTAGACGAGAAATTTCCTTTTCTCTTTCTCCTGTGACGATCCCAAATACACTGAGTTTCTACAGTGTGTCTAAGTCCTGGGAGAACACAGTTTTAGTGCTGCAGCCCGCGAGAGTTCCTGAAAACAGGCTGTGCTGCGCAGCTTCCTGAAGATGAAAACCACCAACTCTGGCCACTTTCACCCAGCGACCGCTTGCGGCATTCTTGTCAACCCCTGATTTTTAGCCTGGAAATGTATCTAATCTCATTAGTGCTACCAGATATCAAAAACTTCACTGGGCACAATAACAGAGTTTTCATATCTGCCATTAAGTATTGATTTTTCCACTCAACAATAAGTCAGTTATATACAAGCATTTAAGCCAGACACCAAAGAAGATAGAGTCAAACCTCAGTTCTCCAATGTCTCCAATCTTGAACAATTTGGTTCTCGACCAAGTTGTTCAGGGGGGGAAAAAAGGTGTCAGCTGTCAAACAAAACTTCAGTTCTCGACCCAACAACCCTTTCATGCTGATATCTGTATGACCAGTCACCTACAGGTTCAGTTTTTGAACAAACCGTGTCTTGAACAGCCTCTGGAATGAATTAAGTTGGAAAACCGAGGCTCCATTGTACAGAAATGTAATAACCAATAAAACCAAAGCTCTTCCCTTCATTTTTTGTTGATTGCTTTTTATATTTAGAATTCAGCCATAGATAATAGTAAAAAAAAATCACAAATAATCTTGTAAAGGTACAAAAGCAGAAAATGTGCTATGGATAGTTAGGGCGTGAGAATATTAATTCTAGCTTGAAGTTTTCGAGTTGGGTAGGAAGCAGATCAGAGGAAGTTGCTCGAAAGAGAAGGCATTTGAAAAGTGAGTAGATTCAGGCAAGAAATAAAAAACAGAAATGGATAAGGGAGATTTCAAACAGTGAGGAAAAGTAAATGAAAATCAAGAGACAGGAAAGTGCAGATTGCAGTTACAGCATCCAGAGTCTAGGATACAAAAATGGCGAGCGGGAGAAAGAAGGGCAGAAAGGAGGTTGGGAAGAGTGTGGAAGGTCTCAAATGCTGGTGAGAGACCATATTTCACTGAGCGACCTGTGGAGAACAGGGGTGACATTTTGAGCAAGGGAGTCACGTGGTTATGCTTCAGGAAGGCAGAACAAATTGGAAGAGAACCTGGAAGAGAACCTGGAGGCAAGAAAGGACCTCAGAAGACATTAGCAGCTCCAAAGAGGGGTGGGGCAGAGCAGCCACTTGGGCGAGTGGGCATCCGGAAGGGACAAGAGAAGATCTTATATTTGACAGGGCAGGATGTGATGTTATCTGCCCTCACATACTTCTTATCAAAATAAAGGGAAATAAAGCACATCCATTTTTTCAGAAACACGACTGAAACAATATAAAATATGGTCCACATGCTAATAAACTAAAATAATTTACTCAACATAAAACATATTTTTCTTAATCTGTTATATTTCTATGATCTCGGCCAATTTTCCCTTATGTTTTGGTATGTATCTGACTTGGTTCACTTGATGCATATTTCTCTGAAGGTAGGGAAAGTGTTTTATTTCTCTAAATCCCCAAGGCCAAGCACAAAAAGAAGACATGACACCTATTTAACATTCAAAGAAATTTTTTCCCAAATTAAACAGTTTTGTTAATACTGACAAAAATTCAGATGACTGATTATACAGGTAAGAATTCTGCTTACGGAATTCTTAAAGGAGTAATAATTAAGTTTACTATTTCCTTAACAACTTTGTTTTATATCCAAAGAACAAATATTTCAGGAACCACTTATTACTCAGTTGAATAAAATTTTATTTAAAATTTGATTGGAAGAAGAACACCATTAGCTCCAAGGGACTGGAGCCTTGTGTAGGACACACCTTAACCATCTGAAAGTGGTATGCTATCGAGCAAGAGTCAGAAAACTTTTTTCTGTGAAGGTCCAGTTGAGCAAATATTTTAGGTCTTGTGGGCCATGCAGTCTACCAAGTGATGCAACTACTGAGCTCCGCTATTGTAGCAGGAAAGCAGCCATACTCAATAAGTAAATGAATGAGTATGGCTGTGTTCCAATAAGACTTTATTTACAGCCCTGGCCGGGTGGCTCAGTTGATTGGAACTTCATCAAGTACACCAAAAGTTTACAGGTTCAATTCCCAGTCAGGGCACTTAGCTAGACTGTGGGTTCAATCCCTGGTAAGGTGCATATGGGAGGCAACTGATCAATGTTACTCTCTCACATCAACGTTTCTTTCTTTCTTTCTCTCTCTTTCTCGCTCCCCCCTCCCTCCCTTCCTCTCACTCTAAAATCAGTAAACATATTCTCGGATGAGGATTTTAAAAAGACTTTATTTATTAAAGACTGGTGGCCACATGTGGCCCTTGGACTCTGGTTTGCTGAGCCCGGCCCTAACAGACAGCCCCGCTGTGGCAAGTTGGTGTGATTTCATTACTCCTCACTCCTCAATGTGCATAACTCAGATGAAGTGAGAAAAAAAAATGCTCTCAGAAAACGGGCCCCAATGAAAATCTCCACTGCTAGTGGAGTGATACAGGAGAAAACAAAAAGAAATGAAGTTCTAAGGAAGTGATAGATTCAAGGACATGAGAAAAGTTTTGGGTAAATTAAAAAGGGAATGTAGAGTTTGGGATGTCTTGGATCACCGCTAGGAGAGTCCAACATATATCCAAAGTGGAAATATGAAAATGTGCCTCATAAAACCATTTTCAGGAAGTACGTTAACTAATGCCCAAAATGCTCATTAATTGGGAGAAGGCTTCAAAGGAAACTTAAATTAAGTAATAACATATTTAAGAAGTGCATGCATCTTTACAGAATATTCATGTAAGAAAAAGCCAGAGAACTTGGAAATTTATAAAAGTCTCAGATCATACTTTCTTCATGAACTGATGATCACACTGTATTGACCAGAAAGGGCAGGGGGGGAAGTAAGTAATATTATCGTCAAAGCTTTCAATCCACATTTAAATCCATAAACGAGTTATGACAAAAACTATCTTAACTCAATTATATCAACTTAATAATGCTACCACTAATTTACCATTGCAAGTGACTTCCTAGCTCTGCAGCCCTCTGCGAGGTACTTGACGTCTCTGTGCCGCAGGTTCCTCGTGTAAAAGGCAGCTCTTTCATGGAGGCGTCTGCGAACTGAGCAAGTTAATGCACAAAAAGTGTGCAGAACAGTCCCAGCCCACAGGAAGCACTCAAATGCATCACGTTGCTGCTGCTCCCCAGTCTTTTCTCCCTGCCGGCTTTACGGAATATTCTTCCTTTGCCCTTTTAAGCTTTTCTCCTTCTAGGTTTCCCCAGGGTGGCCCTGTCTCACTCTGAGGGTTTCAACCTACCATTTGCTAGAGACTGCTAAATCCCTCTTTCCAATTCTAACTTCTTTTTCAGACTACATTTCCAACTGCCTACTGGACATTTTTACTGGAATATATCATGGGCACCTAAAACCGAGAGTCTAAAAATCAAGCCCATTATCGTTCTACCCTTGCCTCTTTCCTCTCCTTGTCTCCTGAGTTAATGACTTCGTTATCTATCCTTAAACCAAGCTAGAAACCACAATTTCTTTGAACCACTCCATTTGCAGCCTTCCTATTCAACTCACTCCAAGTCCTCTCACTTCTATCTCCCAGCTCTCTTTCCTAGACATCGCTCCCTTTTTGCCATCTCAGCTACCTCTGGCTCAGAGTGTTGATATCTGCCCCCTGATTTCTCGGCTTCCAATCATTCTCTTGTCTAAGCCATCTTTCACGATCATCAGAGTCATCTTTCTTAAAGCATATATTCAATTGTGTTACTCTCTATTCTCAATTATTCTCTACTGCTTGGAGGAAAAGAGACTAGGACCTATCAGTAAGCTTCAGAGCCCCTGGGAACTCTCTGAAATTGGATACAACAAAGTTGTGCGTGTCCTTAATCAAAATCAGTCGAGGAACGCGGAGAGGACAATTTTAAAACCGCGCAGCAGGGTACAATCCGCACTCCTAACTTGCACCTCAGTCACTCCTGTCTTCCACCCCGTTTCAGAAACAGCGCACTTCACGTTTCCTTCAAACAAGCGCACTGAGTGCCGTTTCGCCTCTCTGAGCCTTTTCAGGTGCTGTTCCTTCTGGCTGGACGCTCTTTTCTGCCTGTCGACCACTTGAGAGCCCTTTAAATCCTGGCTCAGGCCCCAAATGCCGGCCCCGTGAAGCCTTACCCAAATGTACAACTGTGTGTGGAGGACAAAAGATGCCAAATAGATTTCTGGTTTCTGCACATACGCCATAACAATGCCCTGAAATTTCTTAAACTCAAAGCTTCATACTCTTCAAAATAAATAGCCTTAAATATTTAGACACATACTGTGTTTACGTAGGTCTAGGGACATCCTAATTGGTGTCCCTGAATTTTAATGAGGTCAAGAGTAAAGGCCCTGCAGCCTGAACGCCTGAGTTGGAGTCCTGGCTCAGCCAGTCATCAGCAATGGGGCTCTAGGCAAGTTACGTAGCTCCTCAGTTTCATGATCTGTAAAGATGGAGATAGTAACAGTAGTACCTTCTAGGATGATTTTGAGGATTAAACAAATTTATAAGTATAGCACTTAAAACTATGTAAGTGCTTGCTATTGTTATTATTATTTATTGAAGTCAAAGGCCAGGACTAGAGGTTCCAAGAGATAATCACAAAGCAAAACTATTTGACCCTGCCACATAAGCCGCAAGCTTTAGTTAAATGAGTTAATAAGCCAGAGAATATTAACAAAGATGGTCCTTTGCACTTTTGTTTTTATAAATTTATAAGTGTTTCAAGCCTATCTAATAAAATTCAGATTTTTCTCCTATTAGCCTCCAATAGCTAAAAATATCAGCTCAGATTATTTCCAAGGCACACCACACGGTACTTTAAAAAATTCCTTTGCCCTGACCCGTGTGGCTCAGTCAGTTGGGCACTGTCTCACAAGTCAAGAGGTCTCCGGTTCGATTCCCAGTCAGGGCTCGTGCCTGGGTTGTAGGTTCAGTCCCTAGTCAGGGAGCATACCGAGAGGCAACCAACTGTTGTTACTCGCTCACATCAATGTTTCTCTCCCTTTCTTTCTCCCTCACTTCCCCTCTTTCTAAAAATAAATAAATAAAACCTTAAAAAAATTCCTTTGAATAGAAAAAACCCAGAGAGATGCCTGGGAGGAAAAAAAATCAATGAGCCACCTCTCTGCCACCAATTACTCAATATGGAGGGAAAATGCTAAACAGGAAATTGGGAAGGCAGATAAAGATGCTTAATGACTCAACGTTCAAACAAAACAGCTTGTTTGCCAGAGAAATGGAGTCAGAGGCATTTTAGCACCACCCACCTAGTAAAAAAAAAAAAACCCCACAAAAACCAAACAACTGTGAAATATAGACCCTAACATCACTGAACCTAAGGAGGAGTCAGAATAATGATGTAATGAGGTAGCTGACTTTCATCTGAGTGACAGGATTATGTGCCAGATTTGGCAACGGCTCAGTGGAAAATCTGCAGCCAAAACAATGGCCATTCTGACTACAAATACTGCAGTTATATAACAGTATTATCTGTTCTGCAGCAAACTGCCAAAACGATAACTTTACTCTTTATTGAAAAACATACTTAATAATCATATCTCAGGTTAAAACACTCGAGATAATACTTAAAATAAAAGAAAGAGAATAAAGCCCAAATTCCTTATCCTGTATTAAAGGTCCTCCATAATCTAACCCCAATTAGCTTTCCAACTTTATATTTTATGATAGGCTTCTTGAAATCTTCTACCAAACAACTTCTTACTTTTCTCCCAAACATACTCACTCTTCCACCCTGTGTGTTTCCTCTAATGAGAACACTCTTCCCATTACATCTCCAAAGTCAAGACCCCATCCTTCCTTGAAGACCCTGTGTGATGACATGGAGACCTTTCCTATGGCTCAGCGAGAACTAATTCTCCAGGTTCTTCCATAACCCTCACTCAGCACCTCTTAGACTTTCCTCAGTCCATTTTGATCAGAGATTTTGACACACGTGTCTTTTCTTCCCAAGACTGGACTGTCTTTGAAAGCAACACCCATACCAGCTCCATCTTTGTGAGCCCAACTGCTGCACCACGGGCAGATCCGCACATGGCAGGTCTCACACTTTTTGCTCAAGTACACAGGACGTATGCGAAAGTGTGCTGAAGCTCACTGCTGACCAATCATCGCAACCAAATGGACAGGAACACGCACTCAGGCAACAAAACCTGGGTTCTTGTGGAGCAAGTTGAAAGATGAGAATTTTCATGCTACCCCCAGGGCAAGGAAACCGTCACTTACATTTACCATCCAGTGACTTGGCAACAACTGCTAACAGCAATGCGTTAAAAGCTTCCCTCCCATTCATGTAACTGATAATATGCTTCCAACTTAGAGAAATCATAAGATAGTTGGTCCTGCTTCCCCAACTACAGACTCAACCCACTCTCACCTCTGGCCTTTGGACAAAAAACTCCCAAGATCTGTGTACATAGCGATCATTTCAACCACCATGTCTACTATGCCTTAAACTCTACATATCCAAGGACCAAAAAGCAAAAATCAGAGAATATGATTTATACCAGAGCCCACAAATGCCAAGAGAGGGAAAGATTAACCAAAGAACCCCTAAACCCTAGCATTCTGATACTGCTTGGGCAGAAGCTCACCCCTCCTAATAGGCCATGTGGATGGTGCTAATTGAAATGCTTCCTGGATCACAAAGGACAGGCTGCCTTCACTCAGGGGCACAGCTCCAGGGCTGTGCTGATCAGTGTGTTCTCCCCAGACCACTGGACAGCTGCCCACGGTTTGTAGTCCCATGTTCACAGATGGCATTTCTCTGCCCACTCAGCTCACAAACTGTTACATAAATGCGTTTTAATATGTACTCCTCAACGTAACTAATTTTCTTATAGCCGAAGTCCTAAACCCAGATGAAAGAACACTCTTATAGGAATGTCGTGACTCAGTGCTGTGCTAATGGGAAATTTGCTGTTGAGTGCTCTACTTGCTAGGCTTTTATATCAATGACAATTGGAACATTCAGTCTCCAATATCACATTGCTGGTGTCTCTTGGATTACTGGCACGGCAACTGAATCCCTTCCCAGGGAGCAGGGGACTCACTGTTTTAACTTACCCACCTTTAAAATATCTGTGTTCTCTTAAAGTACAAACATGCCTGCCACATGCAAATTAAGGTCAAAATAATGTTAAAAATTTCTTAAACTAAATTAAGGTAAACATTTTTTGTGGTACCACCCTAAATTACACATTGCTTTGAAATGATAAAATAGACCCTAAATAAGTATACGGTTTGTAAAATACGTATCTTTTTCACACGTGGCTTAACTGCATAACTCTGACCTAATAATAAGAATCTCTTTTTGTTGGTCTCTTTTATTTCCTATGCTCCTCGGATGGAATTATTTCAAACTGCCCCATTTCTTAGGCCTCTGCTGTGTCCATTCAGCTAGATTTCTATTTGGTTTCCACAGTGACGTACTTGTTTGCTCATCAGACCACCAAAAACTCTGACAACTAAATCAGGCCTATTAGCACTCTCATGACGAAAGCTTCCTGTGTTTACACGGTATTGGCAGTAAAACTGACATGAATTATAAAATGTTGAGACAGTGAACAATGCCATCCATTACAATTCAAAATTGTTCTTCTGGAAATTTAATTTGATACCCTACACTGATTAAAGTTTGAATAGGGAAGACAGGGTAGACTATGCTATCACATAAGGGCAATTTCCTTGAACTTGAGTGCTTCCTTTGCACAAGCAGAAGCCTATGGTATCGTGAAAAGAGCACAGGCTACGGAGTTAAACAGGCTTGGTTCAAATCCCAGCACTGAGGTTTTCTAGGTAGGAAACTCCGGGCAGTTCACGCAGCCTATCTGACCGCCAATTCCCTCATCTGGAAGATGGGGATCTGGGCTAATAAACCCAGTTCAAGATGCTTTGGAGACCACCTAGTACAACACATACTACACGACAGGTGCTCAGGTGGTAATTACGTGTAAAGGTTTTTTAACTCACAGGCTTCTGGACTTCAGAATTATTCCTTAGCTATTGCTGCACATACAGTGTATGTAAATTTACAGGCATCGCTGAATAATATGATCGGCTGCCAACGTACAGGGTTTCTAATGCAGATTAACTAATGTTAGGCTTAACTTTTTCTTTTTAAAAACTGAGGAGTATAGGTTATTCTAACACCTCTACACATCATACTTTCTTCAAACTACAAATTTGCCATCCCAGGGAGAAATTACATGCAAAAACTGTTGAAATGTTCATGTCAAGTAGCCAGCTTTTGTGAGGCTCATATAAAGACCATAAATTTAAAAGTTCAAACATCAAAACTATACATCTGAAACAAATACAAAATAATACTGAATGTAAACTGTAATTGAAAAATAAAGTCTTTTTTAAAAAAGCACCCAAACTCACAGGCAGCTGCTGTGCTGTGAGTGGCTAAGAGCTCAGAGTTCGGAGACTCCTGCTCCCTCGCGCCCTAGCTGTGAGACTGGGAGAGTTTCGCCTTCCCTCTGCTCCTTGGTTTCCTTACCTGAGAAATGGGGCTACGGAGAGTGCCCATTTCATAGGGTGGTAATGAGAACTGAACAAGAATACCTGGTATGCAGGAGGCATCCCTATGTCAGCTTTTATTGCTGTTAAATCAGCTATGCCCATGTTTCCAGACTGAATTATTCATGGACATGCCTTGTGATTCTCCCTGTTCATTCTCTTCCCCACAAAAAGAAAGTAAGAGATTTTCTTTAATAATGGAGCCAAATGAAGAATTTTTTGAAAAGCATCCACTGCCTGCTTCCTGTCCTACTTGGCGTGGACCTAAGCCCGCCCCCAACCCTGCTGTAGGGCCCTATCGCAAGTCCCCTCACAGTGCTGTCCACACACCTCCTCTCAGGGAGTGGGGGGAAGCTCCGGTCACTAGCCTATCCCCGAACCAGCCACTGTGTTCTTACAGGCCTTGCCCAACACCCTGAATTCTATTCATCAGCAACAGTAGGATAAGAGATCTTGGCACAGAGCAGGCTCTCAGTAAGGTTTGCGGAATGAATGACATCGTGAAACTGGCAAGGGATAAAGCTGGAAGCCTTGATATCTGGGAGGGTTGGAACTCAGTAATTGTTCACCACTGTGCTCTGCTCTCAGACCTGACTCCCCTCCTAAACTACAGGCTTGTCTCAGGATCCACTCAAATGCTGCCTCAATGCCTGTGTCGTGCCTGGCCCAGTGGGATCAGAGTCTAGAAGGAGGTACAATGTTAACATTGGGAAAAACTCATTTCCTCCCCCTTGGTTTTAATGACCAAGGTCTTCTACATAGGAATGAACTTTACTGACAACTATAAAACAATTTAGAATCCATATTTAAATTCTCTTTTATTGCTGGTGGGAGAGAAAATTGGTATAACCACTTTGAAAAAACAATGTCTGCTAAATGAAATAGTATCTGCTAAAGGTAATAACATGCTGCAATCCAGTAATTCCACTCTTGGATATATGCCCAAGAGAAGTGAGGGCTATGTCCACCGAAAGATAAGTCTGACTTCCAGCCAAGGTGAAGGTGTAGGTAAACACTGCTCGCCTCTTTGCATAACTGTATCAAAATTACAGCTAAACTATAGAACCACCATCATTCAGAAGCATCAGAAATAGAGCTGAATGAAGTCCTACAACTACAGAATTAAAGAAGAAACCACATCCATCCAGACTGGTAGGAGGGGTGGAGATGTGGAACGGGCTGATCCCACACCCATGTGTGGTGGATAAAGATCAGGAGGGAAATCTAAGGAGCAAAGGGTCTCAGCCCCCCACCAGGCACCGCAGCCTAGGGTTCCAGTGCCAGGGAGAGAAGTCTAGCTGCAAAAGCCAGCAGGGATTGAGGCTGTGGAATACTGAAACTTCTGGAGCCCCTGGCAGTTCCTCTTAAAGGACCCGCACACAGACTTACTCGGACTCACTCCCTATGAAATCCAACACAGGGCAGCAGATTGAAAGGCATCAGAGGCACATGGGGAGGAAATGAATCGTTCGTCATAAGGGTGAGAGCTTTGGGCACCTTTCTCCCAGACACTAGTGCTATCAGAGGTCACTGTTCCTTTTCTGAGCCCTCCCCCTATAGAGCCACAGAGCTGACAGACAGGTGCCATATCTGAGACTCTATCAACCTGGCCCACACTGTTTGCCGCACTCTGGTGATTCCCTAAGGCCCTGACCCACCCTACTTTCGTGCCCACCCAAGCTGTTTCCAGTGGCTTTTACATACGAATGGCTTGTCTTGGCCCATGCTTCAGACTTTCCTAAATTCTCTCAAACAAGCAGCATCTAGCTTCAATAAGACCTGTAACTCTTGATATTTTTCCCCAGGCCCACCCAGCACTAGTAGCAGCTGGCCTTGGTTCACAGCTTGGCCTCGCCAGGACAAGGAGCAGCCATCTGCAGGTTGCTTTGTAGTTTATGCTGTGTGACCCTGGACAGAACAGAGTCAATGGCTGACCTTGGACATGACAATAGCAACCAAGGCTCCACTTCAACAGGAGGTTGTACACAGCCCGCATAGTTGGTGCACCTTGAGTACCCAGCTTGGGTGGTGCCACTGGATGCGCCACTGGACCCTATAGGACAACTACTACGTTAGACCACTCTACCAAGACTGGGACATGTAGCATCTCTACCTAATACATAGAAACAAACACAGGGAGGCTGACAAAATGAGGAAAGAAACATCGCACAAGTGAAAGAACAGAAAAAGAACTAAACAAAATGGAGACAAGTAAGTTACTAGATACAGAGTTCAAAACCCTGGTTATAAGGATGCTCAAGGAACTTAGTGAGAACCTCAACAGTATAAAAAAGATCCAGTCAGAAATGAAGGATACGCTAATTAAAATAAAGAACAATTTACAAGGAATCAACAGTAGACTGGATGAAGCCAAGATTCAAATCAGTGATATGGAACATAAGGAAGCAAAAAACCCCAATTTGAACAACAAGAAAAAAGAATCCCCAAAACATGAGAATAGTGTAAGGAGCCTCTGGGACAACTTCAAGCACACCAACATTCGTGTATGGGTGTGTGGAAAAGACAGAGAGAAAGAAATTGGAAATCTATTTGAAAAATAATGAGAAAAAACTTCCTTAATTTGGTAAAAGAAATAGACATACACGTCCAGGAAGCACAGAGAGTCCCAAACAGGATAAACCCAAAAAGGCCCACACCAAGATACATCATAATTAAAATGTCAAATGTTAAAGACAGACAGAGAATCTTAAAAGCAGCAAGAGGAAAGAGATTAGTTACCTACAAGGGAGCCCCCATAAGACTGTCAGATGACTTCTCAAAAGAAACCTTGCAGGTCAGAAGGGATTAGCAAGAAATATTCAAAGCCCTATAACCAAGATTACTCTACCCAGCAAAGCTATCATTCAGAATGGAAGGACAGATAAAAATCTTCTCAGAGAAGAAAAAGCTAAAGGAGTTCATCATCACCAAATCAGTATTACATGAAATGTTTAAGGGTCTTCTTTAAGAAGCAGATCAAAAATATGACAATAAAATGGCAATAAATACATAGCTATCAACAATTGAATCTAAAAAACAAAATAAACAAAAGAGCAGAACCAAAACAGAACCACAGACACAGAGAATGTTTTGATGGTAGCCAGATGGGACAGGGATTGGGGTTGAGCAAAAAAGGTGAAGGGTTTAAAAGGTACAAATTTGTAGTTACAGAATAGTCATGGTGACGTAAACTACAGCATAGGAAGTGAGGTGCCAAAGAACATGTATGCATGACCCATGGACATGGACAACAGTGTGGGGACTGCCTGAAGGAGTGGGGGTGGGGGCTGGATGGAGGAGAGCAGAGGGGGAAAAATTAGGACAACTGTAATAGCATAATCAATAAAGTTGTTAAAAAAAGACAAATCTGAGCTTGTTCATAGCAGCTTTATTCACAATAGCCCCAAACTTGAAATAACCCAAATGCTCATAAAAAGCAATACATGGAAATGAAAAAGAATTAACTACTGATGCATGCAAGAGAAACATGGATGAATCTCAACACAGGGACACTGTATAACTGTACTTGTCTGAAGTGCAAAGACGGGCTGAATTAGAGTACGGTGACGGCAGTCAGGACGGGGCTACTGCTGGGCGGCACAAACTGGGAGAGGCGTGAGAGAACCTTCCAGCGCACTGGACATGCTCTGGATCTTCATCCGAACATGGTTCTGTGCACAGAGAAGAGCCATGTACTTTACTGTACGTTTCACCTTTTTATCAAACAGGCAAAAAGGACAGCCCATATTTACTTTAAAACAATTAGTGTTTCCAAAATTGGGAACAAACTGACAGCAACCAGAGGGGATAAAGGGGGAGAAAGGCAGGGAGGGTTTTCAGGAACATGTGTAAAGGACACATGGACAGAGCCAAGCAGGGGTGGGATCGAGGGTGGGAGGTGGGGATGGCTGGGGTGGGGAGAGTAGACGAGGGAAAATGGAGACAGCTGTACTTGAGCAACAATTAAAAAAAAAATTCGTGTTTCCTAGCCTGAATTATCCATTCATTCACTCATTCGTTCATTCGTTCATTCATTCATTCATTCCAATGAATGCTGACCACTATGCTGAGCATTGCACACAAGTCAAACATGGTCTTCACTGTTAAAGAGTTTGGATGCTAGTGGAGAAAAGTCACTTCACTGGTAGCACTAATTGTCTGGCAATAAGTCATATACCACCATCTGACATCTCATAGGTACTTTTCTTCAATTACTTGACATTTTATATTTTGCTTAAATTTACAGCTGGTCTAAGTTAACATGTAAATTTTAACATTTGGATGTTCCAAATATTCCTGTGCACTTAAATGCCTAGCACCGTGTCTTACACACAGCAAGTGCTTGATAATTTCTTGTTTATTAGCCTATCACACCACAGGACTTCTCTCAGCCTCAGGTTTCTTGGCCAGTGTTCTCTTCTTGAGGTTTTCACTTTTCTGGTCACCTATGAGGCCTGCAAATCTATAAAGCACTTAAGGTAGGACGCGGCTATATTTATAGGTAATATATCTAGCAAAGGAGTACAGGAGGTGGCATATGTTATTCTGTTTTCTTTCATTAACCCTTTCATCTCAGAGCTTAAGAATATGGAAGAGGTAAATTGGGGAAAGTAAAGAGATAATCAACAGACTCACGTCACTGAGGAGAAAATGATAAACCCTGCTTGGATTGCTTGCGATGCATTGTCAAAACAAGAACCGCCACACCTCCCTGGCTTCCTGTCCCTCTCGAGCTCAAGGCCCTGCCACACCGTAGGTATCAACGTGCCCAGAAAACACCCTTGAAAGTGACACGTGGAATGCTATGCCCATTCATCTCCCCAATATCTTTTTTTAAAATGTGACTTTTCTAAAGGGTCACTAATTCAAAAGTGCCAGGAAGAAGCATGAGCCCCACAATGAAATGCAGTTAACAACAGTTATCATAGTTCTCACAAAAAGGGCAAGAACTGTGCATTGCTTTAGTTTCATAATTTTCTTCTTTGTGGTCTTGTGAAATATAGCAGGTCTCATGGGATCCTTGAAGGTACCAGCTATCACCGGAAGTCACGAGACTGAAGATTGTACCTTGAAGTCTCTGCCTCCCTCCATGTGTTAAGGCTTCAAGTTCACTGTGCTGCTCACCTACAGCAGTGAAGATGCCACCTGCCCCTCACAAGAGCCACCCCCACTTTCGGGATGAGCAAGCTGATCCCCTACAACCCTGCAGCCTCCTCGATGAAGCACGCTGACCTAACAGAATCGGTTTCTGTTAGGTTCTCTCACTGGCATTCAAAGGGAAAACCTGAGTGCTGCAGGGCTTCACTTCCTGTCCTCTTTTAACACGCCTGCCCACATGATGTCTAGGGGACAGCCGTCCAAAGTCAGGCTCCAGGTTGAGACAGGTCAGTGTTGTGTGCTGATTTCATAGGCTGAAGCCCTATCTCTCAGCCCCATGTGCCTGTATGTGGAGAGAGAACCTTTAGGGAGGTAACACAAGGGTAAATCCTAATCTGATAGGGCTGGTGTCCTTATAAGAGAAGGGACACTAGCAACCTTTACAGATCTCCCTCCCTCCCTCCCTCCCTCCCTCTCCTTCCTCTCCACCAAACACCACGCTTCCCGAGTTGTCCGAGCCAAAGCCACCAGAAAAGGTTCAGTGACGCCCTAATGCTGCTGTGCAATAATTATTCAACCCTGGGATTTGAAAACAGCATGAACTAAATTAGCGCCCTATGCATATTTGGGGGCTGTATTTACTCATTTTACACACACACACACACACACTCTCTCTCTCTCTCTCTTTTTTAATAGAAACAATCCGTATGAAAGTCTAAAATAAGTAAAATACTGAACAAAAATCCCACTATGACCCACTGGCAATCTTCTTGGAGTTTTCACTCCCCTTCAGGTCTACAGCAGTGACTCTCAACCTAAGGCCCAGGGGTCTTCTGGAGGCTGTGCAGTTACTGCGGGGGGCTCACAAATGCACCTACAGAGCAAGTACCGCCTACAGACTGAATACCTCAAAACCAGGAGATTGTGTGTTGAAAGGGGTCCTCGTATCCAGGAGCTCGAACAAAACCAGTGCAGGGCCCTTTTCCCCACCTAAACAGGCTCACAGGCAGCCCGCAGGAGTGAGGCAGCTGACTCTGTGCTGCCGAGGCCCAAGCTCCTGGGCCTTCCTCCGTCTGGTGGCTGTGACCCTTGTGGCTTCCAGGGGGCTCTTCTAGCCGAGGCACAGGGTCAGGATTCCAGGCCGGCATAAGTCAAGGGAGGCAGGAGACAGCAAAAAAGGCAGACAGTGAGGAGAACAAGCTGGCATCTCCATCCCTGGTGACTTCCCTCCAGCTCACGTTGTCCAAGACATAGGTCATGGCAATCAGCGGGCACAAGTCAGGGTAGGGGACCGCGTTTCGTTCAGTGTTGTGTGTTTCAGGTTTTCTTCCGCTCAGTCACGCAGCATAGAAATCAGCTCTAATCAGTCCTGTTTTCCACGGCACTGACAGAAAAGATCTACGTGTGAAATGGGCCCCACTCCCTCTGTCTGAGCCAAAACTCTCCCCAAGCTCCCTGGGGACCTCGCAGGACTGCAAGGTGTCACAGGGCCTGCTCCAGTGCTTGGACGGATGCGGTCACTATGTGCTCACCAGCATTGGTGACCTGCAGTAAGGTCTTTAGAGGAAGTGATGCCTTATAAATCCAGTGTCAGTGTGAGGAGCAGTTTGGACATTTATGGGGGAAGGAAGGTTGGTGTACCCAAAAAACTCCCAGAATTTATTTATATTAAAAATTGTATATTTATTCTTACATGTTTAAACTTCAGTACCTTCAGAGTGCTCTCCCTTTGATGCAATACACCTAACGAGACTCTTTCCCACTGCTCAAAATAGTTTTTGAACTCGTTGATCTCGATGCCCTTTAGTACTTCGGCCATTTTTTTGTTTCATCTCTTCCACATTGGCAAAATGTTTCCCTTTGAGGATTTTTTTTTTATCCAGGGAAACTAAAAGAGTGTCTCTCAGGGCAAGATTGGGTGAATAGGGAGGGTGGGGCACAGGGGTCATGCTGGTTTTTGGTTAAAAACTGCTGAACACTCAGCGCGGTGTGGGCAGGTGCGCTCATAAATCATTCACCATGAAATGGGCGATTGTGCTGAAAGAGTCTTCAAAACAATTCACTGATGCTGAATGCAGCCTCTCACCACTATGCCAGCTGGTGCAATGATACAGATGGGTTCCTAGAACACTCACCTAGTGAGGGAAGCCTGTACTACAAGAGGCTCTCCCTCCAGAAGATAATTCCATTTTGGGGGAGGTATCTCTTGTATGAGAGAATGAGGCTTCATAACAAGTAATTTCAAGGGATTTAATACACTTTTCTTCGCATCTATGGAGCTTACTTTTGCCTGCTCAGATAATTTGCAGGACTCAAGAATAACGGAACGATCTTATTGAACAAAGCAACTGGCACTCACCAGTGAGAGCAGTTAGAACAGGGTGAGAGCAGTGTCCCCCGCACAGCCCATTTGTGTATCACAGCGAAAGGAGCCCCCTGCCCCCGTGGCACAGTTTCCTGGACATCGTGTTAACATGCACTTGCCAAAAGCCTGCAATGTAGAGATTTCATGGATACCCTGAAGCCATGTTTACATTTATTGTCATCATTTTAGAAGACACCGAGAATTTTTCTGCGTGTCATATGTGTGCGTAAACACGCACAGATGTATATAGTTGAGTATCTCCACAAGCGCTCAGGCTTCCTAACCAAGGTGTGGGAGACACAGGCAGGGAAGGAGGAGCAATCACCAAGCACCTCAATACAGCCAACACCGCAATGACCAGTAACCGGAGGTCTGGGTTTCTAGTCACGGCTCTACTGCTCCCAGGTGAGTCACTTTGTGCTCACCGCTGAGCAGCATCTCTGGAGCTTAGTTCTCTCTCTCTCTCTCTCTCTCTCTTATAAACTAAGGATGTTACGCTCCTGGATGACCACAAAGCTCCTTCCAGCTTTGACAGCCTATCCTGCATGCCCTTTGTCCAGGATCACACTTACAGTTTGGTTTTGAAGAAGCCCATTGTGAGAAGTAATTCTCACCTCCGAAAAAAAAAGTTTTGGGGTTTTTTTTAGTTAAAAAGTGTTACATGGAATTTGGACATACTTTCTCCAACTGGGAATTTCAGTTCTGTTTGATTCTTTACCTCTAGCCCATATTTTCCCTATTTACTAATTCTAAGAAATAGTGAGAGATGGAGAAACTCAAGAATTCCAATTTCTTTCTACCACCTTGTTCCCAGAACTTCTTACAATCAGGACTGTTTCTTAGAGCAGGTTTCGGTTCGCAGCAAAACTGAGGGGAAGGCGCAGAGGTTCGCCATACGCTCACGCACACCCTCTCCATGATCACGATCTCCTGCCGCAGTGGTACCTTTGTTACAACTGACCAACCTACACCGACACATCACAGCCACCCAAAGTCCACACTCTACACTAGGGCTCACTCCTGGTGTACATTCTGTGTGCTTGGACAAACACGTAGTGACAGGGATCTCTCACTTGGTAACATACAGAGTACTCCCGCTGCTCTACAAACTCTCTGTGCTCCGCCAGTTCACCCCATCTGCACCCCACCCCCCGCCTCGGCCCAACCTCTGGTAACCACCGATCTCTTTACTGACTCCATAGTTGTGACTTTTCCTGTACATACCACAGTGTATTTAGACATTCACCTACTGAAGGGCATCTTGGCTGTTTCCAAGGTTGAGCAATTATTAAGTGAAGCTACTATAAACACCCTTGAACAGGTTTTTGTGCAGACATAAGTTTTTGATTCCTTTGTGTGAATACTAATGAGCATGATTGCTGAACAGTGTGGTAAGAATTTGTTTAGTTTTGCAAGAAACTGCCAATCTGCCTTCCAAAGTAGCTATACCATTTGACATTCCCACACACAACGAAAGAGTCCCTGTTGCTCCGCATCCTCGCCAGCAGTTGGTGTGTTGGTGTCCCGGTTTGGGCCGTTCTAATAGACGTGCGGGGGTGGCTCACTGTTGTTTCTCTTTGCATTTCCCTAGTGCCGCTGGACGTGGAGCGTCTTTACATTTGCTTACGTGCCATCTGTACACCTTCTTTAGTGAGGTGTCTGTTAGGGTCTTTGGCCCATTTTTAATTGGGTTGTTTTCTTATTGTTGAATTTTAAGAATTCTTTGTATATTTTGGGTAACAGTCTTTTATCAGATGTGTCTTTTTCAAATATTTTCTCCCAGTCTGGGGCTTGTCTTCTCACTCTTTGGGTGTTGTCTTCCGCAGAGTAGAACTCTTTAACTTTACTGAGGCCAGTCTCTTCCATCTTTACTGTATCGGATCCTACAGTCCTAGAGAGAGGAGCTGGTAAGCTGTTTTCTGTTGAAATATCAAAAGGAAACCTGTTCTTCGGACGTTGCATTTCACTGATGTCTATTTCAAAATATTAACATTTCCTCTTTGAAAATGAACACTACAGCTAAATTGCCACAATGATACTTCATTTATGTATCATAAAATGCTTCCGTTGGAGACAGATTCTAAATAATAATAGAGTTTTGCTAACATGTTAATACTAACCTTAAAAGCTGGGAAATTTGCATTTTTCCCCATCAAAAACAATTCTCTTTTGCAATATGCATTAAAGAAAATTTAATACTCAAACAGCTGGGAATGTTTACCATATTTCCTTCATTTATTGTAGATAAGGATTTGAAGAGGGACGTACTTCTGAGACTGGCATTTTAAACCTGTATGGGAAGAGTTCTTCTTACAAAGCAAAAGAAATTACCTCTGCAATTAAGTCACAATCTCCCTATGGAGTAAGTAAAATAATTTAAGCCTGCACCTCTACTTATGATAACATGCATGTGTGTATGTTTTGCCTTAGATATCAACTATGTACATGAACACATATGTCTTCCAGACTAACCACGGACATGGAAGCCAGGGCCTCTTGCCTCCACCCTGTGTAAAACTAAACACCAGTCACAGTGTCTTATAGGCTGCCTCCCATTAAATAATAATAACAAGATTAAAGTTAAAATCAGTGGTAGAAATTTGACGAGATGATGACAAAGAGCTCTCCTGACCAAAAAGGAGTCCCAGGACTACCACGAGTACGGAGGGGCTTGCGGGCAGTAAACTTGGCCTTCTTTTCACACACCAAATTCCTCACTTCTAGGTATAAAAGCCCTTTTCCAAGAACACCTTCAAAATCAGAAAGCAGATGAAGGTGGATCAACCGGAGCCGAAATTTGCTAAATACAAAATTCTCCATTTGAACTGCTGTAATCTGTTTTGTGATCGCCTTACTCCATATAAATCACTTCTCGCCGGGGCCTCCGCCACTTCCTACTGCTGAAGCCAGTGACTCATATTTAAGCTTCAACTTCTTGAATCTCTACTCAGACACCTTCAAAAGTAGCTTTTGTGAAGGGGTAGGCAAAAAACCCCCCCCAAAAAACCATACCATGTATTTCAAGATCTTTGTATAGTTCTATTTTCTATGATTTTTTAAAGGAATTCATAACCTATTTATTTATTTATTTATTTATTTATTTATAGAGAGCGAGGAAGGGTGGGAGAAAGAGAGGGAGACAAACATCAATGTGTGGTTGGTTGCCTGTTACACGCCCCTTCCTGGGGACCTGACCTGCAACCCAGGCATGTGCCCTAAATAGGGAACTGAACCGGTGACCCTCTGTTTCCCAGGCCCATGCTCCATCCACTGAGCCACACCAGCCAGGGCTATTTTCTATGATTTTATCATTATTCGTTTGGATTCTCTTATAGTATCTTACAGTCCTTGGTGATTCACGCCCCCCGCCTTTATTTTAGCTAATTATCATTTTGTGGTAATTTACAATTTGAATTGAAGTATCAGTATGCACTCCGGAAGCATTTTACTTAAAGGGACAATTTCCTAACTGTATCCTCTGGAAAGGCCTAGAATAATGACTGGCCACGCTGCAGTCACCACCTTGGTGATCACGCTGTGGCTTGGAATCCATTTGCACTCAAAGGAACTGCAGCTCCTTGAGCAAATGGCTGATTCCAGGTCTGGAAACAAAAGAGTACACCGAGCAGGGAACATCGTATCAACCAGAGACAAGTAGGATCATGTTACTAACAAGCAGAAGGATGAAGAGGTGATTGATTGACGCATACATGCCTGCATACATACATAACACTGGACGTACAGTTCAGAAGCCAATTAGAAGAGGCTCCCCTAGCCCCAAATCAGACAAACAGAATAATGACTATACATGAACCGAAACATAGCAAATGTGTTTAAATCCGAAAGTTCATGATTATCTTTTAAAAAATAATAATAACTGGCCACCTTTGGAAGAGGCTAGCTAAACCATCTCACTTTGAAACTGGTAAACAAAGGGAAAGTTTTGGCATTTATCCCGCTTCTCTATGACGAGCTGTACCTTAGGGTAACTGAGCCCTTGGTACAGGAAAGTTTCTCTTTATGGAAGCATTCCAGCTAGTAAATGAAGGAGGTTAGAATTAGAAGATTCCATCCTGTGTCTCCTAATGAGTGAATGGGATTCAGCAATGATCATCAGCGGCTGCTGCGAGTCCCAGAAGCCAGTCCCATCCTTCAGAAGTTTCACGTGAGAAAATGAATCATCCAGTATTTCCTCAACACTAATGGCAAAGGGAATAAAGTCAAAGCTAATTTTACCTTTTGGGCTCTCTTCCTTCCAGTCAGTTAAAGAAACTACGAGTAATTCAGCAACATCAGTGCATAAGCTTTCTTCAGGAAACCAATTGCTGCCTGTCAAAGGAGCCAGAGGCACCTGTAGATTAGTTCCTCCTTGGGTTCCCTGCTCTACTTACGAGCCTTTCCTATATAAATTCTAAAGTCTTCTCTAAAATTAAAAGAGTAATTCTGGCTTTCTTGGGAGGGAGGGGGTGGGAGGTCTGTGTTGTCCTTCTCTAACCTAGAGATAATCGAGTCAAAGAATTCAAAGAAAATTCCCTACAGAAGAAAAACACACTTGGATCTAATTCTACTGTTGAGTCCTCACTGACTTCTTTTAAATGAAATGAAATGAAATTACATGCAAGCTCTGGGTACAGCAATTTAACCACTATTTTGATCATTTCTTCTCTATTTAATTAGCAAAACTGAACCATTAAGTAATCTCATTAAAAAAGGGAGAGACAGGTAAATGGCTTTCTGAACCTGGAAATTACCAATACTTGATCTTAAAAAATCAGCACAACCTCAAATGGAGTTTGATCAGGAGGCCTCCATAAACACAGGGCAGCTACATTAGGGGAAATCAGTGGAGGACCTGAGAGGTGAGGATGCACCCGTAGTAACCAAATGACTCAGGTAGCTACAGGCAAATGACTTCACAGTGCTGCACGTCATCCAACCCCCAACCCTCCAAACAGAATCAGCTGTCACCTTTGAAGAGAATGGTGGATCCTTCTTATGTAAAGAAAAACTGCTCATCTCTGCGTGAGCTCCAGCAATAATGAGATGAGGCCTGTGCCTGGATTTTCTCAGGGTATCATTTAGGGAACCATCTTTCTCTAACTACGAAATGGTGATAGAGCTCCGGTTTCAACAAACAGCACTGGAGTTTCGCTCAAACATCTGGACCAGTGTGGCCATGATGCTGGACAAAAGAAGCCAGACTGAGAGATTCCACTGCTGTGAAGAGTACAGCAAGCAAACTAATCTCAGGCAAAAAAAGCAGAAGGTACCGAGGGAGGGTGAATGAGGGGGACTTTCTGGGAGACGGAATGATCACGATGGGGTGTGAGTTACATAGGTAGAGCCACTGGTCAAAACTTCATAGCCGAGACTAGTGCTTTTCAGTGTATGTAAACGTTAAATAAACCCGACAAAACCAGCCTCATCTTCATGTGGGGTAAGAGCTGACGAAGGTAGAGATGAGATAAGAGGGCAGAATACTGGTAATTGTTGAGGCTGGGTGACGGGTATGTGGGGACAGGGGGTCACCTTTCTATTCTGTTTACTTTGTACATGTTTGTAGTTTTCCATGCTAAAGGTCTTTTTAAAAGACTAGAACTTTAATCCCCTACTCTCTACTACTGAACAGCTAACAGGTGTCTGGGCGAATCTCAACCATTCTGAAGTTCACTTTATTCATCTATTAACAGGAAGTAATGATCCCCGCATCCCTCACTCAAAACAACCCTAGGTTATTGGTAAGTATCAAGGGAAGGAATGGATACAAATGTAAATTCTGAGCCGTGAAGTAATATATAAATATAGCAAGTTAATAAAATGAAGATTTATAATTACTATTAGACCGCATTCCATCTAGGAATGTTTGAAGACATCATTAATATAGTTCTTTCAAAAAAAACAGGAGGTGCGTCTATTCATTTTTCAGTAATTCTTGCCTGAAAAAAATAGTAACAGAACTGATAGGTCAAAGGTATCGATAACAGAAATGTTATTTGTATTTGGTTACAAAGTATACTCTATGATTTATTTTGCATGACTTCCTAATGATGCAGAAATTTCAGCCTTTAGAGAAAGTCTGAGCGCCTTGTGTGTCCATCACACGATGACTGAGCAAGGGCGCCTAAGGGCACACTCCAGAAGGAGGCTGGTTTGGGATTTTAAATGATGTAGATAATCCATGCATTCAAAATTAAGAATCAACAGCTATAAAATCCACTGACGTCTGACCATCCAAAATAATGTTCATGAGTTCATCTATAATCACAACATTAGAGAGAAAAAATATAAAATTCTTTCTGCAAATTGATTATACTTAGAAATGAGAAAACTAGCTTTCTAAATATTTGACTCTCTAATGTTACGGCACATGTATACTCATCAACTCAAGGAAACCCTTTATTTTATTTTTTTAAACTTGCCTGTTAGAATAACCCTAGTCAGTTACAATTACGTAACACAAACTACAACTCACAGAGAGAGGGAGAGAGAAAAGAGGAGGGAGGGAGGGAAGGAGGGAAGAAGAGAGAGAGAGAGAGACAGAGAGAGATGTAGCTGTAATTCTACTCTAATGTTCCAGTCTAATCCCCTCATACCAGGGTGGACTCTGAAAAGACAAATGAGCTGGCCCAGCGTGCTTTTGCTGGCCCCAAGTTTCAAAGTAAATGAGCATGCTGAGTGATGCTTTAAATAAGCACATTCTAGTTCAAAAATATACTTGTAAGAATACATTTTGGTACAGAGAACAAACTCATGGTTGCCAGAGGGGAGGGCGGTTTGGGGGCTGAGTGAAAAATATGAAAGGATTAAAAAGTACAAGTTGGTAGTTACAAAACAGTCACAGGGATGTAAAGTACAGCATAGACAGAGAATACAGCCAACAATATTGTGTAACTATGTATGGTGCCAGGTGGGCACCTGAATGATCAGGGGGATCGCTTTGTAAGATTGTCTAACCACTGTGCTGTATACCTGAAACTAAGGTAAAATAATGTTGACTGTCCACTGTAATTGAAAAACAAAATTAAAAACAATAAATTAACATTAAAGGGGGGAACAGGAAAAAAATCACTCGGATAAATTCTTTTGCATTAATCTTACTTATCTTTAGATAACAGGTGTATGCACCAAGCGCCTACTTGCAGCATTCCAACACCTCCTAGCACCTGGTTCAGGAGCACAGGTTCCCTACATCCAGCTCCCCGCCTGGCCTGTCAGCTCCGCAGGAAGTGACCTGCTACACACTCTTTCTCAGGAGGCTTCAAATGCCTCTCAGTTTTTTTTCCGCGTGACTTCCTAAAACCACCAGCCAACCCTGCCAACTCCTGGGTTTCAGGATGGCCCGGGAAGACCATCTGAACTGCTGTTTATGAAATCACTAAACAAAAGTGATAGAAACTGCTCGCTTCTCATTCCTTTGTTACGGTGGAGCCCATTACTCAACACCTCAGGGAAAGGGCTGGTCACTTCAACAAAAATCAAGGCTTCAAGCTAAAACCCCCATTCTAGCTAATCTGGCAGTAACACCTTCACAATCGAATTAAGTTATATTCTAAATTTATAGTTCCCCTTACAGTCTAACATTTGCTATCCATGGAAGGGGTCTTTCCTCCAAGAGGCTATGCTGCTTTCTCTAAACACCAACTCCTTGCTTTTATCCTCTAACACATCACAGAGTTGTACAGCTTTTCTGTCGTCAAAGAGGAAAGCTTCCCTGTGCCCATGAAATCACAAAGCTGCCCGTGTGGTCCACAGAGTCGGGGAGCTGAGCTTCTCAACTGCTTATCCCAGACTCTGCCCCTGTTGTAGCAGAGACAGACACCATGGTCAAACCACAGGACGCAGGGAACACCAAGGCTTGACTGGATTCCAAGGATTTTGGACCAGATGATTTCTTTCAAGGTCATTTTTAACTGTAAAGTTCCATCACTCAGGAGGAAACACTAAAAAGTGGGAGAACAGAGGAACTTGTGAGAAAGGGAGTTTGAAAGGAAGCTCTGCAGGATTTTCGACTGAACCTTCCCTCTGTCATCATCCTCCCCCAAATCAAGTCTGTTCTCCCTTTCCTCTAAACCCGGGCCCTGATGTCACCCTGGGATATGAAGGATATGAAAGTAAGGGGCTGGGTAATTGGTAAGTACGCCTCAAGGCAACCTCTGTGGCATCCAACCACCCAATGAATGGGGCAAAACCTTTACAGACTCCCAGCCAGTGGAGGGCAATGGTGTCAACACGGGAGAGCCACCTCCTTGGAAACCAGAGTTCCAGAGAGCAGTGCGAGTCAACATTATAGAGGAGCAGGCCCCAACGCTTTCCACAGTCACCAGTGGGCACTGTGTAGAAATACTAACACCTGAACTCCTTCCCAGTCCTGCTGGTCCAGACTCTCTGGCGTGGGCCTGGAAATTAAAATGTTTAATGAGCCTCCCAGGTGGGCGCAAGGATGTGTAAACTAGCACATTCTTGTTGCCACCCCAGCTCGTCTCTCTCAGTTTTCATCTTTGTGCCCCCAGGAGTGTTGCCACATAAAACACAGGACATCTAGTGAAATCTGAATGTCGAACAAACAAGGAAGCTTTCAGTATACATATGTCTCAAATATTGCATTTAATACTCCACTTACTCTGAAAAATGACTTTTCAAACCTGAAGTCCAAATTTAACTTGGTGTCCTGTACTTCTATTTACTAAATGTGGGAACTCGCAGCCTCACCTCCACTACAACGATGGGTAAAATCAACACGCACATAAAGAATATACTGTTACACCCACTTTTGAGCCACTAGTTCTGAATTTAACACATTAGAATACATGGCATATAGATAACACGGCAAAACACCAAAGTGAGTTATGACGGTATTACTGGGATAGCCTCGGTTTTCCTAGCTGTGAAATGGAGAACGTTGGACAGGATCTAAAACTCCTTTAAACCACTGAATTATTAGCAAACCTGTACCCACATCAAATTTAATCATGACTGTCTGAAATTTTCATGCTTCCTGGAAGAAGTTTCCTCACAAAAGAAAATGACCAACCAACGCAATATTTCATCCACTTCTACTTCTTCAGAAGCAATTCCTGAAACCGATGGTCTCGTCCACGGTGAGAGCTTGTACTGAAGGCTCTCCAGCACTCGCCACCTAGATTCCGCCCACAGCCCGCCCTCTCGGAAACGTCCAGGGCTTGCGGAGAAACAGGGTTTCACGCTGATCACACCAGGGCCCGTGATCACATGAGGGGAGGGGATACCTAATGTACTGTTCCGCTAAAGCTCACGTTATTTTAGCAGAAGATCCAACATTATCCTGGGACAGAGCTGTGCCGCGATCTCATCCAGCCAGAAATGGAGGAAGAGCAGACGTCCAATCTGTGCCGACCGAAGACAGTCTAGAAGTATTAGCATTAATTACAAGGAATGGGGTGGGAGTTATGTCTCTCTGCATATCTAAATGTGCTCCCACTCAAATGGCCTCACGTAACCGACCTGCTACCTGATGTGGATGGCATCCGACTCAGTTCCATCTGCTGAACAAGGACCACTGAGTTCTCTCAAATCTGAGGTTAGGCACTGACCCTGTGAGAGCAGAAATCTCCCATTTTTCTGCTTCATCCAAATCAATCTCCCTGCTTTAAATGTTTTGATTTGGACAATTATGCTAATTGCATCAGCATACTGTGGCCCATGGGCCAAATCTTGCCCTCTGTTTGTTTTGTAATAAAGTTTCACTGGACTACAGCCAAGCCTATTCATTTACATACAGTCTGTGTCTGCTTCCTCACCACAGCGGCAGGGTTCAGTAGCTGGGGACAGGCCGCCTGGCTCATGAACCCCTAGATATTTGCTGCCTGGCCCTTTAGAGAGAGAGTTCACCAATCGCGGCTAGAATTTACTAACATTAACACTATTTTTAAAAAGGAGAAATGAACTGATAACATTCAAGGCTCTACATATTTCTGGTAATAATTCTTAAAAATGGGATGGCAGCTTTCCAGCCCAGTGTACGGTAGCTCATTCGGCCAAGTGTAATTTTAACAGGACACCCCTCTTCAGCCTCAGCGACTCTTAAGCATCCAAAGGACGAACCCACATGCATGGACAGAGAAGAAAGCCCATTTCTTTCTGCTCAGAGTCCAGCCTTGCTAAAGGCAAAATTACACAACGACAAGCACAGTGGCCGCTGCCTTTCTCTGTGGTCTGACCAGGAAAACGCTGTAGAGCAAGAAGGCAGAGACTGTCTCTATGTGGCGCCCATGCCTATGAGGGCACCATCACTGGCAAAGAAATTCGGATTTTAAAACATAGCTCTTCTGCGACTTCACAGCTTCAGGCAGGAAGAGTGCATGATGAGAAAGAAAAACTATCTTCCAAACCAGACTAACGCAAGCCTTAAAAGATCCCAACACAGGCGCCCGGAGGACAGATTAGATTGCCAGAATGACACATTGCAGCTTTGGAGAGGCTCTGGCTGGACGCTGCCTCCTCTGCGTGATCAGGCCTGGCGGGCCCCTGCCATCCCCTCCCTGCTCCGCGGAAGCCCCTGCAAGCAGAATGGCACACTCACCCTCACTGAGACTTTGACCACACAAAATTAAACACAGATACTCCTCTAGCTGAGAGGTGCAGGAAGAAAAAAAAAAACCCATAGTAACTGTTGCTCAGTTTGACTTTGCTTCCCAAACAGAAACTTTAACGACTGGGTCTAGTTCAATCCTTCCACCCCGATTAGGGAATCCCAGGGGGCTCTCCCACCGGGAGAGAAGCAGAGCTGTGGCTCTTTCTACCCTCCACCGATTCTTACTCCTGCATCACGTGCCATCTTCCACTCCCTTGTTTGCCTAAAGGTGGGTCCCATGCCTGAAGTCCTTAGGCTCCCAGTGGACAAACACAGAGAACCAAATACACACCCACGTCCCTGATAGCAGAAAAACCATCCCAGCTCATCTGACATCCAGATGCAGCCAGAGCTCCACATGTTTATGTTTTCTTTTTTCTTTAAATATTTGAGAAATGTTTACTATGTGCCAGGGATTGTGTTAGGGTTGAGGTTCAAGGGTGAGCAAAACTGCTATAGCCACCACCTTCTGGGGCACCGCTGGTGAGGGTGGGGGGGAGATATGCGATAAATAATCCCACAGAGTCTAAGATTACATTATAGATGAGTCTGAGCCTAAGGGCAGAAGTCTATACACTGTGCTCAGCACGGTGAAGGTGAAGAGCAGGAGTCGGAGGATGTGAGGACGAACCCTCACTCCCATCACAGATCTGAGCAACTCCTGCTGTGGTGAGGGGCAGGACGGCCTGGAGGGAATTCTGCTAAGTGAAAGAAGTCAGCCAGAGAGAGGCAAATACTGTATGACCTTACCTGCATGTGCAATTTAAAGAACAAAATAAACAACCAAAACTGAAACAGACTCACAGATACAGAGAACAGACTGGTGGTTGCCGGAGGGTGGGGGCGGCGGGGGGGCAGGGACAGTGAAAAAGGTGAAGGGATTAAGAAGTAACTACCCATTTGTAACCACACAGAACAGTCCCAGAGATGTCAACTACAGCACAGGGGATACGGTCAATAATATTGTAACGCCGTGTATGGGCCAGGCGGGTACTGGAAACACTGGGGGGACGTGACTGTCTAACCACTATGCTGGGTATCTGAAACTAATGCAGAATAATACTGAATACAAACTACAATTTAAAAACAAAAATGAAAAATAAAATGAAACCAGAAAGAGGAGCAGGAGTTACTCAGGTGTAGAACAGACCTGAGGAGTAGTTCAGACAGAAGGAGGAGCATGTGCAGAAGCTCTGAGGAAGAGAAAGGGTGGCCTAGTCCAGGGAGGTGGGCTGTGGCTGGGCGGGGACGCAGTGCCTTCTGAGCTGGAGCAATGATTTTTTTAATTCTTTCTGACTACAATGGGAGGCTGTGAACAGGGTGAGAAGGATTACATCTTCATTCCTAAAAGACCACTCAGTGAGAGGACTCCTCCCGAGGGGCAAGAACAGAAGCATGCGTGGGTTAGGAGTTGCTGAGGCAGGAAATGAAGGTGGCCAGGTATGGGGGGGAGGGGTGCAGTAGGAATACAGAACAGTGGCATTATTTGAGACCTACTTGGAAGTCAGTATCACCAGAAATACTGACAAATGAGGGAGAACGAGGTACCAAAAATGACTCTCAATTTTCTGGTCTGAGCTTCTGGGTAGACGGCGCACACCATTCACCAAGAGGAGAAGCACTCTGGGAAGACGCTGTAGGGTACAGCGTCAAGAATTCCACTGCATAAACCACACAGCACATCTCTAAAGGGCAGAGTAAGAGCTGCCGGCTAGTATGTAAGCTTCTGAGCCTGTTTTCATTATCTACAAGTTGGGGATTATGGTAGAACCTATGTGGCCGTTATGACAAAATAAGCTTATGATGGAAACAGTTGGCATACCTGGCACACAATAATCTCAATAAACGTTAACAGCTGTGGTTATCATCTTGCACTTGAAGTTTGAAATGTCTCTTGGTGACTGTAGCAAATATGATCAGTGGGCAGTCAGGTAACTCAGCTCTGCCACCCTCTCCTGCTGCGGGAGTGGGAGGGAGAAGAAACGTTCAGGGTTTGAGTACGGTGCTATGAGATTATGAGTGAAACATCTAGTTAAAGAGATTTTATAATAGCAACTGAAGATTAACTTATAATTTGGCAAAAAAGTCAGTGCCTGGGTGTCCACAGCATATAGAAGGCACCTGAAGTTGTAGAAAATAGAAGAATTTGTTACAAAAATGAGTCCTGAAGAAGAAAAACTGAGAGGTCAAGGAATGAGCCTGCAGAGCTCCTTGAACTTGAACACAAAACAAAAATGGAAAGTGGAAGGAAACTAAATAGACACAGAAAGGTTTTTACAGCTTATTTTATTTCTCCAAACAGAAAAATCTGGCAATCAACCTTAAAAGGAGAGCCAGTCACTCCTTGTGTCTCAGAAGTGTATACAAAGATACATTTGCAAGAATATTCACTGTAATGCTATCCTAGCACAAAATGACCTAAAGCAACCTAAATCAACAACAGCAGACTGACTAGCTAAAGTATGGTACATCTATCTAAAGGAACACATTTATAGCTGTTACACATAGATGATTTGTAAGAAAAATGTACACATTTTATTGGCATGTCCAAAAACTAGGCTACAAACTAGCACACGCAATATAATATTCTGTCTAAAAATATACAGAATAGGATAAAAAACCAGCAGGGCAAACAATACCAGAAAACTAGTAATAGTCAACTGTGGACAATATGACTTCGGTGATTTTTTTTTCTTTCTTTGTACTTCCTCGTTTTTCAAACTTTGGGTACTCAAATCCTCAAAGAGAACGCTCAGGAGAAAGACTGACACTGAAGACTTGACACAAAGATCTCCATCATCATCCTCACAGAAGAAGGAGCCCAACAGGCACAGAGTGGTATTTCCTGATCCCTCCTTAAAGAAACAGAACCCTGCTCTCCACCAGGGGCTGTCCTTTCCTCCCCTTGGAGCGACCACCGCCAGGGTTCCAATCAGGGTACACTCCTTGCTGGTCTTCAACACCATGCATCAACAGAATATCACCAAACCTTCATCATTTCATTGTAAGAAGATAAAGCCATACGGTCTTTCGGTTTGGCAATATTTATACACTGTCACACAACTAGACCTGAAACTTCTTGCAAAGAAATATTAAATGTTTTCGGGGGACCTTCACTTCCCTGAAGTACTTTAAAAATGTATCAGGAAAATTTACATCACCCCTATGCTAACCCATACATAAGCTTCATAATAAGGGGCTACAGTTTCTCTGAGCTGAGTAAAAGGACAGGGTCTCCTTATATCCTGCTACTCAGTATCCTAAGTGCTGTCTTGGCCAAGTCCTTGAGCTCTTCTGAGTTTTGGTTTTCTCATCTAAAAGTGGGGAGCATGAAACTTTCCTTGTGGGAGCTTTCAGGAAGACAGTGGTAGCTGAATGGACCCAAGTCTCCTTAAACGTCCCTCCCCAAAGGCCCACAAAATCAACAGGAGCACCAATCACACAAGCCCCAGGCCGTTCAGCATTCTTAAGGGCAGAGGACACCACGGACTTCATGTCACCTCTGAGTGGAGAAATAAACACCAATTTCCGAAGGAGCTCCTGCTGCCGCTGCAAGCCAGTGGGGGTGGAGAGGGGGAAACTCCAGGGAAGCGGGAGTGGAGGCACAGGGAGAACGCCCAAAAGGCACAGGCCAAACCACCCCCAGGGCGGGAAAGTCCTGCGCTCAGTGCCCACCCAACCACACGCACATCTGAGTCAGACGCCAGTTCTGGGCACGAACTACCCCTGAGGGAAAGGGCTCCAAGGTGAGAGAAGTGGAGGGAAGCTTGTAAAGAGCAGGAGGGGGTGGAGTCCAGATTTGGCACAAACCCAGACAAGGAAAACATACCACACCCTCGCTGTCTGTCCCCATCACCGCCATCCACTCGAGAAGCTGCACCTCACTCTTCTGACAGAAACGACAGCCCGTGAATTAGGCCCGTGAAAAACACCCACGAAATGCCTAGAAATAGAAAAATCAGAACAAAACCAAACAACTGCTGAAAAATTCTCCCCCAGCCACCCCAGCAAAACACCATGAACCAAAAGAACACAGCACTCCAAACTGAACTAAATATCCTCACACAAGCAATGGGTGAATTCAAAAACATCTGGAATCAGGAATATAAAAATTAACATAAGCAATGGACAGGAACAACAAAAGAAGAAATGCAATGAAGGTGACTGAATTCAACAAAGAAAATAAAGAAAAACACCAAGGTATTTCTCCGTGTGAACTGAAGAGTAAGTTAGGAGGTGCCTGAGGGAAAATAGTTTTAAGCTGAAATTGAATAAGGGGCACAAAAGAAAAGTAGAAAACCACGAAAAGCAGGAAATAGTAAAGAGCTGGAGGTGTTTGGGAACTGGTGAGAAGTTAAATGCAAGACAGCATGGAGGCAAGTCCCAGGGAGATAAAATTGACAAGCGCGACTGGAACCAGATTTATCGATCCCACAAATATTTGTCAGCATCCACTGCAGGCAGGGCACGGCTGCCAGTGACTGTGAGTGGAGCTGGCTCTTGCCCTGCAGGGAAGACAAATGGGAGACAGGGACCTTTAATCAGGAGAGTGATATAATCAGATTAAATTGAGAGGTAGGTAACTCTAGAAGTGAAATGAAAGACTTTCTGGAGGGAGGCTAATTAGGAGGCCATCCTAAATCATTCTGAGATAAAAGCATCAAGGTTTCCTGATGACCCCATATGAAGACAACACCAAGGCTTCTATTTTGGGAAGCTGGAGAAGGACTCCACAACAGATGGAAAGAACTTCGGCTCCATTTTTGGCATGGTGTGATACGATATATAGAGATTGGAGTCTCGGCAGAGTGTGGGAACTGGAGTCCAGGAGAAAAGGCCCACGGGTAATTCAGTTCTCATGCCTCAGCGCACCATGAACAAGTCTAGGGGGTTCCCTATTTAAGGGGTAGAGGGAAGGGAGAACACTGAAAGATCCCAAGCAGCAGCAGGAATGCAGCCACAAGAAGGCACCCAGAAGCAAGCAGAAGAGATACTGTGGAAATGGCGGGTGGCCCACAGAGGCAGACTGCAAGGAGAACCATGAGAGGAAGGACTGGAGATCTTACTGATGAGCAGTTTCAGGTTGAGGACTGAATGGCATTCACAGAGGGGATTCAGGGAATGCTCTCATGGTGAAAGGAAGAAAGGAGATAGAGAAAGGAAATAGGTGACCTGTGACATGGAAGGGACAATGGATCAAGGGACAAATGGAATGGAGAGACAGGTGAGGGCCAGTGGGACGGTCACAGCTGCGGAAATGTGGTAAAGAGGGTGTAACTGATGGAGTGAGAGCAGAAGTGGCCAGGGTGTGATGGAGGCTACAAGGTCAGCTTTCAGGGTCTCTTCTAAAACAGTGACAGTGGGGAATGTAGGAGCTGTGTGCAGAGTGCCACATGCCAGCATCCAGTGGCACATGAACCTCTGTCCTTCCTTTGAATTCCCATGGTGTGTACTCTTAGGCTGGGGGTTAGAGTCTAAGACCTGGCTTCATGCGCCAGTTCTGCCACTTACCACCTAAACCCCCATGAACACGTCATAACTCACGGGAAGCTCAGTTTTGTCATCAGTAAATTAGGTATAACAAATACTAGTCACACACATTCCCACCTACTTACTTCATAGGGTTGTTTGTATACAGATGCACCCTGAAGACTGAACAGCCCTATCCATAAAGTATTGGATCTAACTATTCCACAGGTACTTGTTTCTCACAAGAGGCAGTACCTGTTCAATCTGTGTGCATCCCACAGAAGGTCTAACACAGCATTTGGTGCAGGTGCATACCACACATGGACTTGGGACTGAGCGCCAGCCTCCTCTCCCTGAAAGGCATGTGGCTGGATTGGTTTACATGTCCCACACCACTCCACAGTGAAACCATCCCACTTAAGCCTGCGGCTGGGTTCCCAGTCTGTTTTTAGTAAGACTCCTAGCCCGCAGCAGAGTTCAACACTTTGTAACAGCATTTTCAAAGTAGCACAAGTGCAATTATGAAAAGGTTGCCATATGTTAGAGTCAATGATTTTTTTTTTAATTAAGAAGAAAACAGTAAGAAATTATGTTGCAAGTGCACTCAGCCTTTGGCTCTAGATAAGGCAACTAGAAACAATCAATCCCGCATCCCAGCTGAGCAAGGAGACGGGCAATGCCCACACAGCCCTCACGTGTTCGAAACCCACTACAGTGGAAGACACACTTGAGCTCTGTCGGATCATCAACGAAGAAGCTTCTGCAGTCAAATCCATCCTGTCTTTCCCATGTGCACCCTTGTTACCTCTGAAACGGAGCACACCCTGGGAAAGTACACTTTAATATGGCTGCTACAGCCTCGCCCACCATTCACTCAAAAGCTTTTTATTACAGCAATAATATGGCATCTGTAACTTAACACTTTGTGTGGGGGAAAATAACACATGGAGAAAAAAATTTTTTTCACTACCAAAACAGCAAATTATTTTTGCTCTTCTATACAGTACAGTAAAGCTCATACATTTTAAAGAACCCAGATAAGTTCTTTCTTCCATCTGAGGCAAGTCTCAGTAGTGACTTAAAATTAAATTGGTAACCAAGTGTCAGGAACCATGAAGTCGGCTTAAGTGGAAGTTTCTCTCTGAACGCTAACGTCAGGATACTCAGAATCACACGGAACTACAAAAGCACACATAGTAGTAGCAACCAACTACTGAATGTCTTCACATTCAAGAAACCTATGTACTACCTGTAACGCTCAAGGAAAAAATGGTAGAAATGTGATATTATTCATATTCCCTTTTATAAAAAAGACATTCATTTATTCATTTGTGCAATATATTGAGCCCCTATTATGTGTCTGATATAGTGCTAGGAATTGGGGTTATGGTGCTAAAACCAAGCAGACTTGTCCTTGCTTTCAAGGACATATGGTCTAAGGAGAAACACAATAAAAATGAAATAAACATTTAAGCATATGACTACAAATATTAAATGCTAGAAGGGAAGGAACATGGTATGAGAAAAACAAGAAGACAGAGACTGAATTTGAGAGGAGGGGAAAGCGTCTCAGAGGAACTAGGTGAAGCCAAGACGTGAGGCCCAAGGGGAGAGGACATTGTAGACAGAGGGAGCAGCATGTGCCAAGGGTCTGAGATGACAGCTGGACATAGCAAGGACCTGAGCAAAGACCACTGGCTTTGGAGCAGAAGTGTGCAAGGGAGAGGAAGACATGAAATGAGGTGGTGGTTGTGGGCAGGAGCCAGATAATGCAGAGCCAAATAAAGGACTTGGGTTTGGTTTGGTTTGGTTTTCATTTTCTAAGTACAACAGGAAGTGGTGAAAGCCTTTAAACAGAGCAGAGACAGAATCAGATTTGTATTTTTAGAGAATGGATGGGGCAGCACAAGAAATGGGAATGCTGTGGCAATGGAAAGGGGAGGAGAGGGTGAGTCTGGGATATATTTTGGAGAGGAATGGACAGCACTGTTCAGTGTGGGTGGGCGAGTGCAGGGCAGGAGAGAGGCCTCACAGGTGACTGGAGTTTCGGGCTGGAGCAACCGACTGAGTGGAGGGAGGGGTCTCATACTGACAGGAACACAATAGGAGGCACAGGCTTAGCTGGTAAGTAAGGGATCAGAAGACTTGCCTGTGAGACCTCCAGGTGGAGAGGTACATAAGTGGCGAGATAAAATAAAGCAAGTGTAGCACATGTGCCGTGTCACTCTTAGGACCTAGATTAGTATCACCCCAATAGAGAAAGGTTGCTCGGTCTTCATTGGAGGAGCTTCCCACCCTCTCGCTCACCTCCACAGTCTACTCCCATGCTAGAGAGCAGATCGACGAGATGGGGATTCAGGCCCCAAGTGGGGGGGGCGGGGGGGGACAGTGCTCGTTCTAAGGTATGGCGATTTACACTCTGAGAAAGCAGAGAAGTCTTTGTAATAAACCAACCACACAGGGTTATAGACGTTATAAATTGTGTATCTTTATAAATGATATAGAAAAGTATTAGTAAAATGCATTATATATGAATAGAATTTTAATGGCTTTATACATAAATTTTATATAAGAAAATGTAAGTACATTTTTGAAGGTTTTATGTATATATATTATGTATATTGTTTAATAGCTGTCTTGTAAAAAGTCTTAAAATGATAACTTTTTAATGTTCAAAACAGGTCTTAGATGATTAAGCAGGTTCACCTATCATTTCTTTGATAAAAACTTAAAGCATCACCCCTATTCACATTAGGGCCAACTGGCAGTAAGTATTTTGAAAAGCATCACAAGATGGTAAAAAATCACAGACTGGATCAACCATTGGTTCATGGATTCTGGTTGGAAGGGACTCCTAACCTGTATCTGATCCCAGGGTTGAAGTTTGTTTTTTTAACCAAAACTCCATGCTTCAAAATCCTTAGTTCATTCAAAACTTCTACCACCATAAATAAGAGCAAACACTGCAGACGTATGCTCACCAGGCTTGATTTCTGGCAGGGCGACATTTAACACCGGCGAGACTGCCAAATAAAGAGATGACGTCATCCCCATCCGCTGATTCCCCAGCACAGGGAAATGGGAGGAGGAGACTGTGCAGCCAACAGAGGTGTGGGAATTGTGACTGCGTTTTACTGGGAAGTGGCTGCTGAGCTAGACAACGGCTCCAAAAGGTGACTGTCGCCAGAAAAGAAAGAAAGAAAGAAAAGGTAGCTACTTTGCGAATGATCGAAGAGTCACGTGATACTGGTTAAGCCAGCAAGCAAAAGGCAGAGTGTTAGCTGTGAGAGACTGAGACCAAGCGTTCCCATTTCTTTTTCTGGAAGTACATTTACCATGTCTAACCCACCTGAAAACATAGTTTCTCAATCACACTTTCACAAGATACACTAAACTCAGTTTAAAATCATCTTAAAGCCACTCATGTCCAATGCAATCATGTTAACTTGGCACAACTTCATAAGACATCTTTTGAAAAGTCACAAAATAAAACTTTTTAAATGGCTAATACAAATATGTGGCAACATTATTTCAAGAATGAAAAATGTGTCTAAGCCACATGTGCCTAACTGCCTGGAAGCATAAATTTCTACCATAAATATGCGTCCATGCAGAGTATCGTTAGTACAATTATGGCATCAAATCGAAGTGAATTAAATATTTAATGATACGCCACACCATTTCACAGAACTCAATTCCTAAAGTGAAGAAAAGCAAAAAATGAAGGTACTCCATTGCAGTCACCTCATTTATCAATAACTATTTCTTGACTACCTACTATGTGTAAATAACTGTGAGACACAATGGGTAAGGTGACTGACTACTGGATCAAAATTAGGAAACTGTCAGAAGTGTAAATGAGCCAGTGGGGACAATTAGTAATGACACTGGTATTTAAATAATAATACCAATGACAAATAATAACTTTTATTAAGTGATTATCATGTGACTGGTTCTCAACTAAGCACTTTTTAAAGTAGCATTCTAAATTGTAGTAAAATACACATAACAAAATTTACTATGTAAACCACCATTAAATATACGATTCAGTGGCATGAAGTACATTCACACTGTTGTGCAACCACGTGCCTCCAGAACTCTTTCCATGGTGCAAAACTAAAAACCTGTACCCACTAAACACTAACTCCCCATCCCCTCTCCACCCATTTCAAGCCCCGGACAACTACGATTCTACTTGAAAATTATGCTTTCATAAGTATAGCCAACAATAGAGTTCTATTTCAATCCACCTGTGTACAGAGTACCTTTTTCAACTAAAGCATTAAAATCAAGACTCAAAATAAACTGTACTTTCATTGCTGTATAACAAAGTATTACCTCTGGATTTTTAAAAATTAAGCATATTAAATTATTAATATTTTTGAGAGAACGAAAAGTTTTGACTGTTAAATTTTTAAATATTCATGTAATCTTTGTAAACAGGTTTTTACTGAAATGATGTAAAATGTTTGGGGAAGGACTGTGGTCCCATTAATGGGAATCAAGGAAGGAGGGAAGGTGAGGAGTTGTGTTTCACTATGTTTAAATAGATGGAGTGTAACTTAGAAGATCAAGTGGAGAAATCCAAAAGGCAAAAGGACACGTAAGCCCAGAGTTCAGCTGAGACGCTGAATCTATACTTAGAAGTCCTGTACATAGCGGTGACCAGAAGAGACATTGGAAGGGATGAGAACCATGAAAAGACAGACAGCAGAGGCCCACACAGAGGGAGTCCCTATATTTAGAAAGTATAGGAAAAAGGACATCTAACAGAGACTGACAGGAAGACAGGAGGAGCACCAAAGAATACATGAGATGCGTACCTTAAAATGAGGCCATAGTGTCAAAACTTGCAGAAAATTAAGAAAATTGAGAAATGGCCACTGGCCAGATTTGGCTGCCAATAGGTCACTTTGGTCTCCTGAACATATTTTTGGTAATGGGTAGTAGTGTCAGAAGCCTGATTCAGGATAGACTTAATGTTTAGGAGGTGGAGATAAGGAATGAGTGGTGATGGGAATGAAAAGTAGGAGGTGATGGATGGAATGGCTTGGCTGCAAGAATTTCTTAGGTAGTTTGTTCTCAACTAGGGGCAACTCTGGCCTTTGAAAGGCAATTCTGGGAATAAAAAATGGTTGTCACAACTCCAGAGTGCCTCTGGCTTCTGCTGAGTAAAGGACAGGGTTGCTGCTAAACATCTTGCGGTACATGGGACAGATCCTGCAACAAAGAATTTTCCAGAATATAATGATGGCAGTGCCCCCAATATCAACAGTCAATAGTTGAGAAAATAAGCATTTTCATATGGTGAGGATTACCAAAATTTAAGTTATAAAGAAGAAGATGTAATGACAAATCAGGGTCTCAGAGTGGGACATTACAGGATTAACGGCAGAAGCAGACGCGTGAGTGTTGGAAAACGAGACATTTTCAAGCTGTTTAAAACTGGAGAAACAAAAATGGAGATGGTAAAAAATGAAAACAATTGGAGATTAAAAAGAAGAAAGCTGAAGGAACTCAAATGTGATGGCCTTGATCTCCTTCGAAAAGAAAGCAGCAAAAATTCTGCAGAGATGCGAGGGTGGAAATAGGGTCTTGAGAGGGGATGACCCTTGAAACAGCCCCTGGGGGGGGAATCAATTAGAGGAACAGAAAAGGTTTACCAAATACCCATGAGGGCCCAGCTGGAAAAAAAGAAAAAAGTCAAAATCAATTCAGTTCCCTGAATAATTACAGCAATAAAGTAACTTATCCTCAGAGCACAAGGTAAGGAAATGACATTAGGGTTTTCTCAAGGTCAGGATTGACCAGATGGAGCAGAGGAGGGCAAGAGGTAAGAAGAACCAGACAGTCCTGCTGAATCAGCTCACTGAGGTCCAGGCTAAGGCAATGAAACCAAAACCAGATTAAGTGCAAAGACATTGAGGAGGCTGGGTGCCGCGGGAGGGAAAAACACCAGGTTGGGCAGGAGGAAGAATGAAGGGCAGGAAGAGTGATAGGAAGCTGAGGTCAAAGATAGGAATTTGGGGTCTCAAATCTTGCAGGATATGTTGTTTACAGTTAGGATGAGAGCCAAGACAAAGCCTTGCCTGTAAGTGGTGGTAGACTAACGATTTTCAACTGTTGTGCTGCAAAAAATTTTAAAACATGCAATAGCTGACTTTAATCAGTACTACTGACCTCTTTTCCCCTAGACTGGCAAAAAATGACGACAGCCAACAGAACAATAGCCATCTGGTGTGAATGCCCTGTCTTAAACCATACATATATGTCATATAATAGAGTTGCATCTTACTGGTCACCTTGCATAATAAGGTTGCATCTGATTGGTTAATTCTTGGTACCTGATTTTTTTCTTTTAAAAGTCACACTGAAGCAAAAAAGGTATATAATTACTGTTATTATTTTGTAAATGAATCAAAATTATACCTATTTTTTATCAGATTGGCAAAAAATATATACTTTTTGGTGTTACTAAATTTAACAGAAATTTAGTAATTAGTTTATGCGTGCCATGAGATGAAAAAGGTTGAAATCACTGCTGTGGACTAATTCTGACACCCAGTGGGGGAGGGAGGAAGCCAGTGTCCTGGATTTCACCATCCTTGATACACTCCTAGCAGCATCAGTCTTTGGAGACCACTTGCTTATCAACATGTCTCTGTTTAGGTATGCCAGTCACACTGTCACCACATCCCTTGTCTATGAGGCCTGTTCGGAAAGTATCCAGCCATGCACTATGAAAATAACAGACATTTATTAAAGCAGATAAAAGACACAAGAAACACTGTACATAGGATGATGACACCTCAGTCCTCTTCAAAGTAGGCACCTTGGGACCTCACACAGTTCTCCTAATCACCATCAGCTGCCCCATCGTATTTTCCTGAATCACCAGTGTGAAATCTCTTCCCTTTCAAAGGTGATTTTAGTTTTGGGAAAAGCCAGAAGTTGCAGGGAGCCAAATCTGGGCTATGGGGGCGCTGAGTCACCTGGGTAATTTGATACTTCACCACAAAACTCTGTGCTAGACGTGATACACAAGCAGCAACATCATCGTGATGAAGTTGCCAATCACCATTGCCCATAGGTGTGGCCTTCTGAATCATCCGAATAGTTTTCACAGAGGAATGTTCAAGCTTAATGCAAAATCTGATGCAGATTCATTGCTCTACTTGCTCAGTCATTTTAAATGCGACGGCCACACAGTACACATGCTCACTCAACAGCAATGGCATCTCCTGCCCTCACTGACTAGTAGAGTGAAGTCATCATTGTTCATGCATGTGCATTCCAGTCCACTCTCCTTGGCTGCCAGGTTACATCAATGTCGCACAAACCATTCTTGCTATGTTAACAATGGCTGGACTTTTTTCGGACAGATCTTGTATCCCAGAGCACATGTTGGTGACATGGCCACTTAAAGTTGGTAGGGGCTGTGTCACCAGGACTAGGTGGTCTACATGGAAGTCATACCTGACGTCAAACTCTTCTGAGAGTTACACATGTAAAAAGATCATATCACACCAGAGCAACACATAATCCTCATTATTACAGGATGGGCACCATGCCCACAGCTACTGCTGTTCTCTACTGTGGTAACAAGGGAATCCGACTTGACACCCAGACAAAATTAGCTTTCCTTTCTTGCCTTCTGAACTCTAAAGCCACGAACACCATTAGGCACTATTCCCTAAACTTATCATTTTCTTCCAAGATCAACAAATAAGAAACACAGTTTTATTTCATCATTTTAGCTGCTACCTTTTAGCACAGGCCTGTCCCAGCCTGTCCCATCATCTTAAAGGGACAAATTAATTTCTAAAGGACTGCAGCAGCTAGAAAAATTGATTAAATAGAGCAAGTGACTCAGGAGAATACACAAAATGAGAATTTAACTTGTAAAAAAGTAAATAAAAGTAGCCTAACTAGTTCAAAAAATGATTCTAAAATTGACATTCCAAAATTAATACCTTAATAAGTGCTCTGATTACATCTCAAAATCAAATAAAATATCCAGATTTGAGACTATCATTTTTCAGAAGGCTATTAAAGACACCCAAGGAAGAGTTCTTCATGCTAATGGAAAAAATACTTAAAAATTTCAAAAAGAGCAACCAAACATGCAAACGTTACTTTGTTAATCCAGAGAAATACTGATGTGTGACAAGGGCTGAAATATTATATAATTAAGTAATTTCAAGCATCAGGACCAATGTCTGGCCTTGTTGACAGATAATCTATAAATAATTAGGATGGCTCTTATTCTGCTACATCCTATTGGTCCAGAAAAGTGGCATCTGACCAATAACCCATTTATTAAGACTTCCTATGTGCAGTAGCAGAGAGTACCCAGCAAGGCAGCTGTTCTGGAGTTCAGCACAGAGGATGTATAGAAGGTGTGCACACATACTTGATAACACAAGTGGTGGGCGTGAAGGGGATGATCAAAGTAGAGCGAGAGGAAAAAGACCCAAGGCCAATCTCTCTGAACCAGTGGTTCCTCCATTTCAGGGAACTTCTTAAGTTGAACAGACTACCAGACCCCATCCCCAAGTGTCTGATTCAGGATGTCTGGGGTGGGGCCTAAGAAAATGGGTTTTGTAAGAAACACTTCAATTGACTGCAAAGCAGGTGCTATGTGGGTCAGGTTTTGAGAAACACAGATCATAAAAAGAAAAAAAATGATAAATTAAACATTATCAAAATTACACACTATTACTTTACCAAAGATCCCATGAAGAGGAGGCAAATATAAATTACAGATTGGAAGGAAATATTCTCACATCTGCATACAGTCGGTGGATTGCACCAGTGTCGATGCCCTGATTTAGCTTTGCGCTACAGTTATGCAAAGTGTTACCTTCGGGGAGAACCGAGTGAGGGGTACATGGGATCTCCCTGTACACTTCTGGCAAATTCTTATAAATCTAGAATTATCTCAAAACAAAAAGTTTTTTTAAATGACTACCTGTCTGTTTAGCTACCTATCACATTAGTAATAAGCCAGTGGATTATACCACAGCCTGAACTGTTACTTATTTAAAAGGGCTGAAATCCAGCAAAAGTTGACATTTCACAACTTCTGCAATTCTTCACAATGTGATCCTGAATTGGACAGACCCTCTCACCAATTCCATATCAATGCAGACGCAGGTCGAAAAGTCAGTACTGCCGTGGTCGTCATTATCGCTATTTCGCTTAGCAATGTTACGACATATCCCACAGACACTGTGTAAGCGTGTGGCTTTAGACACGTTATAATTAACATTAAGAACCGTTATGAAAATATTTCCATTTTTCTACTATCAATGTAATATTGAGTAAACAGTTTTTAAGATAGTACAATTAGTGTTATTTAAAAGCTAAATAAATGTAAGTTACAGAGAAAAGGAGAAAAACTGACACTAGAGAACCATTACTGTCTCAGTACAGAAAGTGTGCCGTGTGCCAGTACGTTCAGTGTCTCGGGAATTGTGCCTACTATGAATAACAATACTTATACTACTACTACTACTACTAGTAATTTATTGCTAGTACTTATAGGGGAATTACCATGTATAGATACTATGTTAAGGTTATCACAAGTAGATCATCTTACTTAATACTCACAAGAACCCCTGGGGTGGGTATTGTTATGAAAGGTGGAAAAATAGGGACATTAAAATCCTGTATGGCCGGAACTCTTGATGCCACAGTTCATGCTACAACTCCTGACCATCCAACTGGAACCCCTGTCACTGTTCCCACATGTCACCACCACCTTACATACATCAATGAAGATCAGAAAATGTGAAATAATAAAACTAAGGCTAAGATCTAGGCTGCAAAATAAATCAAACTGTACCCACTTGTTGGGAGACCGCAAACTGTCTTCGGTGTACGTTCTCCACTTCTTCCTTCCAGGAACAGAACTTGCACCACGCCAACGCTACAAGTCTGACGATCACCCAGTTAGTCTACATTCCCAGCCTCTCCTGCAGCGAGGTAATGGCCACGTAGCTCTACTCAATGGGACCTGAGCAGAAGGACACATGAACTCTCAGGTTACAGCCCTTGGAAAAAAAAAAGCAAATTTCTGTCCATTCTATCCTTCCTCCTCAGCCCTCAACCTTCTTACAGGTGGGATGCAGAAGTGGTCTTCACAGCCAGCTCTACCCTGCAGGTGAGGAAAATCCCGTAAATGATGCTAGAGCAAATGGTAGAATGAGACTTGGTTTCTGAACCACTTCTATTCCAGTGGTTCTTAAACTTTAGTGTGTATCAGAATTGCCTGGATGATTTATTAAAATGAGACTGTTGTTGGACCCACCTCCAGACTGTCTCTGATTCACAATTTGCATTCCTAACAAGTTCGAAGTGATGTCATTACTGTTGATCCTGCTGGGGAGGTAGGAGGATCCTATCTTGATAACTAATGAACCAGACCTGCTCTTTCATTAAGGTGGCCACTAGCCAGATGTGGTTACCGAGCACTTGAAAGGTGGCTAGTGAGGAACTGAATTTTAGTATTATTTAATTTTAATTAACTTGAGCACCAATACTTGATTCAATTAATGGAAAACTTTCAAGTATGTTCGGAACCTCTTGGATATGTGACACTACTTTTTGAACTGTAAATTTTATACAGTTCAGAAATCTAAGTACAAGTATTTCTGATGAAAGTTTAGTATTCAAGTTGAGTTATGCTTACAAGTGTAAAATACATATCGGACTTTGAAGACTTAGTAAGAGAAACAGAATATAAAATATTCCATTAATAATTTTATATTGATTATACAGGGCTTGGCAAAAGTAGTTTTATAGTTACAATACAAATAAATAATAAAATAATTAATAAATAATAATACAAGAATAAATTGTTTCATGAACTCACAACTATAAACCCACTTTTGCCTACCCCTGTGTTAGAATAACATTTTGACTAATTGAGTTATATAAAGACATATTATTAAAACTAATTTCACTGTTTCTGTTTCCTTTTTTAATATGGCCACTAGGAAATTTAATATTTGGCTCACATTATATTTTTATTAAATGGCAGTGATCTAAACTATTACGTGAATGATAGAAAGAAAGTAAGGAGCGATTTGTCTTGTTTGTGTACTTAATTTTGTTTGAAGTCTCTTTGCAACAGTACCCTAGCCTTTTACCCTGATTATCCATTCTCCTAAGCAAAATGTACAACTTCCAAATTCCTGATAGTACATTTATTATTCTACTACTGTTCCCTTTCCACTCATTCTAATCCTCCTTTTTTGTTTTATTCAACCTCAACTGCACAGAAGGGGATTACTCACAATCTTTGATGTGAGACACATTCATCTCTGGGCCATGGGCTTGCTGCCCGTATTCACTTGCTCTCCATGTCTAATGCTGTAACATAAGCAACCATGAACCCATCACCTAACACAAAAATTAGACTTTGACAATAACTAATCTACCCAAACGGCCTCCCAGTCTCATCTCCTGGTTCCCAGGACCAACCGGAATCCCACACTAAACATTCCACTGCTTTCCTTTCTATATATTAACACCTCACCTCACCTACTTGTATTCCTAAAAGCTACAGTTTCGATTTTAGTTGCTTTTAAACTCACAGAAAAGGGTACCATATGTAATATGTTTAGAAATTTTAAATTTTATATTAATAAAACTCAGCTGTGCTGCAGTTCTTCCATTATACTTTATTTTGACTATGGCATGTGTCCCACTGGGTGAATGCTTTAGAGTTTATTCATCCTCTCTCTTGCCCACAGACATATGGGACTTCCCCAGTTTTTGATGTTGTGTACAATGCTACCATAAGCATTTCTGTACATATTTCCTGGTACATATGTGCAAGAATTTCTTGTATACGTATACTCAGAAGTAAAAAGTTGGGAATATGGCAGTTAACTCTATGAAATAATGCCAGACTCTTTTCTAAGGTAGCGATGCCAGTTTACTAGTAGGGTATGAGATCTTCAGGATCTCCATCTGCCTTAGCACTTGGTATTAACAGACTTCTCGGTTTTTCCAAATGAATGGATGCAAAATAGCATCTCACTGTGGCACCCAGTTGTAGTTCCCTCCATGTCACAAATGATGTTGGGTGATTTTGAGAAATTTCTTGGCCATATGGAGTTCCTTGTCAGTCTCTATAAAATACCATTCATATCCTTTGCCCAGTTTTCTAGTGCATTGTTCATGCTTTTCTTCACTATTTGTGGTACTTATACATATAGACTATTAATCCCTTCACAGTTCGTGTGCCTCCGATAATGAACCTCATGGACCCATTACCCAGTTTCCAAAATGACCGATTCACGGCTAATCTTATTTCATCTGTAGTCCTATTTCTCCTCTACTTCCACAAATTATATTGAAGAAAATCTCAGGTGTCATATGATTTCAATAAGGCTTCTTTAGATGAACAAAATTCTTATTTCAATATGGTCTACTTGGTCAACCTTTCTTTTATATTGTGTTTTTTGTATCTTAAATCTCCTCTGAAAAGTAAAAGTCAAAAGAAAGAAAGGAAGGGAGGGAGGGAGGGAAGAAGGGGGAGGGGGAGAGAGAAAGAAAATATTAGAAAATCCTCTCCTTACCTGGCTGGTGTGGCTCAGTGGATTAAGTGTTGGCCTGCAAACTAAAAGGCCGTGGGTTCGATTCCCAGTCAGGGCACATACCTGGGATGCACGCCAGGTACCCAGTGGGGAGCATGCAAGAGGCAACCGATCAGTGTGTCTCCCACACATCGATGTTCCTCTCCCTCTCTCCCTTACTTTCCCCTCTTTCTAAAAATAAATAAAATAAAATAAACAAAAATCCTTTCCTATCCCCTATCCCTAAGAGCCTTGAAGTTTTCTCTGTGACATTTAAGACTTTTATCATTCTGATTTTTTAAAAATATGGTATGAAGTAAGAATCTGCTTTCATCCTTTATCCTACTGATAACTATTTATCCTCATCTCCATTCACTGAAAATAGCCCTTCCTTTTTCTACTGATCTGACATATACCAAGTTCTGTGTGTGTAGGAATGTGTTATGAACTGAATTGTGTTCTCCCAAAATTCATAGGTTGAAGCCCTAACCCCCAATGCAAATACACTTAGATACAGGGCCTTTAAGGAGGTAATGAAGGTTAAATGAGGTCATGAAGGTATGACCTTAATCCCATAGGTATCCTCATAAGAAGAGGAAGAAACACCAGGGAAAACATGCACAGAGAAAAGGCCACGTGAAGACTTGAGGAGAAGGTGAGTACCGCACACAACATCTGCAAGCCAGGGAGAGAGTTCTCACCAGAAGTCAACCCTGACATCTCGTTGACCTTGACCTCCAGCCTTCTGAACTGTGAGAAAACAAATTTGTTGTTTAAGCCATCCCATCCATGGTACTCTGTTATGGCAGCCCTAGCAAACTAATATGGCATGTTTCCAGTTTATTCCATTCTACTGGTCGGTTCATTTACCTGTCCCAATGCCAGCAACACACTAAATTTCTATAACTTCCTTACAGGTCTTGACATATGGTAGAGCAAGTCCCGCTTCCTTACTCAAACCTTACATTTTTAAGGTAAAACAGACTTAACTTATTCTACAGTGGGACATCTCTCACCCCCTCAGTTGGTACCACCATGCTATCCAGCTTTAGACTGTTCCCCATGCATGCTCCATGCGCCTTGGTCTCATATTTGGTGTGAGGACCAGTAAACAAACATGTTGGTCACAGAGGAAATATACAATGAAACTGTCACTTTATGGCTAGTAATGAGAGCAGACATGTCTCTACTGTGGCCACTCACAGTAAAATGACAGTGCTGAGGACACAGCACTGGAGAAAGGGAATTAACTTTTCATTATAAAGAAATGCTATGGAAGTAAAATTTTATCCTGAAAGAGGCTAGGAAATGGCCATTCCATCATTTACTCCACAGAAGTTTTACTACATGCCAGGGATCAGGCTAGATGCTGGAGAGACCAAGACAATAAAAGAAGGCATCACTGAAAGGACCTGAGATCTAGAGGGGAGACACGCTTGTAAAGAAACAACAGCAATTGCAGAATGTGCACTAGACTCGGTGGAGCACAGAAGTAACCTACTGGGAAAACCGAAAGACTGATTGGTTTCCTGTTCTGCTGCCCGGCTCCTGTAATAGGCATTCTTTTATAAATAACTTCTCTTCCAAATGCTTCCAAAGGGCCAGGAGATCCTTAGAGAACAGAGGAACATTTGCACGTTGTGCTGGTTATTAGCCATTTGCCCCTCCCACCCCAGACCCATCATCCCACCTTCTTTGAGCTCTGGGCTCCGGAAAGTGGACTTCTACAGACTGCATCACTCCGGATCCCTCACTCTAGCTTCCAGATGGATTTGGCTACCAGAAGACACCAGCAGGAGACTGGAGAGTGAAGGAGAAAGGAGAGCCAAAGTATTTACGCTCACCCCCCTCCCTGCCTGCCCCTGTCCAGGCTCCAGCGGCGTCTGTACTTACAGCGCCTGGGCCAGAGCACTCACTGGGCTGCCGGAACACCGCACGGGTGCTCCTTCTGACCCAGAGCCGCCCTGGTTCCCACTGCTGCTGGCTCTGAGGAGCCCCCTGTCACCTGGGGGTTCCCTGAACTCTGCTCCCACGTCTTCAAATCATTCCCTCATTAAATGCTCCTCAGCTACACTTGTGAGGGTGTGCCATCCCTCACTTTTCAGGTTGACTGGGACCATGGTTTTCCAGAACTATAAAATCCAATCTCTAGAAAATATCTGAGCAAAGCTTACATTTCCAATGGGCCCGAAATATGGGCAGTATCATCACTGCCCTGACTTTGTGAAGCAACTACCTTGGAAAGCACATCTTATCAATGCTGGAGATTCCAGCTTCAAGTACAGTAAAATCTGCAGCTCTCCTGTGCCTGGTTTGAGATCTGCAAAAACGGGGGTCGTGAGAGGGGCCCTGGTCATTTCAGGAGTAAGTCATATGCTTCTTTTTTGATGTAATAGAGTGAGTTAAGCACCTGACTGAGAGCTCTGCGGGTAGAGAACAGCTGGAGGAAATCCCCAGCTTTCATCCCAGGGCTACCTGATGCCTTTCTGCCCGAGTCTGCATTCTGCTGATTCGAGCAGCTCAAACATCGCTACCTGTCATAATAACCATCCTGCTACAGGGGGTTTTGTTTAAAAAAACCAAATATAAACAACACCAAAAAACCGCTGACTTTACACTAGTCTCAAATCTGTAACAGTTCTGATTCATGGAAATAACAAGTAAAAGCGTGTCCTGTAATTCTGAGTGGATCGTTCTGATTCCGGAAAAACCACTCACGATTTACTCAGGCTACAGTGGAGAGTTCAGGAAAAAACAAAACGAAACAAACAAACAAAAAACAATATTAGTTCCTTAAAGCAAAGCCAGTCAAACACTTGATGTGGACTAGTCTGTTTAAATGAAAAAATATATATTCTTATGGCGTTCTCCTCAGAACTCTCCACAATTCTTTTTGCCTCCCCAGATACTCATATACTGGTCATGGATTTTTTTCCTAAACACAACTTTTCATGACCCACGGACATGGACAATGGTGTGGGGACTGACCATGGGAGCTCGGGGAGGGCTGGGGGTGGGGAAGGGGGGAAAACTGGGGCAACTGTAATAGCATAAACAATAAAATATTCAAAATGAAAAAAATACATCACTGTTTCGTCTTCATTCTTGGTGCCTTTCTGCTTACTCTGTGCTACAGCGTTTTCTGATGCATGAACCATTTGCTCGAACTTATTATTTTGATTTCTAGCATTGACATCAGTGGAACCTCTTCCTTCCCACCTTGCCTGTCCCCATCCTCGACTCTCTTGTCCTCCATTCTCTCTCTTCCCTGAGTTTACGGTCAGAACATGAGCAGTGTCCTGAGCCGACAAATGTACTTCCGATGCTATTCTAACAACAGAGTTCTTCCCTTCCATTCCCACAGGGGCCTGGGTTATCCTTGGGGCATTAGATTAGAAGCAAGGAGGTTGCCCAGGCAACGGCTCCAAATTGTCCTAGGATGCCTGGCAAGCGTGTTTTACGCAGCCTGATGTGAAGGTCATCCCAGCCAACCCTGTGACAGTTAAAGGCACAGTCTCAGAGCAGTCTGCCAAGGGCTCAGAGAACATCCATCAAGATGAGCTCAATAACATTTGCATAATCATAAAATGGTCAGACCCCTGAAGCCTTTAGGACCCATGTGAACGGCCTACTTCAAAGAGCCAAAGATGCTGTCTCTGAAAAGGAATAACAATAGGTGAGTGTGCTAAAATCATTAAAAAGAACACTTTAAAAACCAACCAGATGGAATCCAATCACTTAGCTGGTACAAACACTTTAGCTACTCGGTTTTCTCAAAGGATTTAGAAAAGTTCTACCCTGAGGCAAGGCAATAAACTGAAGAGCCTGGAAAAAGTCACTCCATGCCCTTCTGTGTTGTATAATTTCCTTAGAACGGTTTAAAACATTATTCTCAAATAGCAAAACCCAATATTGAAAAACACAGCCATCCATAGCCACAAATTAATGTTACATTTGACTCGATCTCCATCAAAATTCCACTCCTGTGGGAAAAATATCTATAAGGCAGAGAAGAGACCCATGTCCCTCCGGGCATGAAGTGTTCCCCCCAACAATAAGCCCAAAGACAAATAAGCCTACAGAGAAGTGGGGAAAGAACACAAAACTCGCCAGTTTACCACAGAACGCAAATGGACAACACAATAGAGAGACATGTTCAGCCTGAAAAACAAAGATGCAATTTGAAACAATGAGAAACCACTTTTTACATAACAGACTGACAAAGCATCAGAATGAACTTCTGGTAAAGTAATCTCGTAACAAGTCTCCCAAGCTTTCAGTATACGTTCTGCTTTGCTCTAATAAATTCTACACTTAAGAGTCTACCTTAATAATCAAGTATAATCAAGCAAGCACCCAATCACGTGTGCAAAGACGTTCATCACAATATTGATTATAGCAAAAATTCAGGACACGACCTATGTGTTCGACAAATCTCTGCAGCCACTGTAAAGGATGACACAGACATACAGCCACCAATGTGGGGAAAAGTACTTCAAATGCCTGCTCTGGTAAAGTCAAGAGGTAAACAAAGGTTCAGGTTTATAAAGTGGCATGCGTCCATTTTTGTAAAAAATGAGTAAATGACTTATGGAAATATAAATCCTAGGTAAGAAACACCAAATGTTATTTATTTCTGGATAGTGGGATTATGGGTGATTTTTGGTTTTTTGAGGGAGATTCTACCTTAATTTTTGTGTGTGCCATGAACAAGTACTACTATCTATAACAACATTTAGCTTTGAAATGTTAAAAGGAGTTATAATTAATTTTCATGCATCCCAAGACTTATTTTTTCCAGCAAACTTTTGCTTTAAGCCACGATTATTAAATCTCTTTGCAAAATCTGAGCCTCTACAAATTTGAGTATAAAAAGTTCTTAAACATCCATGGATTTTAGGTAGATGAACAGACAAGAGATTAAAATGACATCACCCGCATCAGTTCCTGGAAGGGAGGCCGGTTACCTGGGAAACTGCAGCCTAGGGTTGCTCTCTGACAGAACCACAGAACCAGAACCTCCTGGAGTTGGACCGAACACGCTACAGTCACTAGTTACAGTCTCTGTAAGGGTGATTTCTCTAGCAGATGCCTTCCCTCTCTCCCCTCCACTCCCAGTGTGCACCACAGAAAAGAGAGAAACGCAACGCCTTATCTGCGAGTGTGCACAGAACTCCACGAGGGTGTACTCCAGTGGGCATGATTTAAATGCTGTGCCCGTGAGGGGCCATTGCGTTCTGATCAGGGCCCAGGAAAGCAAAACCATGTATTTATAGCTTTTCTGCCTAGTAAAAGTACCTAAAGCTTACTATTTTGTGTTTTATAACCAGTCCCCCTTCCCACAGTAAAATGCATGGCTGGTTAGTCCTGGCCGGGTGGCTCAGTTGGTTGGAGTGTTGTGCCATACGCCAAAAGGTTGCGGGTTCAATCCCCAGTCAGGGCATATACCTAGGTTGCACATACAATCCCCAGCCAGGGTGTGTGCTACAGACAGCTGGTTGATGTTTCTCACATCAATGTTTCTCTCTCTCTCCCTCCTTCTCTCTCTCTCTCTCTCTCTTTCTCTTTCTCTCTCTCTCTCTCTCTCTCAAACCAATAAACGTGTCCTCAGGTAGGGATTAAAAAAATTTTGACTGACTCAATTATCCTGTATTACTCACTAAGGAAAGCCACACCTCTGCTAATTCAATCCACATCTCTGTAAAAATAGATTGTATGGACGGATGAACAGTGCTAACTTTAATCCTTAAACTGAGGATCAGCCACTGTCATTGTAGGGATGTTCAGACGTGTATTACTTGGGGAAGATGGGAGAAACATTTCTCACACACACACGCACACACCCAACAAACAGGCTTAGGACCTAATGATCTGTGCTTTGACTTGCACTTCCCGAAGTCACACTCATAGCTCCGTCTGCACTTGCAGACGGCTTCCCTTCAGTTTCGCCTCACACTGGCACTCATTTATTTAAGGCTACGTATTTACCTTACTACGCATTCCTTCGAGTGGTGCTGCATTCTCATGAGGTGTTTCCTAGAGATACTTCTACCTTCCACTAAAATACTTGACTTCTGCCCACCCAAATTTAACCAATACCCCCAAATTGTTTTCATTCAGGTTTATATTTCTCTTTTCTTTTCTTTTTCACCTCTCTCTCTCTCCCTTTTTAAATCATATTCAAGAATGTGGCCATCTCTGAGTTGTGCGCCATCGGGACTCCGGAGACTGTTTTGCGGTGGCTAGAATTCACAGTTGATATGGACAGTCTAGTCGAAATGGCCAGGCCCCGGAACGGAGGGGAAAACAAAGAGGTGCTTTACCAGGAAGGGTCCTTGAGCAGACTCATTGGGCTGAAGAGGCAATTACCTCCGAGCCTGCCCATAACAGAGCCGGCACTCGGGGCAGAGCCTGGCTTAATGGACACAGCCCAGTTATCCCATGAGAGCAGTTTTTTCTAGATGCTTTCACGGCTCAGCCACACTCTAGCAACGTCCTGCTACTGTATTTTCCCACACAGTGTCTCAGCAACACGCTAAAAATCCAAAGTGGACAGGAAAATCCCACTTCAGGAGGCGATCCTAATGTCAGCCACAGAAGCAGAACCCCAAGTTTTAAACAACTGCCTTTGCCATCACCCCAGTGCCAACTGAGCAGGACCATTTGAGGGCAACAAATTCAGGACGTACTTCCTACTGGCATTCTGGAGGTTTCAGAAAGGTGTGAACACAGTTGGTTCTGAAGTTTTCAGATTCTGAGTGCCTAGGAAGGAGCAGACCGTGCACGCACCTCAACTGACGACACTTCTATAACGTAGTCTACTTCCCAAAGACAGATGCTTCTTAATTTCTGCACTTTTCTCTATAAAATAGAATATGAACACGTACCTATGAGACATATTTTACAAAGATGTCAAATTCCAATTAGAAGTTTGCTCAGTTCTCAATGTAAAAAAAAAAAAAAAAAAATGGTGGAAGATATACTTCCCATTATTCCAAGGTAGCCAATTAGCACACGAGCACGTGGTTTCTCAAGCCTTGGCCAAACCTGTTCTCACATCTCGGCTTTCGGTTCAGTAGGCACACAGCAGTTACTCCATCAGACTGTGTGGGAGCGAAGTCCCCACGATCAGACCACGCTGCATGATCTCATCCTCTGCCCAAGGTCTCTAACCCCTTTCCTAGACACTCAAAATCTGAAAACTTTCAAAATCAACAGTATTTTCACTTTTCTGAAACCTCAATACCAGTAGGAGAGTGTCCTACATTCGTTGCGCTCAGATGACCCTGGGGTGATGGTGAGGGTGGTCATTTAAAACTCCCCATCCTGCTTGGGTCCACTGTCCCCAGTTCAGCATATTGAAGATGACATGTCACAACGTCACTAATTGTTCCTGACAGGAGAGGTTTACCACCGGAACCTCTGAATGTGAAATGGGATTTAATAGGAGGTAATTAGTTCCTGTTACACTCCAAAGGGGAATCTTGTCGGATGGGATGGCTTTCAGCAGCAACATGAGCTGAGTATAAATAATTACTCGCCAAGAACTAGCCGTTCAAGTGCTGACACGAAATTCAGGTGTCTCCTCTCTACTGCTAGTGTAATAAGCAATAAAAGACTTGCTATCTCTGGCTTCTTATTACTGATACTCATCTAAATGTCACCCTTGGCCCCTAAGGCACTATCTGTAGAACCCAATTGTGATGGAACTAATGCCGTGTGCTGCGTGGTAGGTTTGAAACACCGCAAGTTTTGAAATTCATCTTGGATTTTGAAGCTCAGCTTTGCCACCTAAATTTTGATTTGGGGTAAGTTTTTCAACATCTGTGCTCCACTTCCCAATTCTGTGAAATGGAGATAAAAACACCTTCTCTAAAATGCTGTTGTGAGGACTAAATGTGAGTATAGATAATGCACCCAATACAATTCTTGACCCATAGCAAGCATTCAATAAATCGTAGCTATTAATAAAACTTCATTTGTTACCAATAGTCTACTAAGACTCTAAATCAGACTGGCCTTTCTCCTGAATAAAGGCAAATTGGAAATGTAACACTGTATCTAAAATCCTTGAGGCTGCAACAATAAGGGAAGAAAATTAAGGGCAGAGAATCAGACTGCAAAAGGGGGCGAGGAAAGTAAGGTCTGATGAAAGAAGGGGAAGCAAAAGAGGAAAGTCAGTAAAAGAGGAAGAAGCTGAAAGAGAAGCATAAAAAAGGAGGCCATACCCGCTGGGTGTGGATGTGCTCAAGAAAACAAAAGAGGAAAAGGCGTTTTCATTACCAGACCGGAATACTTGTAGTAAGATACTGGAAAAAAGATCGCACATCCCTCTGCACCACTTGGCCAATAACAGCTTGCATTTCATGAGCATTCTCTCTTTTACAAAAATGTTTACATATTTCTCATTTTGCCCTAAGAAGGACGCACCCTACAGGGCCAGCCAGGCAGATACCCTCACCATGAATTTACATTTGAGGGCAAAGAATCAAGAGGTTGACTTACCTACAGATGTGTCACTTAGCTAATTCCCATTTTTAAATCTTTAATATCATTCAGTCCTCTTCGCTGACAGCACAGTCTGGCTGGCCTCCTACAGCAGGCACGAAGTTGATCTTACTCTCCCAAACCAAAGGGAATTTAAAGTCCGTTTGGATATCAGGAAAGCACTTGCACTTAAAACAAAATACAAACTTCATTTTGAAATAATTTCAAATGTATAAGTAAATTCCCAGAACAGTACAAAGAACACTGATGTTCTTCACCCAAAAACCTTCTTGAAATTTTGCCAAATATCCCAGTTACTTCCTTCATAGGAGAAAGGTCCAATCCAGATCACTCACGGGATGTGCCGTGTCTCTCTCTCTCCTTCGGTCCAAAACAGTTGCTAGGTCCTTCCTTGAGTTTCAGAACTTTTAAAAATAGTCTATTTTTAAAATAATTTCAAGTTCACAAAAACAGGAATAGAACAAAGAACTATTTCCCTTCACCTAGATACCTAATTGTTGATCTTTAGTATTTTTCGGAACCATTTGAGAGTAAACTGTGGACCTGATGAGGCCCCTTAATCCTGCACACTCCACTGTGCATTTCCCCAAACAAGGCCCCCCCCCCTACAGGGCAACCTTCGGTCCAGAACAGTTCCCCTGTCTTCCCATCTCTCTCACCCTTGACAGTTTTAAATAGTCAAAGCTCTTTATTCTCCAGGATGACCCGGGTTGCCCTTCACTTGGGTCCATCTGATGTTTGGTCATGACCAGCCCAGTCCATGCACTCCTGACAAGAAGGGTCCATGCTCATGACAAGAAGACCCCAAGCGGTGCTGTGCCCCTCTCAGGGCTTCACAGCAGGAGACGGGGGTGTCCGACCACCCCATCACCGATGGTGGGAACCGGAATCGCCTGCACGAAGTTGTGACTGTCAGGCTTCACGGTCAAGTCGCCATTTCCTTCTCTGTAATTAATGAGTATTTTGTGGAAAAATACTATGAGACTATGCCAATATCCTGTTTTGCATCCAACCTCCGCCCACCCATCCACAGCTCCTGCCTTCCTCAACCATCACTGTGATACTCACCAAATGGTGGTTTTTCTATTTTCTACCCTCCTTCAGCATTTGTGGGTTGGCACTCTCCTATGAGCAACAGCTTTTCCTCTCCATTCCCATCTATTAACTTATCAGTATGGGTTCACTGAATCTTATATCATTTAATGACTTATAAATACATAACTATCATTATTTATTTTGATCCTCTGATTTTTCCAGATTTCACTGGTGAGACACCTTTGTACCTCCCTTTTTAGAAAACAGATTTAGTGGTTACAATTTCATGTACCAAGAAGAATGTTTGAGGCCAAAAAACTGCTTTTTCTATTTGCTTTGGGAGTTGTGAGATAACACACAGAAATCATCATGAATGTTTTCTTTTCTTTTCTTTCCAAATATCCACTAGCTGACATTCATCTTTAATTATAAATAGACCTCCTCTTAGAATCAACTGCCAGGTACTTTTCAAATTGAAATATCTATATCATCTTTTATGAAAACATGGAAGACCAAGAAAAGAATCTTTAACACCAAGTCTGTACTTCAGATTTCTTCTTTGGTTCAAGACACTCATTAATAGACCTCATATAGGCTAGAAGTCACACCAGCATCTCAACTGTGAGATAATGTGTACAAAACACCAGACCCTGTATAGATGCTCAGTAAGTGACAGCTGTTAGCTTTTGTCCTTCCACCTGCCCCAGCACTACACATCCATCCACTCCCTCCTCTGTACCACCCACTTCCATTACTAGCCTTGTCATAGTTCCATCTTTCAAGCAATAAACCTCAAAGTCATCATCAGGTCTTCCCTCTCCCTCACTTCATTGGTACACTCTGCTAGAACCAGCCTCTAGTTCAGCCTCCTGCCATTACACTCTCTCCTTCTCTCACATCACCTGCCACACCAGATTCCTCCTCCTAAACAACACAAACATGACACTCCCCAACAGAGAGGACCTCTTCTCTCTGCAGAATAAAGCTGGATCTCCAAGTCTGGCGCTCAGGGCACTTCACATTCTGGCACCAAATAATGTCTCCCTCTCATTTCATACTGCAGCCCACTGACCTCCAGACCTACAATGATTTGCTTACTTATTTGTCTATTTAAATCCACTGAAAGGCCTCGAAATATAGGGGGTGGTATACTGCTTCATCTTGTATCTCCATTGCCCAGCTCTGTGCTCAGCAAATGTTTACTGTCCTCATAAATAAAAAGGCACCTCTGGAAGACAGTTATCCATTTAGTAGAAGCGCTATGCATGAAAGAGCCAATTTTCCTGAAATTCTATTACTGACTATAGTCAGTCACACATTTGCTTTGGATAGTAGAGTATAGAGGTTATTTAGCATACTTCAGCAGAATAGGTAAAAATCTCTTTAAAACAGACATTATTTCCATGACTAACAAGAAAGCCCACTGAATGAAATATTTAATTATCATCCTCAATCCTGAACATGCCAAGTTTTGGGGGGGCTTAATGGTTAACTCTGCTTTTCAAGTGGTGATTTGCATCAACTGTTTATTTGATGGTCAGATGTATGTGTTGACCTGGCAACAGTCTCCAGTCTCCAGTTAGTCAAACATTAATCTAGGTGTTGCTATGAAGGTATTTTGTAGATGTGATCGAAGTCCATAGTCAGTTGAGATTATCCTAGACAATCTGGGCAGGTGTGATTCAATCAGTTGAAATGCCTGAGGAGTGGGGCTGGGGCTTCCCTGAAGAAGAAATCCCACCTGTGAACAGCAGCTTTGCCCTGCGCCCAAGAATTCCAACCTGCTTGCCCTTCCTGACCACCAGCCCTACAGATTTCATACCTCCCTAACCACCCCCCTCCATCAGGTAAGCTGACTCCTGCAATAAATCTCTTCTCTCTTATTGGTTCTGCTTCTCTGCTAGAACCCTGACCAGTACAGTCTACTTCCAGAATAAAGCGGGGAAGAGGGTGCAACAACTGAACAGTTAACAAGATCTAAATTAGGCTTTCACGGTATTGCTTCATTGTGGAGTGGGAAGTATGCAAGTCCTAGAATACCAGATACCTCATATTCAAACATAAGTACAAATACACATAACATATGGCATGGCTTCTGTGCACTCACATTCATTATACATTCACTTGGCAAATATTTGTTATGAAAGGCACTGGAGAAAGATAGTGAGCCAGACAGGCATAGTCCCTGCTCTCAGGGAGTGTGCAGGCTAGTAGGAGAATCAGTAATTATACAAATACTGATTTAATGATATTTATGATGACTGCTAGGAAGTGCAGGATACTGCTGGCATATTTAATAGGGGAATCTAACCAGCTGGGGAGGGCATTTGGAAATGTCACTGTGGAGCGATACTGAAGCTAAGGCTGGAAGGGTAAGTAGGCAGTAGGCAGGCAGAGCTTAAGAAGAAGAGCACTGCAGGCCCAGGGAACCGGCTACACAAAGCCTCTATCCAGAAACGGATCTGGATGAGTCCAAGCACCTGAAAGATGGCCAGCAAGTCTGAGCTGTTGTGAACCAGAGATGGAGAGCCTACAAGATCAAATGGCCACACTAATGAAAGTCGTTGGTCTTCAGCAGTGGGTTATCACTGCACGCTTTAAAGCAGAGAGTGACATGATCAGATGTGTGCTTGAACTCTTTCCTAGCAGCTGTGCATAACGTGGAAGGAGGGAAACTGGATTTGACAAGGGCAGTTAGGAGGCTTTTGCTATAGCACAGGAAGGAGACACTGGGGCAGGGACAAGCGCAGTGTGACAGGGATAGAGACAAATGGGTTGGGAAAGAATCAACAGGACATGGAGTTGTGCTGGACTATTTGCCAAAGTGAGGAGCCAGGACAGGGCAGAGAGGGCAGGTGAGAGAGGGCAGATTCAGGAGAGAAGATGAACGTTCTGTTTGAGGGGAGCACAAGTTTGCAATTCCTGTAAGATACCCACGTGGAAATGTGCATCTGGAACTCAGAGGATACCTGGTCCAGGTAAATAAATGTGGGAATTGCTAGCACAGTCCAGCTGGGTGAGGTCAAACGGGGAAGGAGGATCGAGTGCGGGGAAGGCCTAGGACAGAGCCCCGCAGCACTGGCATTTTCAGTGGGTGGAAATGAGCCTGAAGAGCAGGGATGCATAGGACCCTCGGGCACAGAGGGCACATTCATCTATACAAAACACTCCTCCATGAGCTAGTTCAGCCTCCACGCTCAAAAGGGTGCACATTTTCACTGAAAAGGAAATAACTAAGGGCCAAGGTAACAACTCAGGGGAAAACCCAATTTTGATAGACACGAATAATTTCCAGTAGGGTGTTTTCTACAATGGATACCACCTCCCTGATTACTGTCTGCAATAGCTATTCAGTCTTTGGGTCAAACTGTACTTTTCCAAAGTCACGTCTTATTAACATGAATTGCTTGGCCCTTTATGTATAATTAGTTCAGGCAATTAGTTGTAAGGCTCACATTGGAACACACTGCTTTAATCTGCTGAAAATCACTAGGTGTCACATTATTCTAAGAGTTTCTCACTTGAAAGAAAACATTGAACCAATAGGAAGTACTAATTTAAAAGCTCTGAGAAGAGCGCCCCAGCCTGCAAAAGAACCACACGAATTAGTGCAAGCTCAGTGACTAAAAGAATTTAGGCTCCGGGAACAGGCATATTTAAATTAAAATTGCACCTTCTCAGACTAGGGATGCTTCTTGCCTTAATCCCCTCCACTAGTACAAGAAGAGCATGTCGGAGAAAGCTCTACAGTGTGTGACTTGTGAGGTGGCCTCATTACAGCCGATTACACAGGCCTAGCAGGGGCCCACAGACCTGGCAGTCACAACAGCATGTGGCACAAGTAGGAGCCTAATGAATATTTGATGAGTACATTTTTCCTCCTTTGTGTGTTGTTACAAGGCAGTCCCCAACTTACCAATGGAACTTAGGCCCAAAAGTTGGTTTTTCAAATCTACTACTTGAAACTTGGAACATACTTTCCTTAAAAATTGTGTTGCAGCACTGGCCAGTGTGGTTCAATTGGTTGGAACGTTGTCCCATAAACTGAAAGGTCGTGGGTTTGATTCCCCGGCAGGGCACACGCCTAGGTCTCGGGTTCCATCCCCCGTCTGGGCACCTACGACAGGTCCCCAGTCAGAGCAGGTACAAGGGGCAACAGATCGATGTTTCTCTCTCACACTGATATTTCTCTCTCTCTCTCTCTCTCTCTCTCTCTCTCTCTCTCCCCCTTCCTCTCTAAAATCAATAAGCATGTCCTCAGGTGAGAATTAAAAAAAATATTATAAAAGGTGGGGCCCAGGCCATGTGCTAAACCATCAGAGTTAAAGTAGACTTCCCAACCTTCCATGGCAAAAATATGTAAGTAAGTTAAGGAAATTGAGAAAAGGTGCTTATCCTGAATGATGCAGGTGGGTCCTAAATGCAATGTGTCCTTATAAGACAGAGGCAGAGGGAGTTTTGTCACAGGCAGAAAAGGAGAAGACAGACACAGAGGGAAGGGTGATGTGGCTGCAAGCCAAGGAAGACCAAGGAATGCCGGCAGTCTGGAAGCTGGAGGAGGCAGGGAATGGATTCCCTCCTAGGGCCTCTGGAAGGAGAGTGGCCCTACCGACCCCATGATTTCAGCCTAGTGCAACCAATTTTGGACTTCTGACCTACAGAACTATGAGAGAATAAATCTGTGTTGTTTTAAGCCACCAAGTTTGTGCTGATTTGTTGCAGCAGCCATAGGAAATGCCACCCCACCATGCTATCTGCGACGCCCCAGGCATATCACTTTCTCTTTAAAGAAAAACTCAGCTCCTCTACAGCAGAGAGTTGGTAGAAAGGTTACTAAACCTTTGATAACTGAATTAAATTCTTCTGTAAGTGATTCAACATGAATTGAATTTCCTAACCCTCTCCTCGCCTTGAAAACCAGAGGAAGATAAGGAAGATACACAGTGTCACCAAGTACACAGGTGTCACTGCCATGGCTTCATGGTTTTGTGCTCTGACATTGTGTCCCACTGGTCTACTAGACACAGAGGAAAACTATCAAGTGGTGACTCCCATTTTCACACGCTGCTTGTGGGCTCAGTCTCACTGCTATTTTTCACTTCACAATCCCTGACCACACGGTATCACATAGTCTAAGGTCTCACTTTCCTTTGTGTTAACATAATATACAAAAGCTTTTTACCCATGCAAGAATCAAAGAAGGATCTTTTTCTACCTGTTAGAAAATACTTTAATCTATTATACATGACAAAATTAGATTCTGACTTTCTCAAGATAAATCCTAATAGCATGGTTATTATATATTATATTAATGAAAGAACTGTGGAAAAATTAGATGCATAATCTGATTAACCAGCTTGCTGAACATGCTTGAATAGCTGAAGGTTGTATACTGACTCAATTGTGACTAGTTTTAACATTTTGATATGCAACGTTAAAAGATGGCAAAATTAATACTTCTTTGCCCAGCTTTTGATACTTCTATAGCCAAGAGCCAAATGCTTCCAAAGTGTGACAAATGATTGTTCTAATTAAAACTGATCAAACACTTAGCTGTGCTGCTTAGTGGTTTAATGTCCTTAAGAGGATTAGACAAACAATTCCGGAAATACACAAAGCCATCATTGTTTGTTAATGAATATCAGATCGAAATAATAAAGCACTTTGGTGTTTAAATAAGTGACTACACGGAACTTCTCGTTTGTTCAGCGACTGACTTAAAAATGGCTTGGATCTAAGTATTGGAAATAACTTCTTGTTCTGCTGCTTGGTGTTTTTGCTCTCTTCCAGTGGTTTTGATTATAAGACCTTTAATACTGTCTATTTTACCAGTGTTTTCCTTTGTGATGAGAACTCTTTATGTCTTGTTTAAAAGTCTTTGCTGACTTCCTTTGTTTTACATTCTCAGATTCACAATCAATCTGGAACTGTCATTAGAGGCCTAGGACTAATCAGAAGAGCAGGTAGAAGTCTGAGGACTTCTTTCCCCCACATCACTTTTGCTGACATCATCCAGGGCTAACTCCACTCTCCCTTGTTTCTTTCAAGGCTATTTCAGCCATTGTCAACACCACAGAGACCTTAAATCCTCTGAACTCTTCTTTCTTCTCATTCTTGCATTCATCTTCTTTCGTCTTTGACTACTTCCTTCCTGATCTAGTTAATCATGAGCTGTCACAGCAAACTCCCTTTTTAGCACCCTCCCTTCCCCAGTCACTTACTCAACACAATCTCAGTCTTGGCGAGAAAGTAGTATGGTTTTGAAGCTGCAGGGAACTGGGCTTGTAATCTGATTATACAATTTACAAGCTGTAGGACTCTGGCAGTCACTTGACATTTCTATTTTCTCATCTGCGGTATTGAGAAGGGCTGGGGCTGAGGGGGAGGGGATGTGGGGTGGGACTGGAGAAGGCTTATCAATAACAACACCTTTTGGGCCTACTGCGGGGAAGAGAAGTAATGTATGTCAAGACCCAGGCACAGAGCAGGCACTAAACAAACAAGAGCTAAAAAAACAAAAAGAGCCATCAATCAATTAAACCACTGGTCAACTCACTCAGTTGCTCTGAACATCACTGGAGACTTACCACCTCAGGCAGGCTTCCCCATCCAACACGGTGACCGGGTAAACTTTCGCTGCAACCCCTCCAGGCCTCTATTTCACTCTGCTCTCTGCCTCCTCACTCTCATCAGAACCAGGGGGCAATCCCACTTCTGGTCGAGATGAAATAACAAGGATGGAACTTACCTTCCTATCTGAAACAACCAAAAGGTGGACAAAACATATGAAGAAATGGTTTTCAAGACACTCTGAGGCAACAAAAACTTATCTCTCAAAGACAGGAAAGTGAGGTGAGTCCTAAGATTATACCAGCTCGCTCTCTTGAGTTCGCATCCAAGGCACAGGGAGGGGGAAGCCAGGCAGGCACCAGCAGACTACTGAGCTGAGAATCCAAGATGACCAAGGCAGCTGTAGTTTGAAGGAAATAAGAGAGGCTCACAGAGAGAATTCTGGAATTGTGCAGAGATTTCTCCTCAAGAATTCAGCTGGGTCCTGCTCACAGGTGTAAGGAAACTAGAGGCTGGAGAAAGAACCACCAGGAAGGATTAGAGATTACAGTGCAGTGCCCTCACTCGCACAGAACCAAGAACAGTGCCCGCTCGCCCGCCAGGGTGGAGCACCTCTTTACTCAGGGACCCTGGACAGAGTGCACAGAGGAATCTTGCCCAGTCCTGAGGACTAATTAGCCCTAAATTAAATAGTCCCACCTAAAATATGTTAAAGCAAGATCTAAAGGAATGTATTTCCAAGTACAATCCTAAACAAAGCTCAAGAATATTAATAGGAATTTTAAAATATCCAGCCCCCAACCAGTTAAACTCCCAATATTTGGCATCCAATAAAAAATTGCCAGGTTTACAAAGAAGCAGGAAAATTTGACTCATAATAAGGAAATAAATCAATAAATCCTAACCCAGAGCTGACAGAAATATTAGAATTAGCAGATGAGGACATTAAAAGCTAAAATTGTATTTTGTATGTTCAAAACATTAGAGAAATGGAAGACATTTCAAAAGACTCAAATACTGCTTCTAGAGATGAAAACTACAAGATCTGAGATGAAAAATACATTGCACGAGGTTAATATTTTAGACATTGCCAATGAAAAGATTACTAAATGTGAGGACAGCAATAATAACTATACCTGCTGAAAACAGACAGAAAAAAGAGTTTCTTAAAAAACTGAACAGATAATCAGTGAGCTACCACTTCAAGGAGTTTAATATACTGGTAAACAGAGTCCCCCTAAGGGAAGGAAAAGTAGAGAAGAGATAGGAAAAAATATTGAATTCATGGCAGAAAAATTTCAAACTTTCTTGAAAACTAACACTCTACAGATCCAGGAAGCTCAATAAAACCCAAGCACAAAAGACATGAAGAAAACCACATCATGGCACAACCTAATCAAACAGCTCCCCACCAGTCATTAAGAGCCAATCTTTCAAACAGCCGGTGGGGACGGGGGTGGGGTACACAATATGTACAAAAGTAAGGATGACAGCTGATTTCTCACTGGAAACAATGTAAGTGGGAAGCACCATCTTTAATATACTAAAAGAAAACAATACTGTCTACTCAGATCTTCATATCCGAAAGAAAACCATACTTACTCTCTACTCAGATTTTTACATCTAATGAAAATCGCTCTCAACACTGATGGCAAAACAAAGATATTTTCTGACACGCAAATGCTGAAAGAATCCATCTCCACTAGTCACAGGAAATACTGGCCCCCGGGACAAGAGAACCCACAGCACAGCGCCTCTGAACTGGGTGCAGAGCCTGGGTGCCTCACACGCCCCTGGGCTTGCTGGGCCAGAAAAGAGCTAGGGGCTGTGAATGAAAAAGGGGCTACGCAATAAACCCGCCAAGCTCAGGGGGGCACAGAAAGGCCTGAGAAAGAAGCTCAGTGACCAAAAGTAACCACACAGGATGGTCTGATCACAAACTCATAACTGAGCAGATCACAGAGGGTAATCATGTCCTAGGACTATAGCTTCCTTAGCAAAGGCCAACCTTTACCTTCTGTGAGCTCTGTCCATTGTTCTCATGCATCTAGGATAACATACCTTTGCAATGTCAAAGTAATTTCCTTTTCCGGCCCCTCAAAGGCATCACCGCAGGCACCAGAGCACAGACCACAGAAGCTCTCAGTGCTCCCCACAGAGCATCCCTCCGTGCTGTAAATGTTAACTGTGAACTATCCTGGACCCACCAAGGTAAGAGTGGTCTGTTTCTCCAATTTGCCTTTTATCCAATCCTAGAGATTTCCGCACTTTGCTTTCTCCTGCCCCCTTAATCCACCACCAATGGATTTCATGCAACCCTCCTTATATCTCCTCCTTTGATTGTAATGTATAAAATAAGCTGCAAAACTGCCATTCTCTGGAGTATTTTCTCAATTTGTTAAGATTTTGCTTCATGACAAGTAAACCTGTCTCAAATAAACTCATAAAAATTCTAAAATAATAAGGAATACCACTGGTCCCGTCACCATTTTCTCTACATTTGTATAGATATCAGCAAATCGACCCTAATGTGTTCCATGAACCAGGTCAGGGCAGCTTAGCCACCAGGCACCCGCTGGTCCACACAAGTCTAGCACTGGCTCCAACCCTCCCTCAACCTCTCAGAACCTCAGTTTTCCTCATCTTTAGAATGAGGAAGGAAGACCAGATGGTTTTTCAGTTTTTTTCAGTGACTCAGCAATGCTGAAAAGGCTAATGTGCTAGTCAAGTCTTCAGGTATTGAGACACAAAGAGCATATAATGGCAGATACTTCTGGCATCTGTTTGTCACAAAATATTCTCAAAGTAATCCGAACCATTATCGTGAAGAATGGCCATTCCTTCCCTCTTGTTATCATTCCAATTTTATGACTACCAACGGCAAACTCTTGACATGGCCTACCAACATATATTTTTAACTGAGGTAACACTGGTTTATAACATGACTTAAATGTCAGGTGTACACACTGTGATTCCACATCAGTACGCACTGTTGCAGCATGCTCGCCAGCACAGGTCATCTGTCACCACGGAACGGTCCCCCTTCCCCCAATATTTTCTGTGAATAGAGTACTAACTATAATTACCTTAAAATCAGAAAGATGATTTTAATCTTAATTCTCAATAAAATCACATACAATTTTAGCACATAATTTTAGGAGTATTTCTCTAATGGCTTTCTGGAATTCGTAAAGAAAAATCCATCTATTTTAGAAAGAAAACTCCAAGAAATTATGAAAAATAGCATAAAATTATCAAGTATCACCACCCCCCCACAACACACAGTCGTACCTTTTGGCACAAAGCACCTTTAGATGCAGTATCACCATCCAAGTTTCATATTTAAACTAAAACTTGGGGGAAGGTTCATGAGCTAATGTATAGGGACAACACTCTACCACTACCCTGGAAAGGAGATTACGAATTTCCTGGTTCAGTGCAGTCATCACACCCATGCCTGCAGAGGGGAAAGGAAGGAAGTTCTCATGATTTCTGGGTAGTTTTGAAAGTATCCGAAAAAACAGAACCTTGCTTGCATTTAACTCATAAGTCACTGCTTTGCAGAAAAATGTCAAATGGCCTGTTTTAAACCAAAAAATACCAACTAAAGAGCTCCAGCATCTCCAACTTAAAGAAATACATTTTAATCTTTGTTCACTTTATTCCTGGCTCTGAAAAATCTAATCCTTAAACCTCATCATTTCACATTACATGGTCATGTCACCCAGAATAATGAGGCATTCTTCGCAGAGTTTTAAAGAATATTTATTACACAGAGAAATAAATAATTGTCAGATAGCTACCCTCTAATGGACATTTGAGAATAGAAGCGCGGCACTGCTTTGCCAAATGTTTTCCTTTAAAGCTTAAGGGAAAAACTCTACAAGTTTTTTTCTTCAGTGCTCCCAGATTAGAGTGTAAATACAAACTAAGGAAACCTATAATTACCATTTATAATAGCAAACAATGTACAGTGTAATTTTATACAAATCAATGAACAAAAATTATATATTCAACACCACTTATTGAATGGCCACTATGTACAAGCCCTGTGATGTGGGAGTTATAAAGATGAATAAATAGGGCTTTCTATTGCTATGAAAAGCTCTTTAATAGCATTAGTTTTGGGGATTTAACGGGTGAAAATAAAAAACAACCGTAATGGTCATCAGTCCCACTGAGGACCCCAGCCCGTCTGAGCAGTCAGTCACTCAAAGGCAGCTCACAGCTGAAGACTCAATATCAGAGCGAGTCAGGGAACCAAAGAATATAGCCCCAAACACAGGCAGTGAAATCAGTCTGTTTTCTTCCAAAAAGACACAGAAAAACACTGAGAAGCAAAGACATAAGCATCCTTAGGAGCAACTCAACAGAAATATTAAGTGTGTGGAAGGAGTAAGCTTGGGGGTTGGGGGCGAACAGGAGAAAGGAGGGAAAAGAATGTCACCCTATTGTGACGTGTATAATGTGCTCCTATGTATAAAGCGCACTCACGTTTTTGGCCCAAACTTTTAGGGAAAAAAATCTTTCGTTTAAATTTTTTAAATCAATCAATCAATCAATCAATTATTTATTTATTTATTTATTTATTTATATTTAGATACTTTTTTGTATTATAAAGGAATTTTTGCATTTACTTTTTAACATATTACGGTACAAGAAATTCTTTGTAACAAATAATTACAAAACATAACAACAGATACAAGGTACAAGAAATTTTATATATAGATAGATATGGAATTAGTACTACCCATGTATATGAGAGATCCTTATTATTCCCTCAAAAATTTGCACAAAAAAGTGTGCATTATACACAGCAAAATAGGCTAGTTTGTATTTGTTTAAAGCAGAATTTTCATACAAAGCCAAAAATTTAAAAGCTGCCTTAAAAAACTGACACAGGGAAACTCTCAATGATTTTAGAAAACTGGGTTTTATGTTTGTTTCTTTTAATCACCACTTGAGACTAATACTTTGGTCATATTCCCTACCTGCCAGATAGTACTTACACTCTGAAGACAGGAAAACCACAGCAAGCAGTTCAAAGTCCCAAGTGTTCCATGGAAATATGCTACGGTTTTCTCTCAGAAAGTTTTAAAAAATCATAAATTATCATTAAGTAATAGTCACTAAATACCAGCAATGTATTCAATGTCAGGTGAGTTAAAGTTAAATTTGAAAAAAGGTTTTCATTTAAATATTTATCCATTAACTTACAGACTAAGAACCAATTTCATTCTCAACGGCTACTTTCGCGGTCATGGGTTTGCTGCTACTACTTCTGTGACAGCCATGATCCCCAAAAACTCCCGCTGATACTGGGCAGTTTTTACTGCGGGCCGAAGAGCACAGGACGCTGGACACAACAGTCTGAAAGTTGGGCCCTAATACCATCCCCATAGCACAGTTAAGGAAATCACTTTGGCAAGTTACTTAACTTCCGTGTGCTTCAGTTTTCTCATCTAAAATGGAGCGAATAGCCCTGGCTGGGTTGCTCAGATGGTTACAGCATCATTCCATACATGGAAAGGTTGCGGTTTCAATTCCAGGTCGGGACGCATACCTAGGTTGTGCGTTCACTCCCCTGTTGGAGTGTGGAAGTGCATACGGGAGGTAACTGATCCATGTTTCTCTCTCACATTCGTATTTTTCTCCCTCTCTCTCCCTTCCTTCCTCCCTCTTTAAAATCAATAAACATATCAGGTGAAGATTTAAAAAATAAAATAAGATAAAATAGAGCTAATGATAGTACTAACCAACAGCATTATCACTGAGGACTAAATAAATGAGTCAATTCAAATAAAAATGCTTAGAACAATGCCAGACACAATAAACTGCAGATGCATAAGCTAGGACTGTGTCTATATTCAGTACTTACAGGCGATTCCTTTTACAAAGCCTTCTCATACATTCTTAGTGGGAGTAAAAAGTGATCTTTTAAAAATGTATGAAGGGTCAGGTTGTTAAAGAATACATGAGAAAACCCCAAAAGTGTCCCTATCCCTTAGTCCTCAATTCAGCCACTCTAGGGGGTCATCACAGTTGTACATAAAGACCTCTACACAGAGCCATTCTGAAAATGCCAAAAAAACCCACCTAACTATGCAACCAGCATTAAGTCAAACATGGCATGCACTAGCATTAAGAATAACATGGGGGACTTCCGGCCAAGATGGAGGCATAGTTAGACACACTTTGCCTCCTCGCACAACCAAAAGAAGGACAATAACAATTTAAAAACAAAAAACAAGCAGAGCTGACAGAAAATCGAACTGTAGGGAAGTCCAACAACCAACGAGTTAAAGAAGACACATTCATCCAGACCGGTAGGAGGGGCGGAGATGGGCAGCCAGGAGGAAAGGACTCCAGGCAAGACTACAGCTGTAAGACCAGGAGACAGACCTACAACCTAGGGTTTCAGTGTGGGGAAATAAAGCCTCAAACCACTGACTGAAAACATCCGTGGGGGTTGAGGCGGCAGCAGGAGAAACTCTCAGCCTCACAGGAGAGCTTGTTGGAGAGACTCACAGGGTCCTAGAACGTACACAGACCCACCCACCCGGGAAGCAGCATTGGAAGAGCCCAGTTTGATTGTGGGTAGCGGGAGAAGTTACTGAAATCTGGCAGAGAGTGGAGCAAGCTGCATTGTTCCCTCTCAGACCCTCCCCGCCACACAGCGTCACAGTGCAGTGATGTGGGTTGCCCCGCCCTGGCAAACACCTAAGGCTCCGCCCTTTATGTAACAAGACCCCAAAAATGGTCCAAATGAAAGAACAGATCAAAGCTCCAGAAAATATACAACTGTGGGACAAAGAGATAGCCAACCTATCAGATGCACAGTTCAAAACACTGGTAATCAGGATGCTCACAGAATTAGTTGGATTTGGTCACAAATTTGATGAAAAAACGAAGGCTATGCTAAGTGACATAAAGGAAAATGTACAGGGAACCAATAGTGATGGGAAGGAAACTGGAACTCAAATCAACAGTGTGGACCAGAAGGAAGAAAGAAACATCCAACCAGAAAAGAATGAAGAAACAAGAATTCGGAAAAATGAGGAGAGGCTTAGGAACCTCCAGGACATCTTGAAACGTTCCAACATCTGAATTATAGGGGTACCAGAAGGAGAAGAGGAAGAACAAAAAATTGAAAACTTATTTGAACAAATAATGAAGGAGAACTTCCCTAATCTGGCAAAGGAAATAGACTTCCAGGAAGTCCAGGAAGCTCAGAGAGTCCCAAAGAAGCTGGACCCAAGGAGGAACACACCAAGGCACATCATAATTACATTACCCCAGATGAAACAGAAGGAGAGAATCTTAGAAGAAGCAAGAGATAAAGACACAGTTACCTACAAGGGAGTGCCCATAAGACTGTCAGCTGATTTCTCAAAAGAGACCTTACAGGCAAGAAGGAGCTGGAAAGAAGTATTTGAAGTCATGAAAGGCAAGGATCTACATCCAAGATTACTGTACCCAGCAAAGCTATCATTTAGAATGGAAGGGCAGATAAAGTGCTTCTCAGATAAGGTCAAGTTCAAGGAGTTCATCATCACCAAGCCCTTATTATATGAAATGTTAAAGGGATTTATTTAAGAAAAAGAAGATCAAAAATATGAACAGCAAAATGATAGCAAACTCACAGTTATTAATAACCACACCTAAAACAAAAACAAAAGCAAACTAAGCAAACAACTAGAACAGGAACAGAACCACAAAAATGGAGATCACATGAAGGGTTATCAATAGGGGAGTGGGAGGGCAAGGGAAGGGGGAAAGGTACAGAGAATAAGTAGCATAAATGGTAGGTAGAAAATAGACAAGGGGAGGGTAAGAATAGTATGGGAAATGTAGAAGCCAAACAAGTTATATGTATGACCCATGGACATGAACTAAAGATGGGGAATGTGGGAGGGAGGGGGTGTGCAGGGTGGAGGGGAGTAAAGGGGGAAGAATGGGACAACTGTAATAGCATAATCAATAAAATATATACAAAAAATAAAATAAAGAGCCTGAATTAGTAATCAAAACACTTACAAAAAAAGAATAACATGGGGTAGTCTGCATCTATTAAAAATGAAATTTAGTCACAGAGACAGTAAAAGGACAGTAAAGCTGGAGGCCACGGGTTGGGGGAAGGAGGGAGGAAAAGGTGGAGCACAGAGGATTTTTAGGCACTGAAACTAGTCTGTATGATACTGTAACGGTGGATACACGCCATCATATATTCGTCAAACCCATGAAATGTACACCACCAGTAGTGAACCACAGTGTATACCATAGACTGTGGATGAGATGGCAGGTCAGTGAGGATCTGTCAGCTGTAATAAATGTTCCCCTCTGGTGTGGAGTTTCTATGGTGGAGGGTGGGCTTGTCTGGGGGAAGAGGTTATATGAGAAAGCTCTGTACTTTCTGCTCTATTTTGCTACAAACCTAAAAATGCTCTAAAAATACTAGTCTATTTAACACATAAAATTTAGGAGAATAATCAATGACACAAGAAATATTCATGATACATTGCTGAGTAAAAGAAAGCAATTTGTAAACAATTGAAGAAATATATCCAAACAATGAAAATTAGTTTCTAGGAACAATATTAAAATATGTTTCTGTATTTTACATTTTTTAAAAAAGAACTCGTATCACTTTAACTATGGGTAAAATTTTCAGGACTTTCCTTTAAAATATCACCTAGGACTTCTGGTCAAGATGGCAGCATAGGCAAATACAGCTCACCTCCTCACACAACCACATCAAAATTACAGCTAAACTATAGAACAACCAACCATCACTCAGAACTGTCAGAAATTGAGTTGAATGGAACTGTGACAACTACAGAATTAAAGAAATCACATCCATTCAGACTGGTAGGAGGGGCAGGGACATGGAACAAATTGGTCCCACATCCATGTGTGGTTGATAAAAATTTGGGAGGGATATAACTCAGGAGCGAAGAGTCCCAGCCCCACATCAGGACCCCCAGCCTAGGGCTCCAATGCCAGAAAAATAAGTCCCTTAAATTCTGGCTGCAAAAAACAGTGGGAATGAGTCAATGGAAGAAACTGCTGGAATCCAAAGCAGTTTCCCTTAAGGAACTCACACATGGACTTACTCAGACTCATTCCTCCTGAGCTCCAGCACTGGGGTAGCAGCCTGAAAGGCACCAGCGGCATGCAGGGAGAAAGTGAATTGTCTAGCATCGAGGGATGGGGGACAGCTCTTTTCAGACAGAAAGGCAGGCAGAGGACTTTTCTGAACCTTTCTCCCTCAGAGCCACAGAGCCAGAAGGTGGGTGCCATATCTGAGACTCCATCACCCTGGCTAACACTGTTAGCCCCTGAAGATCCCCTGAGATTCCATCCACCCAACTTATGGGCCCACCCAAGCTGTAAACAGTGGCTTTTCCATATGAATGGCTGGTCTTGGCTTATACTTCACAACTTCCTAAAGCCTATCAAACAAGCAAGAGCCAGCCTCAGTGAGCCCTCAGTCCCAATACGTATTGTTAAGTGGCCCTAGGCCTGGCACTAGCAGCAGCCAGCCTAGACTCACAGCTTGGCTTCAACTGGGAATCTCCAAGCCCAGCACGAGTAGCAGCCATCTCAGATTGATTTATAGCTCAGACATGGGAGTCCCAGGCAGAAAACCCATGGGGGCTGACCTTGGCCTGCACCACCTGGGAAAGCGCAGGGTCTGCACATCCAGTGGACTACTACAGACTATGTCAGAGCACCACCACCTTGTGCCTGCACAGTTGATCCTTCACAGGGGGCAGATTGGTGTCAGTTGTTACAGTCAGGCCTTGTAGTTGACTGGCCTGGGTAAATCCCTCCCATTGATCTGCGAACAGCAATCAAGGCTCAATTACAAAAAGAGGGTGTACTCAGCCAACACGAAGGATGCACTTCAAGTACCCAGCTTGAGGAATAGGGGAGGCTGTACCACTGGACCCTGCAGACACCTACTACATTAGGCCACACTACCAAGACAGGAAGTCATAGCAGCTCTGTTCCTAATATATAGAAACAGTCACAGGGAGGCTGCCAAAATGTGTAGACAAGAAACATGGCCCAAATGAAAGAACAGATCAAAACTTTAGAACTAAACATAATGGAAATAAACAATTTATAAAATGCAGAGTTCAGAACAATGGTTATAAGTATGCTCAAGGAACTTAGTGAGGACCTCAACAGCATAAAAAAAGATCCAGGCAGAAACGAAGGATATGCTAATTGAAACAAAGAACAATTACAGGGTAACAACAGTAGAGTGGATGAAGCCAAGAATCAAATCAATGATTTGAACGAGGATAGTGTAAGCAGCCTCTGGGACACTTCAAGCATGCCAACATTCACATCACAGGAGTGCCAGAAGGAGAAGAGGAAGAGCAAGAAATTGGAAATCTATTTGAAAAAATAATCAAAGAAAACTTCCCTAATTTGGTGAAGGAAATAGACTTACAAGCCCTGGAAGCACAGAGTACAAAAAAATTGCATGCAAAGAGGCCCACTCCAACACACATCATAATTAAAATGCCAAAGGTTAAAGATAAAGAGAGAATCTTAAACGCAGCAAAAGAAAAGCAGTTATTTACCTACAGGGGAGTTCCTAAAGACTGTCAACTGATTTCTCAAAAGAAACTTTGCATGCTAGAAGGGATTGGCAAGAAATATTCAAAGTCATGAAAAGCACAAACCTACAGCCAAGATTGCTATACTCAGCAAAGCTATGATTTAGAATTGAAGGGCAGATAAAGAGCTTCCCAGACAAGAAAAAACTAAAGAAGTTCATCATCACCAAATCATTATTCTATGAAATATTAAAGGGACTTATTTAAGAAGAATATCAAATCTATGAATAATAAAATGGCAAAAATACATATCAACAATTGAATCTAAAAAACAAACTAAGCAAACAAGAAGAGCAGAGACAGAATCATGGATATGGAGAGTGGTTTTTTTTCCCCCTCTCTTTTGGTTGCTAAATGCGAGGGGGTGTGTGGGAATCGGTGAATAGGTGAGGGCATTCAGAAGTACAAATAGGAAGTTACAGAACAGCCATGGGGATGTAAAGTACAGCATAGGAAATAGAGGAGCCAAAGAATCTATACCCATGACCCGAGAATGTGAACAATGGTGGGAGGATTGCCAAAGGGAGTGGAGGGTGCTGGGTTGCATGGAGCAAAGGGTGAAAAATTGGGACAACTGTAATATCATAATCACAAAATATAATTTAAAAAAGAATAATAAAAAAATAAAATGTTATCCAGTTTTCAATTTAGTTTTTGAAAAAAAGCATATATGTAAATAGGAAAGAAACAATGGCTGACATGAATGATACTCCTAACATCTCCATAACCCTACCAAAAAACTCACCAATTACTTAAAATCCTGTATCTTATTATGCATTTGTTCCACAAATACTTACAGATGACCCATCCTAGGTCCTGGGAATACAGCCGTACCTAAGGCAGACCCTGAGAACAGGAAGATGACAAAAGCAAATGAACACATATGTGAGATGTTCTCAGATTGGGGTGTGCTGCAGGTGGAGGACGTACTTCAGGGAGGCCTGGGGAAGGGCTCTCTGATATTCGAGATGACACATGAAAGGTAAGGAGAAGCCCATCAGGCAAAGTGCAGGAAGAGTATTCTAAAGAAAAAACAAGTGCCACGGCCCTGCAATGGGAATTACCCAGGGTTATTTAAAGAATGGCAAGGAGGCCAGTGTGGCTGGTGATTGGTGAAAGTTGGGTGTTCAACTCTGCATCTAAAATCAACTTTGTCTAAAATAATTGGTTAGAGCCCAGGCTTCAGGACCAGACGGACTGAGTTCAAATCCAGCTTGGTCACTTCCTACAAATAGGACAGTGAGCTGGTCACCTCCTCTCTGGACCATGGCCTCTTCGTCTGTAACGTGGAAGTAATGGATCTACTCCAAGAACAGCTGCAACGCTTTAAATGACCGGATGATCATCTCAAATGTTTAGGAGAACACTTGGCAGTCAAAAAATGCAAGAGAATGCTAGTTAGTCTTGAAAGTGATCTTTAAGGAATCCAACCTCCTAGAAATTTCAGTGTGTTTGAATCACATCAATATAAATAGACTATATCCTATGACCTGATGCTTTTTCAGTTATATGTCATGTTCAGAAATTCTATTACATATTATTTTCTCAAGAAAAGCCAATGAATCACTAGCCCAATCTCTCTAACCCCAAGAAGATGAGGGGAGAATGCTTTTCATGGTCTCTCTTTGACTTTTCTATAATATTAGGATGAGAGCCCATTTATCCTCCTAGAAATTCTTTCCTCTCTTGACTTGAGGACATGATTCTCTGTCTTTTGCCTATTTATCTACCTGTTCTTTCTCTACCTCAGATATCTCCTATTCTTCCCATTTCCTAAAATTGTCATCAGTTCCTAATTTTTATCCATGCCCCTCTTACCCACAATACCTCCTCTGATGTTTCCCTGCCTCCAGAGGTACTCACAGCACTAAATCATATTCTTGATGTGACACTTACCTCATTACACTTTGTATTACACTAAATTATGGCTTACTTCCCCCACAGGATGGATAAGTTCTTGAGAGCAGGATTGACAGCTTAATCATCTTTCTTTCTCCCTTAAGACCTAACAAAATCTCTTGAACATAGTCATTGCTATAAGTTACTAAGTAGATAAGCACATAAAATACTTTTAACAGATTATTATCATTAAAACAGAGCTTTGAAAATACTGTTGGAAATTTTCTTATCTCTCTCACATTAGCTTTTGATTTCTAACAAGGCATAACAGACGCTAACTGTATTTACATTTTCCGTAAGTTTTTCTATTGTGAATATTAATACATCAATTTTCAATTAACATGCTAAAAATAATAACTAGCACTTATACAGCACTATGTGCCCATTCTAAGAAGTGTATATGCATTAATTCATTCTATCCTCCCAACAACCCTTTGTTGTAGTAGGTTCTATTTTTGTATTTTCCATTTCATGAATGAGGAAACTAAGGCAAAGAGTTAAGCCACTCATTCAAGGTCACACAGCTAGACAAGGCGAAACTAGGATGTGAACCCAGGCAGCCTTGGTGGACTCAGTCTGTGCTAGCAATCCCAAACCTTTCCTAAATAGCTACTCACTATAAAAAATCTATTCTACATAAGCATTTGTGAACATATTTAGAACTTTTAATGGAAACTTCCTTTTTATAAATAATATATTTTTCTGTAATATAAACAAATATATCTATATTAACTACATCAAAGTTTGGCTAAAGTACACATAAAATTTACTAATACATATTTCATTATGTCAGTTTTCCATAAAATATTACAATATCTCAAGCTATTTTACCTTACTTCTGGATGTTTAAAGGTATTACCAATCTAACATGGAATCTTGTTGACTAACTATCTTGGGAAATTTATATTTCCATATAGTTTTTTTTGTATTATGTATTGATTTTTAAATTCATAAAAACTGAAAATATTTATAAATCTGTGACATAAATCATACTAATGCTACAAACACTCGGTGTCAGAGACGACAACCATAACAATATTATAATCTTGTTGAAAATGACAACTTAATATATGATGTTAGGTTTTCAAAGGCTATATTTGGCCTTAATTTCTTACAACTAGAAAATAATCTCAATTACAAAGTCTGCTTAATTCTCAGATGTTGTTAAACTTAAGCTTTTAGGTTAATAAATCTAAATATAGTGATAGAGAATTCTACTATTAAAATACCAAGTGAATTTTTAATCAACAAAATTCTTGTTTTCCTTTTTTAATTATTATATTTTATTGATTATGTTATTACAATTGTCCCAATTTTCCCCTTTTGCCCCCCACCATCCAGCACCCCCTACTCCTTCAGGCAGTCCCCACACCATTTCAACAAAATTCTGAATATGTGATTAGCCATTGCCAGTAGGCTTGATTTCTCAGCAGTTAGTTTTTGAAGAAAAATTGTTTTGATCTTTGCCTGACCAGAAGTAAAAACATCCAAGAATGCTCAAAAGCAAAATCCTATTGACTTCAACTATAAAAGTAATTTTCCCAAACCAGACTTTATTTTGCCCTCTTTAAGGGTGCCAAGTTAAGGTACATTAGACGCCGACAGGCTCATTCCCTAGGTTGTTGCACTTGCTGTTCCATCCCCCAGGAAAGGAACTGCACCCAGATATTTTTTTTCACAACCTGCCCCTTCCACCTTTCAGGCTCAACTCAAATGTCTCTGCCTAGCAAGGCATCCTTGCCTGGCCAGTCTACCCAAAGAAGGCCAGCTCTATCCACAGCTAAGGGGTGAATTGTACCCCCCAAAGGACATGTTAAAGTCCTAACCCCCAAAATCTCAGAATGTGACTTTATTCAGCAATAGGGTTGTTGCAAGGTAATTAGTCACGATGAGGTCACATTGGAGTAGGGTCAGCCCTTAGTCCACTATGACTGGTGTTTTTACATGAAGAGGAGACACACAGACACAGAGACTCGAGGAAGAAAGCCATGTGAAGCAGGCAGGGGTGAGAGTTATGCTACCACAAGCCAAGGAATTCCCGGGGCTGAAGAAGGTAAAAGAGGCAAAGAAATACCCACCTGATTTTGGATTTCTGGCCTCCAGCTCTGTGGAGAATATGTTTCTACTATTTTATGCCACCCAATTCATGGTGCTTGTTATAGCAGCCCTAGGAAACTAATACACCCACTGCCAACAACAACTGCTCTTGACCCATCCATCAGTCACTTTTACTGTTGTCATAGTTCCTAACAGTATCTAAACCAGCAGTGTGCTTTACTGATTGTCTCTCTCATGAGAATGTCAGTTCTAACACAGCAGAGTCCTTTTCTGACTTCAAAGCACAGAGCCTGATATGTAGTAGATGCCCAAGAAATATTTTGTCCAATAAATGAGTGATCCTGAGACCAATAACAGGATTAAAGAATATCAGAATGATAATGCATTTCCAATAGTTGGAGCAACTATAAACCCTCCTATAATCTAATAGCAAAGTCTAATACCAGATTTATCTAGCACTTGAGTGAGACTTCATACCATCTTAACTATTTGGCACACTCTGGAAAATGAACCTTTGAGCAAAAGAAAAGCTGCTTCAGCAAAATGAGAGGGACGAACTCCTTACTATTTCAAAGATGTGGCTGAAATAAAATTACTTCCTGAACAAACGCTTTCTATGTGTCAGGAGAGGAGGCTTGTCTCGTGGAAAGGTAGTAGAAGCCTGACAACTGATGGAAAGAGAAATCAAAAGACCTTCAAGAAAAACAAGTCAGTTAGAGTTAAAAGAGAAGGATTCTGAGGTTATTTGGTAAAGAAGCAACGAGTGCTGCCCCACTGCCTAGCCATCTTTCCGGAAGGTATAAACATTAATGGAAATTCTTAGACTGAGTGAGTCACTAGCAACACTTCAGGGGCTCTCTGGTGTTGGGGTCTCTGCGCAATTGTTTAAAGTGAAGTCTAGTCTGAAGGAGGGGTAGATAAACATGGCTTGCCTACTTGTACAACCACAGCAAACATTACAACTAAACTACAAAATAACTATCACCCAGAATAGTCAGAAAATCAAGCGATATCAAAGTCTGAAACCAAGGAATTAGAGAAGTCACGTTCATTCATACAAGTAGGAGGAACAGAGATGCAGAGAGTGGAGATGTGGAATAGGGTTCCACAATCGCATGTGGTGGATAACAATTGGGGGGGAAAGCTAGGGAGCGAGGGATCCCAGCCCCTCACCAGATCATCCAGCCCAGGGTTCCAGCACCAGGAAGTTAAGTCCCCATAACTTTTGGCTGCAAAAGCCAATGGGGGTTGGGGCGGCGGAACAAACTGCGGGATTCTCAAGCGTCTCCTCTTAAATGGCTCACAGTGGTCTTAGGACTTCCACAGATTTACTCACTCTTGGCTACAGCACCTGGGCAGCAGCTGGAAGGGCACCAGTGGCATACGGGGAGAAACTGAAGTGTCTGGCATCGGAGCAAGTGCCAGGGGACAGCTCCCCCACTGGGAAAAACTCCAGAGGCCAAGCAGTAGTCACTGTCCCTCTTCAGAGCCCTTCCCCACACACAGCCACAGAGTGGCTACCCCATATCTGAGACTCCATCAACCTGGTTCACAGGGGTTGCCCCGTCCTGGTCCTTACCTAAAGGCATCCAATTTTTAGGTGTGCTTTCCTACATAAAGGCCACACTATTAAGACAGGGAGTCAAATCAACTCTACCTAATACACAGAAGCAAATACAGGGAGGCTGCCAAAATGAGGAGACATAGAAATATGACACAAATGAAAGAACAGAACAAAACTCCAGAAAAAGAACTAAACAAAATGGAGATAATGAACCTATTAAATGCAGAGTTCAAAACAGTGGTTATTAGGATGCTCAAGGAACTCATTTGGTACTTCAGCAGCATAAAAAAAAGGCCCAGACAGATAAAGGTTACACTAAGTGAAATAAAGAAAAAATTATAGGTAAACAGCGGAATGTACAAAGCTGAGAATCAAATCAATGATTTGGAAGACAAGGAAGAAAAAAAAAATCTATCAGAACAGCAAGAAGAAAAAAAGAATCCAAAAAAACGAGGCTACTATAAGGAGCCTCTGGGACAACTTCACGTGTACCAACACTTGAATCATAGGGGTGCCGGAAGAAGAGAAAAGAGCAAGAAATTAAAAACTTATTTGAAAAAATAATGAAAGAAAACTGCCCTAATTTGGTGAAGGAAATAGACACACAAGTCCAGGAAGCATAGAGAAGCCCCAATAAGTTGGACCCAAGGAGGACCACACCATGATACATCATAATGAAAATGCCAAAAAGCAGCAAGAGAAAAGCAGTTAGTTACCTACAGGTGAGTTCCCATAAGACTGTCAGCTGATTTCTCAAAAGAAACTGCACACAAGAAGGAACTGTCAAGAAGTATTCAAAGTGATGAAAAGCAGGGTCTTACAACCTAGACTACTGTATCCAGCAAAGCTATCATTTAGAATGGAACGGCAGATAAAGTGCTTTCCAGACAAGGTAAAGCTAAAGGAGTCCATCTTCTCTGAGCCATTATTATATGAAATGGTAAAGGGATTTATTTAAGAAAAAGAGGATCAAAACTATGAACATTAAAATGGCAATAAACCCACAACTATCAACAACTGAATCTAAAAAACAAACTAAGCAAACGAGCAGAACAGAAACGGAATCACAGATATTGAAGATCATTTGGAGGGTTATCAGCTGGGGGGGGCAGGAGTGGGAGAAAAGGTGCAGGGATTAACAGTACAAATTGGTAGGTACAGAACAGACGGGGATGTTAAGGACAGTACAGGAAATGGCGAAGCCAAAGAACTTATATGCATGTCGCACAGACATAAACTAAGGGGGCAGGGAGGGGGAATTGCCAGAGGGAATGGGGAGCACCGGGTGGAGGAGGGCAAAGAGGAAAACTGGGACAACTGCAATAGCATAATCAGTACAATATATATTTTTTTAAATAAAGTGAAATCTATACAACATTCTAGAGAGATTTCCATTTTTAAAAAAGCTTTGACATTAAGGGGGAAAAGGTTCATGTTTACCAGGGGGAAGTGTCACCTCTGGACAATATTTCTTTCCTTCAAAATGCCAGAAAAATGATGCCCTGCCCAGCAAGGATGTGTATTCTGAGGGAAGCAACCAGATGTCCAACAGAGCAGACTCTTCAGGAGCTTTAAAGACAGAAAGGAAAAAAGAAAATAACAATTAAAATTTTAAAAAGAACAAAAAATAAATCAGGAAAACAGAGAGAAAAAAACAAAAAATAGAAAAAATAAACAAAACAAAACAAAAAAGTTTAAAAAAAGACAGAAAGGAATAGTAAAAAGGCTTGGCCCTAAAAAAGGAGCTCCCCTCTGTTTGGAAGAAGAAAATACACAGGAGGCAACCAGAGGAAGACGCACAGTGGGACAGAGGACAGGGAGAAGCGGCAGCTGGTGAATGCCAGGGCGGTTCAGGAGGGATGGGGTGAGGTGGTGCTAAAGGACGAAATGAGAGACAGAGAGAGAGGGAGAGAGAGGGAGAGAGAAAGAGAGAGGATGAACGATTTGTTGTTCCACTTACTTATGCATTCATTGGCTGCTTCTTGTATGTGCCCTGACTGGAGATCAAACCTGCAACCTTGGCGTATCCGAACGACCCTCCAACTGAACTACCAGGCCAGGCTGTCTTACTAGTCTGTACCTTAATATTCAGTACCCTTTCATGGGCTCTAGGAGGACAAAGGCACAATGAAACAATCATGCTTATGAAAAGCATGTGTTTAAGAGCAGACCATAAAAGGTTTTAGAAGTTATTATAAAAATATTCCAGGGAACAGCTATGTCAAGGGATGAATGGGGATAATCACATCAATAAAAGGAGAGAGGAAACATCAGTGATCCCCAGAAGGGACTCCCAAAACCAAGGCCACTTTTTAAAAATGCAGTTTCCTAGACACCATACCAAAACTCTGGGGTAGCAAAGGACTCAAGGCTGTCACCCATAAAATAACATTTGTCTCCATTTTATCGCTGTAAGCTGCATCAGATGGAGTTGGAGTAGCAATCAGTACCATCTCCATTCCTGTGCTCTCCCAGTCTTAGGCTTCTGACACCACTTTCTTCAAAGTCTGTTCTCCCTGAACTCTCATCTCCACCCAGGCAGGTCCTAATCAATGTCCTTTGAGTCTCCCTCCCAGTAAGATCAGTCAGCTGGGGGCACAGTGACAAGGGCAGGGCAGCTGCAGAGAAGCAAGGTGTGCCAACTCTGCCCCAAAGAGCAACCGCTTCCACTTTCCCTCCTCGAACTTTAGCCCATCAGGGTAGTAGTGAGGGTGAGTCTTTTGGCAACTACCATGGACCTAAAGTTGCAAAAGAATGCTTCTGGTTACAACTACTCAACATTCTCGATCAGTACAAGTGAGCCTCAAGAAGTTTAAAATTTATCTTGGATTGATAGATAACCTGACATATTTAAACATCCAAACAGCGTAAAGAGTATGCTAAATAAGTATCCTTCCCTCCCCACCCCAACCACCCAGCTCTCTTCTCCAGAGGCAATCACTATTACCAGTTTCTTGGGTCACCTTCCAGAGATAATCTTAAAAGTTGCAAGAATAAACACGTATCTATAAACTCATATTAAACCTCAATGGCCATAGACTACTCTGCAACCTGACCTGTTCCCTTGTATCTTAGACATGGTTCCCTATCCGCAAATATAGAATGATCTCATTCCTTTTAACAGCTACCTAGTTTTCTTTCTGCTTGTAATTTATTTAAGTGATCCCATATTGATGGATATTTACTTCTAAAACTTTTGTCATTACAGATAATACTGCAATGGATTGTCTGTGAAAATTCATTTTGCCACGTACAAGTATATCTGTAGAAAACCGTCTTAGATTTCCTGAGTTGAGAAGGTAGGTAAATTTTTAATTGTGGCAATATTTCAAAACTGTTACATAGATGCTAGACCATCCTGTACCCCTACCAACAATGTATGAGCTTGCCAATTTCCCCCCAAACCTCACCACAAGGTATTACCAAACATCAAGATCTTTGCCAGTTTAATAGACTAAATAGTTTAAAATTACATTTCTCTTATCCTGAGTTGAGCACTTGTAATTCATTTCCTGTGAACTCTTTGTTCATTGCCTTTGCCCTTTTCCTCTGAGATCAGCAGTCGATTTTCTTATTGATACTTAGGAGCTCCTTGGATATTAAAGAGTTACTCCTTGTCTAGGACACATGTTATAAATGGTTTTTTGCTGGTGTGGTGATGTTTATCTTCTGTTTGTTACACATACTATCTTAAGTGGAGTTTAATGTATCAATATTTATGCCTTCCTTATTCTTTAAGATTTATCAAATCTTTTTAAGTGTAGAGACAGACCTCTTCTCTAATATCTGTTTTCCATAAGCCCTAAGATTTATACTTTTATTTCCTCTATTAGCACTTTTTGAAATGAGGCTAGAAAACAACCTACTTCCTACCCTGACCTTCCTATTCCATTATCCTGAGTTCTTGTGGATTCTGCTCTCTATTTCTCCCCTGCTTTTCTTCATGGAGTTTCGTATGAACCCTACATTTGCTTGGCCTGCCTTGGAGATCACCCTCTTTTTATAGTTCTTGCTTCCATTTGAAGTTTACTGAGATCAAAAAGAATTTAATGCCTTTTCATAATCAACATGCCATTCAAACTGTGCTACTTTCTCTATTCCAGGGAAATTAGAAAACAGAAACTGTTCAGATTGATGCCTATGGTGTGAGAATATGCAAAACTTGTCTAGCTGCTCCAGATAAACAGAAAACAAAAATGTTACCTTAATTAAAAATAAAATCAGACTTTAAACTTTATCTAAAAACCAGAAATGGTTTTTAGAACTATTTATTTTAATGTTCTTTTAGATTCTTTATTCTTCAAACTTTAGTAGCTGATAACTTTGTTACTTGTGACAACATTGTATTATGTATAAAAATATCAAGGTAACGTCTTCAAATTCATGACAGAACTTAAGCACTGGTTTCGGAGACGTGAAATAAAGCCATTGCTGGAAATTGAGGCCAGGCTTATTTCAGGTTGATTTTTGAAAAAAAGATTCTAAAAATATAGTGCTGTTGTTCTCCCTTCTGTTTCCACACTCTTTTCAAAAGGTGGATAGGTCTGTCTCAAGAGTTACAATGAGAACTGCCTTCCTAAGATGCAAGACAAAAAAGCAAGTTAATGTTCCATTTCTGACTCAATTCCCTCTGCACTTTAATTTTCTTTCATAGTTGGAAAAAGAATAACAAAGAAAAAGAGATAGAAAAGTATATAGCACAAGATAATTTAATTTTTCTCTACCCTGTTCATTGATTAAAAATCAAAGCTATGGATACCAAAGAAGCAAACACCAGAAAATTCTAAATACTGATATTTGCAGCGTTTATTGCTCTAAGCATACCCTCAAAAGCAAAGGTGTTTCTCCAAAAACCTATGAAAATTTAAAAATATGTGTATGATTTTGTTTCGTACACCAGCCACTCAAGAGGGAAAATGTTAGAAAAGAGGTTTAAAATCCCACTGCAGAGGTTGCTATGGGGTCATTTTCTCATTGACCTACCCAAAATGCAGGGAAGAGCTTTATTTTCTGTTACCAGCAGCAAAAGCAAATTGTTTGGCATATGACCTCCTAGGTATACGAGTATTCACACATGGTGCGAGCGCCTCACTGGAAAAGACTCTGGGCCTGTTTTCCCACCTGGAATATGGGTGAGGTTGGAAGAGAAGATTTTTTTAAGCCCCTTTCAGCTCTAACATCTTATGAATCTATTAAAAAAAGTCATTCAAGCATCAGCACATTGAGCAAATATGAGTATTTCCAGTGTTTGGGAATTTTCTTCATGTATTTCATAAATTGACATATAGATTTTCTTAAACAGAAAAACAAAACCCATCATGTCTTTAAAAAAAGATAATTTTTTTGTCTTAATCATGAATTCTTTGTACTCAGTCTCATAACACTGGTGAAACACATACAAATGACAGTCTGCCAATATTTTACTTAAGTATTTTTTAATTATTTAAACTCACTTAAACTTATTTCAAGTTTAAGAGCTACGTTAAATACTTAACACTCTCCCTCACCCAGTTATCCTTCAGATAGCCCTGCATATTAACCTACTTGGGCTAGCTTCCTTTCCAGCTCTGCCTTTGGTTATCTTACTGTACAGATTTTCTGAGATACTGGCCCGATCAGAGGGAATTCCCTTTCTACTTTTCTACAAACGGAACACTCGCATCTCAATCAGCAGCCTCCTAAGTAGGGTCCCTGCCTTGGACCTCTCTTCCCAGCTCCAACCCCTCGAATCCCTCAGTTCCCTGGCCGTTTTCACGAACCCTTTGCGTGGCTCATGGCTGGACGATTTCACAAGGCTTCCTTCACTTCTGTGCCTATCATTTCCTAGGTCTGAGATGGCCTTCCTCCTCTCAGAAGGCCTGCTCGTCCTTCCTGCAGGGCTCCACCAGGAACTCCTGGCAGCGCAGGCCTATAGCAGGGACTGCTTCCTCACCCTCAGCTGTCACTGTGTGGACCCTTAGGTACATGTGCTTGCTGCCTTATGACACCTCTGCACTGTCCTTACTTTCTTCTTCCTTACAACTTTAAAGTCATCACTGATCCATGCACGACCCTCATGTTTTTTTTTAAACAAAATGATTACCTACAAACTTACCACCAAACCTGAGGACTATATCATTACCACTAACTTACATTCACCTATGTGTTCTTCCACGTGACATCCTTCTGGTCGTCCCAAAAGATAACCGTTGTCCTGGGTTTTAAGTTCATTATTCTCTTACTTTAAAAAAACGATATGTATTTCAACACACATATAAATGCTCGATTGTATTGGATGATTTGTGTTTGCTTGTTTCCCTGGCTCATGTAAATTAACAATTTTGAAGAATAATTTGGTAAGATCCAGCAAGTTGAATACTCATACACCCTACCTATCAAAAATTCCGTACCTAGGTATTTAGCCAAGCGAAGTACTTACACACGTGCTCCAGAACACACGAACGCTCAAAGCAGCAGTCTCTGCAATAATTTTCGACAACAACAAAAAGGCTATTGGCAGGAGAACAGAGAAATGTATTGTGTTATAGACACATGAGGCATGAATCTTAGTAACATCATGTTGAAGGGGGAACAAGTCACGGAAGTCAACAGATAGAATAAGACCATTTTTTCAAGATAAAAAGCAAACTTAAAAAGGAGTAAAAAAAAAAATCCTCATTTTGAGGAGTCATGTTTTGTCCTCCCAAACTAGATGCCCAACTCTTGAGGGCAGGGACATTTTTTATTCTTATTTGTATCTCCCACATGCCGAGACCAGTGTCTTGAACAGATGATGCTCCACAGGCACCAATCCACTGAGCGATCACTGAAACCTACCTAGTTTAGGACTTTCAGTAAAATTTAAATCTTCTCCCTCATCCAACAGTTTCATTAATAAAGTTGCATAAAACTTTTATTTACTGTTATACATGAACTGAATTCTACTTCTGCAGTGCAGCACACAGATCTCCAAACAAACATTTTATCTGGACATATTTTACCTTTCTTCTTGGAGTACAGGTAACAGACAGTTAAGGCAATCTAGGGACAAGAAAACTTATTCTTTGTGATCCCGCAGGAGTCCCACAGAATCGTATACTACAAGTAAGTGACACTTGAAACTGAGATATCCCAAAAGGAATGCATTCACGGAATGCATAATTGAGTTATCTCATCAAAACTGAAAATAAGTGCAAACACAGAGTTCTTAGACTTTCAAAAAGCAAAGTTTTTAATTTCAAACCATTTTGTCTCTACTTTGAGAGAAAAAATCATTTTTAGGGAGAAACATATGAAACTTGGGGTAAAAGAATAACAGGAATTCTATTCCACCAATCAGGGCCTTCCTTATAACCCAAAGAGGGCTATGCATAGTCTCTGTAGGTGATTATAGTCAAATTACGCTGCATCTTCCCTTCGACCTTGGGAACTCTGCTCACTCTGAGTTACTGCGAGGTCTTCCGTTTCATTTATTATTAGTCTTTGTATCTGCAATGCTGTAACACTAAATAGGAATATCAACACTGGGAGCTTGCAGTACCTAAAACTGTAGAAAGGCTTCCAAAAGCAAAGTGGGGGAGGGTTACAGCCAAGAGGAAAACAAAGTTAAGGATATTAAGATGACATATTTTAAAATTGTACCTTTGAAGAAAGACCACATTTAATTAGCTGTGTGATATTACCATCCATTAGCCTGCAATTTTTTAATTTAAGAAAAGACGTTGAATAGAAAGTATTTTATTTAGAAAAATATCACAACTGAATACGACATACAATTTGTTAAAACTAGTGCAGCGACTGAAAAATGGAAATTGTAGTACAGAAAAAGCCTATAGGACTTTTGCGTCCGGGAGAAAGAAATAATCCGGCAACCCAGTGCGTTCACTTAGTTTCCTGTCATTTGCTTCATGTCCATTATGTAATGCTTTCCCCGGCTTTAGGTCCCTCTGTTTAAGCTACCGTCATGTATATCACAGAACTGCCACAAAATCAGAATAGGTCGTAACTTTCAAAAAAAAAAAAAAAAGCTTAAAAGGTACCATGCAGATGTGTCTATAGACAGTAGAGGCTTTAAAAAATAAAATCTGCTGCTGTCATTACTTCTCCCGGCTTCCTCCCCAGGTCTCCCACCCCTCCTCCCCCAGATACCCGGGCGACCCGATCTGCGGGCAGTTCCCGGCTGGCTGCAGGGGAAGCACGTCTCGACTGCAATGCAAACGCTGTCCCGGTCTGAACCGGGGAAGCAGACTCGGCCTGCCCGGGGTGTGGACGGAGGCTGCAGAGGAGGCTGCAGGGGCGCCAGCAGCGGTGGGCAGGGGTGCCCCGTGAGGACAGTCCGCAGTGCACGCGCACAATAAAACCAAATGCATAACTTCCCGGGCCGCTCCTCGCGGCTCCCCGGATTCCCTGAGAGGTGCGGCGTAGGCGTTAGCGGGAGCCGGCGCGGGCGCTCTCACCCGCGCGGGCTCCGTTCTCCGCTGACAATTACATCAGTCCTTCTGCCAGCCCCAGCTTCATCCCCCCGCAGCCTGGGGGAGCCGGCGCAGGGATTTGAGGGGATTTGCGGTTCGAGAGCCACGCGGCCGGAATTCCCCGACAACGAGGGGGAGGGGAGGGCGGCGAGTAGCGACCAAGACCCAGACGCCCCCTCCCATCTCGGCCGCCAGGCTGGACTAGCGCCACCACCCCCGACTCCCGGCCACCGGGCTTGCGCGGGCAGGCGTGCCCCCCGAGGACTACGACGCTTCTGGGGCCCAAAGCCGAGCAGCCCACCCGCGCGCCCCTCTGAGTCCTCGGCCCTCCGGACGCACAATGCCCCCAGCCCCGGCACGGGCACCGTCACATCCGCTCCGGGGGTCACCTATGCAGCGAGGACACCCACCTGGAAGCCAGCGGTGGCGCCGCCGATCCTGCGGCAGCAGCGGCGGGAGACGGCCCCGGCGGGCGGACGGGCGCGCTGGCTGGCTGGCCGGCGAGCTGAGCCGCGGTCTCCGGCACTGACAGCGGCGGTGGTGGCGGCGGTGCTGCGCCTCCAGTGGCCCGCCGCGCCGCAGCCCCTCCTCTCCCACGGGCGGGGCGCGCTGGCGGGGCGGCGCTCCGGGCTCTCCACCCCCGGCTGGCTGCCCGGGCGGGAGTGGAACCGCAAGCGGCCGGCTCTCCCGCGCCGCCCGGCACCCCTTACTACGCCCAGGGAAGAGCCGCGGGGGAGGCGCTCCGAACCTCCGACGCGCGGGTTCGCGGTGCCTGGGCTTACCCCGGGCCCGGCCCCCTCGGGGAACCTCTGGTTCCAGAGATCGCCGCCGTGGAGACCGGGCTTCCCGGGGCCTGAGCGCCCGGGAAGCGCGCCCGCCCTCCCAGGCCAGCGGAGGTGGACCTGCCAGCGTTCGCAGAGGGTGGCCCGGGATGGCCCCAGCGCTCGTGGCCGCTGCGAGCACCGTGAGAAAGCGGATTCGGAAGGGAACGGCAGCTCGGCGGCCTCCCGGGAGGCGCTGCCAAGCCCCTAAGGCCACCATGCGGGGTGGTCGGTAAACCTGCAGGACCGTGTACCTGCTCCGCGCCGTCCCTGCCACTCGGGAGCAAAAACTTCTCAGGCCGAGATACACTTGGGAACGAAAGGCTCGGTTGCTTAAATACCCACCTCACTGCACCCATCCCACACAGCCTTAAACCAATCCCAGCCCGTGCAGGGGGCAGATTAATCTGAAGGAAAAGAATGATGTAAATTAAATAGTTGCACAGACGTTTTTTTCTGTGAAAGGATGAGAAAAATCACAAATATCTCAAGACCTTTCTGCCATCACCACCTTCAGGGGAAGGAAATCCAGAGAACACATTGTAACAGGAACTGTTGCAGAAAGCACTGGAATGCTTTGTGGGCTCTCGAGGGCTCCGAATTGGATGAGTCGGGGGAGGGTGCCTTCAAAAATTGAAGACATTGTTACCCAGTGAGGCAACTGTGATAGTATCTCAGTATTTGCTATGAAACGTAGTCAATCGTATGCACTTTTTCTCACATACAATTTCTCTTGCAACTCCAATCCTACCTTTTGTATGAGCTTCTTCCACCTTAACTAGCCAGGTTCTTACATTGCCTTGTCATAAAATAATAGGTGCCGGGCCCTTTGACACATCGCAGCTTCACCTTAACCTTCCCTGTGAACTACACAGCCTTCTCAAGCTCACCACCTGGGCGCTGACCTTCATTGGCTCATCCCCACCTTTTACTCCTTCCACCCGGGTTCCAGGAATAGAACTCTACTGAGACTGATTTCTTTCTAAAAAGAAGACCAAAGCCCCATATAGAAGAAAATCCAGAAGTGTGAAAAGAGATGAGAGCACACAGAATCTTTAACCTAAAGTAATACTTCTCAATTTTTTTCACGAAACTTCTAATAGAAAAAAAAACCCCCAAAAACGTGAACTCTGGGGAAGGGGAGACAAACTATCAAGACCTAAATCTCATGTGTTACCAGAAGAATGCTTGCACACTTTCCACTCTAATCCATATTATCTCTGTGTGTTTTGTTATTTTAAAATATAGGTTTTAAATATCACAACACTACCTGTCTCATTGATTAATGATCAAATAAGATATAATGGCTTTGGGGAAGTGGATTAAAGACAGCAGACATATCAAGGTGGTTTCTCCACTCTGTGAATCACAAAGTTTTGAAAACCGAGAGTGGCATACATATGTAAACATAGGTAACAATCTTTCCACTGCTTTTGAGCTATGGTGGTGTTATTGCGCAGAAGTTGCCAGAGAGCGATGTTTTCATTAGTGTGTATTCTTTTTTTAATAAAGATTTTATTTATTGATTTTTAGAGAGGGGCAAGGGAGAGAGACAGAGAGGGAGAGAAACACTGATCGGTTGCCTCTTGCACACACCCTGGTGCCCTGACCAGGAATTGAACCTTTTGCTTTGCAGGACAACACCTAACCAAGTGAGTCACACTGGCCAGGGCTCATTAATTGTATATTTTTGCTGAGAGTTTAGGTCACAAGTCACATGTTGGCTAAAAGTTTCTCTGCTCCCTAATCCATTCCTTTTATTTGTCTCAGAGAAATAATTGTTCATGGACTTTTTCAGTGAAGGAAGGTAATGATATTCTCAAAATACTATTAATGCTACAATTTCATAAAAGCAAATGAACTGAGCCTCACACAAATCATAATCCCACCATCGATGCTTTTCATACAACCCTCACACTTCATTTTTGTTGCATTTCATTGCGTACAACATCAGCTGAGGTTTCTCAGAAAGGCTGAAATGCTAATGCTTCATTGAAAGATGAAGTGGTGTTTGTCTTTCTCCAACTGGTTTATTTCACTTAGCATAATACTCTCCATCCATCCATGCTGTTGCAAAAGTTAAGATTTCCTTATTTTTTACAGCCAAGTAGTATTTCATTGTGTAAATGTACCATGCTATATGATTTTACTTTTATGTGGGATCTAATGAACAAGGTAACCTAACAAACAAAATAGAAACAGATTCACAGATAGAGAGAACAAACTGACAGCTGTCAGAGGGGACTGTCAGAGGGTGGCAGCATGACTCACACAAATTCTAGCAAGTACTGTGAGCCCTGAGCAAGCACTGAGTGCTGAAATATTTTTGTCTCATCAAAATGCAACGAGCACAGAGTTTGATGAGTTCTAAAGCCGACGAGTACCGAGGTATGACTGTATGTAGTATAATGATACCAACCTGGTCTATGATTCATGAACCTGAAAAGACAGTCAACTGCTTGGTCATGTGAAGTGTTTATGGACAAGCTTTATTAAAAAACTGGGCCCAGGAACAGTCTATGAAAGCAAGGACCTAAGAAGAAATTTAGCTGCCAGCTCCCTTCATCTCCTACCTCTGACCGGTCAAAATTTACTCCGGGTTGAGTGATCTGGCCCTTCTCGAACTAGAGAAGCAAACCCCATGCTCTGCAGCCATGGGATGGTAATTGTGCTGGGTTGTTCTATAGGCAACTTGGTTATACTGGAAACTATGTTTCCCAGAGTCCCTTTTCCATTATTGCAAGTGTGTATTTGTTAAGATAGACAAAACTGAAGTTACGTGAAATTTGAGTTTTATTTCAACAAAAGTAGCAGCCATTAAACTCTAAAATCGTCATTGGTTAGAGGTGGCCAGAGAAAAATGTCCAGAGGCAGGAGGGTTCTTGTTTGTTCTGTGTTCTGTCTGCTGAATAACTGCGACCACAGCCGGGTTAACAGACTTCACAGACCCACAGAGGTGGGGGTCACAGAGAGTCCACAACCTTCTGTAGACGTCCACACCAGCCTCCCACGCCAGCTGGCTGTGCCTAGCTTCCAGACTTCCCTGCCAGCTGGAACTCCTTTGTGTCAGGGCTGGTCTCTGATCCTTCAACAACGCCTCTTCAGATTCTCACTGCCCACAAATGGGGAGGTCTAATTTCTATAACAAATTCCGTATTCAACATAACTCATAGTGGTTCTGTTTCCCTGATTGAATCCTCTCTGCCAGGGGCTTAAGCTTGTGGCTGATCTGTTCAGGAGGTCTGCACTGGGTTGGTCACTTGGGGGCAGTTGAGGCAGGGCACCTAGCTCAGAGACCTAGAGAGATGTGAGGCCAAGAGCATCTGAGGAAGTACTCTGGCTGGGTTATAACCATGCAACAAAAGTATTCATGTTGCTTTGTATTTGTTCACTGAGAGTGCTCAGTCTTAAAACTATTTTTATTATTACTAAATTAACCTATTTTGGTCAATCGCTCCCATATCATCACAATGGTTTATTTCACCTTTGTTAAGATATCATTTAAATGGAAAAATAAATCAAATCTCAGTTGGACAGTTCTGACTAGTATCTTCCGCTATCTAGGAAAAGCATCCTGGGTTCCCCTTTTTGTTACAAACCTGAACTTGAACATAAATTGAGCATTCCTTTGTAAAGTAGTTCATTTTTTCTGTTTTGTTTGTTGGTTGGTTTGTGGTTGGTTGGTTTGTTTTTTAAACAAATTTGCCATTTTTACAATCCCAAAGAAAAAAATCAAAAGGCAAACTCTTTGAAACAATGAGTTCTTTCAGGAAGGGTGCAATATTAGCTGGTGTTCTAGGCTGAGGGACCTTGATAATCACATGTATTGTCAAAATTTTTCTTAGCAAGAGTATCGCCATCAAGAACACCTGAGGAGGCATCTGGCAAAACTCAAAAGCCTAATCTCCATGTCCCAAACTCCATTTAGTCCTATGTCCTTCTTTCTCACACTATCATGGTCTGCCCAGATGATCCAGTCCAGAGAATATTACTATGTTCACTTCAGAGTAAAGCTTTCATTCAGAGTGCCTACCAGAGTGGCTAAAAGGATCTAGACCTGGGATTTGGTTTAACATATAGGTTGTGGGTGTGTGGGGGGTTGGGGGTGGGGGTGGATTTTGATCCCTATTTCATTCATTTAATTCAATAAATATTTATTGAGTTTCTGCTCTGTGTTAGGCATTATTCTGAGTGCTTGAGATGCAAATGAGCAAAATATAGAGCCTGCCCTCATAGAGCTTACATTCTAGCATGGGGAGAGAGACAATGAGCAAATAGACATAACAGACAAGTACATTACACACTGCATTAGAAAGTCATAGATGGGAAATTTTAAAAGAGCACATTAAAAGACATGGAAGTGGGTTGCTAGGTTACAATATTAGATAAAGTGGTCAATCTAGGCCTCACTGAAAAGAAGACATGTGAGCAAAGACTTGAAGGAGATGAGGAAGTTAGTCAACCAGATAAATGGGAATGGGAGGTTCTCCCCTCCCCCCCCCCCCCCCAGTCACAGAGACCAGGCACTGTAAAGCCCATGGAAAAAGGATGTCCTATGTGGTTCAGGAAGGGCATGGAGTCCAGTTGTCTGCAACACGGTGAGTGCAGAAGAGAGTGTGAGGAGAAAAAGGTAGTGGAGGCCGGATCATACAGGGCCCACGAGCCATTGTGACGGCTTTGACTTTTGTTCTGAGTGAGGCGGGTATATATCACAGGTCCATGCAGTAGAGTGAAATAATTTGACTTACGTTTTTTCACTTAGTACATAATAAGTTTTAGGACGTTTTCAACATTTTGGAAGGAAGCACCGCCTACTTAACAATCAATGGATAGAAAAAAAGTGTGTGGTGAAGGTTAATCCTAAGGTGCCTAAATGGAGAGGAAGAATAAACAGTCTGATGTATGAAGTAGGGTCCCAGTGCAGACCAATTTAGGAGGAACAGAGGAGAGAGAATTGGCAGAAGCAGGAAACAGAGCTAGAGACTAGACCAAAACAGATATAGCCACTGTAGCCAGAACTAGCTAAGAGATTTTGCCAGTTCTTTAGGGAGAAGAAATTCTAAATTAATATCAAAACCCAGTACATGCCTTTTATACTTGGCTCTATATGATTTTGCTGAATTCCATAGTAAAATTGCATACAGTGGGAAAATAGTATAGTTGACCTTTGAAGGACACAGGCTTGAACTGTGCAGGTACACTTACCTGCGAATTGTTTTCAAGGAATACTTGTACTGTTTCCATCCATGGGTGGAAGTCTGAGGACGTGGAGGGCTGACTGTATGCATTGATCTACGCCATTTCGTATAGGGGACTTGAGCATCCATGGATTCTGGTGTCTGGGAGGGGTCCTGAAACCAACCCGCCGTGAAGACCAAGGGACAACTAAGCTTTTGGGGAGTCAAAAATTACACATAGACTTTTTGCTCAGGGGTTGGCACCCTTAAGCCCATGTTATTGGTCAACTGTCTGTGATATCAGAGTGTTCTAGGATGGTAAAAACAAAACTAAAGGTATAAATAAAGCAAATAAAAATATAAAGAAATATTAGAAAGCAGATAGACTTATATTTAATACTACCTGGTGCTAATTATTTTATTTATTTTAATTTCCAATACCTTTAAATATGTATTCTCTAAATCATATAGTTCAGATATACGAGATTTGGTTAGTTCATTTGTCCTATCAAAGGTTTCCATCGGGAAACTGATCCCTTTGAGGGCTGGCTATCACTAGTTGTATTTTGGTTGCTGTTAACCGTTCATCTCCCATGTACTTGATAACCCTGTTGCTGCAGGACTTGGGTCAGGCACAGGTGTGCTCCAGAAGTAGATTGCTCTTGATGAAGGACTCAGAACTTGATTCAATGGAAAGAGCAGGGTGGTACATTTTTTTCCTTTCTTAAATGACGAAATCAAGAATTTTACACAGGCACACAAGCACAAAACCAATTTTGAAGCCCCCCCCCAACCACCACCACAACCTTGCCTGTTTTATATCTTGAATGTTCATGTATCTTCCAGTCCTCAGCCCTCAAGTATAAGAATTCAGCAAAACTTTTTCAGGCCTATGGTGAAGTGAAAATACAAATTCAATGCCGCTCAGAGATAAGCAGAGTTTGATTAGGACAAGAAAAGTATAAATGTGCACCTAACTGACAAAAGAATGCCTAGCCAACAAAGCCAACACAGTAACAGTCTACCAGTTACATCCACCCCAACATATTCTTCCTACCCCTTAATGCCCTCCTGCTCTTCATGCCCCTTTTTGTCCAGTTTTATATTTCAGGATCCACCATTGAAATTCTCCAAGAACATATCGTTCATTCCTGCTCTGATTTCTCTGATTGGCTAAGTTCCAACCCAGTAAGAATCCAACCACCGCACCTTCCCTTGCCCTGCGCCCGAGCAGCCGAATGTTGATGGAGAAAATTACACTTTGGCCTTCTCTCTACTTTTGGGATTTTAGTCCTCAGAAGTGCCCTATGTACAAGCCATCATACTACTTTTCCTGTGGCTTTGTTTTTGGCTCTCAAAAATACTATTTCATGCTTTCTTCTCCATTCTCTATCTGCTACCTCATAGCACCTCAAAACTCTCAGCTGACAATCTTGCTTCATTCTTTGTTGAGAAACTAGAAGCCATCAGACAGGAGCTTCTGGCTTTCCACCTTTGCCCACGCAGACCTGGATTCCTCTCCTTCCAGACGCCCAGCACGTGCTCCGAGCCCCAGCTGCTCTAGCTGCCTGCAGCACGTGCTCCTTGAGTTATCCCCTCTCTCTCCTGAATTATCAGCCACGCCCTCTTTCTGGGATCATTCCCAATAATACACAAACATGCTCTGGGGTTGTCCATTCTAAAAAGCCTTCCTTGTTATCATCTCTCCAACTACTGTACATTTCTCTGTTCGCTTTCATAGCAAAATATCTCTACTTCCTCACCTCCTATTCCCTCCGCAGGACTCCCCAGTCTGGCTTTGGCCCTACAGTCCACCAAAACTGTTCTCACTAGGTACCACAGGTTGTTCTTAGTGACTTTCACGTGGCCAAATCCAATGCACAAGTTTCTATCTCCACCTTTCTTTACCTTTTATCTGCATGTCACAAGTCACAACTTCTTCCTTGAAGCAGTCAATTCTCTTTCTTGATTTCTGGGAGATCACACTCTCATGATTTCCTTCTATCTCTCTGACTCACCTCTCCATAGTTCCACATCTACCAGCTTCTAAATGTTGGCGTTCTCTAAGCTTTCACCCAAGGCCCTGGATACTTCTCTAGGTAAGTCTCCAGTGCAAACCTCTTCTTTGAGCTATTGTTTTCCAACTTCCTACCTAGCATCTCCAAAATAGGCAATTTCAAAGTTAACACATATAAGACTTGAACACAATGATTTTTATCTTATGAAACCTCTAGGGTTTCCTCTCTTGGTGAATGATACCGCATTCCACCTATTAATCAAGTCATAAATCTCACTTCTCTTATGTAATTAATCATCAAGTCCTGTTGTTTTTACCTTCAAAATACATCTAAGATTCTAGTGTGAAGTTGCCATTTCTCTCTTCTCTCACTGACTATCATTCAAAAACAACAAGAAGTATGAAAGAAATAAAGGATGAAAGAGAAAAGAAAGAAGAGAAGAAAGGAAGAAAGGAAGGAAGGAAAGTAGGAAAGAAGGAAGGAAACTCACAAGTTATCTATTTTGTTAAACTAAGCAAACAGCTAAAATCCCACACTACAAGAAGTGGAACAAGTGGAAATGTTCCTCCAAGGCAGGGCAGGGCGATCACGCAGGACCGCACTCAGTGAAAACAGAGAGAGGGCCCAGGGACATAAATCTTAGAGATGGCAAAGAATGTTTCTTGAAGATGAAAGGTAATTCTTTATTTCCAAAATCAAAATCCTTGTGTTCTGAGAAGCTGGGGAGGAGAGTCTAAATGGGGAAATAGGTAGACGAACTATATTTACAGGAACCAGTCTGTCTCTATGGCAGAGCAGGAAAAGAAAAATGCATTGGGAAAATTCCCTGTCTGTCTCCACTGGCTGAGGACAAGTAAAGGTTAAACAAAATTACACAAAATCAAGATTATAAAAACAAATTCAACACCTAAAAATAATACAAAAGAGTGTTGAATGCAAACTGTAATCAAGAAAAGGAAAAAAAAAATTCAGTTAGCCAGTAACTGGCCCTGGTCCTTGCACCAAATGAAACTCTTGCAAGCAGTGGTATAGGAAATGCTCAGCTGCTTCAGATATAAGTAATCAAAAAAGAATGTGCACAACATCCATACAAAGATGCTACACAAAGAAAAAGAAGAAGAAACACAGGGTTGATAAAGCACCTTAACCAGAAAAATATTTCCATAGAGCAGCTGAAAATTATGATCAAACATTCCATCATGAATCTTAAAATCAGAATGAGCAAATCTGCTCCATGAGGGAAAAGCCGTAAAGCAGAGATATAAGGTAGTGGAACATATGTTAACACAACGGGAGGAAATAAGATGTGAGCTGAGAGCGCGCATGAAAGAGTGGAAGAAAAAATGTGCCCATCACAGAAATGAAAGCAAAATGGGAAGGAAAACATGGGTAAGAACATCCTGCAGAAAGGACAGAGAAGCCATACAGGGTAGTAGTGAAAAAGCGAGAAAAATAAAATGAAAATGAAGAAAAATGTTACAGAACTAGAAAGCAATGATAGATTTAAAAAGCAAGCAAAGGAAAGCCAGTCACATAAATGAAGTGTGAGGAGAACAAACTAAAGTAATGAAATAACATTTAAAGATATAATTATAGAAAATTTTCCTAAAATAAAGGAATACTTAAACCTATAACGTGCAAGGACCCAATATATTCAAGGAGAAACTCACTCAGAACAGACTTAGCTAGGAAGCTCAGAGAGTCCTAAAGAAGCTGGACCCAAGGAGGAACACAACAAGACACATCATAATTACATTACCCAAGATTAAACGCAAGGACCTACGTCCAAGATTACTGTATCCAGCAAAGCTATCATTTAGAATGGAAGGGAGGATAAAGTGCTTCTCAGATAAGGTCAAGTTGAAGAGGCTCATCATCACCAAGCCCTTATTATATGAAATGTTAAAGGGAGTTACCTAAGAAAAAGATCAAAAATAGGAACAGTAAAAATGACAGCAAACTCACAGTTATTAACGACCACACATAAAACAAAAACGAGAGCAAACTAGGCAAACAACTAGAACATGAGGGTTGTCAATAAGGGAGTGGGAGGGGGAGAGGGGGGTAAAGGTACAGAGAATAAGTAGCATAGATGATAGGTGGAAAATAGACAGGGGGAGGGTAAAAATAGTGTAGGAAATGTAGAAGCCAAAGAACTTATAAGTATGACCCATGGACATGAACTATGGGGGGGGAATGTGGGAGGGAGGGGGGTGGGCAGGATGGAGTGGAGTGGGGGGGGGAATGGGACAACTGTAATAGCATAATCAATAAATATATTTAAAAAAAAACAGACTTAGCTTATTAAACGTGCTGAATTTCAAAGATAAAGAAAAAAATAAAGCTAGATTCAGACTTTTCCATGGTAATATTCAATGCCAGAAAATCTTCGAGGAAAAAAGATGTGATCCAAAGAAGACATACACTTGTTGCTCAAGTGTAGAAGCTTAAAGCAAAGTTTTGAGCTTGTGCATTTTTCCCGGAGCCCTACTTAATGATTTTGTCAGATGGCAAACATAAGAGCCAACTGAGAAACTACTATGGAGGACTGGCAGAGAGCAATGGATAGATTTACCTAAGAGCAAAACACTATGGGGATTAGAGTAATGGAACCAAATGTAATCTTATATACCTGACAATGTAGAAATGAAACGCTAACAGGAGTTGCAAGGGGTGAGGGGACTGGGCAGGAGAAAGTAAATGGCACATAGCTATGCTGCTTGCCTTATCTTTAACAGCTGAAAGTCAGTGGATAAATATAAAATAATGTGGTAGAGAAGAGGTAGGAGGTGGAAAGAAATACATTAATTTAATCAGTGCTTATGGTAGGAAAGTAGGAGAGGATTGCAGCATTATGTAAATTTGCAGTTGTAAAGATAACAACTAGAACAATACAAGTCTTCCTATTTAGCTGAACAAACACATAAGGAAAAAATCAAAGAAAACTCACTACTAGTCACAATTTTAAAAAATATAAAACAATTACAAAAATATGAAAAACTGACACCAAACATATCTGTCAAGTCAACGAATATAAACAGACTGAACTCATTTATTAAAAGAAAAGTGTATTTCAATTGTATCACAAAGGAAATTCGGTGCTGAATTCAAGAGATATACCTAAAACAACGCACTCAATAAGAGTAAAAAAAAAAAGAAAGGATGGGCCAAAGTACATTAACCAAATGCAGATTTTAAAAAAATAAGCAGCGATTGTGATCTTAAACTAGCTAAGATTGGATTCAGGCCAAAAACTATTAAATTAAAAAATATGGGCCCTTTATAACATTCAAGGGTACAATTCACTAGGAAAATATGAATAATTGATGTATATTATCAAATAAAATAGCATTGATATTGATAAAGCAAAAATAGAAAGTGATGTAAAAAGAAGTGTAACTCTATCAGTGCTGGGAGGTTAATCACTTTAGTCCACAACAAATCAAGAAGACAAAAAAAAAAAAGTAAAATTACAGCACACCTACATTATGTCATGGCTGAGATAGTCCTTGTTGTTCAAACAGAGAATATATCTGAAAGTCCATAAAAATTTATAAAAATTGACCATGTATTAAGCCATTTAAAAAAATCTCAACAAATTGCAGAAAGGAAAAGGTAGATAACATTCTTTGATCACAATGCAGTAAAAGTAAAAATTAATAGCATAGCCAGATTACACAAAACTTCTGCCACTACTACCTGGGAATTTGAAAAGCAGGCCCTCTTTTAACTCCTGGGTGAAAGGTAAAATTCAGACTAAAATTAGAGACTACACAGGAAATACCAAAAATATAAACCTTAAAAAAGAAAAATGAAAAAATACATGAATTAATAAGTTAAAAAATAAACTACAAATTAATCTTAAGGAAAAATAAGAAAAGAGATAAAACAGAAATTAATAATTTAGAAAATGTAAAAGTAGTAAAACTAATAAATACATGTAAAAGCTTTTTAAAAGATTTTATTTATTTGTTTTTAGAGAAAGGAAAGGAGAGAGAAAGAGAGGGAAACAGCAACGTGTGGTTGCCTCTCCTGCACCCCCTACTGGGGAATCTGGCCTGCAACCCAGGCATGTGCCCTGACTGGGAATCAAGCCAGCGACCCTTTGGTTCACAAGCTAGTGCTCAATTCACTGAGCCACACCAGCCAGGGATGCAAAAACTTTTAAAAGAAAAACAGTAATAATATAATATAAACTGTTAAGTAATTTTAACAACAAAAGTAGAGAAAACACTAATACACAGAATAAGAAACTAAAAAGGAGAAATAATCACTTATGCAGAAGAAATCAAAAGAATCATGAGACTGCTTATTCTACCATTGGTAACTTCTTACTATGTGTAAAGATGAAGCTGAAAATAGGGATGCTGCATAGGTAAAGGGACACTTGAGAAAAAGTTATATTCCCTGTTTTAACAATAGACTACCTACTTCATGATATTTTTTAGGTTGCTATAAGTAGGCAAATATACTGATAATTTGCCAAAATGAATCCAAAAGAGACAGAGTCTCCGACAGACCCATTGCCAAAATAAAAGAAAATAAAATAAAAAAGGTATTGAAAAACCTAATCCTCTTTCTCCTTCTCTTAACAAAAAGCATCAGGCCCAGGGTTTTCACAAGGAATTCATAGGGGGACGGATAATTCAAAGGTATTTAAAGTGTCTCAGAGCATATTAAAAGAAGGAAACCCGTTAAGTTATTTTAAGGAAACCCAATGACTGCATTTAAAAAGCCACACAAACTAATCTCAGCTATTACTCTGGGTGCAAAATTCCCTTTAAAAAATTGCAAGTAGATTTGAACAGTACAGCAAGATTATAATATACCCGATCAAGTAAAATTTATTTTTAAAATGCAAAGATAATTTAGGATTAGGAAATCTAAAGTAGAGTAATTCACTATATTAGTAGATCTAAGGAAAAAATCATAAAATAATTTTTACACGTACCACAAAGGCATTTGATAATGTTAAATATCAATTATTCGTTTTACAAAATAAATCTTTTAACAAAATAGAAATGGGAGAAAATTTCTTTGACATAAGATAGAGTTACCTAAACTCTAAAGCTAGCGTCACACTGAATGGATAAAAACTAGAAGCACCTCATTACAGTCAGGAACAAGCCCTGGATGGACTAGAAGTTAAACCTGATAATTTTTTAAACACGGTTTTAGAGGTACTAACGAATGCCATTAGAAAAAAAGATAAGATGGAGTAAAATTATCATAATTTGCAGACAATATGACTATTTGGAAAATCCAAGAAAATCTTACAAGCAATAAGAGAATACAAGAAAAGTATTAGTTATACAATTAGTAGATCACATTGAACATGCATCACTCTCTAAACCACTCAGAGTAGCAAAGAAATGGAGTTGTATGGTTGTAGTCGGCCAGTGGGCCCCATCCCTGCAGTCAGGAGTGAGATAAATCCCACTCAGCAGCCTGGGGTAATTTCCCCACAGGAAAACCTACATGCTGTTTGAAGGGAGAGGAGGAATTGATACTGGGTAGGCAATCACCAAACGTCCACGCGACCAAAGAAGAACTAGATATTTTACTTCCTGACATTAGTATCTGCTGTTAATAGGCTCTCATATAATGAGACAATAACAAATAGAATAGTGGTTACTAAGCAAAGATGTTTAAAGAGAAGCTAGCAATGGTGAAACAGTGCTGGGTATTTTTTTCCTAGTAATAGTTAAAGTGAAGTAATGGTACCTCGAATCCTGACAAACCATAAAATGCTTTGTCAGCCCTTACATTTTCTTGCCTTCCCTGTTATCCTTTATTCTGGCACATAAATTTATCCAGATGAGTTTTCTAAGAAGGGGACATTAATTCATCTGGGCATACATATAGTGTTCTGATATATACTGTTACACAAGGAATGATAAATATCTACATGCTCGAATCTATGTATGAGGTCAGTGACTTTTTTGTATACATCATTGGGTTTATTGGAGATTATTGATTCCAATTGCCTTACTCATTAACAGGATACTCATATGTTTCCATCACTCTCATTCTTCTCAAATGGTTTAAAATATTTTTTAAAAGCCTAACTAAGCTACCACTTCTCCCTTTTTGTCGCAGATGGCTTCTACAATAGCAGTGATTGTATTGGCTATGGATTCATGACTTTTAAATACAAATTTCACAACTGCCTTTAGAAATATACTTTGGAGAAACATTTTTTAACAAGTTACTTTGAGTATCTGGGATATATCGGGACTTGCTTCTTCAGAATGAATTACTCTTCACTAGATTAAAATTCAATAACTGTTTAATTAGACAAAAAATAGAGCATTGATGATCCAAAACCAACTTGATTGAATTACAGTAATACACTGAGGAGAGATGACAGGTATCATTTGTGTGTGGGAAGAACAGGGTGGCATGTTTTGATGGACTTATTTGAGGTATTTGACTCTAGCAAGTATTATTGGAGTTGGGATGAATATTAAAAGTCCATTCTGCCCCTTACCAGCTTTACTGAGATATAATTGACATATAACATTGTCAATGTACAATGTGACAATTTTTTTAAGTATACTTTATTGATTATGCTATTACAGTTGTCCCCTTTTTTCTCTGCCTTATCCCCTTCTGCTCAGCACCCCCCTTCCCACTAGCATTGCCCCCTGACTTAGTTCATGTCCATGGGTCATGCATATAAGTTCTTTGGCTTCTCCATTACCTATACTGTTCTTAACATCCCCCTATTTGTACCTACCAATTTATGCTTCTTATTCCCTGTCCCTTTCCCCCCCATTATCCCCCTGCCCCTTCCCTGCTGATAACACTCCATGTGATCACCATTTCTATGATTCTGTTTCCAGTTCTAGCTGTTTGCTTAGTTTGTTTTTTGTTTTGTCCTTTTTAGTTTCAGTTGTTGATAGTTGTGAGTTTGTCATCTTTTTACTGTTCGTAGGTTTGATCTTCTTCTTTTTCTTAGATAAATCCCTTTAATATTTCATATAATAAGGGCTGGCTGATGATGAACTCCTTTAACTTGACCTTATCTGAGAAGCACTTTATCTGCCCTTCCATTCTAAATGATAGCTTTGCTGGATAGAGTAATCTTGGATGTAGGTCCTTGACGTTCATGACTTTGAATACTTCTTTCCAGCCCCTTCTTGCCTGTAAGATTTCTTTTGAGAAATCAGCTGATAGTCTTATGGGAACTCCTTTGTAAGTAACTTTCTCTTTTTCTCTTGCTGCTTTTAAGATTCCTTATCTTTAATTTTGAGTAATTTAATTATGATGTGTCTTGGTGCGTTCCTCCTTGGGTCCAGCTTCTTTGGGACTTTCTGAGATTCCTGGACTTCCTGGAAGTCTATTTCCTTCACCAGATTAGGGAAAGTTCTCCTTCATTATGTTTTCAAATAAGTTCAATTTCTTGCTCTCCCTCTTCTCCTTTTGGCACCCTTATGATTCAGATGTTGGAGTGTTTAAAATTGTCCTGGAGGTTCCTAAGCCTCTCCTCATTTTTTGAATTCTTGTTTCTACATTCTGTTCAAGTTGAATGCTTATTTCTCCCTTCTGTTCCAAATCATTGATTTGAGTCCCAGTTTTCTTCCCTTCACTGTATACTTTTATTTTGCATAGCCTTCACTTCTTCCTCTATTTTGTGTCTGTACTCAACCATTTCTGTGAGCATCCTGATTACCATTGCTTTGAACTCCGCATCTGATAGGTTGGCTATCTCCTTGTCACTTAGTTCTTTTTCTGGAGTTTTGATCTGTTCTTTCATTTGGGCCATATTTCTTTGTCTGGGCACACCTGTTATGCTGTATGGGGCAGAGCCTTAGGTATTTATCAGGATGGGGCAACCCACTATGCTGTTTTGTGGTGCTGCATGTGGGGGAGGTGCATGAGAGGGAACAATGCTGCTTGCTCAGCTCTCACCCAGCTTTCCATCACTTCCCCCGCTTCCCATAAGTAGATTGTCCCCTTTCAGGTGCTGATTCCTGGGTGGGTGGGTTTGTGTACATTCTAGGACCCTGTGGGTCTCTCTAATGACCTCTTCTGTGAGGCTGGGAGTTTCTCCCACTGCTACAATCCCCACAGGTTTTTACAGCCAGAGGTTTTTGAGGCTTTACTTCTCCATACTGGAACCCTGGGTTGTGCGGTTTGTCTTGCTACTCAGTTATTCCTCCTGTTTTATCCCAATGTGAATGTGGGACCACCGGGCCCACCAGCCACCTCCTTACCTCATGTTCTCTCCACCCCGGCTGCCTGTCCCTACCCCTCCTACGGGTCTGGACGAATATTTCTTCTTTAACTTCTTGGTTGTCAGACTTCCATACAGTTTGATTTTCTTGCAGTTCTGGTTGTTTTTTGTTTTTAAATTTGTTGTTGTCTTTTTGGCTGTGTGAAGAAGTGTAACTACTTATGCCTCCATCTTGGTTGGAAGTACAATGTGACAATTTGATATATGTATGTGTTGTGAAATGATTGTCACAATAAATTTAGTTAATACATCCATCAGTTCACGTGGTTTGTGTGTGTGTATGTTTGTAAGAAAGAATTTTTAAGATCTACTCTCTTAGTAACCTCCTAATATATGATACTGTTAGCTACAGTTACCATTTAAAAGTTCTATTAAGCATTTTTAAAGATAAAAGGAATAAAAGAAATGTTGCATTTATAGCAATAATTAAGGAAAATGAAGTAAACACTAAGAGCTGTGAAATAGTTTTTCAGGGTGAAAACAGCTCTGGGGGTGGATGCTGGTGATGTTTGCACCACAGTGTGAATGTACTTACCGGCTCTGACCTGCACACGTAAAAGTGGTTAAAATGGTAAATTTCTGTTATGTTTAAAAAAGGCGTTGTGAAATATACTGTAACTGCTGCTTGAATTTAAATGACTCGAACTTTAAAATACAAATATTTAAGTTACATATAAATATGCCTTTGTTTATTCATAACGGTGTGGATGCACATACCAATTTAATAAGTTGAAATTAAAGTGAATACAATGCTGTTTCAAATGCAGAATATAAAATTATTGTACGCCATAACACATAGTGACTCAGCCTCAGACCAATAAAATTTTTATTTTTAAATGATCTAAAATACTACTTCTTCTCAATCCTCTCAAAAACTATGTAACAAAGAATAGTCAATGAAAAATACACTTGGCTTAAAGTAAGAATATTTTAAAATATCAATTATTTTTTAACAGTTAATATAAGCACTTTATAATATCCAAAAGGTAAAAAAGAATATAGAGTAAAAAATAAATTTCTTTGTCTTTCCTGCTGCCAGAAGTCTAGTTCCCCTCCCTGGAGGAAACACTGGTACCAGTCTCTTGTGTCTTTTTCTTCTTTAAAAATTAAAAAATATATATTTTTAGAGAGAAGGGAAGGGATGGTTGCTTGCCTCTCACACACGCCCTATCCAGGAACCAGGCCTCAACCCGGGCACGTGCCCTGACTGGGAATCACACCAGCAACCTTGCGCCTCAAGAAAATGCCCAATCAACTGAGCCACACCAGTCAGAGCCAGTTTCTTATGTCTTTAAAGAGCTTTGCAATACATGAGGAAGCTAATATATGGGTAGAAACTATATGTCACTATATACATGTTTCATACCTATGCTTTTTTAAAGTGAAGAATGCCTCTTGAACAATATTCCATATTAGTGCCCATAGAAATACTGTATTCCCTTTTAATGCTTGCATAGTATTCCATTGGATGGATGTGCCATTCTTTATTTAATCAGGTCCTGCATCAGTAAGGTTCTCCACAGAAACAGAAACAATGGGTGGGTGGATATATTCAGAAAGAGATTTATTTAAGGAATTGGTTCACGTGACTGATTACTATGAAGGCTGGAAAGCCCAACATCTGCAGTGTAGGCTGGAAGAGGGGAGACCTGGGAAAGAACTGATGCTGTAGTTCGTGTCAAAGGCCACTAGGCCGGAGACCAAGGAAGAGCCAACGTTGCTTCTGAAGTCTAAAAGCCATCAAAATTCCTTCTTCTTCAAGGGATGTTAGCCTTGGTTCTATTCAGGTCTTCAGTTATTGGATGAGACCCACCACATATGGAGGAAAATCTGCTTTACTTAAAGTCCACTGATTTCATGTGAATCTCATCCAAAAACCCTCATGAAAAATATCCAGAGGTTTGACCAAATAACTGGGCACCATGGCCCAACCAAATTGGCATATTATAAAATTAATTACCACAATTCCCTTACAGTGACTATTGAGTTTGTTTACAATATTTGGCTAATATAATGTATATCCTAAAACATAAATATTTCACAGATATGCAAGTATGTCTATAAAATAAATCCCCAGAAGTGGAATTGCTAAATCTATGGGCATATGCTTTTAAAATTTTTATAAATATTTCCAAATTTTCTCCCAAAGTGTCTGCACTAATTCATATTCACAAAACTTGAGTGTCAATTTCCCTAATCCTTTCCAACACAGTGTATTAAGAAAACTTTCTGACCTTTGCTATTTGGCTAGTTGTAATACTAGCCAGGCAATTAATGAGAAGGCATTCTATGCATCTTAACAAGGGTGGCATTTCCCATCATGGACACAGATTCGGGATGTACACGGTAGTGTTATCACAGAAATGATGGAATGGAATGTAGAAAGCAATTTATTTTAGTAGTAGTATTAATGCCAAGAGGTTACAAATAGCCTTCATCCTGCATTTATTAAGAGTCTGACAGGGGTGCTTAAATTTTTCAGTTATACTTGGGGAGTGTGTATAAATCTGGATATTTAGTAAGGTTATCAGGATATATGCCCTGTTTTAACATCAAAGACCCAAGATTAAAATTAAAGGAAGGGACAGATTTGATAGGCATTTGGCAAGTAAATAATTAAATTTGGAGGTGATGGGGGGAGGAATAGAGACTGAATGCCCTCCATTCTCTCACCTTTCTGGCCTTCAGGGTTGGTAAGAATCCAACCTATAAAGGCGTCATTTCACAGAAAGGCCAAGTTGCAGACAAATTTAGAATTCTCTTACTGTCCTGTTAGTGGTTACTTAGACTGCTGTTTTCAGGGGGATTCAGAGCGCAGACGGTCCCAGTAGTAGAAACATGGTGCCTTCTGGCATTCTAGTCTTCTAGAATTCCCCTTTACCTGCCACTGGGCCTCAGACACTCTGATGTTCTTCTCTATCCAAGTGACTTTTGACCGACAATGAAGGTTTAAACAAAAAGTCAAAACTTCCTTTCTCCCTTCCCTCCCCGCTTTTCTTCCTTTCCTTCCCCCCCCCCCCCAACCAGCAGCCTTTTTGTTCTTCCTTTTATTCAACACACATTTCCTGAAGGCCTTTATAAGCCAGGGGATGTGTCAGGTCCTGATCACACTGGGAAGAAGAAGATGCAAAAGTCACAGTTCTCCAAGGAACAGACAGTTGCAAAAGGAAAAGTGTAAATCAATCATTTCTCAACTCCTTTCATTTTCATTTCTAGTTTTGTTGTAGCTGCTGACATATTTTGTTTTAGTAGTTTATAATTTGAAACACAGACGTATAAATCATAACATAATGAACATATTTTCAACAACAACAACAACAAATGCTCAAAGCTGGCCGCCCTATCACTAAGCAACTCTTTTATTACATATTATTTCAAACATTTCAATGCAGTTGCACTAGAGAGAGCTCCGATCAGTGACTAACATGACATCTTAAGCAAAGCATATACGGTCAGAAAATTTATGATTTCAATGACAATTTATAATGTATTTATAATGAAATAAATAATTAAGATTTACTACTGTACTGTTTCTCCCCCCAAATTGATTATTTGTCCTTTATCTGGGAAAGCATTGTTATATTATTCTGTAGTTTAATACATGGTTCATCTAAAATCTCACGCTGATTTTGCCTAACATTTAGAGGTAGTACAATTCCCAATACCACTGTGACCAAATGGATCTGGAACTGAATGGGGACATCAGGACAATCTGAGCTTCTCCTTCTCCATGATCAGCACTTCATGAGACATTGGAGTAGCTTTTCTCTGTCCCTCTTTTTCCATCAGTTAATTTAGATTAATCATTATCACTGTTTCATGACTTTGGATGTCTAGGGTCTTAGAATCAGGGGTTAAATAATTTAATATATTTTTAAAGAAATATTACTGAAGTTTATTTCTGATATATAGATGAATATTAACATTATTTTAAAAATTATTTAAGTGATGAACAAAATAATGGAAATTTCCTTGCCATAAAACTAAATTTGGCTTCATTCTTCTTTAAGGAAATAAAACATATTCATGTATTACATTTAAATGTAACTTTTATATGGCAATACCAATAGGTGAATCACCATTTCACTTATCAATAAATTATATAATTTAGTTTTCTACTGTGGGGTTTTTAAATCATGATACCTAAAACATAGAGTCTTATTTTCTTAGTTACTAAAAGCTCTGCTCATCATAAAATGTACTTTCTGCTCACAGAAACAGATGGTATGTAATATTTGACCTTCTCAGAGAAGATAGAATTGAAAAGTACATGAACAAGAGTATAAACATGTGAATTTTGAGATGTTGCAGGTGAATACACAATTTCTAGTTAAAAACTCTCTTAAAACAGAATATGCTTCTCATCAAATAGTAGGCCTTGTCTTTAAACCATGGGTCTAAAAGAAGATAGGCAGGTCGGCGTGAAGGAAATCACTCATCAGAGTAGTCCACTTCTCTCTTACATCCTTTGTGGAAAAGAGGAGAAAAGTAAGACAGTAGATAATGAAGACCTCAAACTCTAGCGGTCAAGGTTTCAAATGTGTAGTAGACACACATATTAAGACTTCTCTGTGTAGCAGACACACACTGGGTTGGCTACCTAGCTCACCATGATCCTTCACAAGGCCATACTCGTCCTACTCAGCCCATCACAGATTTGGGGGAATTGTTCATTCTCTCCATGCTCTACTACAGAGTAACCCCCACCTCCCACAAACATATGCATATGACTCAAGAAGAGTTCATCATGTTATAGCCTTTCGGCTATTGTGACTGGTCCAAAGGATGAGTCTATGGTTTATCTATACCAATCAGTGTCCTTCCCTGACATTTTTCAAGTTAGAGCTAAGAGGGAATCTTTTCTATTTGTTTCGTTGCTCAGTTATGAGGATGAGCTCGGACCCAGCAGAAGCCATGTTTCTAGCCCAAAATTATAAAGCTAACAACCAGAAAGAAGCAAATCCAATATATGAAGAGAGGAAGAGAGGAAGAACAAGAGAAAGGGAGAAGAAATTTAAATGATCACCTCAGCCATCAGAATGGCTACTATATTAAAAAACACAAATTAACAAGTGCATGGGAGGATGTGGAAAAATCGGAACTCTCGTACAGTTTGTCAGAATGTAAAATGGTGTAGCCACTATGGAAACAAGTATTGCAGTTCCTCAAAAAAATTATATAGACTTACCATATCAATCAGCAATTCCACTTACGGGTATAAGGAAGTAGAAGCAGGGACATGAACAGATACTTGTATACCCGTGTTCAAAGAGCATTGTTCATAACAGCTAAATGGTGGGAGCAACCCTAGTGCCCACTGACAGATGAATAAATAAGAAAACTGTGGTAGAGTTCCTCAAAAAAATTAAAAATAGTATTACTATGTAATTAAGAAATTCCCCTTCTGGAGCATCCACTGAGAGATGAATGTATAAACAAAATATGATACATGTATTTATATGCGATAGAATATTATTCAGCCTTAAAATGGATACAAATTCGGACACACAGTAAAACACAGATGAACCAGAAGACATTATGTTAAGTGAAATAAGGTGGGAACAAAAGAACAAATACCACATTATTCCATGTATATGAAGACTTTGTGGTAGTCAAGTTCATAGACACACAAAGTAGAAGGTGGCTGCCAGGGGCTGGGGAGAGGACACGGGCAGTTGTTGAATGGCTATGGTTTCAGGTTCGCAAGACAGAACGGTTCTGGAGATGGGGAGCACGATGATGTGCTACACCTAAGCATGCTTAACTCCGAATTTAAAAATGGGTAAGGTGTAAATTTTATGTAAGTGTATTTTACCACAATTAGAAATTTAAAAAGTAAACACATTCTTAGAATCATTGGAAGAACATATAGGTAAAAATCTATGTAATGTAAGCATAACATCAAAAGTGAAAGCCATAACAGAAAATGTTTGTATATACAAAGAATGTGTTAATACTGGTTATCTGTTGCTCTTGATGTTATGGTTACTTTTATCATCTTCGAGAAACTGTTTTTTGTAATGAACATTATTGATTTGCATAATTAGGAAATCTGGTAAGTAGTTTTTAATTAGGAAAAATGAGATACTGTTTTTTTTCCTTCATTCTGTCATTCACCAAAGATCATGAAAAAATACAAAATTTGATGTTGGTAAGAGTATGGAAACAGGCACTCTTTTTTTTTTCTTTTTTATATATTTTTTCAATTACAGTTTACATTTGATATTATTTTGTATTAGTTGCAGGTACACAGCATAGTGGTGAGATAATCATATACTTTTCAAAGTGTTCCCCTGGTATTTCTATACCCACCTGGCACCATACATAATAGGACTATATTGTTGACTACGTTCCCTATGCTGTACTTTACATCTTATGACTGTTTTGTAACTACCTATTCATACGTCATAATCCCTTCACCTTTCTCACCCAGTCCCCCAAATCCCTTCCCCTCTGGCAACTGTCACTCTGTTCTCTGCATCGATGAGTCTGTTTCAATTTTGTTTGTCCATTTATTTTGTTTAAAAGAATATATGCACCCCTATGTTCATTGTAGTATTATTTACAATGGCCAAAATTTGGAAGCAGCCCAAGTACCCATCAGTTGATGAGTGAATAAAAAAGTTGTGGTACATTTACACAATGGAATACTATTCAGCCATTAAAAACAAGGAAATCCCACCTTTTGACAGCATGAATGGACCTGGAGAATATTATGCTAGAGAAATAAGCCAGTCAAAGAATAACAAGTACCATGATTTCACTTATATGTGGAATCTAATGAACAAAATAAACTAACAAAATAGAAACAGACTCAGATTCAGAGAACAGACCAACTGCTGTCAGAGGGGAGGAAGGTTGAGGGGCTGAGTGAAAAAGGTGAAGAGATTAAGAAAAAAACAACCTCACAGAGGCAGACAGCACTATGGTAATTGCCAGAGGGAAAGGGGTGGGGTGGGGTTGAAGAAGGTAATGGGGGATAAATGGAGATGGAAGGAGACTTGATTTGTGGTGATGGACATATGATACAATATACAGATGATGTATTTTAGGCTTGTACATGTGAACCTTACATAATTTTATTAACAAATGTCACCCCAATAAATTCAATAAAAATTAAACAAAAAAAAAAAAAAACCTGGGTAGGACACTGGTTATCATGGTGCAGCCACTAGCTACAACTTTTACATCTTCCCCCCAAATAAGGATACATATGGAATGATTGAAAAAATGACCAATAAAGGGCATTTTTAAAACAGAAAAGAGATAATTAAGCAAACACAAACCAACAAACTTAATGTGTCTGTTTAGATAAGACCGTGAAACATTAAATTGCAACATTAAAATATTTTATTGCATTAAAAAGTAATGAAAATAAGGGTATTTCTTTTGTAGAACAAATAGCATATCACATGTTTATAATTTGAACAGTTTAAAAAATATTTAGTGATATCCAAGACTACCTGATTTGTCAGAATTTTAAATGTCACACTCCTAATGATAGATTATTGTTTTCTTAACCTAAATATTGACTTGTATTGCCCATGTGTACTAAAAATAGATGTTAACAAATGAAATAGAGCTAATTTATGTCTGAGAATTAAATCTCATTGTTTCTTCAAAAATGATTTAATCTGTTAATGCCTGGCATGATTTATAACAATTTTTCAAATAGGAGTGGTTCCAAAAATTAATTTTTCCTAAGGTATTTCCCAAGGTTTAAGAGAACTTCAGTCAATGTATAAATGGGAAGAGAATTGCCTACATGGATGGTCCAGTAGGGTACCAAAAACATCCATCTTACTAACGCCAACAGATTCATTGCCTTCCTTCCATCATTCTGCAGGAGTGTTCTGAGCTATAGTAAGCCTCTAAAAACAACAGATTCTTCCTACTGCAAACTCTTTAAAGAGAATGACACATTAAGTCCTAACACTTCAGTGAGAATGTTACTCTTTTAAGAAATGAGGAGGCATGCAATATGAATACACGGGACATGGGGGATCACTGGGAGGTTTGGGTTGAAAGAGAAGAGCAAAGAAAAGGGAGGCGGAGGCAAAGAGAAGCCTGTCCTATGTCTCAGTCTTGCCTTCCCAAGACAGACTCTGGGTTCTGCCTATGTTCTTTCTGTTCCCATTCTCTTAGTCTCCGTAATTCATGCTAGTTGATAAAGAAATAGCAAGTGGAGTAGGCAAGAGGCAAGGCCATATGATTTTAATGTTATAAATTATAGCCCTGTTCAAGAGTCAAAAAATTGAAAAGTAATGATCCTTCTTGGCTCCAGGGTAAAATCATTGGAAGAGGAGGGCGCCGTCTGGCTTCCCTGAGAAGCAGACTGTGAGTCAGAGTCAGATTAGCAGGCAGGAGGTTCACGAAGAGGGTTCTAAGGATCATCACTTAGAAAAGGGAAGGGAAGGGAGGGGAAAAGAACTGGCTGAGGAGAAAGCTGACCTGTGATGGATTCTTAGTGAAAGCTTCAGCCCTTTGGAACGCTCTGAAGAAGATAGGGTGACCCCTTGGAAAGCCTTGAATTGGGGCAAGAGGGCCAGGCTTTTCTACCTCCCCTTGACCAGGATTGGCTGCAATGCTCTCTGGGAAGGGAGCATTTGTTCTTCAGCTGAGGCAATTCCTGAAGGAGGCTGAGGGCTGAGGATGATCTTGTGTGCCCTCTGCACTGCTAGCAGCTGGGAGATAAGGCCTTCAGTCCCAAAGGGGGCCCTGGGTAGTAAGGTACCACGAGCAGGAATCAGCAGCTACCACAGAGCTCGATGTGTGCAGTCACTCAACAAACATGTGTTGAATAGATGAAGATTCTTGTTTTGTGTTTCAGATTGCTCACCCTTCCCAAAAGGACAATGAACCTTATTATTATTAACGCTTTTATAGACAACTGCCTTTGATACTAGTTTTTGTCATGTAGAAAGATGGGCAAGAAATTTTTCTAATCTCTATCTGCGACCAAGGAAAATGGCACTATGTGACATATCTGTGAGAGTCTGCTACAACTTAATGTGTATTTACTTTTGCATTTTGTGAAAAATCTTTTCATTTTAAATCAGTGTCGAGTGTACAGGAAACTTGCAAAAAGAATACAAAGAACTTTTGTTACTACTTCCTAGCACAAGAAGATGTTGCAGGTTTAGTTTGTACTTTCTCTGCCTGAACACTGGAGTCAGACATTTCTCCTAACCTCTATTTATGGCCACCTCTAAAGGATATAGAAAAAAATGCTAAAAAGCAGTTCGTGAAAGTTATGTAATGGATTGTTTCTTGCTCTTTGAATTCTAAGGATAGAACACTCTGTGCTCAAAATCCTAAGCTCCAAAGACACAGATTTCATAAGAGTTTATTCTAATATCTGCACTGTATTGATATGTATCCTTAGGGTATCTTGGAAGTGATGTAGTTAATAAAACTTTGTGTAACAGTTTACATTTATGTACTAAGGCCTGTTAGGGGAAAGAACCTGTTTAAAACTGCCCTGTAGCAAGACTTGGGACCGCCAGTTCAGCAGCATGGTTGGACTTTAAGCAAATAACATGGGTTTCTGTATCAGTGGAATCATCTAGTATGAAAATAATCTCTACCTCATTAGGTTGCCGTAAATATTAAATGAGACAGCTCCCATAAAATTGCCAGGTAAACTATAAAGACCTATTAAATGTTATTTAGAAATGTTAAGAATCTCTTAACTGTTAGAACCTCTAAAAATAAACTCCTTAGTTTTCTCAAGAAAAAAACTACTATGGCAAAAAAAAAAGTCTTTAACATTATCAGTCTTTTAAAAAATGCAAGATTGTGTCCGGCCAAGATGGAGATGTAGGTAGACACACGATGCTTCCTCGCACAACCAAGAGAAGGACAACAAATTTAGAAACAAAAATCAACCAGAACTGCCAGAAAATCGAACTGTATGGAAGTCCAACAACCAAGGAGATAAAGAAGAAACATTCATCCAGACCAGTAGGAGAGACAGAGATGGGCAGCCGGGCAGAGAGGACTTGCGGCAAGGCTGTGGCTGGAGGACAGAGGGTCCCACATTTGCGTGCAGATAAACGGGGAGGAGCAACTGGGGAGCAAGACAGACCATGCAACCCAGGGTTACATTGTGGGGAAATAAAGCCTCAAATCTCTGACTGAAAACACCTGTGGGTGTTGAGGCGGCAGTGGGAGAGACTCCCAGCCTCACAGACAGTTCATTGGAGAGATCCACAGGGTCCCAGAATGTACACAAGCCCACCCACCTGGAAATCAGCACCAGAAGGGCCCAGTTTGCTTGTGGGTAGTGGGGGAAGTGACTGAAATCCAGCAGAGAGCAAAGCAAGTGGCACTGTTCTCTCTTGAACCCCTCCCCAAAAGACAGCATCACAAGGCAGCCATGTAGGTTACCCCGCCCTAGCGAAAACCTAAGGCTCCGCCCCTTTATGTAACAGATGGGCCAAGACAAAAAAAAAATGGCCCAAATGAAAGAACAGTTCAAAGCTCCAGAAAAAAATACAACTAAGTGATGAAGAAATATCCAACCTATCAGATGCACAGTTCAAAACACTGGTCATCATGATGCTCACAGAAATGCTTGAGTATGGTCGCAAATTAGATGAAAAAATGAAGGCTATGAAAAGTGAAATAAAGGAAAATGTACAGGGAGCCAGCAGTGATGGGAAGGAAGCTGGAACTCATATCAACGTTTTAGGCCAGAAGGAAGAAAGAAACATTCAACCAAAACAGAATGAAGAAACAAGAATTCAAAAAAAATGAGGAGAGGCTTAGGAACCTCTGGGACAACTTTAAACATTCCAACATCCAAATCATAGGGGTGACAGAAGGAGAAGAGGAAGAGCAAGAAATGGAAAACTTATTTGCAAACATAATGAAGGAGAACTTCCCCAATCTGGCAAAGGAAATAGAGTTCCAGGAAGTCCAGGAATCTCAGAGAGCCCCAAAGAAGTTGGACCCAAGGAGGAACACACCAAGGCATATCATAATGACCTTACCCAAGATTAAAGATAAGGAGAGTATCTTAAAAGCAGCAAGAGAAAAAGAGAAAGTTACCTTCAAAGGAGTTCCCATAAGACTATCAGCTGATTTCCCAAAAGAGACCTCACAGGCAAGAAGGGGCTGGAAAGAAGTATTCCAAGTCATGAAAGGCAAGGACATACATCCAAGATTACTCTACCCAGCAAAGCTATCATTTAGAATAGAAGGGCAGATAAAGTGCTTCCCAGATAAAGTTAAATTAAAGGAGTTCATCATCAGCAAGCCCTTATTATATGAAATGTTAAAGGGACTTACTAAGAAAAAGAAGATAAAAAATATGAACAGCAAAATGACAACAAACTCATGGTTATTAACGATTGAGCCTAAAATAAAAACAAAAACAAAAATGAACTAAGCAAACAACTAGAACAGGAACAGAACCACAGAAATGGAGATCACATGAAGGGTTATCAGCAGGGGAGTGGGCGGGAGAGGGAGGGGGAGGGAGGGGGGAAAGGTATAGAGAATAAGTAGCATAAATGGTAGGTAGAAAATAGAAAGGGAGAGGCTAAGAATAGTATAGGAAATGTAGAAGCCAAAGAACTTATATATATATAACCCATTGACATGAACTAAAGTGGGAGAATGAGGGTGGGAGGGGGTGTGCATGGTGGAGGGGAATAATGGGGGGAAAATGGGACAACTGTAGTAGCATAATCAATAAAATATATTTAAAATGCAAGATTGCTTTTATATGCCATATTTTTCTATAGGACCTTTACTATATCTCAAATTGTGATTTTGCTAAAATCTCTCCATACTATTATTGCCTATTAACTTTCTCACTTACTTTGTTCAATTCAGAATATTTATTCTTTGGAGTCGTTCACAGATAAAGTATCTGTTAAAATGTTAAAATTACTGAGAAGGAAATACTGATGAAAATTAAAAAGCTCTTTCAAAGGTAAGCAAATGATTTGTTAGACTGTGGATGGACCTGAATAATGAGTCAGGAAGAAAAAGCAGCATTAAAGAATTCCCACTTGTCATTCAGTGGGAGTTTTGTAGGAGACAAAAGTAATAAATTTCTGCTTTGTGTGTACGTGTAAGAATGGTACTGTTTTTTAGAGTCCTTATCTTTTATAATACACACTGAACTATTTTAAAATTAAGTATGAAAAATATTTTTGCAGAGGGAAGTGGATGAGAGTATAGTTCAGGGATCAGCAAACTTTTCTGTAAATTGCTAAATAGTATTTTAGGCTTGGCAAGACATACAATCTCAGTCGTAGCTACTCAGCGCCGCTACTGCAGCATGAAAGCAGGCATCGGCACCATGCAAACACAGAGCAAGGCTGTGCTCCCATGAAGATTTATTTACAGAAACAGGCGGTGGGCCGGATCTGGCCCACAGACCACAGGTCATAGTTTCCCAGCCCCTGGTATAAACAGAACAAGATTTACCATGATTAATAATTACGAATCACAGTTATGGGTGCATTGAAGTTATTACACTACTCTGCATATTATATTTAAAATTTTCCATAATAAAATTTATACAATAAAAAGTAAAACAAACAAAAAACCTAAAAATCTGGATAAGGCATAGAGAAGAGAATGGGATCACCGGGCTGTGATAAAATAAACTAATATTTAACATATACACTTAAAAGTAGTTTATCTTGATTATCAGATTTATTGGTAAGGATAAGGAATATTTTTATTTTCCTTTTATGTAATAATTTGCCTGGCCATTTAAACAAATACTCAATTTGAATATTTATGTCTCTCCATTAAGAAACTGGTTATTTTTTGTAATATACTAAACTTAGGCATGCCTAAGTGCCAAGAAGTGTTATTTTATTTTTAAAAACCATCACAGAAAAATAAAGAGAACCTTCGTTTAGGATTCTAGGACTTTGGGTGGCAATGCTATTGAAAACCCAAGGTTCTAGGTATCCCCTGCTCCATATCCATGGCTGTGATATATATGAAAGAAAAAAAATACACAGATTAAAAAAATAACTTTGTTCAGCAACATAAACATTCTGTGAGGCAGGAACAAAAAATAAATACAGTGAAGAAAGTAGGAGCTGGAGCCGTGGTCCTGCTGGACCCTGGGTCGAGAAGTAGGTAGAAGCAACTGAGAGTCCATATCCTTTTGGGGAATACAACTCCCTCCCGTTGAGATGGAGATCAGAGACGGGTTCACTAAAACTAGGCGCTGGGTTGCTGATCTTTGTGGACCCCGACTGCTTCACAGGGAAGTTTTAAGAAGCTGCTTCTGACTCCTGCTTGGCCCTGCAGCTGTATGGGGAGCTACAGGCTTCCTGAGGCAGGAGGACAGAAGCTTAGCCTGACCCCAATATCCCACATGTTGTCATCACACTGTTCTGTGTATATTATGTATTTGAAAGTTCCATAATACATTTTATGTAATAAAAAGTAAAAAAATCATGGAGGATATAATAAATTCCTGGTCTAAATTCTTCTCTCCTCCCTGTACCCGTATCCTATACCACTGTAACTTTGAAGTTCTTTCCACAAAAGACTACATGTTTCTGCCCTTTGACTTTGGGGCCCAACCATGGGGCTTGCTTTGGCCAGTGGGATGTTAACATGTGATGCAAGTTACTTCATCTCTCGGAATGTTCTTTAGCTTCCTTTCTATAAAACAGGAATCACAGTACTCCATGGGTTTGAGATGTATGTAAACCATTTAGCCCAGTGCCTGGCAAATAAGGGCTCAATAAATTTAGCCATTTTGTAGGAAGCAGTTTTAGACACTTTTGTTGCTATGCCAATATCCATCCCATGCCTCTCCCATTATGTCATGTATATTCATTTAAGTAAATCAGACCAATCCCACCCCACCAGAAAGTTGATTCAAGTAAGCCATGCATAATCTGAACAGTGTACATTCGCATGATTATAAGAATGGACTAGTACCAATTGGGCAAACATCTCATTATGGTCTTATTATGTGTTACACAAAGTTTTTCTTAATGTGAAGTGCCCTTTCATCAAAGGACAAGCCCTAGTAGGCAATGAATTGTTTTTGGACATATGCTTTGTACTTCCTAATATTTGATTTAGATTTGTTTGCACCCATATTCATGCGTGAACTAAAAATCTATAGCTTTCATTTTTGCCTTTAATTTTTAATGTCAGCTATCCAAAGTGAAGCATATTCACCTTTTCTTGTCTGCACACAAAAATTACATACCACAGGGATAACGTACTTCTTGAAAGTCTGGAAGAATGTATAGTCAACCAGGGATCTTCTGAAGAGAGACAATTCACTGACAACTACCTGAACTTTTTCTGTGGTTATTGACCTGCTCAGGTTTTTAAATTATTGTGCAGAGAATTTTCTAAATACGTGTACTGAACATTTAACAAATGTTTAAAATATAATTGAGGACACCTATTGTACGTGTACTCCACACCCGAGGATATATTTATTGATTTTAGAGAGGGAGAGACACATTGATCAGTTGCCTCCTGTGTGCGCCCAAAATGGGATGGAACCCGCTACCTAGGTAGGTGCCCTGATCTGGATTCGAACCCACCACCTTCTGGTGTACAGGATGACACTCCTACAGAGCCTCTTGGCTAGGGCAGCATTTATTTTTAAAAAGATCCTGTTTTTTTCATGACCTTCATTATTTCTAAATCTGATTTTTTTTTAAAAAAATGCATTTACCAAAAGGTCTTTTTTACACTTCTGATTAATCTGTTAATTTTGTTTCTAGTGTTGCAGCACATTTAATTCATTTTTTCCTGTTTATGAAATAATGGTGATCACCTTGCATTTCAGTGTAGCTTTAAACACATCATCACCTACTTTTTGTTGACAACACAGATATTTAGAAGAGGGTTTTAAAATTATTTTCCAGGGGATTAATGCTTTTATTTCCTTTATTTAATATCTTGTGGTCAACGAATAGAACTATACGACTTCTGTCCTTTAAAATGCAGTCCAGGGGATGAACAGATTCCAAGGATTGTTTCAGCTCCTGTACACTCCAAGTGCTGTTGTTCAGCATGTGGGCACCAAATGTGGACCCACTTCATTCCTCTGGGAAATCCAAGGGGTCCTAGGGATTTAGGCTTGAGGGTAAGTGATAGGAGTCTGGAAAGGGCAAGTTTGAGGGTTTTTGTTTTGTTTTTAACACAGCTGTAAACATTCTAAATCAGCTGATGTGCAGAATAGTTCTGGGTCCTCTATGCTGCCTGTCATTCAATGTCGCCATCTGATTGACTTATAAACTATTCCATTAGATAAGTTATATCCTTTTTCCTATACAGTTTTTCCCACTTTTAGGGTTAACTTCTCCCTTCTACTTACTTGTGTTAAGTCTACAGAACATGTGTTATGTCTCCCACCACAATCTCTACACTATATGAAAAACTTTTGTACTTCTACATTTTAATCCTGTATTATCCTAAATATAAATTGTTAGGGCTTGTTCTCTTGACTACTGTGATTTTTTTAGATAGATAGATTGATTGATTGGAGAGAGAGGATGGGGGAGGGAGGGGGTGGGAAGAGAGAGTAGTTCCACTTATTTATGCATTCATTTGTGGATACTCGTGTGTCCCTCGACTAGGGACTGAGCTGCAACCTTGGTGCATTGGACAACCCTCCAACCAAATGATTGCAATTTTATTAAAGAATGTGCACGTACTTTCTCACTCAAGTCACGTTCTGAGATACCTTTGGTATTAGATGTGCATGACAGAATTTGACTTAAAGATCTCTCGGAAGAAGGCATCATTCCATTTTGTTTTTAGAATTTAAACAGGTTTGGTTTTAAGTGCTCTTTAGTCAAAGTATTTCATTTGTCTTTTTCAAGGATTTGGACAAGAGACATTGTTATTAATTTTATTATTAACTATCTTAACAGATGTCAATATTCTTAAGCTCACACTTTTCAAAGCAAAAGAGAAGTTTCAGCTTTTCTTCACAAAAGGATTTTATCCCTCGCTCCACCCCCCAAAAAAGAAACTGCCATTCATTCTTGGCAGCTTCACTGATTCAATACTTACCAAATGGCCTCTTTCTTTCAAAAACGATTTTATTTTTAGAGAGAGGGGAAGAGGGAGAGAAACATCGTGTGGTTGCCTCTTTGAGTGCCCCCTACTGGGGACCTGGCCCACAACCCAGGCATGTGCCCTGACTGGGAATCAATCCAGCAACCCTTTATTTCACAGGCCGACACTCAATCCACCAAGCCACACCAGCCAGGGTTATTCTTAATTTTGATTCATTTGCTCGTACAATGATTACATTCAAGGCATTTTTTCTATAAAGACCAGATAAGTAGCATGTTGCATGTCACAGAACGTTTGTGACCCTCGCATTTGGATGAGTGGAGAAATCCTGAACTACAAAACACTGGGGATAGGTACTGCTCCATTCCAGCGGGCATTTAATGCGAAGGGGATCTGAGGAGGATCGCATTAAATGAGCCTTGTTTTAGATTGAGATTCTTCTGGTAAAACTATTGTTTGTTTGTTTTGTTGTCTTGTTTTGGGACCACCTATTATGCAAAGGATAAATCTTTGTAATCAGCCTTTTAAATCTGTACCTTTTCTCTTAAGTTATATTCATCTAAGGGTGCTTTTTAAGTTTTACTCTGGCATTTTTGGTTTATTACGATTTAAGCTGCAGAATCCCGAAAGGAAAGCTTATTAAGAGCAATATATAACACTGACAAAGGCAGCTCTGATCTGGTTCGTGAAAGGCCTTTAAATGCCTCAGGAGATTGCTCTTCTCTCACACTGCAGAATTGTCGGTCCCGCCTTGTGTTGATTCTGCTTAACTCATTAAGAAACAAAAACATAACTGGAGCACTATAAGATAAACACAAAAAATGCATAAACCATAAAAAGTACAGCTCAAAAAGTTAACGGTTGTCACCATGCTGTCCAGAAAGATGACCAGCACACACCATAAGCCCTTCTTGTGGCCCTTCCATGCTGCATTCCACCTACATGTGTATTTTCTTTTGTTGGCTGGTTTGCTTTGTCAACACCACATTTATGAGATTCGTCCAAATTGTTACATGTAGCAAGAGTTAGCCCAAATAAGAGTTTCCTTATTTACATATATTTCCTGTATCTTACATGCATTCTCTTAATGGGTTGTTTCCACTTTGAGGCACTTATGAATGATGCTAAGAACAATCCTGTATGTATTTTGGGGGGTACTCATGTCCTTACCTCTGTTGATAAATGCTTAGAAGCAAAATCGCTCAGTTGAGAGGAGACATGTTTCAGTGTTAGTAGGTATTTGTCCAACATTTCCACAGTGGTGGAGACCTCTACCAGCTTGGGAGAGTGCCTGTTGTTCCACACCTCACTAACTCTTGGTATTGCCAATATTTTAATTTTTGCTGCTCTTACCAGTGTAAGAGTATCTTACTGCAGTTATACAGTGTACTTTCTTGATAATGCAACTGAACGTTTAACAAATTTTAAGAAGACTCTTAAACTTAATTGTCAAAGTAACAGAGGTTTTCATTTCTTTGCAAAGTATGAGTAATTTAACTCAATCCCCCCTTCCTCTGAGCCCTCCTACAACCCCCCATCCACAAAAAACCCACCTGTGATCCCTTCTTGGCTTTCTTTGTGAAGTGCTGGTTCAATTTTCTTGTCAAATAGTTTATTCATTTAGTTGCTCATTTCTCAATGAGAATAGGTTTAGCTAGGCCAGTTACAGAACTGGCAGACTCTGAGGACTGCTTTTAGCTCTTCAGCAGTCCACTCAAGGGCTGATGTAATTATCTAGCAGATGGTTAGAAATGTTAGAATCATTTCATTCCTCCAGGAAACCCAAGGAGGTCCCTCAGATCTGGACTTAGGGCAGACGAATTCCCTTGCAGTGAGACCAAAGTTCTTAGGACAGAGGAAAAAATACTTAATGTTTTAATTTTAACTCCTACTGTAAGTACTCTAAACTGCCAATGGGCAGAAGCCAAAAGATCTTTTCTGATCACTAATTCTGCCCTCGTCATTCAGAACTACTCTTCTGGTCAGAGGTGGGGTCTTGGATGACCCCTCTTGCCCAGGTGAATGCCAACTGTGGTTCTCTTGGTTAAAGAGAAGCTCCAAGTTAGTCCAGCATCAGTGCCACCAATCAGAGGCAGAATGAAGCCCATTCTGGTGGGACTCTCAATGGTTGTCCAAGGAGCTAGAAGATGGGAAGCTAAGGTATCACCTTGTTTACCAAAAGCCTGTTTCAATGTGAAATCTGAGTCAGCCACTTAAAAGAAAATCTAGCCATTACTGCTTTATTTAGTAAAAATTCCTTATAGTTTTCACTATTCTTACCCAAGTTTCTATGAATGATATTTAGTTGTATGTTTTCATAGGTATTTTTGCAGAAAATTGGGAGGAGGAGGATTGAAGGTGTTTAAGTTATCCACACTGCCTCTATTATCTCTTTTATTTTCTACATGAGAAGACAGGTGCAAAAAGGCGGTGTTAGTATCATATACAAAACTTGCTCTTGGAGAAACTGAAGGCAAATCCTATCAACAAGATCTAGAAGACATGATACATTCCTACATTACAGGGAACTGAAAGTCATTAAGTAGAAGCTGGGTGTTCAGGCACATTGCTAATCTTTCGGATTGATACAAAGGAGATCTACTTTCGTCTTTTTTTTGTAAAATAACTGAGTTATTGCAATAAAATAAGACTGGGCTGGTACAAGATGGGACTATACTAGAGTGCCTATAAATCCCAGATTTAGAGTTAAAATGGTAGCAAATAAACCCTGTTAAGAGTTTCTAGTGAAAGGACTGAGCCAATGGTGTCTTGGTAGGAGTTTGTGGTAACAGAGCAAATACGGATGCCATCTATCCGTGTATTCTCTTTCTCTCTCTTTCTTTCTCTTCTCTCTCTCTCTCTCTCTCTCTCTCTATTCTTCGTCCAATTTTGACATTGCCAAAGCAGGCCAGCCAGTCCCAGTTCTCTCAGCAACTACTGTAGATTCTTCCTAAAGTCAGTCAGCTAACCAACTGTGACCTCCTACTCCACCTTCCACCAAACGACACATTGGCATTTAGATTTCTTCAGTTACCAATGTACTAACATGGAATAGGAAGAAAGTCTTTTGTGCCAATGGATCAATATAAAGATGCAAAAACTATCTTTGGAACCCAATACAACAAACTTTGTTGATGAGAAAAATCATGTAATTTATCATATTTTCCAATAAATTAGATGACTTTAATTACTTTAAAGTACATGACTTTAATTTTCTTCTGTTAGCATTAAAAAAACAAAGAATAACAGAACAAAACCCCTAAAAACTGTGCTAAAGAACGCTGTAACATACATATTATTAATGCTAATAATAATGTTATTACTATAACATTATTATAATAATGATAATAATGTATGAGCAAGAAAATCAGTGGTAACATCATTTATCTCCAAAATCAGAAATAGAAACAGAGGCAGGAAAATTCACAGTGTAGATTCACAGAAGTATCTCTGAGTAGTAGCCCTTTGGTTATCCTATTGTGCTCAATAATTTTCCCAATTCCTGTGGAAAACAGCACATACCTTTGCAGTTTGATTTTTGTATCTCAAATACAAATAACTTTCCAAATAATCTCGTAAGGCTTCCTTCCACCACTTCTGCAGTATTAAGGTCAGAAAGGCAGGCTCTAGGCTGCCTCAGCTGTTGCAGCCGTGGTCAGCTGGCACGGTAGCTAGCTCACGTGGACCCTGACATCTAGACATTGGCCACAAATCACATGTGACAGTCACAGGACTTCCTTTTCCTGTAATAATCACTCAAATGGATTTTCACAGTACCTGGTGACTTTCTCACAGTAGAGTGAGACCTGCATATTCTCCTGAGGAAGTCTTTTTATCTTAAATAAATTCAACATGGTCATTGTAATGAATGAACTGCCAACTTCATATTTTAACTAAATATTTCTATCTGATCCCCTAGCAATACCATACCTTCAGTTCCCAGGATCCATGTGTTCTTGAGTTACTGTTTCTAGAAAAGGAAATAATGCAATCCATTCATTAGAATTCAGATAGTGAAATGGGAGCTCTTATGTAATAAGGATGACCTTTATGTTTTCTCTTCACTGAAAAAATGTCAAAACAATTGCTATGATTTTTAATAGTGCTTACCATCCACATATGGAGGAAATAAAACTTGCATACATTCAGTGTGAAAAGGCTATACAAATATTTTATTTATTCTTGCCCTCACTGATTTTTAGTTTTATACATTGATAAAGAAGTTGCTGTACTAAAAGTTAAAGTGCACCTATAATCAACCAGTTTTTGGGTATACCAAAAAAGCATTCATTTTAAAAGAGCATTCACTTTAATTGCAAGAATACTCACATATATGTATGTATTTCTGTACTCTTGTAATTATTCTATTTCAGTATTTTACACACTGATGATATTGACATTGCCTTCATGCTTCTTTGTCATTTAAAAAGAATGACATACACCTATGTACTTTAGAGCCCAAACCTGACAACTTATTAACATGATTTACTTCAAAGTAAGTGTAAAGAAAATTAAGTAAAGCTTTGAATGGCATAAAGCAAATAATTACCATTCTTTACAATCAAAAAATATTTGCTAACATGAAAAAGCTGGCGTGACATTTTGTTATTTGTGAGACTGCTTGTGTTTTTCAATTTTGTATTGCAATTCATATGTACTCCTTTTAAACTGAAGGGGAACAGATGTTTAATTGTGGACATGCCCAAGGTAAGAAGACTCGGAAACTACTCAATGTCTTACAACAGTCTATGCTAAGGTCCGAATGTGGAATCCCTTTCGGCCAGTATACTGCAAAGTCATGCCCTTGACTACCTCACCAGAATCACCCCAAACCTGCATCAGTGTACCGTGTTCTAAACCAACACCCGAGGTGATTCTTGTGGACACCACGATTTAAGAACCACTGCTCCTCAGTTCTTGAGTGGCAACAGTTATCACCACAACTGGTAAAATCTCTATTTCCTTTTGGTTCATTAATATTTGGAAGGTTCCCAATGAAAAGAGAACAAAAATCAGAGAAAACTAAAATTTCAGAGTAAAAGTTTCCTTAATATTCTGCACTAACATTTTATCTAGGGTGAAATAAAAACGTTAAAAAAAACCCTTGTATATAAAACCACATCATACCATATGAATAAAAGCAGTATGTATTTTAAAAGAATTCTTCTAAAAATACATTTTTTGGAATACCAGTGCCTTACTGATAGTGTACCCCTGAAAATACAGTGCACAGTGCATAAAGCAAACTATGGAAGTGTGAACAATGGCTCTTTTTTGGAGATAACAGTGATGGTGTTCAATAGCGTATGAAAGGCTCTAAGAAGTTTCATGGTCAAAAACTTGTGGAACTAAAAATAACTGAACATTTTCTAAATATACTTGACTATGAAACCTTCTTTCCTAAAGAAGACTTATTTATTGACTTTTCTCCTGTCACTAGTATTTATTTCAAGGAACACAGTCTGGGACACGCTGTTCTAGAAGCAGCAAATTTGATGGCTGCCTCCAGCATCTGTGAACTACCATAAAAGACCCAACTTAATGAACTTACAGGAGAGTTTTGAAGAGGACTTATTTAAAATGTTATTTATTATTTGAACAACTTATTTAAAAGAGAAATTAACTTGTCTTGTTTAGCTTTCTTTCTAAATTGAAGACATACTTCATAAAAACCCTGCTACGTTAGCATTTTAGTAACTGACACATACAGAGTATCTAAATATTTATGTTTTATGTTCTTATGTCCAAATTGCATTGGAGAAGAAAACATTTAGCTGATGACATACAACTCTTTTAAGCATTTATATGAAGGACTTACGGAAATAAACCTAGGTGAGGCCCGTGACAGAAACCGAAACTGTTTGCTGTGACTGGCTATCTGATCTTCAGTGCAGGATGGGGAAACTGGGATTAAGATGAACAGCAAATTTGGAGGGTGGAAGGGAACATGATAGCTCTCAAGAGAAAGATTCAACTTCTCTACATGGCTCAGTGAAAAACTTAAAGACTAAGAGGCAAAAATTACAGGGAATCATATTTTATGTCAATTTTGAGGATTAATCAAAGATGTAGTGGTCTCAGGCAGGAGTCAGGGAGCTCCCTACTTTTACACTGTGTAGATTAACCACCTGATAGGAATATTTGGGGGGGACAGGCAGTGGAAATTCAAGCATCACTTGAGTGGTAGAGCCAGAAAACCCGTAGGACGCAATTTAATCCCAATATGTAAGAATGGACTGTGTGTGCAGCAAACGAGTTTCGGGTGAGTAAATCTATCTGCCGGCAACTCATCCTCAACTCTTCTCGCTTAGGCTTTTCATTTATAAAGCCAGCATTTGCTTTCTTTTTAAAAATATGCCTTTGGCTCACAGAAAGATACTTAGTTCAATTCTTACACAGTAAGTCTTGCCTGGGAAGATAAGACAACATTTTCTTATCTAAATGTACCAAAATTACTGATTCAAAAGGAGAATTTTAATTTTTCAATAGAGAGAGGCCCAAGTATGAAACACTATTATGTTCAGTGAGTTTAATCTCTGACTAGGTTTAGTTTAATTAAGGATGTTAGAAGCATAATGAGGAGGTAATTAAGTGATGATTTAAAAACTGCATACCATTTATAATGTCTTTTTTTAAAGGGGCCGAGTTCTTGAGTTAGATACAACTTTTCTGATACACAGAATTCACTGTAGGAACTGCTAAAAAAATTTTTCTTTCATTTTCAAAATATAAGCAGAGGAGGTTCCCAATTTTTATTTTCTGAAGTGACGATTTTTCCTGTCATAATCTGTTCCAAAAAGTGCTTACATGTCATATTTTTAAGTGGCTATTACATTTCTGTATTTATAAAGGGAAAGTGTCCTCTCAAAAGCCAGGAACAGTTAAACTTACTTTCAAAAAAACCCTTATCATCAACAGTTTAATTTTTTCTTTAACACTGTTGCTCTATAGTCTTAAAACATCTTTATAAAATTACCAACAAATTTTGGTTTAACTATAAAAATACGGTATAAAAATACTTCTAATTATATGTGCTTGACTCTTGCCTTAGAGTAAGTGTAAGTAGCCAATTTTCATGTGTAGACTGAGTAACAATTACCATATTTTATTGAATCAAAGATGCAACTGATTGAAAGAAGCATCTTTATGTTCCACTACGCAACAAAAAAAGGCTGTCAATCACACTTGGTACACAATCGATAATCAAGATGTTTCCAATTTCATAAGTGGAAAAATGCGCATCTCAGAATCAATGAAATACGTCATTCAGTCAGATTCTAAACACTATCTGTTAAATTTTTCATTCTCACCTTGCACATAAATAAGGCATGATTTAGTTAAACAAAGAAAACTTTATTTCTGCTACACATAACAACATATTGCTCTAAGAAACAACTACTATATTAATTTTAGCATTAATGTGTGGATCAAAAATACATGTCAACAATCCCTGCTCCCCAGACAAACAATGTTGTGCACAGACTATCGGATATATGAAAAAAAAGCTGTCAACTGTCCACAGGGAGTGCGTCCAGTCACATTTTCAGTCAGTCAGCTGAGGATTATGTCATTATTTAGTCTTTGTTCTGTAGAAAGAGCACAACACAAGTATGAAAATCATCACCTGAAAGGAAATAGCTGTTGTATATAGTATTCCTACAATGTTAGGAATTGTTCCTTATTTCAATATAACCAATGTTATCTGCTTACTTAGTCAGAGATGCCCCCGAATAAGCAAAACCAAACTTACCTGGAAGGATGATGCAAGCACATACTGAATTTCTGGGGGGAAATGCTGTAAATTAATATAGAATCAGAATGCTCTCACATACTAAAATTGTTATTTTCCTCAAATAGAAATAACATATTTTGTACATCAGCCTCGTCTAAAAATAGCATTCAACTACTTTAAAAGTCACATTCTTAGACCAGCTTCTTCTCCTATTTCCTGGGTGTGGCTCACTTTAAGCTAGGCCCAGTCCTCACAGACAAAAGGAACTAGGCTTCACGAGCAGTGTTGTGCGCTCTTGAATTTCACTGATCTAACCCCCCTTTTCTTTGCCCTACACTAAACAGTTCACTAAGGAAGACAGTGACAGATGTACACTTTGTGACCAGTCGTCCTGAAGCCAGGCACTTCCTCTAAGGCAGGGACTGGTGGATGCACATCGCTGTGACGGGAACAGGCGGCGCCACAAAGTTTTGTTCTCAGAGCACCAGCCAACTACAAGGTAGCTTTGCATCACTGAACTTTTAGTTTTTGATCATTTAGAGATGACATCTCAAAGGTTTCACTTCGGTCACCAATGCATCAGTTTGGCCCACACTTGAAAAACATTTTTAAACATTTTATAAGGAATTTTGCTGACTCATTTTGTCTCAATAACTCCACAAAAAAAAAAGTCAGCCTCAGGAAGGTGAAGAGATCAGCCCAATCATAGTTGTACCAGAGCTGGAATCTGAACCCAGACCTTCTGATTTCATTCAATATTCTCCATGCTATATAAATAATCAATGGGAAAGGCTTAACCACAAGATTAATTTATGTATTTTTTGACACTCAGAAGTTTCTGACAACCATATTCTTTGAATAAAAGGATTGTTACCTATACGTTAAAATATTCAGACATGAATAAACATATTTTTCGTGCTATTTTAGAAGACAGCTTGTCTAAACAAAATTCAGTTCTTGACATTTTATTTGTAAACACAAAAAACCACTTTGTTATAAGAAAGACTTGCTGATTCTTTTTCACTGGCAATTTAATATTTCTACACTGTATGGAACAATGGGAGTGGTTTTGTAATTTAAAAAATTTTGATAACATTTCTAAGTTAGTATTACTAACAGAGGGCCCAATGGACACTTCCCACTGCCAACTGCCTTTTAGGAAGGTGTAACTAATGAAGTAACTTGCTCCTACTACAGGAAGGGTTATCAGCAGTGAGTCTTGAGACAATTCATTCTGATACATGCTAGTTCTCATAACTGATCCGAAAGGAAACCTGAAGTGAAAAGAAAACTGCACGCAAGCCAGTAACTTCAAACTGAATCTCAAGCGCTTGCCAGCTGCTACCACTTGACCAGCAGTGGACTTGGGCAGTTGGTCTGTGTGGGAAAAGGGAAATACTCAGCTTCCCCTGAAACTCAGAATTTATTTATAGAATAAAAATGCGAAAGAATTGAACATTACTAAATTTGTAACAATGTTTCCCCAAACCATGAAGATATGAACTGTCATGGAAAAAGAATCTTAAGTTTGATTTTTAAAAACTAATAAAAGAAAAGGAATTTATATGGCTGCATATATGATTATTTATAATAAACAAGAGATGCTGGTAAATTGTCAGAGTTAGCTTTTTTAATGCACATATGCACATGAGAATATTTTCTGAATGTGTAGTTTTAAAGCACAACTCACGAATATAAGTCCAGAAGAACACCAACTTTTAAATTCAAAGGTCTATTATTCGATATTGAGTCTAAGGCATTTTATGAGTGAGAAGTCAAAACATTCTTTATAAAGACTGTTATAAATTACCTCAATTCATAACTCAAGGCATTAAGTCTTCAAGTTAAACATTTCTAAAAGTATTTCAACTTTAAGTTTATTAAAGCATATAGTGAAAAGTCCAATTCTTATATCTAAGACATTCACAAACCAAAAAGTAATTAATCTCCCAAATTGAGATCTGATTTTACTTTATAGAAGGGCAAAAACATCCTTCTACTAAACATCAAAACCATTTTAAGTTTCAAAAGTTTAAGTTTAAAAAGTATTTTGTAAAATTAACCTAAACTGTGGTTTTATCAATCAAGTTCTAAGTCACAGTGCTTTTAATGGACAACTTCTGACTCGCTAGAAAGAAACTAACTCCTAATTAAAGCACTTATATTATACATATTCTTCTGGCTATACTATTTAGTCAATGTGTTTTATAATTCAGATTAAAAAGGACTTACCTCAAGAATCAGTAAGTTCTCTGTCGCTTGTTAGATTCTTCTCTTGGGGAATCTGCCAGCATAACTTTCAGTCTGACTCCATTCAGGATCTTCCCGTGCAAAGTATTAATTGCATCATTAGCACTCAGTCTATCTGCGTACTTGGCGTACCCCACATTTTTTCCTGACACAAGGTAAACTTCAATCAGGTTACCGAAACGACTGAAACAAAGTTAAAAAAAAAAAAATCAACTGACGTTAATAAATATTGCTGCTCGGGTCTTAAAGTTGGGGTCCATTCTGAACTCCTTTTTCACCCGTCTCCCCATTTCCTACCTCCCATTCAATCTTCTTAAACATCTGCTTCTCAGTCAGTTTCTCTTCATTCTCTCTCAGGTTTCTTTCCTCTTGAAGACCATCATTATCTTTTCCTTAGAGTATATCATCTTCACTAGCTTCCCTGACCCTTGGGCGTGTCCCTCTTCAATCCATTCCCCACCCTGTCTTCTGAGTGATCTTTCTAAAACACAAATATCATTTCCTCCCTAAAAATCCCTTCAGCAGCTCATTGCTTCCAGGTTAAGAAAAACTCTCTAAGAAACCCTGTAAGCCTTTCTGGATGGGGCCCTGTTTTCTCCAGCTTTATCTTCCTTCACAGTCTCAAATTCTATATTCTAATGACCTCCTTTCACATTCTCTCTAGCAGGAATAACCACCACACCCTCTCCACTTTCTCCTCAGGTTAAAATATTTTTATCCCACAGGTCTCCATGATACCTTGCTTCTTTGAAGGAGTCTTCCAAGGTAGCCGCCCCCTCTTATATGCTTCATAGCCTGTCCATTCCTTTCACGGCCCTAATCTCATAAGGCTGTAATTTCCTATTTACCTCTCTGTCTCCTAAATAAGGTTATCTCTAAGAAGACAACAACTATTATGTCTTGTTTATCATAGAATGTTTTGTTTACATAATGTCTCTATCATTTAGCACAGTGTCTACCTGGAACAGAAGACAGGTGCAAGAAATAAGCTAAATCAATCAGTTAAATAAAAGTCAAAACACTTGAACCACATACCTGATATTTTGAGCACCTTTTTAATTTTCTTTATTTTTTTATTTCTTTATTTTTAGAGAGAGGGAAAGAAAATGAGAGAGAGAGGGAGAAAAACATTGATCAGCAGCCCCTTGCACACATCCAACTGGGCTACCCAGGCATGTGCCCTGCCTGGGATTTGAACCAGTGACCTTTCAGTTTGTGAGACGATGCCCAAACCACTAAGCCATACCAGCCGGAACTTGTGCAGCTCCTTAATAAGATTCACATCTATCTTTTCAATTCACTAACAATGTTGTAAGGCAAATGGGAAAAAGGAAAAGTTATACAAGGAGTTATAATAAAAACCGAACAGGACTTATGGACAAGATGGCAGCATAGGTAAACACAGCTCGTGTCTTAAACAACCGTATCAAAATTACAACTGAAATGCAGAACCATCACTCAGAACCATCAGAAATCAAGTTGAATGGAACTCTGACAACTACAGAATTAAAAAAACCCAGATCCATCCAGATTGGTAGGAGGGGCAGACATGGGGAATGGGCTGGTCCCACATCCACGTGTGGTGAATAAAAATTCAGAAGGGATATCTCAGCAGCAAGGAGTTCCAGCCCTGCACCCAGACCCCCAGCCAAGGGATCCAATGCCAGGAAGATTGTCTCCATAACTTCTGGCTGAAAAAACTAGCAGAGTCTGAGTCAGTGAAAGAAACTTCTGGGAGTCCCAAGCAGTTCCCCTTAAAGCAGCCACGCATGCTTTACTCAGGCGCAGTCCTTCTGAGCTCCAGCACAGGGGTAGCAGCCTGAAAGGCACCAGCGGCATGCAGGGAGGAACTAAAGTGACTGGCATCAAGGTGGGAGCTGGATAACAGCTTTCTCTCAGACAGAAAGGCAAGCAGAGGCCACTGTCCCTCTTCTGGCCCTCCTCCCACAGAACCACAGAGACGGCAGGTGGGTGCCATATCTGAGATTCCACCAATTTGGCTAATACTATTTTCCCTACCCTGGAGATATCCTGGAGTGATTCTGTTCCACCCAACTTGTGGGCCCACCCAAGCTATTAATGGGGGCTTTTCCTTATGAATGGCTGGTCTTGACTCACGTTTCACAATTTCCTAAAGCCTATCAAGCAAGCCACAGCTGGCCTCAGTGAGCCTGTAGCCGCTCTACCTCTTGCTAAGTGGTCCCAGGCCTGGTTAGCAGCAGCGAGCCTAGATTCACAGCTTGACTTCCCCTGGGAATCTCCAAGCCCAGGACAAGTAGGAGACATCTCAGATTGCTTTACAGCTGAGGAGGGGTGGCCCCAGGGAAGAACAGAAGTGGGGGCTCACCTTGGCCTATAACACCTGGGAAACACAGGACCAGCACTCTCAGTGGACAGCTACAGACTACATTGGAGCACCACCACCCTGTCCTTGCATAGCTGATCTTCCATGGAGGGTGGAGGTTGGTGGTCAGCGGTCATAGCTAGTCCTTGCACTTGACTGGCCTGGGTAAATCCTTCCCATTGACCTGCCAACAGCAAATCAGGCTTATCTACAAGAGGATGGTGTACTCAGCCTACATGAAGGGTGCACCTCAAGAATCTGGCTTAGAGGAGGCTGTGCACTGGACCCTACTGGACACCTACTACTTTAGGTCATGCTATCAAGACAGAGGGTCATAGCAGCTCTATCTAATACATAGAAACAGACACAGGGAGGTTGCAAAAATATGGAGACAAAGAAACATGGCCCAAATGAAAGGACAGAAAAAAACTCCAGAAAAAGCACTAAACAAAATGGAGACAAGCAAACTATCAGATGCAGAGCTCAAAACACTGGTTATAACGATGCTCAAGGAACTCAGTGAGGACCTCAGCAGCATAAAAAAAGATCCAGTCGGAAACAAAGCATACACTAATTAAAATAAAGAATAATTTACAGGGAAACAACAGTAGAGTAGATGAAGCTGAAAATCAAGTCAATAATTTGGAACATAAGGAAGCTAAAAACAACCAATCAGAACAAGAAGAAAAAAGAATCCAAAAAATGAGCATAGCTTAAGCAGCCTCTGGGACAACTTCAAATGTACCAACATTCAAATCATAGGTGTACTGGAAGGAGAAGAGAAATAGCAAGAAATAGGAAACCTATTTGAAAAAATAATGAAAGAAAACTGCCCTAATTTGGTGAAGGAAAAAGACATGCATCCAGGAAGCAGAGTCCAAAACACGATGGATATAAAGAGGTGCACACCAAGACACATCATAATTAAAAAGCCAAAGGTTAAAGATAAAGAGAGAATCTTAAAAGCAGTAAGAGAAAAGCAGTTAGTTCCCTACAGGGGAGTTCCCATAAGACTATCAGCTGATTTCTCAAAAGAAACTTTGTAGGCTAGAAGGGATTGGCAAGAAATATTCAAAGTCATGAAAGGCAAGGACCTACAGCCAAGAATGCTCTGCCCACGTCCTGGTTTGTTCTTTTTTTTTTTTTTTAAGATTTTATTTATTTATTTTTAGAGAGAGGGGAAGGGAGGGGGAAAGAAGAAAGGAAAGATCAATGTGTGGTTGCCTCTCTTGTGGCCCTCACTGGGGACCTGGCCTGCAAACCAGGCATGTGCCCTGACTGGGAATCAAACCAGTGACCCTTTGGTTCACAGCCCATGCTCAATCCACTGAGCCACACCAGCCAGGGCAATAAATTCTTTAAAAAAAAAAAAAAAGATTGCTCTACCCAGCAAAGCTATCATTTAGGATAGAGGGACAGATAAAGAACTACTTTGCAGACAAGAAAAAACTAAAGGAGTTCATCATCAGCAAACCATTATTATATGAAATGTTAAAGGGACTAATTTAAGATGATTAAACTATGAACAATAAAATGGCAATAAATACATACCTATCAACAATTGAATCTAAAAAACAAACTAAGCAAACAAGGAGGACAGAGACAGAATCATGGATACAGAGAGCGTTTTGATGGTTGCCAGATGGGAGGTGTGTATACAGGAATGGGTGAAGTGGTGAGGGAATTAAGCAGTACAAATAGGTAGTTACAGAATATTCATGGGGTGTACAGTACAGTATAGGTAATGGAGTAGTCAAAGAACTTATATGCATGACCTATGGACACAAACAATAGTGTGGGTGGGGACCACCTGAGGGAGTAGGGGATGCTTGGTAGAGGGAAGCAAAGGGGGAAAAATTGGGACAACTGTAATAGCATAATCAATAAAATATAATTAAAAAAATAAAAACAATAAACAGGAGCCTTCCCTCTTTTTACAATTATATATTCTTCCACACAATCAAGTAATTGTATATTCAATGAGTAATTATAAAATCCTTAAGGATCCAACAGAGCGCTGACAAAACAGAAGATGCTTAGTAAACTCTGTTCATCTATATTACAACTACAGTGGAAAAGACACGTGAAAAGAATTTAGACAAGTATATGCAAATGTATCTTCTATCAAGAAACAAATTATTTGTCCATTCTATACATGCAACTTTTCAAAACAATACTAAGGGTTTTTAATGCCTTCAAAACAAAATAATAGGAAATTAATTCTGTGTGGAAACTTAGGATGTGTGAGTGATAACGATGAAAATGATCATATAGTTTAAAAGGTGATATCAATAAAGAGTTTTTTTAAACCACAGAACAAATCATCTCTATCTGATAGGTATTGGATTTAAGAAGTTTCAAAATGAAGAGAGTGCTTAAATTACTGGTATAAGATAATGTAATTACATTATAAAATGTAACTTTGTGGATTTGAAATCTTACCAGAATATATCCTCTAGAACATCTAAAGGTAAAGGATGAGGATTAAACACAATAAAAAGTCTTTCTTTCACAGGAGTTTCAGGAGGGGCTTTTTTTTTGCATGGTGGAAGCACAACATCTGTCTGGATTTGAGGCAACTGTGATCCAGAACTTCCTCCAAATTGCTGTTGAAGGGTTAGGAACAAAATGAGAAAAAGAAAAACTGCACTTTAGGGATCTTAAGCCAAGAACTGAAGAGATGTGTATCATGACACCTACGTGGTCTTTCACTACAGCTCAGAAAATTTTCTTACATAGGTAATAAACAAAGGCCACAATTAGTTTATACCCCATGGATGTGTTTTGAAGGTTAAATTCTTACCTACTTACCAGAAATTGCTGCTGACTTGGATTATTCCATACCATTGATGCAAGCTGGGCAGCTACCATCTGCGTCGCCATTTTTCTAAGGAGACTAGAGATAATAACTGATAATTTACAGAAAACCAGAAACAGTCTCTTAACAGTAACTTGTTTTGTGTGGCCTCCTCACCTGAGAGGTCAACTGTTTTCTATTTTTATTCTTGAAGTCATAATCACGTGCACCTAAAGCTTGGCTCGGACACTCCTGGAGTGGTACTTACTCTGTCGCATTACTCCCATCATCAATGAAGGAAACACCTATCCGATTCCCAGGAGGGTACTGAAATCCATGTAACTTGTATTTTGCATAAATAGCTGATGCTACATTAAAATACTGAACCACACCATGACCTAAAACAAAGGTAGACAATATACAGGAGTTAAAATTAAAGTAAATTGAATACTTAAAAGCCTTTGTTGCCACAAAAATGAAATAATATAGAAATGCCCAAATATCATACAGCCAGTAAATACAGACTCAAATGTGTCAGAATACAAAGTTCTCTTATGTATGTGTGTAATAGCTGTGTTCCTACGAAGCAAATTATAAGCCTGATTTTGGTAAAAATATGAACACGATAGTTTAAGGTAAATACCTCCCTTTAAAAAAAGCCTTTAAAAATCAAAAGTCTTAACAATTACTAAGATAGATTAAGCTAAAACTAAGTAATAGATTTAATCAATTAATTAGTTGAAGGTTCAAATGGCTGATATTAGAGCCTTGCTTCTATTAAGAAGTTGGAAGAAATAGGTACTTGAAATGAAGGAAAGGAGTTTTTATTTCATGGTATAAAGTTTAAGAAAAAGAGACTTAGGGATGAGGATGAAATTTTACAGGTTTTATAACTTTGCCTACCATTAACCAAGAGGAGACAGAGACAGAGACAGAGAGAGAGAGACAGAGAGAGAGAGACAGAGAGAGAGAGAGAGAGAGAAAGACACACACACTCTATTCTGAGGTATTTTTGTTGTATAACCAGGAAACAGAAAATGCTCTACTGTGTGGGAGTTAAAAGTATTTAAAAAAAGAAATAACTCAGTATAAAGAAGATCTATTCCCAAGGGCTTATTAAGGTATCACTGTATTTAAAAGTTTAACGTGGATAAACAAGGAAAATTGTCACACAAACAGTATCTAACATATAAAGTGTCATCGGAGAAAAGCCACTTTAACAAAACACATACTTAAAAATAACACAGACATTATTTTACCATAATTTGAGTAAGGATCTCGTTGAACTTCACAATACTCCAATCCTGGTACTATATCAAAAATGCTGAAAAGCTGCTCTTCGGTGAAAGGCACTCTGGACACAACTGACAGGCGTTTGGAGATAGCTTCCTGGCCTCTGTTGTCATTCTTGTCAAAATTTGAAAATTCAGATGGTTGCTCTTGAACAACAGAGAAAAAAGTAAATCTTTAGATTTCTATCCATTCAAGACTTCATTTAACATTTTAGGTACTAGAAAACAGAATGAACTTTCATTGGGTCCATTGCACTGAACAAAGGCACTATTTTGTAGAATGCTCTTGGTCATCAGCACTATCGAAAGAGACCAATGACAAGAAAACAGACAACCCTTCCCTATTCCCCAGGTTTCAACAGAGAAATATTAGCAGAAATGTATAGTCTAACTTCACAGGAAAATGTTTAATATGCAAAACTGCCAGATCTGGCAAGTGTTTCACCTAAAAGAACGTCTGTGCCAAGTAACATTCACAGCCCTCACTCTCATCATCATTCATTTCCCCCTTTCTCTAGCTTCTACTTTTGTCATTCCTCTCCTTTCTCTCGCTCCACTTGTAAAGCGACTGTAGCTTATGGACAGAACTTTAGGATTCAATACTGAGAAGTTACCTGTATATGTCTTTCACATTTTTTTGGTCAGCTGCATAGAGGTAGAAGCTCACCCCAAAAAGTGGCAGTGACATAGTTTAATATTTAGAAAAAGCATAACTAACCATATAAAACTGCAATTGGAAGTAGTCAAAATAAGTGTGAAGTATAAAGGACATAAGAAGTCATGACAAACTTAGAAAGAACTCTACAGTATGACTTTTATTCACCAAGTGACATTTATAGACTGCTAATAAATGAGTATTTTAAAAAACTCAATTCATATTTTATACACTGCTTACACTATAAAGCAAAGGTCGCCCACTTACCAAATGGAAACATATTTACTCTAGGTTCATGTCCTAAAGTCTCCTGCCTCATATTATTATAATAATCTTGTTCCGAGGATTCAGATGCTTTGTTTTTGGGTTCAGCCAAGATTGCCCTAAAACCTGAAAAGAGAATCCATGAATTTCAAGCTTCATAGGAAATCTGACATACTTGCAAATATACCTGATTGCTAGTGCTTGACTTAGCTTTAGAAATATAATTGTATAAAACAAAATCTACACAATGGCCATCTCCACCAGACCTACTTCTCTGCTTTTTGAAAGATAAAACAAAAAAAAAAGGTCAAATAAGAAACAGTAAGAATCCCCAATTATGGGTTAATGTCAACGTGAAAGAGCAGCAATTCTAGGCTATTTTTTCTAATCTCCCCCAACTACAGATGACATCGTCATTCTCCCAGGTGCCTCAACATCAAAATTCTATATGGCTTCTTCACATTCAAACAGCCATCGAGATTCTTTGAAATACACTTAGACTATGTTATGTGTCACTTTCACTTCTCCACCTCTGTTTTTCATTTAGATTCTCTTCTATTAATTGTAAGAACTCTTCAACTGGTCTCTTTGCCTGTGGATCCAGGATTTTAAATAGGGGGTCCAAGAATTAGTTTCAAAAGGTGGGAAGGTTCCATAAACCCTCTGAAACTTTAAACGAAATGTGTATGCATATATGTGCACATGGGCACATATCAAGGAAAAACATTCATGTGTTATTCTGCGTCTCCAAAAAGAATAAAAGTAGCCCATCTGAATTCATTCCCTGGAAATCCATCCTTGATACGGTGGTTAGCTCACCTGTACTAAAATAGTTTTTATTATTTTTCTCCTTTTAAAACAATACACAAGGGAATCTAAATGTGGACCAAACCTGAACTCTTCATAACCTCTCGTACATGGTTCCATTGTATCTAGTTATCTGTCCTGTAATATCTCAGCAGGCATATTATGCTTTATTCAGACTGCTGCCTTTCACAGTACTGAGCAAAGACACGTTTATACCTAGCTCTGTGCCTTTGCTGCTGCTGCTCTCACCTTCTGTCCTGCCTACTCTACACCAGATGTAAGTCCTGCCTCCAATGCATTCCCACGTTCGTTCAGTGCACTTGTTTTTCACCCGATAGACTTTTGAATATTTTTTTCTTTTGGCAAATTTTTATTGAGGCTACTATCAATAGCAGTATCTTTAAATAAGTTCTCAATAAATTTTTTAAAAGATTTATTTATTTTTGGAGAGAGGGGAAGGGAGAGAGAAAGAGAAGGAGAGAGACACTGATGTGCAAGAGAAACATCAGTTGGTTGCCTCTCACACATCCCCAACTGGGAACCCGGTGTGCACCCCAGGCATGTGCCCCAACAGGGAATTGAACTGGCGACCTTTCAGTTTGCAGGCTGGCACTCAAGCCACTGAGCCACACCAGCCAGGGCCAATAAATTTTTATTGAGGGTTTAATGACTGTACTAGTTACATGGGGTGACAGAAGCACAAATAAGACATACTCTGTTTTCAAAGAACCTTTTAAAAATTATATTATTCTTTAACTATTTTCTGCTTATTAGATCTTTGCTATACAATATAGCTATACATTTCTTAAATGGCAAGACTGCTTTATATTCTTTTGTATGCCTTCACCTATGAATGAGTATGCCAAAGGTACTCAATTAATGTTGACTGAGAAATTTAGAAGGCTCTAAGAGAAAATTTTGGTGTGTACCTTAGGGTTATCTAAGAATTCACTAGTTAACAATAATTCTTCTTAATATATGTAGATTTTCATAATATCCTGAAATCCACTAATTTAATTACTGTCGACCTCACTTCTAAAGGTCAATATATATAGAAATGTGACAATAAGGAAAATTCTCTTTAGCTTATTCTCCATGATTATACCAGCAACAGCAGAACATCTAATTAATGTCACTCTAGTTTGAAATTAATACAATGTATATTTACTTACCTATGTTAGCAAACCTTATAAATCCTACCTTTAACCTATGTATTTGTTAGTAAACTAAATTCTATTTAGGGTTTAGGCCAAATATGAGCAAATATTAAAGAAAACTTATTAAGAGATTTTGAAATATAAAGAATGAATTTTTAAAAATCTGAAAGGATAGGTCAATTTCTAAATACTTAATATTCTAAAGTATGTACGTAAAAACCCCAAAATCTATGGAAATAATAACCAAAATATGGCAACAATACTTACTAAATTATTACAGTTGCTCATAATTCTTCCAAGATGGTGCCTCAATGAAAGCTTAATTATCCATCCAAATAATTTGCATCTGAGGCCTATATATATTTAAATGCCATTGCTAAAATTAAATTAGCTGGTATGGTTGTTAGCCACAACCAGTATTAGATTCAGTTACTGAAACTAATTAGAAGTTTTCAAAAAGTGTTTAATAATGTTAAACAAATGCATACTTACTTCGATCACAGTTTTCTATTGCTTGGGCAGCTTGTGATGGTTTTAAGTATCGAACATAGCCCAGACCTTTACTCTCTCCGGTGACCTTGTTCTTAATAATGCTGCAATACTCAATATCTCCGTACACCTAGGAGAGTTAAAAGAAATGACCTTAGAGGAGTCAAAATTAGTAACTGAACAGATTACTTCAGAACGAACTTAAAAATTATTTGTACTTCCTATTTGCCAAAAAGAAATCAGAATTTACAGCCACTTTTAATAATGGAATCACAATGTCACAAACTAATGAGGGACTAGAAAAATAACCATAATAGTGATATAAACAAACAGTAACATAACCAAAATAATGGAAATATTTAGTGAGTATTTGCTTTGCATATAGTATCTTATTGTTACAACAAGCCATCAAGAAAATATATTATATATGCACACATACATGCATATATACATCGCAGTGCTTAAATCACAGACAAGGAAGCTGGACCTTAGAGAAATCATTTGTATATGGTCTGAAGAGCTCCAAAGTCTTGCTCATTAGTGGTTACAAGCAGAGGCTTTGGAACTGAACCTTCTAGATTCAAATCTGCCACTTATTAACTGGATGCTTTAGTTACCCTTTCTGTGCCTATCTCTTTATCTGTTAAATGGGCTGATAGCTGTGCCTACTTCACGGGAGTAACTGAAAGGTCAAATGAACTAATACATGTAAGGTATTTGTATAGGGTCTGGGATATACTACACACTCATCAACACTAGCTGTAATTATTTGTCTACCTTCTAAGAGATGCATAAATGGTTGTATATTCTTTTGAAGGAGAGACTCCCAAAGTATTATCTCTAAAACACATTGGTTGGCTCAGAAAGTTAGTAGTCTATGTGAGAAATATGTGATGTTTATTTTTTAAATGTTGGAAGAAATATGGGATATAAATTCTTAGTATTTATTATTTATTTCATAAAATTCTTCTGTAACCAATTAGCAACTTAATTACTATTTAGATAAAAAATATCCTATCTGTTCACTCAGAAAAAGATAACTTATAAATACATAAGGTAAAAACTTCTTCTTACTATTAGAGGAAGTATGGAATATACATTTCTAGTATAGGGGAGTCTAGAGGAGGTTTGAAAATTACTTTTTACTACTTGTTTTTCAATCTTGCTTATTATATGCTTTATAGTTCACTTGCTGTGAACTCGGGCGGGGGGGGAATATTACTATTAATATTTCCCAGTTTTTATATATTCTTTAAGTTAAAGTTAATTTATTATAGGCTTAATACTTAAACACCAGATGGAAAGAGATTAACTTAAAAAGTTATTTAATTCCCCACCATCAATCTAATGATCAAACTCACACAACATTTCAGATTTAGTAACTGTACAACCAATTTAGGATTATTAGTTATCACAGATGCTAGCTCATTAGAAACCATTAAGTACCTTAAATTTTTCTCGTAGATCTTCTTCTGTGTAGGACTTTGGTATCATAACAAAGATTCTTGTAAGTTCTTCATCTTCAACATCTCGGTGACTTCCAGATGACCTGGACTGGGCAATAAAAACCTAAGAAACAAACAAAACCCATAAAATAATATGAAAAAATCAGTTGTTTTCTTATCCCGTAAATATACTTAATTCATTACTAGTATGAGGTTCATGTTAGGTTAAATGCAATGTAATAGGGTCACATAAAAGATGTTTTTAAGCAATCTTTATTACAATGACTTTTTATATGAGCTAATGCCAATCCCCGCACTGTTTTTTTTCCAAATATATTTTTACTTTCAGCTTGTGGTTTGCCAAAAGCAATAGTGAGCGCACTGAAAAAGAATGTGTACTCTGCAGTTGTTGGGTAGTATTCAATAAATATCAATTTATAGTCGATTGATAGTTATTAAAATGTTACCTATCCACTAATTTCATCTATTTGTTCTATCAGATACTACGAAGAGTGTATAAAAATCTGATTGTGAATTTATCTTCTTTTAGTTCTATTAATAATGCTTCATGCATTTTGAAGCTATTATTGAATACATAGGGATTATATACGTTTTGACTAGTATTTTTAATAAGTGTTAACATTCCTGTTGAAGACCATTTTGCCTGATACCACACCGGCTGTTTCTTTTACTTTCAACCACTTTGTATGTATTTTTATATAGTCTCCTGTAAATAGCATTTAGTTTATCCTTTTTCAAATCCTGATGATCTCTGCCTTTTACTTGGAGTGTTTAGTACATTTGTTTAATGTGATATTTGACATAGTTGGGTTTAATTCATACTTTTTTACTTTGTTCTATTATTAATTGTTTTTAAAAAGAGGTAATATAACCATACTGTGGATCATCTCGGTGACTGATGCAACTGATGTATGTCACCGAGAAAATGCACAGAATAACGTGAGGCTCTTTTCCTACTATTGGCAATTTAATTTTATTGATACATTATCATCTGCAACATTAGATGACATTTAATTATGCATTGCTTTTATTAGTTTGTAAAGTTGTTTTGGCTTTATATTATTTTAGAGGAATGTTAAAATCTCTAAGTAGGATTGTGGATTTGTTTATAGAGCTATAAGCATAATTTTAATGGTTAGTTTTATTTCTTATAACTTGAAGTAATAAAATTAATATAAATTAGCACACAAGGGCTTTTGAGGATTTCTTCTTTAAAGGGAGGGGGGTGGACATTATTTGCTGTATATCATTCAAGAATGACAAAACCTGGACTTACAGAAATGTAGGTAAGAGGCAGCAAATAAAAGAACTCAAAACTTATAAAGCCATGAAATTTTAGGAATATTGAAAAAGGTTATTATCTTTGCTTGCAAAATGGCTGTCATAGAAGTGCAGAACCTTGCTTATAAAACACAGCTAGAGCTATATTCCTAGGTACAGTCTACTGCCAGTTTCAATAAATCTACATTTTATGCTCACTGTATGTCAAGCAATGCATGAAATATTAGTCACACTGAATAATGCAGAAATGGCCCACTGTAAAGTTAATCTAGTGGATGAATCACTAATGAACAGTCAATAGGGAACCTTTAAGTATATGGGAAGACAGGGAGTGGGGAAGAAATCCCAGGTAAGTTTTGAGATTGAAACTGCTGTCAGATCACAAATTTCTAAATTTTAGCAGACTAGAATGTTTCAAATATCTGACAAAGGAGACAGTACCTAAATAGACCACATACATAATAATTAGTAACCCAATGGATGATTTACCCTAAGACTTCATGTTCGCAGACTATGGGCTCTAACTAAGAGACATTTTTACACAGCTAAATCCTAAGATTTTTCTCTTCTATTCTCTACGTTTACCCCTTTCCTCTAGATAATGTAGCTGGTGACAAAATGACTTTTACTTGGACAATCTTTTCTGGCTGTAGGCCTGGTGCTGTAATTTTCTAATTTGTTTTATAGATAGATCTTTTGGAACTTTGCAAAAGCAAAGTACATGAGAAAAATTAATGCTGAATTAATTTAACTGGGAATGCTGAAAAACAAAACAAAACACCAAAATTACATCGCAGTGGAAGAAGCTCAAGCTGCAGCTGCTGAAGAATGAACTTTCACTGTCTAGTTGGACACTGAAAACAACCCTCTGGCTGAAAATCAGTGGGCACAACTTTGAAAAACAGATTTTAAACTCTGATTATCATTGGAAATAATTTAGTTTTTCTGTGGCTAAAAGGGAAGACATATTTCTCAGTGCTGGGAAGTTTACTTCTCTTGCATAAATATAATGAAGTAAAGGGGGGGTCTATGGGTTTCAAAAGTGGACCATGTTTTTGGTTCCAGCCTGTGATTTTGTGACTCTCAGAAGTATAAAAACCCTTTTTGCTAAAATCCTAATTGGCAGATGAAAATTATCCACCTAGTGCAGGAGCCAGCAACCTATAGCTTTCAGTTTTTCTACAGCCTATGACCTAAGAATGGTTTTTACATTTTTAAAGGGCCGTTAAAACAAAGAGTATGTGACAGAGACTGTATGTAGCTCACAATGCCTAAATCATTTATTGTCTGGCCCTGGAGAAAACAAGTGTGAAACCCCCCGATCTAGTATATGCTGTGGCCTTACAGTTACTTTTGCTCGTGAGCTGTTACCATTATTTCAAAGGGTTGGAGAGGTGGGAGGAAAAAGAATGTCTACTGTGCTGTCGGCGTTGTCCCAGGCTCCTCCTCTGTTGCATATGGGGGCAAAGGAAAGACCTGCAGAGACTGAAATATCTCTGAGTCTTTCATTTATATAAGCCATTACTTATAATACTCTTCTCAGTTTTCTGTAGTAAATGGGAAAAAGTGAAAAAAAATTTGAGGGAAAAGAGAATTTTATGGGAAGCTCCACCAAAATTACATATATAGCAACTATCTCTGCAACAAAGGTGAAGGGGAGAGTTTAAGCAACTCCTAGATTCTCAGGATTAGGCCGAGTTGAGTTCACAGCAGTAATGACATCTAAGGATATTTTGAGGGTTTACCTTGTACCAGGCACTGTGGTAAGCGCACAGATTAAGTCATATAAGCCTCAAAATTACCCTTTCTCCCATGTGTCAGTTATCTTGATTGTACAGACAAGAGTAGAGACGATATAAATACCACCAGGGTGAACTAAGTATACAAAAGAAGCATTTAATTACAACTACACTACCATCACAGTGACTTGGTTCTTCTTATAGAAGTTTACTTTGGTCCGCTTTCAAAGAAAAGTAGGAGTAACAAAACATATGCTATTAATACCTTCATAAATAGGGATTATTTAAAATCATAAAGGTGTAATGAATATGTAACAGTAGCAATTTAAACACCTGCACTTAAGTATCACATGCACTTGTCAGGTTGTGGGAAAATGCCCAACACCAGAGGGCCACAGCTTAATGTACTTTTATCAAGTTGTTAAACCCCATACCTCGCCGCGCAAAGCGTGATCTCTGTTTCTGACGGTAGACCCGGGCGACGCGGAGGGATTATTCCGGGAGAGGAGGGTCAGAGACGTGCTCCAGCCGGCCAGCGCCAGAGCAGGGCGAGGAACGCAAAGTTCCAGAATAGTGAAGGTGGGGGTGGGGCTGGCCTGGCCACAGCCGCTCTGCACCCGAGTCGCCGCAGCTGCTGCCCGGCTGCCCGGGGCGGGTATTCCTTTATCCCTTCAGTCCCCCTCCAAACCCTGCACCTCGGTGCAGGCTCACCGGCAGGTTCTGAAAACCTGTTCCCACCACCCCCCTCCCCTCCTCTCGTCCCCAGAATGCCAGGTGCTTCCTAGTCTGCTCCCGACACACTACCAGACACACTACCAGACACACTACCACTGCCTGATCCTGGCAAAGCTGTGGAGGAGGGGGGACCCAAGACACCCATCCCCGCCCCCCCCCATACTGTCCCCGTGGGTACCCGACCCAGGCACCCCGCACCTTGATAGGCTTGGTGTCGTTGGGGCCGAGGCACCGGCCATGCATCTCCTCCATGGCCCTACAGGCCTGCGAGCTACGCGCGAACTTGACGAAAGCGATGCCCTTGGATTCCTTCGTGTGCTTGTCCCGCACCACCCAGATATCCTGGATCTCGCCGAACGGTGAGAAGCGCTCCCTCAGTACCGACTCGGGCGTGTACTTGCTGATCACCAGGAAGATGCGGCTGTTGGGCGGCTCGTCCAGGCTGTCCACGCCCGGGCGGAAGCCTCCGCCGCTCGTACAGCTGCCTGCCTCGTCCATGGTGCTGCACCAGACGCGGAGCCAGGCCCGGGGCCCTGCCAGCCCTCCTCGGTTCCTCCGCCGTCCTACACCTACAGCCGTTGCAGGACCGACGCTCCGCTTCCGGAAGGCGGAAGAGTCTGGCGCCTTCGGCCCTACCGGCTCCCGGCTTCTGGGGAGCAGCCTGCAGCGCCCCCTGGTGACACGGGGGAGCCTAACTCAGTCCAGGCCTTCAATCCTGTGGAGCTGAGGCCCAAACATCAGGTGTGCAATCCTCATACCTTATGGTCAGAACAGTCTCTTCTGTGCACAGGCTTTTCCAGCTCTGGCTTTACCCCACCCTCAGAGGCCAAGGATTCTTATCCAAAACTTGCCATCTTGGTCATAAGTTCAACAGAGGACCACCGTAAGACAGAATTAAGGTGGAATTCCAGCTTCATTTGTTGAGAAAATTGAGATGAGGAAGTTGAGGCCCGTGGAATATAGCCAATGGTAATAGAGATACAAGTAACAGAGCTAAAACTGGAACCAACCCCTTCTGCTGATCAGCTCAACTCCCACAAGCACCCCTGGGGGTCTGAAGGCAGAAAGGGTAGATTACTCATTCAGATGTGAAACTAGGAGAAATGTGTAAGGTGCAAGCAAAGTAGGAAGTGCTCTCTGACTTCTAAGGCTTCTCGTTATTGGGCTTTGAGGAGAGATCTTCAGAAAACTAGCAGAAATTCAGAAATAAGGCCTGGATATAACATTGGTGTTGGAATGAAGTGAAAGGAATAAAACAGAAAGTGGTTCAGGAGCCAAGCTCCTTGAATGTTCAAGTCCTGGCTGCTAAAACTTGGATTGCTATGAACTCAAACAGAAATACTATTTAGTGTGCATCAACTATGTGCCAGGCTCTGAGCAAGAAGGTAGGTGTACAATGTGGAACAGGAAGGACGATGTGATTGCTGCCCTCAAAGAGCTTTTCTTCTGTTGTAGAAATCTTACATGTAAATGTGTAATGCAAAGTAATGTCAGATTGTGTTCAACAGTTTTGCCACTGAATCGTGTGAGCTTGGACAACTTACTTCCTATTTCCAACTTCAGTTTCCTCAACTCTAAGTAGAAATAATATTACCTATTAAATGGGGCAGTTGTCAAGCTTAATTAATTCATTCACTCATGTAAAACTAATGTTTTTGAATGCCTACTGTGTGTTGGGCACTATGCTATACCGAAGTGATATAGTATTAAACAAAATGGTCACTCTGCTTCCCTCATTCAGTTAAGAAGTTAGGTTTGTATAGTTAAGATTGTATGAGGTAGACTTAAATATAAGTCGTAACACCATAAAAGTCCTAGAGGAAAACATTGGCAGGAAAATCTCAGACATTCCACGCAGCAACATCCTCACAGACACATCCCCTAAAGCAAGGGACATAAAGGAAAAAATAAATAAATGGGACCTCATCAAAATAAAAAGCTTCTGCATGGCTAAAGAAAACAGCATTAAAATAAAAAGAGAACCAACAGTATGGGAAAACATATTTGCTAATGATAACTCAGACAAGGGCCCGATCTCCAAAATATATAAAGAACTCACACAAATCCACTCCAGGAAGACAAACAACCCAATTAAAAAATGGGCAAAGGACTTGAACAGACACTTCTCCAAGGAAAACATACAGAGGTCCCAGAGACATATGAAAAGATGCTCAGCATCACTAACCATCAGAGAGATGCAAATTAAAACCACAGTGAGGTACCATCTCACACCAGTCAGAGTGGCCAACATAAACAAATCCACAAACAAATGTTGGAGAGGATGCGGAGAAAAGGGAACCCTAGTGCACTGTTGGTGGGAATGCAGACTGGTGAGGCCACTGTGGAAAACAGTATGGAATTTCCTCAGAAAACTAAAAGTGGAACTGCCCTTTGACCCAGCAATTCCACTGCTGGGATTATACCCTAAGAACCCTGAAACACCAATCCAAAAGAACCTATGCACCCCAATGTTCATAGCAGCACGATTTACAATAGCCAAGTAACCTAAGTGCCCATCAGCAAACAAGTGGATCCAAAAACTATGGTATATTTACACAATGGAATTCTACGCAGCAGAGAGAAAGAAGGAGCTTATACCTTTTGCAACAGCATGGATGGAACTGGAGAGCAATATGCGAAGTGAAATAAACCAGGTGGTAAGGGACAAATACCATATGATCTCACCTTTAACTGGAACATAATCAACAAAAGAAAAAAGCAAACAAAATATAACCAGAGACATTGAAGTTAAGAACAATCTAATAATAACCAGGGGGGAGTGGGGAGGGGACAGTGGGAAGAAGGGATTACAGGAACTACTATAAAGGACACATGGACCAAATCAAGGGGGAGGGCGGAGGTGGGGGAGGGAGGTGGGTTTGGCTGGGGTGGGGTGGAGGGATGGGGAGAAAAGGCAGACAACTGTAATTGAAAACAATAAAAAGTAAAAAAAAGAAAAGATTGTATGAGGTAATATATATGGAGCTAATAGCTTTAGAGGTCAAATGAGATGCTGTATGTACAATGGCACAATGGAGATTAGTTTTCTCACTCTCTTTGACCGTAGTGTCCAATCCCCAACACTAAATATTGTATGATTTGTGATGGCAACTAAAAGTCAGGGATTCTGAGTTCTCACCCTGAATTTAACACAAGATTGTGAGTTTTTCCTTGCATTTCATCACACACTTGTAAAAGGAGGGCTTTGTTTACCCTGAAGTTTAGCAAGTCAAGGAAGGATCTTATCTTAACTTTCCACTTCTTTTCATCTTATCCAGACCAATCAAGGCAAATAAAAACAATGTGGTAATGTAGCAACTTTATTGATGTGAGGGAGTGTAAGGGTTCTAGCAATACTATTTGCACACCAGTGCCATCTAGTGGAAAATATATATAATTAACTACTTACTGGTCAATTCTGCTCTGCAAAACATTACTTATTGGTATCCTGAAAATATTGGGCTGATATTCAAAGAAGTTACCTTTTTATCTTAAAGAAAGTGTTCAAGATTGCATAAAACAAGACCAGGAATAGAAGTATTAGGAAATCCTAAGAAAGCAAAGTTTCATTACCACCCAATCATGTAAAATAGTACCTATTCAAGGAAAATAAGAAATGTACTTATAAATTACTATATTTTTCTTCATTGGCATGAGTTTATTGTAAATACAGTCCTATTGAGATATAATTCATATATCAACAATTTGCCCATTTAAAGTGTTCAATTAAATATTTTTAGTATGTTCAGAGTTGTGCAACCATTACCACAATCAATTTTAGAACATTTTCATCATTCAGTAATGACAGTTGTCTTGTTTCAAATCATATAAAATAATATTTGAATATGAATTACATGTTAATTAAAACAGATGAAATACTGAGGTTTGAAAGAATGATTATTAAGACTTCCAGCCAAGATGGAGGCATAGGTAGTTACACTTTGCCTCCTCGCATAACCAAAGAAGGACAACAACAAATTTAAAAACAAAAAACAACCAGAACTGCCAGAAAACCAAACTGTATGGAAGTCCGACAACCAAGGAGTTAAAGAGAAAACATTCATCCAGACCTGTAGGAGGGGTGGACACAGGAAGATGGGGTGACAGGACTTGTGGCAAGGTGGCTGCTGGAGGACTGGGGTGGGTCAGGAGGCGGCTGTTAGAGTGGACGGTCTCACATTTGCATTCAGATAAATCAGGAGGAGTGACTGGGGAGTGAGGCAGACAGAGCAACCCAGGGTTCCAGCATGGGGAAATAAAGCCTCAAACCTCTGACTGAAACAACCTGTGGGGGTTGTAGCTGTGGGAGGAACTCCCAGCCTCACAGGACAGTTTGTTGGAGAGACCCTCAGGGTCCTAGAAGGTACTCAAGCCTGCACACCTGGGAATCAGCACCAGAAGGGCCTAATTTGCTTGTGGGTTGTGGAGGAAGTGACTCAAAGCTGGCAAAGAACCAAACAGGCAGCTTTGTTCCCTCTCAGACCCCTCCCCCACATACAGGGCCACAACATAGCCACATGGGTTGCCCTGCCCTGGCAAATACCTAAGGCTCTGCCCCTTACTATGTAACAGGCTCGAGGAAACAAAAAAATATGGCCCAAAGGAAAGAACAGATCAAAGCTCCAGAAAAAAATACAACTAAGAGATGAAGAGATAGCTAACCTATCAGATGCAGAGTTCACAACACTGGTAATCAGGATGCTCACAGAAATGGTTGAGTTTGGTCACAAAATAGAGGAAAAAGTGAAGGCTATGACAAATGAAATAAAGGAAAATGTACAGGGAACCCACAGGGAAGGAAACTGGGACTCAAATCAATGGCTTGGACCAGAAGGAAGAAATAAGCATCCAACCAGAACAGAATGAAGAAACAGAATTCAAAAAAATGAGGAGAGGCTTAGGAACCTCTAGGACATCTTTAAACATTCCAACATCCAAATCATAGGGGTGCCAGAAGGAGAAGAGGAAGAGCAAGAAATGGAAAACTTATTTGCAAATATGATGAAGGAGAACTTCCTCAATCTGGCAAAGGAAATAGACTTCCAGGAAGTCCAAGAAGCTCAGAGAGTCCCAAAGACGTTGGACCCAAGGAAGCACACACAAGTCACATCATAATTACATTACCCAAGATCAAAGATAAGGAGAGAATCTTAAAAGCAGAAAGAGAAAAAGAGAAAGTTACCTACAAAGGCGTTCCCATAAGACTGTCAGCTGATTTCTCAAAAGAAACCTTGCAGGCAAGAAGGGGCTGGAAAGAAGTATTCTAATTCATGAAAGGCAAGGACCTACATCCAAGGTTACTCTATCCAGCAAAGCTATCATTTAGAATGGAAGGGCAGATAAAGTTCTTCCCAGTTAAAGTCAAGTTAAAGGAGTTCATCATCAGCGCAATCTTATTATATGAAATGTTAAAGGGACTTATCTAAGGAAGAGAAGATCAAAACTATGAATAGTAAAATAACAACAAACTCACAACTATCAACAATCAAACCTAAAAAACAAAAACAAAAATAAAAATGGACTAAGCAAACATCTGGAACAGAAACAGAATCAGAGAAATGGAGATCACATGGAGGGTTAGCAGTGGGGAGGGAGAGGGGGGAGAATGGGGGATGAGGTACAGGGAATAAGAAGCATAAATGGTAGTTACAAAACAGACAGGGGGAGGTTAACAATAGAATGGGACATGGAGAAGCCAAAGAACTTATATGCATGACCCATGGGCATGAAAAACACATATTTCACACAAAATTCAGATTTCCCTTGAAATTTTTCTTCCAAAATTCTCATTACCTTAAAAAAAAATTAGAGGTGATATTGAAATAAGAGGTGGCTTATTTTTGAAATGTAAGGAGAAAATAGTAAATTCTTGTCATCGTTTTTCAAATTTTCTTGAAATATGATGTAATTGCAATGAAGCTTACTGGTTGTCAATATTAGTTTTCATACCTTATATTTAATTAAGTAAAAATGTTTTGCCTTATTTGCCAATTTTTAGTAGATTTTACCACTAATATTTATTGGTGATCACTTCAATATTGTTCTGTATGAATATGGTCCAGAGTCTTCATCTCCCATCTATCAGTACCTACCCTGGCCTGTGGAGAGCACTCAAAAAATGATAGTCTCTGTTTTCTTGATTTTGCATCTTTGTTTGAGTTTGAGAATAATATTTAACTCTTGATTTTTTCCCCTCCAGTAGACCTTTGAGTCAATTTGAAGACATCTTCGAAATGTGTAGCTCTCAGGACAGAACTCACACTTAGGTACCACTTAGAACAGTTGCATTCAACCATTGAGTATTGTGGTTATTTCAATTAAATTTAAAGAAATTCGGGTTCACTATAATTAAAATAATTAAAAATTCAGTTACTCAGTCACATTAGCCACATTTTAAGTGCTCAGAAGTGATTTGCAGCTAGTAGACGGTGCACACGAAGAACGTTTTCACCATGGCGGTGAGGCATTTCGGACTGAGCTCTAGAGGGAAGAAAATGCTGGGCAAACCTTCCACTTAGCTAATTCACAAAAATTTCACTGTCACTTTCTCAAATTTCTTGATTGTTGAACAATTAAAACTATGTTTAATATTCCTATTTCTCTGTCATAGCCTTACTACTCCCGGCTTGCTGAGCGTTATGTAACCATAGGTTAGCGGCTTTCCCTTCTCATGTTTTCCTCCACAGAAGTTGACTTTCTCCCCTGTCTGCCTTCAGCCCATTCATCTTCGTGAGGCTTTCTCAGTCCTTCCCTCCATCCCTTCTTCCTTGCTCCTTCAGTGCTCATTCTCTCTGTTTCTATTCATGCGCCATTCCACTCTTTGGCAATGAGCAGGCAGGTTGCCGACTTGTCAGTTCTTGCATTACTGTAGTTTTGTGTAGCTCATTTATAATGATTTAACTTTTATTGTATTTCAATATTACTTCGCCTGGACTGTAACTCAGAAAATTGGGGCTGTGGTTCAGTGTCGCTTTCCAGTGCCCGCCCATAGCAGGCTCTTGTTTGACTCTTCGTTTCGCGTGTTTTGACCTGTGATCAAAGGCTAAGGGCCCATTCATAAAATGCTGAGCTCCTTCTTGAAGCAAGAAGTGGTACATACTGTAAATACGCGTAAATAATTTAACTCTCTTAGGTTAGGTAAGAGTGAAACGAAAGGGAAAAAAGCCTGGCCCAGGACGGCGCTTGAAGGACATTTACTTTGTCACCTTTAGATTCAGCCATGAACTGCACAGCAAGTGCAAAGCTTTAAGCCTTCACCAGTTGCGATCCCACGGGATCTGGGGCCAATCAGCAGCGGGGATGGAACCCAGCCTGCCATTGCCTGGTGTCCTGGAAGCACATGCCTGGCGGGGTCTGTGGCAGATCTTTAAGGCACTGCGTTGTGGGTCTGCTCACCTCCAAACTGGGACAGGGGCTTTGGGCCTGCAGCGGCGCAGGTGACTGCTAAGGGTTCCCCGGAAAGGCAGAGCGCAGAGCCGCTGGCCCTGTGGTAGGTGTGGGACTGACTGGGAGGGAGTGGGTCAACCAGTTAAGAGATCTGAGCACTGGTGAGGGGCAGATGCAGTTTGGGGCAGGGTCCACCGGGACAGGAATATCCAACTGCCCTACCCGTCCTGCTCAAGAGAGGTTTACCCCAGCCCTAGCCCCAGCCCCAGCCCCAGCCCCAGCCCCAGCCTGGTGGGACCCAGATGTTTGTAAGAGCAAAAGAAGACTTTGTAGTGTAACTTTCAGATTTAAGGATGGGAGGAATTGGCAAAGATTAGTTTGATATGGAGGTAATGGTATGGAGGAGTCCAGGTTGGGAGTTTGGAAAGCTGGATTCTTGTTCCAGTTCAGAGGTTCAATAGCAGCCTATCAGAAGGGGGGAGGGTTCATAGACATGAAGTGATTCACTCAGGATCACAAGGTAGTGATGCACCCCGCTTCAGGACTTATTCTACTACAGTATGCAGAATCCCATTTAAAATACGCTAGTGAGCTTCCCCACCCTCCTTCATCACCTCAGTTTTGTAAATTTGGAAAGCTTTATTGGTGCCTTGGTTGTTCGTGCCACATTCCTCTGTTTATGCGGAAAGTGAGAAATGACCAGGGTGTGCACCAATATTAAAAAGTACTATTTTATTCACTCTTTAAGCACTCTCATTCAGTTAAGCATCTGCAGTGTGTCAGACGTGGTGTTCAACACAAGGTTGCCTAAATCACTCTTGAAAAGCAATTGTTAAAATTCTAGGGTTATAGGTTTAACATTGCTCTTCCTGTCACCTTTCAACATCTCACTTTTCATCAACTTGTAACTTTAAGTTACAAGTGTGCCTCATTTTTCTTATCTGTAAAAACAGAGATATTAGTATCTATCTCACAGGGCTGGTGTGAGGATTAAATGCATTACTAATACATGTATCAAGAGCTTAGACTATGCCAGGCACTCTGTGAACATGTACAAGTGTTTGCTACTCTTATGCTATGGAGCGTGAGCATTACTTCATTCCTGGATGAGTTCACATTCTCATGCCAGATGGCACACCTTTGCCTATTTCAGTGAGATATTTCTTCTTAAGTATACATGCTAGTAGAGTGCCGAATGATTACAGGACAAAATTAATTTCCTTGGTATTCTTCTTAGTCTTCCTGCCCCTTCCTTGTTGCCATTGCTGCATCCATCGGTTCTAATGCACTTTGATGCCAGGGCCATAGGCACTCACACAGCATTGATTAAAGGTGGCAGCAGCGAATGTTTTCATTGTGATCGACTCTGGTAGTTTGAACAGTGATAATAGAAGTTTTCTCATAAGCGACCTGCATATGAAATATATACGAGTAAAGAAAGCTTTAGTTTTTTAAAAAAGATGTTTAGTTTCCTGAATTACCAGTAACATTAAACTGGTATAAAAATCAATACAGTCTTATTGATTTATATGAAAATTTGAAATGAAGTTTCTTTAGTTAGCACTCAGATAACATTTTGTTTTTATATGATACAAATTTTATGGTTGTGGTGACTGTATTTTACTAAAAGACCTAACTTTGTTTCTGTGAGTAGTTTTCCTCCTATGGCTCTTGTTCAAAGGCTCAGTGACTTCTGTACGTAGGCAGAGAGTTGATAGAACTCACATAGGTAGAAACTGAATGCAGTGTTTTGAGTCAAGTTTGGAATTTTAAAGTAAGCTTCTCTCTTGCATAAAGTGAATTTTCTTACTCTGCTTTTTATTACATCTAAAGTACTGATTAACACTTTAGTTATTCTGGATACTGCCCAGAGAAAAGTTGTCTTCCCTTTAGGTGGATTATTAACACTGTTTTGGGTTTCCACATAGATTTAAAGAAATTAGGAGGATGCTAATTTTGCAGGTTGCTGTATATGAAGTACTAGCCTCTCTCTATGTAATAACTAATTTAGTTAAACAATATTGTAATTTTCAATATTGTCAGAGTAGCATAAAGTTTTTCTATTCTCGGTAGTTATAAAGGTAAAAATGTGCTCAGCACTGTACTGTCAAAGAATTAGGTATTTTCATGGTTTTATAATAGTAACCCTTGTACTGAAATCCATCTCCACCCCTCCCAGGCACCCATTCTCCAAAGAACACAGGCGCAGACAAACAACACCCAGATACTGCATTCATTAGCATTTCAAACTACATTTTTGTCAATAAGTTGAAATTATTTTAATTTTTATATGAGTTTAGATGGAGGAGGCATTTACTTAGTTATGTAACAGAATTTTTGGCAGTCTTAACCAAAATATCTTTGTACAAACTTTATTGTGTATAACTATCACCATATAACAAAATCTTCCCTATTTAGAACCATATATGGCCCACTACACTAGTATTAAATGGGTACTAATGCTGACTGAACTCAACAATGTTATTTGATTGCTTTTAGATTATGCTTGATCTAATCTGGTAGATTTATTTATAGCTGAGAATAAAAATAAATGAGAAATTATGTATTGCATATAGCTTGCTATAGCCTCACTCTTTTCTGTATGATTTTTAATTTTATAGTTCTGTATATTGTTGCAAACATAAAGTACCATCATAAATGTATTTAAACACACATTTTCATTTTGTTCCATCCTTATTTTTAAGTAAGGGAATATCAAATCAGACCTGTATGCTTCATATTATATTTTGCACATGCACTTTTGGGGAATGAAAAGAAAAAATGGAATATGATTTGCCTAGATAAATTACCAGAATGGTTTGAAGGTTGAAGTAAAACCAGGCTTATGCCAATAGCAGTTTCTGAAATAGCTGTGGCTAGAAATTTAAAATAAGCATGAAAACTGAGATTATTAAATCTTTATAAAATTGGATGCTATGTTTGTTTTTGAGCATTCAGACATTAAAGCAAGCATGTTTTAAGTTATGTTTTTGTTTAATTTCATGACTATTCACTTCAAAGTAATAGAATTCCTTCATTTTTAGCTTTGCAAATCTGATATTTTCTTTAATCTATGGTTTAATGTTTCATTGTAGAACAAAATGGAAGATGCTGAGGCAGGCAAAATGATCTTTATTTAAAAAATGTGCTCAGTGCCGTACAGTGGGGAAAGGTGGAAAACACCAGACTGATCCAAATCTCTGGGGCCTTTTTGGCTGAAAAACAGGACAAGCACCAGGATTTTCTTACCTGTGCAAACAAAAACAAAGGTTAAAAACTAGGCAGTTGTGGGAGAGAACTGGAAACTTTCTAGCGAAGAACAAATTATGATTTGGATTTATAATAATTTCCTAATGTGCAGCATGAAAACTGAAGACTCCATGTTTATATTACTGAAATATTGATTTATATCATAAGGTCTGTCTGTTTGGATAACGTCACCTTGATCAGAGAAATTAGCAACCCTTTGTGGCATAGGCTTTTGCATATACAACATATTTCATTTTATGTAGCATATGAACCTTGAAAAAGGATAAGCTAAATTTAAAAAATCAAACCACATTTTAATGTTATAATGGTAGTTTTCTACTTGTAGTAGTATATTGTAAAAGTATTCCCAATGATTTCTTTGTTGGCGGAAAGTGAGTAGATAGAGAAAGCATTTTAGGGTTGAAATTAAAAATGGTTGGAAAAGACAATAATATCTTTGCAAAGCAGTTTATTACTCTTGGATATGCTTATGCATACATACATTTCATTAGCATTTACATTAAAAATAGGGCACTACTCTAAAATAGAGTACAACTCTATTTTGATTTGTTCTTGGAGGCCTAGCATTTCTTACAGTGCCGAATTTCAGATCACTACTACACTACTATTTGGGAAGGTTTTTATCTTATTTTTTATTTCTTATTATTTTATTTTTTGAGGTGCAATTCACATAATGTACAATTAGCCATTTTAAAGTACATAATTCAGTAGCATTTGGTCTTTCACAGTGATGTAGAATTTCCACCTCTCTGTGGGTTCAAAACGTTTTCATTCCCTAGAAGATCCCCTGTATCCATTAAATAGTCACTCCCTGTTTCCTCTTACTTCTAGCCTTTGGAAACCACTAATTTTCTCTCTAGCTCTATGGAAATCCTTTTCTGGATATTTCATATGGGAAGAATGATACAATATATAACCTTTTGTGCCTCACAAAAGGTTATAAGTTTTCTTATACTTACCATGATGTTTTCAAGGTTCATTGACGTTGCAGCGTGTATCAGTAGTTCATTCCTTTTTATGGCTGCATATCCCATTGGATGTATTTATCATAGTTTGTTTATCCCTTGATCAGCTGATAGACATTTGGACTGTTTTTACCTTTTGCTTGTTGTGAATAGTGCTCCCATGAATATTCGTGAACACGTATTTGTTTGAGTTCCTCTTTTCAGTTCTTTTGGGTATACAATTAAGAGTGGAATTTCTGTGTCATTTGCTAAATCCATGTTTACTTTTTGAGGAAAGTCTAATTGTTTTTATAGCAGCTGCATCATTTGACATTCCCATAAGCAATGTAGGAGAAGGCCTTTTTCTCTATATCCTTACCAACACTTGTTCTTTTTTTCTTTTATTTTCTTATCTTTGCTTTTGCTTGCTTTCTTTTTTATATTTTTCAATTTTTCATAGAACTTATTGGAGTGACACTGGTTAATAAAGTTACATAGGTTTCAGCTATACAATTCTATACTACATCATCTGTGTATTGTATTGTGTGTTCATCACCCCAAATCAAGTCTCCTCCCATCACCACTTATCCCCCTTTACCTTCTTCTATTCCCCCCCCCCCCCACCGTCCTTTCCCTCTGGCAATCACCATACTGTTGTCTGTGTCTGCGGGTCTATTTTTTCTTTATCCCTTCACCTTTTTCACCCAGCCCTCCCAACCCCTCACCCCTGTGACAGCTGTCAATCTGTTCTCTGTATTTGTGAGTCTGTTTCTATTTTGCTTGTTTATTTTATTCATTAGATTCCACATATAAGTGAAATCGTATGGTACTTGTTTTTTTCTGACTGGCTTATTTCACTTAGCTTAATGTTCTTCAGGTCCATCCATGCTGTCACAAAAGGTAAGATTTTCTTCTTTTTATGCCTGAGTAGTATTCCATGTGTAAATATGGCACAGACTTGTTTATCCACTTATCTATTTATAGGCACTTGGGAAGCTTCCAAATCTTGCCTATTGTAAATAATATGTACTTGTTGGTTATTTATATATTTTGTTTGGAAAAATGTCTATTCATGTCCTCTGTCCATTTTTTATTCGGTTTGTTAGCCTTTTTGTTGTTGAGTTGTAAGACTTCTTTTTGTATTCTGGACATTAAACCCTTGCCAAATTGTGATTTGCAAATATTTTCTCTTATTCTGTAGATTTTGTAATTTTCTTGATAGTGTCCTTTAATGCATAGAAGTTTTAAATTTGTATGAAGTCTTAAATATAAGTCATGAGATCATAAAAGTCCTAGAGGAGAACATAGGGAGGAAAATCTCAGACATTCCATGAAGTAATTTTCCCCAATATGTCCCCTAGAGCAAGGGACATAAAGGAAAGAATAAACAAATAAGACTTTATCAAAATAAAAAAAACATCTGCATGGTTAAAGAAAACATCAGCAAAATGAAAAGAAAATATATTTGCAAATGATACCTTGGACAAGGGTTTGATCTCAAAAAAAGAAAGAAATCTCAACATGACTCCATGCCAGGAAGACAAACAACCCAATTAAAAAATGGGCAAAGGACTTGAATAGACACTTCTCCAAGGAAGACATACAGAGGGCCCAGAGACATATGAAAAGATGCTCAGCATCACTAGCCATCAGAGAGATGCAAATTAAAACCACAATGAGGTACCATCTCACACCAGTCAGAATGGCCATCATAACCAAATCAACAAACAACAAGTGCTGGAGAGGTTGTGGAGAAAAGGGAACCCTAGTGCACTGTTGGTGGGAATGCAGACTAGTGCAGCCCCTGTGAAAAATAGTATGGAATTTCCTCAGAAAACTAAAAATGGAACTGCCTTTTGATCTGTCAATTCCACTACTGGGATTATTCCCTAAGAATCCTGAAATGCCAATTCAAAAGAACCTGTGCATCCAATGTTCATAGCAGCACAATTTACAATAGCCACATGTTGGAAGCAACCTAAGTGCCCATCAGTAAATAAGTGGATCAAAAAACTATGGTACATTTACACAATGGAATACTACGCAGCAGAAAGAAAGAAGGAAGCCCTACCCTTCGAAACATCATGGATGGAACTGGAGAGCATTATGCTAAGTGAACTAAGCCAAGTGGTGAAAGACAAATACCATATGATCTCACCTATAAGTGGAACCTAATCAACAAAACAAACAAGCAAGCAAAATATAACCAGAGACATGGAAATAAAGAACAAACTGACAGTGACCAGAGGGGAGGTGGGAGAGGATAATGGGGGAAAAAATGGAAGGCTTGTTAGGAACATGTATAAAGGACCCATGGACAAAGCCTGAGGGGGTTAGAATGGAGCGTGGAAAGTGGGGATGACTGGGGTAGGGGGGAATGGAGGGGGGAAAATGGAGACAACTGTACTTGAACAACAATAAAAAAAGAGAAAAAATAAATTTGTATGAAGTCTACTTATTTTTTTGTTGATGATGGTGTCACTATGCTTTTGCTGTCAAATTTAAGAGTGCATCTCTAAATCTGAGGTCATAAAGATTACCTCTGTGTTTTCTCCTAAAAATTTTGTAGTTTTGACTCATGTTGAGGTCACTGACCCATACTGAGTTAATTTTCTTTATATAGAGTGAGGTAGTGGTCAACTTTATTCTTTTGCGTGTGGTTATCCAGTTGTCCTAGCACCGTTTGTTGAAGAGATCATTCTTTCCCACTTGAGTGGTCTTGATGCCCTTGTTGAAAATCATTTGGCCATGTATGTTAGAGTTCACTTCTGAACTTTCAGTTCTATTATATTGATACTTATGTCTGTCCTTATACCAGTACCACACTGTTTTCATTACTGTAGCTTTGTAGTAACCTTTAAAATTGGAAGTATGAGCTCTCCAATTTTGTTTTTCTTTTTCAGCATTATTTTGGCTATTTGAATAGGGCCATCTGCAAATCCATGAATTTGAAGACTACCCTTTCCATTTCTGCGAAAAAAGGCCTTTGGAATCTTGCAGAGATTGCATTGTATCTGTGGTTTGCGTTGGAGAGTACTGTCATCTTAACAGTATTAACGCCTCAGTCTGTGAACACTGGCTGCGTTTCCATTAATTTAGGTCTTCCTTAGTTTCTTACAGCAGTGTTTCATAATTTTTAGTGTACAAGATTTCCTCCTCCTGGTTAAGTTTATTCTTAACTATTTTATTCTTTTAGATATTTTGTAAATAGAATTGTTTTCTAATTTCCTTTTCAGATTGTTCATTGCTTGTATATAGAAATACGACTGATTTTTGTATGTTGATCTTGTACCTTACAACCTTGCTGAATTTATTTGGCTCTGGTAATTTTTTTTGTGAATTCCTTGGGTTTTTCTATATGTAGAATTATGCCATCTGTGAATAGAGATTGTTTTTATATCTTCCTTTCCAATTTGAATGGCTTTTATTTCATCCCCTTTCCTAATTTCTCTGGCTAGGACTTCCAGCAGAATTCAGGATAGCATTCTTGTCTGGTTCCTGATCTTAGGGAGAAAGCTTTAGTTTTTAACCTTGGGTATGTTAGCTGTGGTTTTCCATAAATTCTTTTTTTCATGTTAAGCAAGTCTCCTTTTATTTCAAGTTTACTTTTTGTTTTTATCATGTAAGCTTGTTGGATTTTGTAAAATGCTTCTTCTGCATCTATTGAGATAACCATGTATTTTTTTTCTTTTGTTCTGTTAATGCGGTGTATTAATAGATTGATTTGATTTTGATTGATTTTCTTAAGTTGAACTGTCCTTGAATTCCTGGAATAAATCCCACTTGGTCATGGTGTGTAAATCTTTTAATCTGTTACTGAATTTAGTTTGCTAGTATTTTGTTGAAGATTTTTGCATCTATAGTTATGAGATATTGGTTTGTAGTTTTCTTGTGATGTCTTTGTCTGGCTTTGGTGTTTGGAGAAGTTTTAAATATAGATTATTGGCAGCCCTAAGTCCTTTCATATATGACTCGAATTTATTATTTTTAAATTTTGTAATGGGTTTGATAGTGCTTGTATAGACTATAGTGAACCTTATTTGATTGAGCTTTGCAGACCATATTGTAGGGGAAGGGCTTTAATTAGGGGAGTTGGAATCTTGTGCACTATTTTATTTTGAATGCACATATAATATCTTGCACTTTATCAAAAGAAGGATTCTGCTTATTTTAAACTGTATTAAAGTTTCTAGTAAGGTAGTGTTTTAGGTTGGTTTCAGGCTATCCATAGGGATATTATCAGCTAAAAATGGCCAGAGACACTCACTGAGTTCAGACTACTTGTGCTGAGCCCCCACAGAGTTTTCCCCCCGAAGAGGCCAATGTTGTGGCTGGATTTTGTGGCTAGACTGGCCCTTCTGGTTATTATGGTCAAAAGTTGCATCTCAGCAACAACCACCAGGGAACTTTGAAAAGACATGGTTTATTACTCACTTGTCCTGGAGGGCACACAAATTGCTTGCCTGGGGCCACAGAGCTAGGTCACTTGTGGGGTGGGGGTAAGCGGGAGATGGAGAGAGTGTCTACCAATTGAGCAAGCACAGGCCTGAGGGTCAGCTTTTATTGGTGTCAAGGGTGGGGTGTCTTGGATTTCTTCGGGTGTTCACTTTCTATTGGTGAATTTAAAACATAAGCAAACAAACAAAAAGGGAACTTCATGGGTGGGGCAGTCTGGCTCTTTATCTGGTCCTGCAGCTGGCAGTGTGTTTTTTCCAGGTGGGTATTGTTAAGTAGAAGCCTCCCAGGCAAAAACCTGACGTCAGGCACTTACTGTATTTTTAGGACTATATGACTCACTAGACCATAAGACGCAGTTAGGTTTTAGAGGAGGAAAATAGGAAAAAAAAATTGAAGCAAAAAATGTGGTCCTGCTCCTGCTTCCTGTGACCCTGCTCCACCCTCCACTCCCCAGCAAGCCAGGTAAGCTACATTTGGACTATAAGACACACCCCCATTTTCCTCCCAAATTTGGGGGGGAAGTGCATCTTATAGTTTGAAAAATACGGTAATTACAATCCAAAGTGCTAATTGTCAGGCACTTACACTACAGATAGGTAAGATATAGCGAAGTTTTTGTTATCTGGTATTTTGGGGAAAGGGAGTTTGTGGGTAGTCAGATGGTTTGGTTAAAACAAAATTAGCACCAGGACAGGTTGTCAGGTTTTGGGTTTTGGGGTTATTTTTTGTTGTGAAAATAAGATGCTTTTCATTGTCCTGAAGACTTGAAAGTGATACAATTTAGTAGGATGGAAAGCTGGCAAAACTCTTGGTCCCTAGACTTCTCTTGGGTTTCCAAGCAAACCAGGTGGGGTGGTGTGGGGAATATACATGTATATGCTAAGACTAATTGCTTAGAGCACTACTAATAGATCTTAGCATTCGAAGATGATATTAGTTTCCTAGGTTTGCTGTAACAATGTGCCATAAATTGGGTGGCTTAAAACAGCAGAAATTTATGGTTTCACAGTTCTGCAGGCTGGAAGTGCAAAATCGAGATGTTGGCGGAACCATACTCACTCTGAAACCTGCAGGGCAATCCCTTCTTGCTTCTTCCTAGCTTCTGGTGGTTTGCCAGTAATCTTGGTGTTTTTGGCCTACAGATGCGTATTTCTAACCTTTGCCTTCAGTGTCACACAGTTCCTGTGTGTCTCTGTCCTCACATAATTGTCTCATAAGGACACCAGTCATATTGGGTTGGCGGCCCATCCAACTCCAGCATGCTTCATTTCAACTTAACTAATCATATCTGCAGTGACTCTATTTCCAAACAAAGCCACATTCTTAGGTATTAGGGGTTAGGACCTTAACATGTCTTTATTCAAGGGACAGCCATAATAAAGGACCATATAGATGTAAAAGAAATACATAGATAATTTATTAAATACTTACGTTAAAACAAAATAGAATGAAGTTTAATCTTTGTCAAATCAAAGGTACTTCATTTAGCATCTTTTAAAACATCAACATAGTTGTTATTAACACAATATTACTGTATTTAGTATATGCAAAAATGCTGGTTAGTAGGTATTCTGCAACACTGAATTTGTCTCGTCTTTTTCCCAGGTTCTCTAAATCCTTGGAACTTCCCGAGTTTTAGGAGTGTCTTTGTTATTCGAAGCTGGGCCCTAGGATCAGGACCTGAGATTATGCTAATAAGGTGATTTTTGTTAGGCTCCCAGATAGTTTCAGGATTGAGGCTGGCCAAACTGGAAAGACCAACCGTGTGATTAGAGAGTTAGGGTTTGGGGCTAGGTAATATCAGTCAGACCTCCAGGGATAGGAAGTAGGAACTGGAGATTGAGTTCAGTCACATGGCTAATCATTCAATCATCACATCTATGAAGAGATCTTCATCTAGCTAGTCCTGATTTCTATCCTTCATAATAAAACTGTAATTATAAAAAATGCTTTCCTGAGTTCTGTGAATTGTTTTAGTACATTATTGAACTTGAGGGGATCCAGGGAGCCCTCAAATTTATAGTCAGTAGATTACATGTTTGGGTGACCTGGGGACTCTGAACTCAGAGCTGGTATCTGAAATGAGAGCAATATTTTGGGGGACTATGCAGTCTGTGCTAATTCCAGGCAGGCTGTTTAGTGCCTCAATTGAATTGCATGTATTGCAATTGGATTTTTAATCAATAAAATGTTGAATAAATCAGTTTTAACCTTGCATTTATTGTTTGTGTTTATATGGCTCTTTAATTTTTAAAGTAATATTTCCTCTGTGGTATCATGTTACTATTTTATTATCTTATTACAAGAGCAATCAACTTTTGAAGTCCTAATTTGTAGACTAGTTATAACCTAATATTGTTTCTCTAGCAGGCAATATTTTGAGTATTTTATTGCTTAATAGCATTGATTTAAAACATTACAAATATATATTCTAAATATTACAGGTTGTTGTCAAAGATTAAAAGCTGTGTAGAAGGCTTGGCTTTAACATTATTTAAGAATTTAAAATAAAATTTCCCTAAGTCAGATCATTTAAGTAACATTTATGACTTATTTGAGAATATGATATTATTGTTTTTTACTTCTGATGAAAGAAGAACAATATGTAGCAGAATGAAATTGAACCCCTATCTTACACCATTCACAAAAGTTAACTTGAAATGGATTAGAGACTTAAACAAGACCTGAAACTAAAACGCTTAGAAGAAAACGTAGGGAAAAACCTCCTTGACATTGGTCTTGGCAATGACTTTCTGGATATGACAGCAAAAGCACGAGCAATGAGAGCAAAAATAAATAAGTGGGACTACATCAAACTAAAAAGCTTCTATACAGCAAAAGAAACACTAAACAAAATGAAAAGGTAGACTATAGGAGAAAATATCTTCATATCATATATCTATAAGAGGCTAATATCCAAAATATATAAAGACCTACAATTGATTAGTGAAAAAACAAATAACCTTATGAAAAGTGGGCAGAGGAATAGACATTTTTCCAAAGACATACAAACGGCCAAAAGATAGTTGAAAAGGTGTTTACATCATTAATCATCAGGGGAATGCAAATCAAAACCACAGTGAGGTATCACCTCACACCTGTGTGTATATATGCATATACATTTATATTTATACCTTTATCTAATGTACACACACATACATAAATATAAATATTATTCAACCATGAGAAAGAAGGAAATCTTGCCATTTGCAACACCTTGGATGAATCTCGAGGACAGCGTGCCGAGTGAAATAGGTCTGACAGAGAAAGACAAATGCTATATAATATCACTTATCTGGGGAATATAAAAAAGCCAAATGCAGAAAAACAGTAGAGTTTCCAGGGTCTGGGGAGGGGGTGGGTAATGTGGGGATACTGGTCAAAGGAGACAAACTTCCGGTCATCAGAGTAGCAAGTTCTGGGGATCTGACGTGCAGCATGGTGACTATAGCTAATAATACTGGATTACAGACTCAGAAGTTGCTAGGAGAGTACATCTCAGCTGTTCTCAATACAAGAAAGAGGAATGGTAATTATGTGATTGGGTAGAGGTTTTGGCTAATTCTGGGGTAGTAATCATTTCTTAATACAGGATCTGGCACAAGTAACACCCCTATTTTATTACAAAATCATAAGCTTGTAATTCTGTAATGTAACAATATCACACTCAAGCATACCATATGACATTTTAGGTGAAATGTTCCAATTAAAACTATAAATTATATTACACCCATATTATTACCCTACGACCACATTCAAGCAGGTGTTATTTCTGCCGGACCCTGTATACAAGTGTATTAAGTCAACGTGCACAACTTACACTTATATAATGTTATATGTCAATTATATCTTTTTAAAAATTGTATTTATTATGCTATTACAGTTCGTCTGACTTTTTCCCCTTTGTGTCCCTCCACCCAGTATCCATGATTTTATCTTTGTTCTTCTTGTTTGCTTTTTAGATTCAATTGTTGCTAGATACGTATTTTTGCCATTGCATTGTTTATAGCTTTGATCTTCTCCTTTTTCTTAAATAAATCCCTTTAACATTTCATAGAATAATGGTTTGGTGGTGATGAACTCCTTTGGTTTTTCCTTGTCTGGGAAGCTCTTTATCTGCCCTTTGACTCTAAATGATAGTTTTGCTGGGTAGAGCAATCTTGGCTGTAGGTAGCTGCTTTTCATAACTTTGAGTATTTCTTGCCATTCCTTTCTAGTCTGCAAAGTTTCTTTGGAGAAATCAGCTGATAGTCTTATGGGAACTTCCCTGGAGGAAATTAACTGCTTTTCTCTTGCTGCTTTTAAGATTCTCTGTTTATCTTTAACCTTTGGTATTTTAACTCTGATGTGTCTTGGAGTGGGCCTCTTTGCATCCATCTTGTTTGGAACTCTCTGTGCTTCCTGGACCTGCATGTCTTATTTCCTTCACCAAATTAGGGAAGTTTTCTTTCATTATGTTTTCAAAGAGATTTCCAATTTCTTGCTCTTTCTCTTCTCCTTCTGGCATTGCTATGATGCGAATGTTGGACCTCTTATAGTTGTCCCAGAGGCTGCTTACACTATCCTCATTTTTTTGGCTTCTTTTTTTCTTCTTTTTGTTTTGATTGATTGTTTTTCATTTCCTTATCATTGATTTGATTCTTGGCTTATTCTACTCTACTGTCGTTCTCTGTAAATTGTTCTTTATTATCAATTAGTGTATCCTTTGTTTCTCATGGGGTCTTTTTTATGCTGCTGAGGTCCTCACTAAGTTCCTTGAGCATCCTTATAACCAGTGTTTCGAACTCCACATCTGATAGATTGCTTATCTCCATTTTGTTTAGCTCTTTTTCTGGAGTTTTGATCTGTCTTTTCATTTGGGCCATGTTTCTTTGTCTCCTCATTTTGGCAACCTCCTTGTGTTTGTTTCTATGTATTAGATAGAGCTGCTTTGACTCCATGTCTTGGTAGTGTGGCCTAATGTAGTAGGTGTTCCGTAGGGTCCAGTGGCATGGCATACCCTATCACCCACACTGGGTATTTAAGGTACACACGACGGGCTGATTTTAAGGCCCTTTGCATGTATGCATTGTGTACATACATACATACATACATACATACATACATACAAATCCATTGTATGTGTACATCACATTGTGTTTATATACTCCCATGTCAATGGACACTTTTTGGCTAATGTGAATACTGTATGAACATGGGAGTACAAATATCTGTTCATGTCCCTGCTTTCACTTCCTGTGGGTATACATCACATACCCAGAAGTGGAATTGCTGCATATGATTATTATATGTTTAGATTTTGATAAACAGCTGTACTATTTTCCACTTTGGCTGCACCGTTTTATGTTCCCACCAGCAATATACAAGGGTTTAAATTTCTCCCTCTCCTTGACAACACTTGTTTTTTTTATTAAGATTTTATTTAGTTTTAGAGAGATTAGAAGGGAAGGAGTCAGGGAGAGAAACACTGATGTGAGAGTGAAACATTGATCAGTTGCCTGTCACACGAGCCCCAACCGGGGGACCAAACCTGCAACCCAGGCACGTGCCCTGATGGGTAATCAAACTGGGGACCTTTCACTTTGCTGGACGATGCCCAACCAACTGAACCACACCAGTCAGGGCTCAGTTTTTGTTTTTGATAGTAGCCTTCCTAATAGATGTGGAGTGGTATTTCTTCATGGTTTTGATTTGAATTCTTAATGATTATTAATGTTGAATATCTATGTTGTATTATTAAAAAGGTCAGTAAATGGATAAAGTTTTCTTTTGAGAATAAGACATTTATAGGTATTATTGAATACCTGTATATCATTTGCATTTGGGGGGCAATGATAATTGAAGGTTTGGTGAAAAATTGTTTGATTTAATTCATGGGTTGCCCAGGGTTCTGTGCTGATAAGTAACAGAACTAGGATTCAGGCTCAGATCTTCTTGGCCTTTAAAGAAACCCTATCATGGACTTAGCATATTGACTAAAGTAATTTATTATTAGAGATTAATCTTTATCTTCTGACATTGCCACGTGAAATCCATTAAGAGAGACAGTAGAACACACTGAATCATAAATGTGTTAATAATTTAAAAAATATTTTAAAATCCATGTACATTATATGAAAATTCAAATAATTCCAAAGGATACTTACCAGTATGAATGATAAGAAATTATATATGTTCACTTCTTCCCATCTTCCTGTATTCCTTTCTCTTTACCAGCTAATTTTATTTGGTAATAATATTATTTTTTGTAATTTTAGTGGTCATATTTTTACTTTAAGCAACGTCCATATGCATCTGTTATTTAAGCAATATCTTTTTATCTTACACTGTGAAGGATGAGAAACTCAAAGGGGTTATACAATCTCCCATTTTTTCTCAGTGTCTCCTAACTCTTGCTACTTAGGTTATTTTTTACTCTGACATGATATATGACATTTACAATCTTATTTAGCCACTTTTACTACAGTTGTCTTAACATCTGTCCTACATTTAAATGGTGTTTGTGCTTATTCCCAGCTGTTACCACAGTGTCTGTCTGTTTCTCTTCTGGTTGGTAGAAGGTTGTCTATTACTAGAACTATATTACCCTAATTCTTGGGTGTTTAGAACCATCAGTGAATTCCCATTACACTTGAATGATAATCTGACTAGAGATAAAAATTATTGGGTGACACTTTTAATTCCTCAGGATTTTCTATGTTTCATGTTGAATTATTCTTTGGAGAAATCTGAAGCCAGCTCAATTGTTTTTCATTATGATTTACTTATTTTTATTTTGTTCTTCCTCCTATAAATTTCACTAAAATTCTTATTGAAATTTAGTAATTTTGATAAGCTGTGTGTAGGTCTTGATTGATCTGTTTCAGATTCTTATGGGACATGTGTTTTTCAATTGGTAGATGTAGGAGTTTTTCTTTTGAAAGTTTTTTTGAATTATGTTTTAATAATTTTATTCTATTTTATTTGTTCTTTTTTAATCTTACTAGAGCCACAAAAATTGTGCATAGTTTGGATCTTCTTTGTCTAAATATCTTCTGTATCTGTCATTTTCTCTTTGATCACTTAAAACTCATTATTCTTTCCATTTTGTTTTTATCAATAGTTTCAGATTTGATTGTGTTACCAGCAACATCTATTTTTTTTTGCTGTCTTTTATGTCTTTCTGTTTTTATCATTTTCTCCTTGAGACTTTGTAGCTCTGCTTTAAGCCCTTTGTTCATAAAGACATTTTTCAAATCTCTGGAAATGTGGTCATGATTTTTATCTGTTTATTGTATGTTATTTCTGATGTGTATTTTTTACTTATTTTTTAAAAATTCCATTCTGCTCTGTGTGTGTGTGTGTGTGTTCAGTGCTATTTTGTGATGATTCCTTTTTGATTATCATTCATTCTTTTTGGACTGGTATCTGCAAGATAGTAAGTGAGGGTCTCTGTGTGCCAGTTAGTTATGAGGTCTTCCTTACCCACAGATATGAGTTAGATATGTGCATGCATCTGAGTGTGTATCTGTGTGAGTTTGGTGGGTTGTTATTTGGCTCTCCTGCTGACAAACACTGACAGTTCTAGGGTTTTTCAACACCTTCAGTTTCTTCCATAATAAGATAGAATCTTTCTTTTAAAGGTGGCATGTCTGTGTTGTGTTTTTTAATCCTGGCCTCCTGGCCTTCCACGGTATCTAAAATCTAGGGAGACTTTCACAGCCAGTCTATGTACACTCTGCTTTTTGGGCCAGAGAATTATGACTTTGCCCCTCAGAATTTGTCACTTACTTAGGAAGACTTTTCTTTTTCAAGATTATGAATGAAGGTGCCCTCTCAGTCTGGTTCAAGTTTTATGTCCTTGGTAGTGTTCTAATTAATCACGGTTAGGGTTATAGGTTCTTCCTTAAAAATTTTATCACCAGTGGAGTTAGCATTTCTGTTTCTTTTTGTCCATGTTCTTTTTGAAATGCTTTTAGAAAGGAAAAAAGGTAGAAGCAACCTTTCCCTCTTATCATAAAACTGGACTCCTGAAATCATAGGTTTTTGTAGAGATCTGGGCAGAGACAGCTTGGTATGGTTGTTAGAAGAAATGTGGAGATGTGAGTTAGTAGTCACAGATTCTTAACTCTCAGTAGAATTGTCATCTTAGGGCAAGTTACCTGTACTTTGCCGTGTATAATGCACACCCACATTTTTGACCCAGACGTTCAGGAAAAAAACTTTCATTTCAATTTTTTAATTCAATTGTTTAATTTATTTATATTTAGAACCAAAACCGATTATTGTATTCCAGGGTATTATTTTGCATATGGATATTGTTATTGCTTTCTAGAGTTATGCTTTTAATGCATAAGCATAAATAAAAGAATTAAAAACATTTATGTAGATATGGAATTAGTACCCCCCATGTATAATGTGCATCCTTATTTTTCCCTCAAAAATTTGGGCAAAAAAGTGTGCACTATACAGGGCAAAATATGGTACTCCCCTCTCTTTAGGTCATCATTTACTCATCTGCAAAATGAGGGGTTGATCTCTCAGATCTTTCCTAGAAGAAACTTCCTGTGATTCTAGGACAGTGGAGTACTGCTTAGGCACAACATGTGTGGGTTGGTAGTTCATTGGTATACTTTAGCTAATCCTAAACAGCATATAAGTATTGGATTTCTACAGAGAAGACAAAGAGTAGAGCACCAGAAAGACAAATTTTGGAATTTTCTTGTAGGCTGGAAACTGTGAGTATTCTCAGTTATAATAAATAGCCTTCTTATCGAATCCAAGAGTACTCTTCTGTTCACATATGTGGTTCACATCAGAAAGTAAGCCCTAGAAACATAACTACACAAACTAAAAACTTATTTTCACCTTTATAGGCATCATCTGGGGAGAGGAAACTCTGAAGGAATATTTGAAGGACCCAAAGAAATATATCCCTGGGACTAAAATTGTCTTTGCTGGTCTTAAAAAGAAGAATGAGCCCTGGATGGTGTTGTTCAGCGGATTCAGTGCTTGCCTGTGAACCAAAGGGTGGCTGGTTTGATTTCTAGTCAGGGTACATACCTGGGTCGCAGGCCAGGTCTCCATTGGGGGCACATGAGAGGCAACCACATATTGATGTTTCTCTCCCTCTCTTTCTCCCTCCCTTCCCCTCTCTCTAAAAATAAATAAATAAAATCTTTTAAAAAAGGAAGAGTGAGAGAGATCTTATCCGATATTTGAAGCAGGCAACATCTTTACAAAATACTCTTGCAACTTAAAGAAAATGTTAGTTATAAGCTAAAATTTTCTAATTGCAAATATTGCATGTTTAAAGAAGTCATATTTGATCCTTCTTGATCAGCCTGTAATAAGTTTACATTTTAAAATAAAAATTGATATATTTGGTTGTGTGCAATCTGATTAAATACCCTTCAAAGTCTAAACTTGTTTGCTCACTAAGGATGTGGAGAAGGTCAGGAAGGAGGAGGAGAGGGAAGGCAACTGAAATCTACTGTGCTTCAATAGTCTGTACATGTGCAAAATATTTTATAAGCTTAGCAACTGCTGTCGATGATGGAGATAGCGTCCACATACTTATTTCTCTGTAATTTAAATGTAAATATAGCAGGCATTAGCTTTAGTTTTTATGATGCTGTGTTTGCCTTTTATTATAAACAATACTTAAGACAAAAAGTAGGGAAAATGAAGTCAAATATTTGATTTTACCTTAGGAATACTATTGGGAAAAAAATAGAGTAAATTGTTGACCACGGGTGACATAAAATAAAACCTAGAGAGAAGGAAAAAGTATGTTTCCCCTTAATAATCATTTATAACATGTAACAATATTTTTGCACTAATATTTTTATTTTATCTTTTTGATCCTGAGTAATGTAAAGCTGGACTGCAGGGAGGGGTAGCAGAGACCCTGAAGGAAAAGGAGGAGAAAAAACCCAAACCATTACATTTAACACGGAAAGATATCCCACCTCACAGTAATTGAGAATAAGGGATGGTAGAACAGGTCCACGACAGGGCCTGTGTGGTTGAAGCAGCCCTTGATATTTCTTTTTTTAAAAATTATATTTTATTGATTATGCTATTACAGTTGCCCTGATTTTTCCCCCTTGGCCCTCCTCCTCCACCCAGCAGCCCCTCTGATTCCCTCAAGCAATCCCCCCACCATTGTTCATGTCCATGGGTCATGCGTATAAGTTCTTTGGCTACTCCATTTCCTATACTGTACTTTACATCCCCATGGATGTGCTGTAACTACCTATTTGTACTTCTTAGTCCCCTCATCTAGTCACCCATTCCCTCAAACGCACCTCCCATCAAAACACTCTTTGTATTCATGATTCTGTCTCTGTTAGCCTGCAAAGTTTCTTTGGAGAAATCAGTTGATAGTCTTATGGGAACTCCCCTGGAGGGAATTAACTGCTTTTGTCTTGCTGTTTTTAAGATTCTCTGTTTATCTTTAACCTTTGGCATTTTAACTCTGATGTGTCTTGGAGTGGGCCTCTTTGCATCTCTCTTGTTTGGGACTCTCTGTACTTGGGACTCTCTGGACCTGCATGTCTATTTCCTTCACCAAATTAGGGAAGTTTTCTTTCGTTATGTTTTCAAAGAGATTTCCAATTTCTTGCTCTTTCTCTTCTTCTGGCACCCCTCTTCTGCAAATGTTGGACCACTTGAAGTTGTCCCAGAAGCTGCTTATACTATCCTTTTTTTGACTTCTTTTTTCTTCTTTTTGTTCTGATTGGTTGTTTTTCACTTCCTTATGTTCCAAATCATTGATTTGATTCTCGGCTTCATCCACTCTACTGTTGTGCCTCTGTAAATTGTTCTTTATTTCAATTAATGTATCCTTCATTTCTGACTAGATTTTTTTTTTTTATGCTGCTGAGGTCCTCACTAAGTTCCTTGAGCATCCTTATAACCAGAGTTTTGAACTTTGCATATCTGATAGATTGCTTATCTCCATTTTGTTTAACCCTTCTCTGGAGCTTTGATCTGTTTTTTTTCCTTTGGGTCATGTTTCTTTGTCTCCTCATTTTGGCAACCTGCCTGTGTTGGTTTCTATGTATTAGGTAGAGCTGCTTTGACTCCATGTCTTGGTAGTGTGGCCTAATGTACTAGGTGTTCTGTAGGGTCCAGTGGCACAGCCTCCTCTATCACCTAAGTTGGGTATTTGAGGTGCACCCTTTGTGTGAGCTGAGTACACTCTCCTCTTGTAGTTGAGACTTGGTTGCTGTTGGGACATCAATGGGAGGGATTTACCCAGGCTAGCCCACTGCAAAGATTGGCAGTAGCCCCTTACCACCAACCTCCACCCTCTGTGGAGGATCAGCTATGCAGGGCCAGGGTGGTGGTGCTCTGACATCATCTGTAACTGTCCACTGGGTGTGCTGGCCCTGGGGTTTCCCGAGTGGTGCAGGCCAAGTCAGCCCCCACCTATCTTCTGCCCCAGGCCACCCTGCCTGAGCTATAAATCAATCTGAGATGGCTGCTGCTTGTGCTGGGCTTGGAGATTCCTAGGTGAAGCCAAGGTGTGAATCTAGGCTGGCTGCTGCTAGTGCTTGGCCTGGGGCTCACTAAGGCCAGCTGTTGGTTGTGTGAGAGGATTTAGGAAGTTGTGAAGCATGAGCTAAGGCCAGCCATTCATATGGAAAAGCAGCTTGGCTGGGCTCAAGCAGTTGAGTGGGGCGGAAACTCTGGGGATCTCTAAGACAGGGCAAACAGTATTAGCCAGGTTGATGGAATCTCAGATATGGCACCAGCCTGCTGGCCCTGTGACTCTGTCGGGGGAGGGTTTAGAAAAGGGACAAAGGCCTCTGCTCCCCTTGTTGCCAGACACTTCAATTTCTCCCAGTATGCCAGTGGTGCCTTTCAAGGTAGTACCCTGGTGCTGGAGCTCAGAGGGAGTGATTCTGAGTAGGTGACTCCATGTGTGGGCTCTTTAAGAGAAACTGCTTGGAGCTCCAGAAGTTTCTTCCACTACCTCAATCCCTGCTGGTGTTGTAGCCAGAAGTTGTGGAGACTTATCTTCCTGGCACTGGAACCCTGGGCTGGGGGGCCTGGTGTCCGTCTGGGACTCCTCACTACTGAGATATCCCTCCCGAAATTTTATCCACCCCATGTAGATGTGGGACCAGCCTGTTCTGCATCTGCGCCCTTCTTACCAGTCTGGATGGACGTGGCTTCTTTAATTCCGTAGTTGTCAGACTTCCATTCAACTCGATTTCTGACAGTTCTGATTGATGGTTGTTCTATATTTTAGTTGTATATTTGATGTGGTTGTGCGAAGAAGTGAGCCATGTCTGTCTATGCTGCCATCTTGACTAGAAGTCTCCCTTGAAGTTTCTATGCAATCCTACAAGTACCCTGTCACGCAAGTTATATGGCCACTGCAAGCAAAAGCTGTTTCCTTACTAAAGAGAGACGTGGCCAGTCTCTCTTTAGAGATGGTATGGCCAATGTGGCTCAGTTGATTGGAGCATCATCCTGTCACCACATGACAATTTGATTTTTGGTCCAGGCACATGCCTGTGTTGTGGGTTCGATCCCTAGTCAGGGTGCATGTGGGAAGCAACTGATCGATGTTTCTCTCTCCCATTAATATCTCTCTCTGTCTTCCCCTCTTTTGAATGAGAATAGAATAAACCTTTAAAAAAGAAAGAGAGAGAGAGGTAGGTAATAGACTGGCCAAGGGTCATTATGGGCGAGGATAGGACATCCATTATTTCATTTTCACTTTACAGTCAACACCCATGTAAGGAAGACTTTATGTTCTATATTGAGACTTAGAGAAATCTTGTGCCCAAACTAACTTTGGACCTACTCTAACTCCTGGTGACTGTTTATCATGTCATAGGGATAATATGTTGCTAGTTAACTTATTAGTGGGTGCCACTACTGAGAAGATATTCTAACAGAAAGTTCCCCAAAGGAGGAGAACATGGCTGAAAAAGCTATGATTTACAGAAGGTTCTTTTAAATCAACTAAGAGCCACACTCAATTTTGGTGCTGCTGGCACATGGGAGAGAATATACTACTCATGGAGCCCAGTGTCAGTACTAAATAGGAGTATGTGCCCTGGTGGGGGCAGGAGGGGCAAAGAAGACTTTGGGCAAAGCTGAGCTTTTTCCTCTCTCCCTGGAGCAATTCTTTGGTGAGGGCAGAGACATCTGTAGGGACACCAAGAGTATATTGGGGATGCTGCCAGTCTCAGAGCTGAGTTGGGTTTGCAAGGATGTAGAATTAGGTGACATACCTCATATCCTAATTTACATGAGACAGAATGCTGTGAGAAGGAACTTGAACTTATATTCATATTTATAGTTCAGATTCATACAACCCTGACAGAAGGACTTGGTTGCTTTGACCATTGCAGGGAGGAACAAGAAAGCCTTGTATTTGGAGTTTAAATACTTCTGATCTAGGTGAAGTGGAAAGGAGATAGTATGAGGAGAGCTGAAATGATAAAAGGCAGTTGGGTGGAAAAGGAAAAGTATTAAGTAGATTCCTTTCATTTTAAAAATTGTTTGGTTACTCATGAGATGTTAATATTGCTTTACATTTATGCTTATCTTAGTAAGAGCAAAATAAATACCTCTTTGCTATTAATAATGTTCCTACTATTAGGTACAAAAAATATCTGGAGGAAAAAATTGCAAATAAATGCAGTAATTAAAATTCTATACTTCGACAGATTTTATCATTGAATGAATATGAGGGGGAATCCCCCCAACATGGAATTATCTTCTGGAGGGCGGGTCTCTTGTAGTACAAGCTTCCCCCTCTAGGTGAATGTTCTAGGAACCCATCTGTATCACTGTACCAGCTGGTGTTGTTATGAGAGGCTGTGTTTGGCTTCAGTGAATTTTTTTCGAAGAATCAATGTGTTTGCCCATTTCATGATGGGTGATTTATGAGTGCACCTTCCCCCACTGTGCTGTATGTTCATCAGTTTTTGACCCAAAATTACATGACCCCCATGACCCAATCTCCCAATTCACCTGATCTCACCCCAAAGTGAATTTTTTTGTTTGTTTCTCCAGATGAAAAAAATCTTTAAAGGGAAACATTTTGCTGATGTGGAAGAGGTGAAACAAAAAATGGCAGAAACCCTAGAAGGCATCAAAATTGACAAGTTCAAAAACTGTTCTGAGCAGTGGAAAAAATGTCTTGATAGGTGTATTGCATCAAATGGAGAGTACTTTGAAGGTGACTGAAGTTTAAACATGTAAGAGTAATGCAAAATTTTTTGTAAATAAATTCTGGGTTTTTTTGGGTCCCCTTCACATATGTCGTATCTGAGAAATGTATCCATTTAGGATCAATTTACACAAAAGAACTTTTAGGTACTGTGGTAACTTAATCCTGTGCCAGTTTAGCTAAACTAGAACTGTGTTTGCCAGAATTCTCTTCTCTGTATGGTTCCTGGTTAGGACTGGTTGCATGAGAAATCTGCATGGGATTTGGAAAGCAGTGGAGTTAGGCAGAATTGCAATTACTGCTTTTATATTTGCCAGATCAGTGCAGAGCCTCACGTAAAACTCATACTTGTAACTAATCTGCTGCTGGTACCCTTCATGGGACAGCAGTGGGCACACTCTGCTGCTTTAACTCCTACCAGATTTCATTCAGCCTCTCTGAGTCCTGAGCCAGGGATATGTGTGGATTTAGGTCATCTGGCTTCATCCGGTCATCCACATAATCCACATTTGAAATGGTGAGAAACACAACACGGGTACCAGTGTGTCCACAGTGTTGTCCCTGCTCTCCCTGCTTTGCTCCTGGCTCTCCTTCCTGACTACTTGCCCTGGGGACCTGTAGCAACTGGAGGCCCATCACCAGATGCAGAGCCAAAAATCTTCCATATTCTTCACCAGCTTCCCTTCATAGTCTTGGGGACTCTACTCTGATCCTTTAGCTGTGTCCTTCTGGACCTTGATCACCTCAGCTTCTCCCCAAATTATATAGGGTCTAATAACTCCCTTATTCGCATCTCTCATAGTGGTCTTGCTTCCTTGGTCAAACCTCAGCTGACACAGGCACCACATCTGTGCAACATACCTACTTGTGAATGAAATACCAGAACCTCAAAGGGGATTGCTCTCTGAGCTCTCTCCAACCTTAAGTGAAGGAAAAGAATAGTGAAGTTTACAAGGATCTAAAATTGTTAACTTATTGAGGTCTGCCAATGTCTCCTAAACTTTAACTAAAGATTCAGTAGAAAAAAGATTCATGTTAATTGCAATACACTTTCCTATGATTATGGAATCTGAAAGAAAAAGTAAACATTATTGTTTTGTTAGGACTATTAACAGGAATAGGAGACTTCATTGGCTAAGAAATATTATGCTGATTGAATATTGACAAAGATATGTTTGAAAAGAATCAAACAGTTGGATGTTTACATAAACTGTACATTTATTGCTTTTACCATTGACAATTCTAATACATATCTTGATAAGGATCTGGAGGAATAAAGTATGATTGCATTTAATTAAAGTAAAAGTGAGAAATTAGTTAACTTGGTAATTATTTTTGTATTTCAGACGGAACAGACAGAACTCTTCAGAAAGCAGTGGAGCAGCGTTAGTCCCTGTGTGGTTAAGTTTTTTTCACACTAGCAAGTGAACCACTCTAGTCAGTGGTTCTTGTGGGAAAAAACAAAACATCTATTTTTCAAGAAGAATAATTTTTTAATTGAACCCTTGTGTCCCACAAGATGTTGTGTATAACTCAGTGTGGTTTAGAGTGTTTCATTTGCTTATTCTTCCCCATCATCACATTCTTTCAAAATATGAACATGGGTAGGAATTTAGAGTCAAATTTTCTGTGTATTTTTTACTCAGTCATCATTATCATCAGCTTGTGAGTTTGAAGTCACAATTTTATGCAGTTGTTCAGCTTGGGTTCCTCAGTCCCCACAAAGTGGGACCTAATTTAAGTACAGAATACGTGGAGCAGTGGCACATGGGAGGGGCCCTACCCTAGGGTGGAGTGCTGCACGGGGGCAGAGAGCTTGTGACAGATACTAAATGGGAGCGGGAGGGAGGGGCGTCCTCATCCATAAAGTGCGAGAGGTTGGACAAGATCTCTCACTTAAAAAGATATTTCTAGATACCTGATTTTCCTACTTTTTATGTGGGGTTCTGGCTAGACCCATACATTTTAAATTCATGTTGTCCAACTACTTACTTTCTCACATTTAACTTTCCTTTATAAAAACTGTGACAATCATGGAATCCAAATCTTTTAAATAACTTTCTTCTCCATGAGCCCTGACTAGTGTGGTTCAGCAGGCTGAGTGTCATCCTGCAAACCTAAAGGTTGCCAGTTCGATTCCTGGTGAGGGCATGTGCTTGGGTTACAGGTCAGGCCCCCGGCTAGGGGCAAGTGAAAGCAACCAATGGATGTTTTACCCCCCTCTGTCTCCCTCCCTTCCCCTCTAAATAAATAAATAAATAAATGAATAAATAAATAAGTGAATAAATAAAATCTTTAAAAGGTTGTTATTAATCTTGTTAAGAGGTTTATATTTGGTTCATTTTCCTTTTCTTTGATATAGTATTTGGAACATTATGTTTATGGATCTATAAATACCATTTGATAATAAAAATAAGGTGACAATTCTATTTTATTGAAAAAGTTTTTTTAAAAAGGTAATAATTTTAAATCATCATGTGCCCACCTCTACTATAACAAGAGTGTGGTCAGCTGCAACAATTAATTAATCATTAATTAATTTATTTAATAAATTCTTATTACAAATTGTGGTAGCTGGTCTCCAAAGATGGCCCTCAATGAACCACACTTCCAGATATTCATGCCTCTGTGTAGCCCCCACTCCCATTGAATCTGGGCTGATCTTGATTCACTTTAACCAGTAGAATGTGGTAGAAGTGATGCTGTACTGGATCCAGTCCTAAGACTTAAGAAGGACTGGCAGCTTCTACTTTTGCATTTTTGTGAGACCCAAGCCACCATGTAAGAAGTTTAGCATTCCTGCTGGAGAGACCACACAGAGCAACCTTATAGACAGGGAGTGGCCTGAGACTGTAGAGAAAGAGAAGTGGAGGGAGAGAGACTGATTCAGCTGGGAGAGGGAGGGTGAGAGAGATCCATTGATTCTGTCATCCCAGAGTCCCACAGAATCCAGACTTCCAGTGGTCTCCATGAGGGGGCCAGACAGAGCGAGCCATCTAGCCCAGTCCAGCTCCCAAATGACTGCAGACCAAAGATTGTTTTTATATGTTTAACAGCCACCGTCCTTTTTAAACCTAGGATGGTGGCGCTTCTGGTAGGCCAACTATCTCCAAAAAGCTCTTTAATTTTATTCCTTTTGCCAGTGGTACTTTGTGCTTACTACTGGAGTGGTTACCACATTTGAGCTTTTATGCTTTCATGGAGTCATTCTTTTTCCTGAGCCTTTTTTTTTTTTTTTTGCTTATAGACTGACTCTTATTTGGCCTTTGTTGCATATTTTAAAATTTCATCGGAAGTTGAGATGAGAAATAGTTGTAGCTATTTCTCCTGTAGGGTGGCAATTTCTAGGATTTCTGAATTCTTTATTTTCCCTTGTATCCTGCTTTTAAATAAGCTAGTTATTTTCTTGAGCTCACCTGTTTTGTAGAATCTCATTTAATACAGCTAGTAATGACCAAGCTACACTAGTAACATTTTGTTTTGTATTCTCTTCACCTAAAGCCACAAATTCATTAAGTTTATTACCTATTGTTCAAGTTATAAGAATTTCACCAAATATTTGGCCTCTATAACATGAGTCACCATTTTTCTAGCTCCAAACAACAGTTTCCATGCTGCCTGCAATCTGGTGCTGAATATAGGGCCACGAAGAAGCACCCCACTTCTAGGTACCAATTTCTGTATTAGTCAACTTTGCTACATTTTTATTTGTTTTTTAAAAGATTTTATTTATTTATTTTTGGAGAAAAGGAGGGAGAAAAAGAGGGAGAGAAGCATCAATGTGTGGTTGCCTCTCTTGTGCCCCTTACTGGGGACCTGGCCTGCAACCCAGGCATGTGCCCTGACTGGGAATTGAACTGGTGACCCTTTGGGTCCTGCTGCATTTTTGAAATCCATTCATTCATCAATGGATACATAGGTTGTTTCTATATCTTGGTTATTGTAAGGCTGTAGTGAACATGGGGGTGCAGATAACTCTTTGAGTTAGTGTTTTTGTTTTCTTTGGATAGATACCCAGAAGTGGAATTGCTGGATTATACGGTAGTTCTATTTTTAATTTTTTAGAAGATTTCATACTGTTCTCCACAGTGGCTATACCAATTTACATTCCCACCAACACACAGAGTTCTCTTTCTCCACATCCTCACCAACAACTGTTATTTTTTTGTCTTTTTGATGATAGACATTCTAACAGGTGTGAGGTGATCGTATTGTGGTTTTGATTTGCATTTCCCTGATGATTAATGATGTTTTGCATCTTTTCATGCACTTGTTGGCCATCTCTAGGTCTTCCTTGAAAAAATGTCTATTCAGATCTTTTGCTTATTTTTAAATAGGACTGTTTGTAAGGGTTTTGAGGTTTTTTTGCTATTGAGTTTTATGAATTTTTATATATTTGAGATATTAATCCCTTACCAGATATATGATTTGCAGATATTTTATTCCATTCAGTAGGTTGCCTTTTCATTTTGCTAATAATTTCTTTGGCTGTGAACTTTTCTCTGTTCTCCTTTCTGGCTTCTGTATTTGCCCGCAGCCTGCCAGCTCCCGTTTCAGACTGGTTCGTGTCTGCACTCTGGCCTCTGACGTAGGTAGCTGCAGTCTAACCATCCCTGGCCTCCCAGTGCTTCTCTACTTCTGATGCAACAAAATACAAAGCCTTTGAAAATTCCAGTTTTACATTAATTACACACTAATGATCCAATTATTGTGCAATTTTACTTAAAGCATGAAGAATTAACTGAGATACTTTGATAGCTAGGACTAGAAGATTCTATTTCACTATTATGTCTAAGAACCTTGGTGAACTACTCAGGAAGGTAATTTATCGCTGGATGATAAATTCTGATTTAGAAAACAAAGTTATTTCTCTTATAATCTGGAGAGAATAAACATGGTCTTTCTTCTTGGAATGTTAATTTTACTTGAAGATAACACATTTTTCTGAATTGTGAAGGTTTTATTTGTACTGATGTAAAAGCATGTTTATAACTCACTGTTAAGTAAAGAAAGCAAATTTCAGATCAATATGATAGAATGGTTCAATTTTATATATAATTTTTCTATGCCCATACAAAAACATATATTAATATATATGTATGCATATGTGAAGGTATCTATACAGCTACTTATCTATTATTGATACACACCACACTAATGGGTATGTGTTTCTGGGGATTGGAAATGGAAGACTTTTATTTTTCCTTTACATAATCTTGTAATATTTAAATTTTTACAAGCATATATCATCCTCATAAAAAAAGGATAACTCCAAAGTCACAAAAATTTTGTTACAAATGCAAAAGCAAAACTTGTGACTCTTTTTTTACTGTGTTAGAAATCTCATTATTTTATAAAAATCAAGACAGAAGAACATTCTCATGCACAGTGAGTTAATGAAAAACTTATTCTGCATGTATTTGGGGAATGTGGTGTCGTTAGTAGTGCTGCCTGTCAAGAGGAATGGAGGTGACTGTGCCGGGGGGAAGGAACACTGAAACTCTCCAACGGGGCTGGCTGCATGGGCTGTGGGACTTCTGAGAACACATGCATTCCTGGCCGGTCAGGGGAAACCGGCACCCCTCGTTCTTTTGAAAAGCAAGTGTATCTTCCTTGTAAGCAATTTATTTTTTGGGGGGCTCCTTAAGTTGTTTAAATTTCCTGCCACAATTGTGCTCCTTCAAATATTTAGTTCTCTTAAATCTACCTTTCTCTACAGTGATTTTTCAGTTATCCCTAACTAGCAAAAAATATGTTTTTTACATAATTATTTGTGTCAGCATTTACTTGCCTTAAAAAATAGTATAAGTATTTAAAAATTATGTTTATTTACAGAACATGGATTGGTGGTTAATGTAATAACAAGAGCAATAGAATGGCTGACATGAATTGAGAGTTTACTATGTGTTAGATACTGTTCTGATTGGTATATAAACTCATTTAACCCTCCCAACAATCCTATTAGGGAAATTATTTACATTTTACAAATGTAGATACTGAAACATAGAGAAGTTAAGTAACTTACCATCCCTGAGCTTGACACTAGTGAAAATGTACAAAACAAAGGAATTCAGATCAACCCCGAATCATTAAGGGCAGTGACAGAGACGCCCTCGTGCCTGAGGCTTCCCGCAGTGGCCTCCACTCCACCGGGATGAAGATGGATCGCACCACTCCCACTTCACCAGAGGGTCTCCTAAAGGAGAGACCCTACACATGAAGTATTGGGTGAGATTTCAAACATGAGTTTGAAATTTAAGAAAGAAGAAATGGATGGAAGAGTGAAAGAAAAAGTGGCCAGGCTGAGACAGATGCCTGTTTTGGTCATTATTAACAAAGGATACATTTAACTGCTCACAGGAGGACTTGGGTGAGAAACTGAAATGAACCACATTTTATATTTTATTGTATTATGGTGTAAATTTAACATCTTGGCCAATTTTTTGTTTAGTATATTTATAATGTTGATACCTGGAAGGACATTTAAATTTGTCTGTTTTTTGGTGGTGAAATAATTGGTAAAGAAATTTTCTATATATATAAGAGTCTCTTTCAACATCAGGTTTTATGCTGAAAAAAATATAGATATAGAGTAGAACATCATTCAGAGGCTAAATTTCAGGAGAAACACCCAGCATCAGGTTCCATCTTGTACTGACCGGCTGCACAATGCACAGGGTACACTCATTATCGCTTCCTACATAGCACATAGCTCTGATGTAGTAGAGTTTCCAAAATGATAACTGATAATGTTAGCTACTATTTTACATTCTATGCTAATAAGATCGATTTGGCAAGAGATTTGTAGTTTCTCAAAGTTCAACCTGTCTTTAATTTTGATGTATATATTTTGAAAAGGTAAATTCTTTATCTTTTGGCATTTTAATTATGATGTGTCTTGGTATGGTCCTCTCTGAGTACATCTTGCTGGGGACTCTCTGTTCTCCCTGGACTTGTATGTTTCTTTCCTTCACCAAATTAGGGGAGTTTTCTTTCATTATTTTTTCACATAAGTTTCAATTTCTTGCTCTTTCGCTTTTCCTTCTGGCATCCCTATGATTTGAATGTTGGTATGTTTGAAGATGTCCCAGTGGCTCCTTACCCTATTCTCATTAATTTTTTTTTCTTCTTGCTGTTATGATTGAATTTTTTTCTTCCTTGTGTTCCAAAATCATTAATTTAACTCTAAGCATCATCCACTCTGCTGTTGATTCCTTGTAAATTTTTCTTTATTTCATTTAGTGTAACCTTTCTTTCTTCCTGGGCCTTTTTAGCTGTTGAAGTACCCAATGAAATCCTTGAGTATCCTAATAACCAATGTTTTGAACTCTGCATTCGATAGATTGCTTATCTCCATTTAATTTAGTTCTTTTTCTGGAGTTTTGCTCTGTTCTTTCATTTGGGCCATATTTCCTTGTCTCCTCATTTTGACAGCCTCCCTGTATTTTGTTTCTATGTATTAGTTAGAGCTGCTTTGACTCCCTGTCTTAGTAGTGTGGCCTATTTTAGAAAAGTGCATGGGTAAGTTGGATGGGGCGAAGCCTTAGGTAATTACCTGGGTGGGGCAACCCATGTGAACCAGATTTGATGGAGTCTCCCATATGATGTTGCTGCTCTGTGGCTCTGTGTGGGAGAGGGCTCAGAAAAGGGACAATGCTGCCTGGCCTCTCAAGTTTTGTCTGGGAGGGAGCTGCCCTATGGTACTTGCCCTGATGCCAGACACTTCAGTTTCTCCCCGTTTGCCACTGGTGGGCTTCCAGCGGCTGCCCTGGCGCTGAAGCCCAGAGGAAGTGAGTCTGTGTAAGTCCTCAGTCCATTTCAGACCCTTTAAAAGGAGATGCCTGAGAATCCTGCAGTTTCTTCTGCTACCCAACCCCCCACTGGTTTTTACAGCCAGAAGTTATGGGGACTTATCTTCTTGGCACTGGAACCCTGGGCTGGGGGGCCTGGTGTGGGGCATGGGTCTCTTGCTCCCAAGATCTCTCTCCCAATTTTTATCCACCGCACATGAGTGTGGGACTGCCTGTTCTGCGTCTCCCTGTCTCTGTGTCCCTGCATGTCTGCCCCTCCTACCTGTCTGAATGAATTTGACTTCTTTAACTCCTTGGCTGTTGGATTTCCATACAGCTCAATTTTATGACAATTCTGTGTGACAGTTGTTTTGTAGTTTAGTTGTAATTTTTGCTATGGTTGTGAAAGGAGGTGAATCATGTTTACCTGTGCTTCCATCTTGATGGGCAGTTGAAAAGGTAAATTATGACATTAAAATTGTTATAAATATTTTATGACTAACATATAGTATATTTTTTAAAATGTTTATTTAGAATTTGTAGCTGTTTGGTTCTCTCATTTATCATGATCACTGAAAAAATAAAATAAATAATTAAGAAGTAATATGTTTATTTTTTGATGTTAGTTGCTGTTAAAGTTACTCATGGGAGCAATATTTCATCTTTGAATCAAACCATAAATAACAGATGAGATAAATGGAGGCCCTCTTTGAAATGATAAGGCATCTCTATTCTATCCTTATAGTATTTCCCTATAAAATATGTAGGGCAATGCCTAGAGTGACTAATTACTTCTGATTTAGTGAATGAAGGCATGACAATTAAGAAGAAATGACCAGTATTTAATATTTATTTCTACCCTTCTTCTTATATATTAATTCCTTAAATGAAAACAAATCATCTAAAGTTGAATTTCCCCCTCATTTTTCATTTTTTGTTCTGATCACTAGATCTACACTTTGAATATTAATGCTACTTATGAATTATTATTAAACATAAATAATCATGTCATTTAAGAATATTTCTTATTTCTTTTATAGATTTCCTTGTCTCTCATGCTCTATTAATGGTATCTTGTATCGTCAATTGTACTTAATGTAATTAGCCTATCTCCCTAGCTAGACTAGAAATGTTCTTCGAAGAAATGGATGACCCTTACACTATTTTATATCCTCAATGTCTAAGTCAACACTTGATTGTTTAAGATAGTTTTAGTAAAGTTACCTATATAATGATTCAAGGAATTTTTTTAAATATTGAATTTGCCCATATTCTTCTAAGTTTGAGTCTCCAAATATAAAGGAAGCATTTTGAAACATCTAAAAGTCCATCAAGTTTATCAGCAAATCATTCTTCAGCAAGATACTTTGATTATTGCTGATTTTTCTTCTGAGACATAATACTCTATTGATTCTAAGAAGAAAACAGAATATATAAAACATTTATGGCATTATATTCCTTACGTACCTTCATGGGGCATTATTGTTTACCTAGATACCTTTGAAATTTAAAAAAATTACCTTCTGGGTACTTATATTTTTAATGCAATTATGAACACAGGTGGGCTTATTGCTCAGAGTGGCTTTAATTTCTGAATTGAAAAAAAGAAGAGATAAATAAAAGAATAATAAAATGCACTTTAATGTAAATTTTAAAAAAATGGAAAATAAAATGCAATGTGTTGGGTTGAATCAATACAAAGTATTAAAGGGTTTCTGGCAGACATCTGACCAAAATGTGTGGAAGCAGGAGGATAGACCACACAGGAAGATGAAACACAGCTTCTTCCTATGGAAGTGTCTTAGTGTGTTCTATAGGATGTGACAGTTCACATAACTTTTAACAGAAGAAAAGTTTGAGAAGCGCGTTGATGAAGGAACTTATGTTAGTTTTCCTGGGCCATTGTAACCAGTCCCTCCAAGCTTCGTAGCTTAAAACAATAGAAATTTATTCCCTGACAGTTCTCAAGGCCAGGACTCCAAAATCAAGGTGTTGGGAAGGTTGATTTTATTTTTTCTTGGACGCTCTGAGGAAGAATCTATTCCATTCTTCTCTCCAGGTCTGTGGTGGCTGCCAGCAGTCCTTGATGTTCCTTGGCTTATGGATGCATCACTCCAATCTCTACTTCTGTCTTCACACCACCTTCCTTTCTGCGTGCTTCTGTCTTCTCTTCTGTATCTTATAAAGAAAAGTGACATTGGATTCACCCTAATTACATCTACAAAGATACTCTTTCCAAGAGCAGTTGGAAATGTGGGTTGGGGATTCAGGAGAAAGCTTGTGTGGTTGGCTGTTACGTGAGTGGTTCTCAGTGAAGAACACTTGTAGGTATTTACATCTTTGTCCTTTTTCTGACTGGCTCTGTGCTTGGCTGTATGATTGACTTTGGCCAATGTGGCATTAAGAAGTATGATGACAGCTTGATGAGCTCTTGCACATTGGGTTTATCCTCCTGAAACACTACCCTTTGGAACCCAGCTACCACACTGGAAGGAAGGACAACATGTCCTACTGGGGAGAGAAGCTATATGAAGAAAACCTGGAGGATGAGACACTATATGGAAAGAGGCCTCCTGGAGGCCCTAGGTATCTGCAAGAGGCCTTGTTGGACTTCCCAGTGCAGCCCAACTGCCTGCTGAACTCAGCCACATGAGTGACTTCTGCTAATACCAAGTAGAACAGAAGAACTACTGGTCAACCTACAAAACTGTGAAAAATTTTAAAAAAATCTTCATTTTAAGCAACCATATTTTGAACTGTTTTTTTATGCATGTTATGGACTAAATGTTTGTGTTGCCCTAAATTTTATATGTTGAAGCCCTTATTCCGGATTTGATGGTACTTGGAGATGGGGCCTTTGGGAGGTAATTAGGGTTAGCTGAGGTCGTGAGGACAGGGACCTCATCTGATGAAATTGGTGTTTTATAGGAAGAGACACCAGAGGCTTGTTCTCTCTCTCTGCTGTGTAAGGACACAGTGAGAAAGTGGCTCTCCTTAAGGCAGGAAAAGAAGTCTCACCAGAACCTAACCATGTTAGCACTCTGATTTCAGGCTTCCATCTTGCAGAAATGTGAGACAATAAATTTCTGTTGTTTAAGACACCTAGTCTATGGTATTTTGTTATGGCAGTTCAGCATCTGTTGATACAAAACTGAGTCACCTTGGAACATAATATATGAATTGAGGAGTACAAAAACCAGGGGATGGTCATTAAAGTCATGGGAATGGACCTTAAACAAGTAATTGCAACAATTAAGGAAGGTCACAGGAGGTGGGAAAACTAGTGAGACAACCCAAGGAACAATGGTTAGTCATGGTTTTGAGAAAATGTTATCCAGATACATTCAAATAATAAATAATTATAAAGTGGTGCTGTTGAGAAACAGTTTCAAGAACAGGGGACTATCATAAAACTGGTATGAGGATTAAAATAGGCCATTGGATTTGGCATTTGGGAGGCCATTGGTGGATCAGTGAACAAAAACAGAATCTTAGGGCTACAAATGGTCTTAGAGCAGCGCTCTCCAATAGAACTTTCTAAGGTGGTGGAAATGTTCTCCATCTACACAGTCCAATATGGTAGCCACTAGCCATCTGTGACTATCGAGCAATTGAAACAGAACTAGTTTTTCAAAAGAGATAAAATCATAATTTTATTTAATTTTAATGTATTAAGATAAAATGTAATTACCCACAGGTGCCTAGTGGACACCATATTGGACAGCACAGTAGAGGGAGCACTAACGGCAAGGAAACTGAGGGTAAGTATGAAAGCTGTATTTTGTTTAAAGGTAATCGGGGAAAAATAGCTCAACAATGTTAACAGTGAGGAGAGGGAAAGAAGAAGATAATTTAAATGGAGTCAACAAGAAAAATCAACATTTTAAATAGTCACACCTCGGTAGTCGTTGGCTTCAGAACTCATCAAACCCTGTATTTATTGCATGTTGACAGGGAAAAAAATGTTTCAGAAATTAGATGTTTCAGGACTTACCACACTTGCTGGAACTCGTATGAGTCACGATGCTGCCCTCCAAGAGAAAATGCTTTGTCACTCATTGCTTGAAGAATTTGTTTGGTACTTGTTGGTTTTGGGCACTCATCGTGAATTCCAGAATGAATTAACAATAAGTACCGAGGTACCACTGTGTTTTAAACAATAATTATATAATTACAATGTACTGTACATGATATTGCCAGGAGCCTAAGAATTATTGAGGGTACTTTGTTAATTTGGTCAATGACACTCAGAATTAGCCAATTATACTTTGTAACACAGCTATATTTGTTCAAGTAGCATGTCAATCCATGCCTCAGAATTTATATTACAGTCTCTTCTCCTGCAGTGAAAGAAACACTTCTTTCCCAAATGCACAACTGGGCAGTGATAATCTAATTTATCCTGCCTCACATATGAGATCTGTCCAAAAGTATACAGCTATGTAATGTGAAAAATAGAGACATTTATTGAAGAAGATATGAGATACAAGAAACACTGTACATAGGACAATGATACCTCAGTCCCCATCGAAGTAGGCACCTTGGGACCTCACATAATTCTCCCAATCTCCATCAGCTTCCCCATCGTATTTTCCTGAATCTCACTGATGGTCTGAAACCTCTTCCCTTTCAAAGGTGATTTTAGTTTTGGGAAAAGCCAGAAGTCAAGGGCACCAAAGCTGGGCTCTTGGGGTCTAAGTCACCTGGGTGATTTGATGTTTTGCCAAAAAACTCTGCATGAGATGTGATGCATGAGTGGGTGCATTGTCGTGATGAATCTGCCAATCACCAGTTCCCCATAGTTGCAGCCTTCTGAGTCATCCTAATAGTTTCTGTGGAGGAATGTTCAAGCTTAATGAAAAATGTGATGCAAATTCGTTGCTCTACTTGCTCAGTCATTTTGAATGTGATGGCCACACAGCACACATGCTCAGTCACTAGTGTCTACCTCCCCCACTGACTAGTACAGTGAAGTTGTCATTGTTCATGCATGTGCATTCCAGTCCACTCTCCTTGGCTGCCAGTTTACCTTGATGTTGCACAAACTGTTCTAGTTATATTAACAATGGTTGTACTTTTTCCAGACAGACTTCGTATGTTAATTCACACAATAACTTTTTATATTTATCACTCTTGTGAGTTACTATGGATTACAAAATTTCACTGAATTAAGGTGAAATCAATAATAGGATAGGGAATGACAATTTAAACAGACACATGTTGAAATTCTACATAAAGAGAGTGGGAAAAAAAGATGCTTACAAAACTTAAAACCAGGTAAGACACCTGTTGATAGGTAAATTAATGTCAACTTGGGTGGGCCATAGAGTGCCCAGATTAAATATTGTTTCTGGGGGTGTCTAAAGATGTCTCTACATGAGATTACTATTTGGATTGGTGGGCCCAGTAAAACAGATTGTTCTCTCCAGTGTGGATGGGCATCACCTATTCCACTGAAGGCTTGAATAGAGCAAAAGGTGGAGGAAGGAGGAATTCACCCCCTTTTTTCTACCTTTTTTACCTTACTGTGACATCTCACCTCATCTTCTCCTGCCCTTGGACTTGAATTTACATAATTTGCTCCTCTTGCTCTCAGGCCTTCGGACTCATACTGAATTGCACCTCTGGCTTTCCTGGATTTCCAGCTTGCAGACCACAGATTGTGGGACTTTTCGGCCTCCATAACCATGTGAGCCAATTCCTCCTTATCTATCTATCTGTCTGTCTGTCCATCTATCTACCATCTTGCTATGTATAATCCTATGGTTCTGTTTTTCCTGAGAACGCCACTACTACAGCACCTCGGGTTTGGGACTTGGCACAGACTATGGCCACTTCTGATATTAAATTCCCATAGAGATAAACATCTCTGTGGAACTTAAAGTTCAGAGATTTTAATTTTTTGGAATTTGAATAACCCACCTTCTTTCGATCCTGTGGACCCCTATTTCCTAAAATAAAAATATGGCAATTATAATTTTTTGAAGTGAATTTTTATTTTGAAAATTGCATTAACCTCTCTGATGACGCCTGTTGGTCACACAGGGAAAGTCTGTTTTACGAGATGAAATGATTAGGAGAGAAGCTTAGGAGGCAGAAGTTCATTGTGTTTCAAGGGGTTGGTATCAAGTTGTGGGATAGGATGTTGATAGGGGTGGGACAGAACCAGGAGCAGATCAGAGGTTGTACTTAGCAGGTGACTTTAGAAGAGCTATGTGTCTCCTGTAGATCTCAGTTTCCACATGTGCAAAACAAAAGGGGAGACTTAGATGATCGCTAAGGTTCTCTGCAGCACTAAAACTTAGAGGCCCTCTTTGGAAGAACAAGAGTTGTATTTCATGTATCCCAGTGCTCTGCACATCGAGTGCTCCATAAATGCTAATTGACAATGGCAGTGACAAAGTAATGAATAATTGGATCAAAAAGGATGCCCTTATGCTGGAAAACTACAAATAGAAAGCCCTGTATCTTCTCCAATGAGAGGCTACTTGGTCAATATTTACAATTTGGTGGAAAGAGGTAGGAGTGGATGGGTCTTTGGAGCTTCTTGTTTTAGCTGACTTATTTTCACAATAGCATATGTTTTCAGGGTTAATGCCTTTAAGGGTTCTGTTGACTGCAAATGATATGTAGTGTATTATAGATAGTTTTGGTGGAAGTAGCAGGTGATCAGACAACAACAGAACTACACAGAAAATTCTTTGAAGCTATAGCATCAATTATTTCTTAAGGGAACCTCTTCGAGGTTCCATACTGAGCTGAATATTTTCCTTTTGCCCTCCAGATCTTCCTCTGTCCTCCCCTACTCTCTGACCAGGGAGGATGACCTCTATGGATGGATTCCAATAAACTCCTGTACCCTGTAGCTTCTAGTTCAGTCTGGTCATGATAGGGGGAGGGAGGAGACTGTAGTTCAGGTATTTATTCTTGATATTCCTCCTTTGAGGTCAATTTGAGCTGTCAATGTCCTTTGACAGGCTGTGACTGGTCTGCTCAAGGCTGTTGTCACTACACAAGCCTCTCTCTTTCTGGGTCTTGGTAGCCTTCCCCCTCCTCGTCCTATCAGTTCTATGGATGGTGACTTCTCTGCTGCTGTGAGTCCCAAATTCTTTCATGATTCCTGTGATTTACTTATACTCCACTTTATAATTAATCCCTTTGTAAGTTAATCTTCTTGGAATTACTTTGAGTGTGCCCTGTTTCCTGTTGGGACCATGACTAATAATACACAGATTATTCTACAAATTGAGAATAAAGAATTAGTAATTGGGGCCATATTACCATACATCTTATTATGCAGATCTCTGTCATAGCTCTCTGGACTATCCCAAGAGTGCTCTGTCACTTTCTCATTTTCTTCCCCAACCACCAACTTATTGTGACCTCATGAACCAATCAGGGACCAAAGCTACAGCCAGCTCAAAACCAAGCCAGAAATGCTTAATTCATTCTCCTCCCCTTCCCAGTATTCTCTACTCCCACCCTTGGTGCTATAGACTGTGAGATCCTCAATCAAAGGGAGAGGTTCTGTCTTAGACTTCTATCGCCCCCAGAGCCCGGATGGAACACAACACACGGTACACAACTGCTTGTATAAAGAATACATGAAGATGGAATCAAAGAAGTCTCTATTTTTTAAGCCTTATGTGTCTAGGCAGCCCAGGGCTGGTCCACTTCTCTCCTTTCTCTGAGGATGCTCTGTGCTCCTCTTGCCTCCAGGCACAGCACTGCTGCGGTTTTCTGACAAGTTGTATGCTCCTTAAAATTTTTGTTGCTGTTTTATAACAGCTTATTGAGATGTAATTCACATACCACAAAACTCACCCATTTAAAGTGTACAACTCAATGTTTTTAATGTATTCAAAGAATTGTGCAATCATCACCACAATAAAATTTAGAATATTTTCATTACCCTAAAAAGAAACCCCATACACTTTAGCGATCACCTGCTTTCTCTCCATCTGCCCTTTCCCCCCTCTCCTGGCAACTACTAATACACTTTCTGAGTCTCTAGATTTGCCTGTTCTAGACATTTCATATAAACGAAATCATATAATATGTGGTTCTTTGTGAATGACTTCTTTCACTTTGCTTATCGTTTTCAAGTTTCATCCAAGTTGTAGCATGCATCAGTGCTTCGCTCCTTGTTACAGTCAAATAATATTCTAATATATAAATATACCACATTTTAAAATTTTGTGGACAATTGAATTTTTCCACCGAGTGCTGGCAAATGTTTAGCAACAAACAATCTGGAGAAAAAAAATCCTGATTCATAGCATTTGTTGATTTCCATGTGTAAAGAGTCACATCATGGCTGATTGCAGGTTACATAATGTCACTGGACATGGAGTGGGAAAGAGATGCTAAAATTAACCCTTGGGAGTCCCTACAATCCAGTTCCAGCATAACAATCTGACCATCTTTACTAATGGATCACTCACGTTACCAGAGGTGTGGCCACATGCAGTGACGTTTCCACAAAGTATTAGTTTAGGATAATAATAATAACAATAACAAAAGTAATACAGTTGGCTCCAAACTACCAATAGTCTATGTTTAGTTCACTGTCTTTTAGCTGATCTCCCTGCTTGCTCTTAAATAGTCCAAACACATTACTTTAGCTCTTGCTTTCTCTGCCTGGTACACTCTTTTCCCTGGACATTAACATAACTCATTCCCTCATTTTCCTATGAAGAGATCTCTGCTCAGGTGTCCTCTCCCCAGAAAGGCCTTTCCACTATCTCATCCCTTTATTTAATCTTTTGCTAAATCTTGTTTTCTTCATAGCAGTTATCACTGATGCTGTATTATTCTGCATATTTATTTTCTCATTTGTTGATTGGCTGTCTCCCCACCATAGCACAGGCTCTGTGAAGGCAGAGTCTTTGCCCATAGTTGTACAGCCAAGGTCATGCCCTTAATCATTTTGAACAAGTGCCTCTTTCCCCCTCTCTGCTCCTTCTGATTTGTGGTCTAATCCTAGCACAGACAGGACTTGGTTGACACTAGTGGGAGACATTTGGTGATGTGACCAAGAGTGTGCCACACTCTGAAGCCAAACTAAATGTGTCGTATCCCAGCTCTGGCACCTACTGACTGTGCATCCAGAGTACGTTGCTCAGTTTCTCAGAGTTTCCCCACTGTTAACACAGGAAAATAAGAGTGCCCACCTCCTCCATCTGTTGTGAGGACTAAATTAACATGTTAATTTAGAGGGATCAACACTTGGCAACTGTTCAGCACACCTTATCTGAGGACATCTTCCAGGAGTAAGCTTTATTCACTGTGTAGGTCTCCTCTGGGTGCCTGCCACGTGGAAGCCTGTAGAAGTTGCTATCCACCTGCTCCACAGCCCTTTTCTTATTACCCTCATTATGGCATCCAGTAAGAGCACTTCTAGATTGTTCTGCTGTTCCAGGAAACTGGATGGTTCTCCAGCTGCTTTTGTTTCTCACAAAAGAGGAGACCCTTAGGCTTCAAGAAAGTGTTATCTGCCTGCTCCTCTTAACTCACAAATCACTTATGCTAACCACTAGGTTTGGAAAGGGCCCAAAGGAAACCATAAGTTATTCTCAGCCTAACTAGATGAGACTAGTCGGATGCGGAGTGTCCCTAGAGCAGGAGAAAGAAAAGCCTCCCACAGAGGAGAAATCTTATCCACAAGCCCTAGGACACTGAGAGTAAAGGGAGCGCTGGTGTCCTAAACTTGGAGAAAGAAGGAGATGGCAAGTCATTCATGAAAAGAAGGGAAATCACTCTGTATGCAGGACTGGCTTGGAGGGAAGCCCCTGAGATCCTCAAGTCCTCTTAGCTATGTGCCCCCGTTAGGTTGGGTCCCTAATCCAAGTACTATCCTTCCCCCCTCCAATCCCAGGTCCATGAATTTGGTTAAAGTCATGAATTGCTCAGATAGGGGAACTTCATTTACTAATTTTGGGTAAACCCAGTTCCATTAATATTTACGAAACACAAGCAGTTGGCAGTGTTAGCTGGCAGTCCCAGGAACCCTAGGAACCAACAATCCAGAGTCTCATCCCAGAAAAATAACCCTGCCTGTCTCTGAGCGTCCTCGGTTCCTCCAGTCAGCTTCTGGGTCTGATTCTTGCAAAACATTTACATTGCCTTGTACTGGGGACTTCCATTGGACCCCGCGGGGACTCCTTGAAACGATGGAGGGCTAAAGGGCTGGGAATAGGAAGGGCTGGGGAGGTAAGGAAGGAGGGAGGGGGAGAAACAAGGTGCGTTTCTCCTTCAATTCGTGTTCCAGTCGGGAGTCGGCCGTGTTCCCAGGCGCGGATCCTTTCGGACCAGAGACTCTTCCAGGAACAGCCTGGCAACCTGCGCGGGGGACTTTGGCTGGTCGGGCGCCCGCGTCTCACTCCTCCCACTGCTCTCCTCCCTCCGGGCTCCGAGCCTCACTCAGGGGCGTGTCCTGCCCTACCTCCCTTTCACCGAGATCTGCTCCTCTGGTTACAGCAGCAGCGACAGCAGCCGAGCAGGAACCGTGATAGCTCCGGGTTTCTAGGAAGAACCTGTGGCCGCGGGGGCAGCAGCTCGGTGGGGGCACCTGTGTGGAGCAGGAGGGCTTGGGATTCTCTGAGCCCGAAGGAAGGGGCACCTCCCAACCCCTTAGGAATCCACTTCTCTGCGGAATCTCCGCACGGAGCTGGGAAGACTGGTGGGGTAGACATGTGCAGGACCAGCTAGAGGGCTGAGAAAGGTAAACATTTGGTCCAAGTGTTGAGAGGCAGTGAAAACTGTGTCTGGGACCATGACAGCTTCCCCCCTGGACTTTGGGGAGGTGGAAACTTTCCTGGACGGGCACCCAGAGTTGTTTGAAGATTACTTGATGCGGAAGGGGAAGCAGGAGATGGTGCAGAAGTGGCTGCAGAGGCACAGTGAGGGTCAGGGGGCTTTAGGCCCAAGGCCTACCCTGGCTGGCAATGGCAGCGTGGCTCACGGCGGTGGCAGAGGCAGCAGCAGCAGCAGCAGCATTGATGGTGGCACCGGACCAACTGGCTCTGGCAAGAGCCAGCCCACTCCCGGTGGCGGGGACTCTGGTGGGGTACCCCTGAGTCCCAGCTGGGCCAGTGGCAGCCGGGGCGATGGGAGCCCGCGGCGGAGAGCTTCTCAGAAAGAGCTGAGGAAGAGTTTTGCTCGCTCCAAAGCCATCCACCTGAACAGGACCTACGATGAACAAGTGACCTCCCGGGCCCAGGAGCCCCTGAGCAGTGTGCGGCGGAGGGCGCTTCTCCGGAAGGCCAGCTCCCTGCCCCCCACCACAGCCCATATTCTCAGTGCCCTGCTGGAATCGAGGGTGAATCTGCCTCAATATCCCCCTACGGCCATGGACTACAAGTGCCACCTCAAAAAGCATAATGAGCGTCAGTTCTTTCTCGAACTGGTCAAGGATATCTCCAATGACCTTGACCTTACTAGCCTGAGCTACAAGATCCTCATCTTCGTCTGCCTCATGGTAGACGCTGACCGTTGCTCTCTGTTCCTGGTGGAAAGGGTGGCTGCTGGCAAGAAGAGTTTGGTCTCCAAATTGTTTGATGTGCATGCCGGGACCCCACTGCTGCCCTGCAGCAGCACAGAGAACTCAAACGAGGTGCAGGTCCCCTGGGGCAAAGGCATCATTGGCTATGTCGGGGAGCATGGAGAGACGGTCAACATTCCTGATGCCTACCAGGTAGGACTTTGCCTTGTCCCGCTTCCAGAGCCCCATTGGCCTGGGAGCCAAGCCTTCAGTTACCCTTTGGCATCCAGGAGCACATTAATATAGACTCTTCACGATATGATTCTTGCTATTTAAATTCCTTCTGAGATTAGATTAGCTGGAATGTTTCTACACCATCTCTGATGTCATGATCTTGCCCTAACACAGTGGCTTGTGCAAAATTCATGTAGCCCAAGAGCTTCATTTTTCATCCAATAATACCATGTGTTCTCTGTCAAGATACTTTGTCTTTAAGAATAACAGTGTGTGGTTTTAGAGTGCATTTGTGGGGTGATAGAAAAAGACGTCTACTTCAGAATTCCAGTGTTAGTCTCAAGAATATGGGCATGTTGGCATCTTTGATATCTTTTTGGGACCATAAAGCATTTCATTCTCATTCGTGGTTGGAAAGGGAACAAAGTGCCTACCTGCTTTCCTGTCCCCTTCTCTAGTTTACAGTTGCATGAGTTCCAAAGTAGAGAAGAGGAGGAAGACAAGGAAGGTCAGGAAAAGAATGGGCCTCTGACTTACTTGTGCATTTTTAGCATCTATTTTAACTGTTTTGTTGTTGAGTTTACAGAAGTTGAACAAGTAGAAGGATTATTTATCTTTAGGCTGGAATACAGATTATCTGCAATCAGCTTTTAACAGGACTGAACAGTATTTTAGTTTGTGAAACAAAAAAATTGAAACTTTTCTAGCAACTTTGAAGGCAAGGAGCAGGGTAAATATGCTAGTTTCAAGTGGAAAAGGAAACCCAACATGCTGTCATCTGGTATTTCTAACCAAGATTTTCATTTTCACAGTGATTTGAACTTGATATTAGATCCTGGATCCAAGAGCCGGTCAGTTCTAATTCCTTCATTATCTATTCACTGGACATGGTGACACTGGATGCCACTTTCTGTGAGACTTCTTCAGGGTTCATAAGAATTGATAGATGAGCACTTCTTTTAGTCGTTAATAGAGCTGCATGTTTTTCTAGAGTTTGGTTGCTATTGATCAGAATAGCAAATGTGGGGGGAAGGACATGAAAGGACAAAGTTTTTATTTCATCTGAAAGTTGACAGTCTTACATAGAAAATTGATTAGCTTGTACTAAAACCAAGTTTCATGTTTTTGTGAGATGTCAGTATAACCCTTTAATGTTAAGGGATGCTTGTCAAAATACCATTTTTGTTAACCTTTTGTTATTGATTAGGTGCATTATTCATTATACACTTCTTGAAGACTGACAGGTTTAAGTCAATTAACCATGAATAATCTTTAACAACTGTCTGGTTTTTTTTCCTACAATCCCAGAAAACCGTGGGAAGAAATAAGAGCATTTAATAATTGATAGGTTGAAGATTCTGTATCATAAACTCTTCTTTTCCAGTATTTCCACATCCTTCTTGCATGCTTGGCCTAAAATAAAATCCCTTTCTAGTTAGATGATATTTATTACAGCCTAGAATTTCAGTCTTTTCTCTTTCTTGCTTTTACTTTTCTTATTCTTCACCAACTGATTTTCTTCCATTTACATAGCTTTTATTTCTTACTCCCCTCCTTCAGATCCTAACTTTTATTTAATACTGTTTCATGTACTGTCTTTTCTTCAAGAGCATAATTCCTGGCTTCCTCAGCAGTTAACTTGTCCTCTTGCTGACTAGAACTGTGGCCGCAGGCATTATCACAGGCATAGAAAATAAGATTTTCAGCAGCTGTTTCTTCTGGGCCTTATTCTTACCCTGAAGACAGAGTGTAAAGCCAAGTTGCCTTTCGGTATTTGAAAGCTGATGTTGGGACAGGGGAGGTACTGCTTTTGTTTCCCACCAGGGTAGTAATGATGACTGTGAGACCAGGTTGATGGGAGGGCTGGCAAAGGCAGGGAAGAGAAGGGTGGTGTTACACGGGTTGAGAGTTAAAGATTTTAGTTCCCTCCTTGTATTCATTTCAATCTGCTTGGAAAGTTTCTCCTTTCTTTTCCCATTGGCTTCCACTATGTATTTTTAACCTGGTGTGCTTTTTATGTTACTTACACTACTCTTTGATGAGACTACTTCTTTTCTTCATTATGGTGCATCACAGACACTGCTACTGTGACCTTGGGAGAATTTTGTGATCTCCGAGTCTCAGTCTCCTGACCTGCAAAGTGGGAATAACACCTCTATGACAAATTATTGTTTTGAAAATAAAATGAGATATTACATTAAATTCTCCAAAACATTACCTGGCATATACAATTACTCAGAAAATGGTAACAGGAAATGACGACTTTGATGATATCTAGTTTGCTAGTATTCTTTTTCTTTCTTTTATCTCATTTTCAATTGGTTTTTCTCCTTATCAGGGACTGAGAAGTGAATTTAGCACATTTTGACCAGCCTAGTCTTTTTCTGAGCTATGCTCCACCCTTAAATTAAGTACATTTTACTTAGCTTTACATTCTACTAAAGATTTCTCTAAATGTGATTGATAACACTTGACCTAGCCTACCGGATCAAAAGTTCTACTCTTTGTTCCTCTAAGTCACTCATGCAGGATAAACTTTTTATGAAGTTGTATTGACGTTGCATCCTTCCCAAGTTCTAGCATTTTCCCCCACCCGTTTTCTGCTGGTATAGATTTCCCTTAATGAAAACTGACAATCTTCCAAATGCACGTTCTTTTATCATGGTGTTATTGTAATTCTCATCATGTATTGTTAACATCATGAAGTTTCTATGTAAAAATATAACCATCCTCCTTGATTCTTTATTAACTACTACATTTTAAAGATGCTTCTTGCTCAGATTCAACTAGTGTAGTTTTTTCTTCAGGAGATGGATTTATCACATGGAGTTCCAAAATTCAAATCATTGGATAATTAAGTTGATGATCCTCTTAGATTAGTTTCAGAATACGGTGAGACAAAGGCACTGAAGACACTTAGGAGATTAGGACAACAAGCATGGCGTTCTGGAGTCAAGGATAGATAATTTAATGAAATACTAAAGTTGAGTGAAAGTTTTGGCAGGAAAAATACTCCTCAGTTTCTTTCATTATTTTTCATTACGTTATTTAATTAGTCATAAAAAACAGACTTGAAATTTGGAGACAAATAAAGAATTGCAAGAGGGAAAAAAATTATTTTAGTTACATAGTATGGATCTCAGTGGCTGCCATTTATTTTTTCCCCTGACAGTTATAAGTTATTAAACAGTCACTTTAATTTAGTAATGAAAAAATTGCCCTCAAGAGGTTGAAAATAAGAGCATTCAAGTAACAGGTGTTTTCTTTGAGATTATTCTAAACATACAGAACACAGCACTTTAAATGTTAATAAAAAGTGTGAGATGATATTTTTGTCAGTGTTAAAATTAATGATAGAGGTGTATGATGGGTTTCTGGTTTGAAAAGCATCCAGGATGTTTTGCTAGGTGAACCGAGAAGAGAAAGGATGATGAAGAACGGCTGCAGGTGTGCCAGACTTTCAGAAAACCTGGTCTATTTACACAGCAAATTCATTAATTCATTAGTTCCAACAAACACACACTCAGTGCCCATTATACCTAAGGCTCCGATCAGAGGCTTGTGGGTGCACAAAGGTGAGAGGACATGCATCTCGCATTTCAAGTACTTCCAGTCAAGGGGCGTGTGCTATTCACGGACTACTAATGCCAAGCTGTACTTAATGACACAAATAATGGCATTAGTGTTAGAAGAAAGTGAAATCACATTGTGACTGGGCTCATGATAGAAGACTTCATGGAGGAGGTGCCATTTGAGCTAGGAAATGAGTTAGATTTTATTGTTGGAGATGGTTGTGGCATCAGGGGAAGTGATCAAGGTACAGCAAAATGGCTTCAGCAGCGTTATGATGATGAACAAGCCCAAAATATGTATAGGGGACAGTGAGTGGTTTAATTTGGCCAAGTATTGCATATTCTATAGAGTTAATGTTTAAAAGTAATATTCAAAAGTGAGGGCAAAATAAGAAGGGACCTTGAATACCTAACGAATTTGAGCTTCATTTATCGTAGGCCGCAGGAGCCCTTAAAAACATTTTAGCATCATTGGAGTGATGTTTTGGGTTACTTGGTCGCAGTGGTTGAATGGATTGAACAAGAGGAGGCTCAAAGCTGTGAGAATAATTAGGAGTCTGTAAGGGTGGTCTGGTAGAGCCACGATGAACAACTGGACTAAAGCAGGAACGGGGGGAGGGCAGCAGGGGACACATGGGAGATGTCCGGCGTGTGGACTGGGGCTAGCACAGAGAGAAGTCAATGATGACTCAGAGGTTCTAAACCTGGGGGGTATGGAGAAGGGTAATGATGTCAATAAGAACAGGAAAAGATGCTGGATAAATAAAGATTTTAAGTAGAGCCACCTATATAATTTGTGGAACTCAGTCCAAAATGATAAAGCAGGAGCCTGGCTGGAGGTGGGAAACCAAGCTTCCCTCCTTAAGGGTCTGCTGCCCAAACCACAACAGATATGAGACCCCCATGTAATTTTAACTTCCATGCTGAGAAATTCTTAGTACCTGGCTTGGGGGTGGGTGAGAGGCTCCTGTTGTGTTGCCTACTGAATTCACCAAGGTGCTGTTAGCTCTGGGTTGGGATGAATACAGCCTTGCTCTTGTCCTTGATGGCATGGGTGTGCACTTGACCCTTCCCACACTCCCACCCACACACCAACTAAGAGCAGAGGGCAATGGCAGACATGGGATGCGGGCCTCTGCCCCCATCAATGCGACCTGGCTGTGGCTCCTCATCACAGGGCAGGGTTGACACGTGGTTAGTCTGGGTGGGGCTCAGGACACGGGAGAGTAGGGATCAGTGGCCGAGAACCAGTCCTGGGCAAGCAGTGGGAGAGGAGACTGAGTGTGAGCTGAGGCTTCAAGCTCCAGGCTCACACAGCATTGTCCCATTGGACTCCAAAGCACAGATTCAAAGCACAAATTCAAAGATCAAATTAAATCTCATTCAGGGAGCCCCCGCAACTTCACTGGTCACACGCCCAAGAGCCTGGCCCTGATTCTGAGTCATACTGAGTCTTAGGTGAAAAAGTTTAATTTTATTCCAGCCCAGTGTCTGCTGCTTTCCCAAGGCCTTAGCTCCACCCTAATTAAATTGTGTGCCATTTTCACTGCCAGGATAGTGCCCTTCTATTTGTGTGTTTTCATCCTTTCTGCCAGGACTACTCTGTCTTCATCTTTGCTCATTCATATCTTGCTCTGCTTTCTCATGATATAAGAAAGGAAGGCTGATTGCTTATCCTTGAAGAGAGGAGATCGAAAACAAAACCAAATATTATACACAAAGTTGTATTTAATGATGCATTCTCCTATCCTATACATTAAATAATAATATAAATAATAACATTTAATAATTAATTTTCACTGAATTTTATTTTTTTAGTTTATTTTAGAATAATCTCTATTGAAATAACTGCATTGAAAAGTGTTTGGCCCCAGAAAAGACTAATTTCATGTAGCTAGAAAATCAGTGACAAAAATGATTCATTCCCTAATGAGCCAGTGCTGGCAGACACGGGTTTACAGCTCTGTGATTAAGTTACTGGCATTTGCTTAAGAGGCAGCTGTTGATCCCACTCCAACACTAGGATTATAAAGGAGTTTCATGAAATTTTATTTCAGCTTTGCATGTAGTGTTTGAAAAATTCCCCCAAGCCCACAAACATATTCACTACCTCAGAATCAGAATTGATTTTGTGCTTGAAGCAGGAAACACTTCTATTTCGGCCCCTCTTCCTAACAGACACACGCGTATGATAAACACAGTGACAAATTGCATTTGCTGTTTCGTACGTGAGAATAGATTACAGAAAAGTGCAGTTCCTACAGAATCGTGGGGAGGTAATTTAAGGTTAACTTAATTTTTTCCCAACCCATAAGTTAAATGTTTACTAATCTGACCAGTTTATTTTGGGTCCTGAGATTTGGGTCACCTGTTTATTTCCCAGGCTGGCTTAATTTGGAAGTTAGTATTTTGTGCTTAATATAGTGTTGAAGAGTCATAGGAAGCTTTCCTCTGAAATAGCTTTGAGTTGTTTTATGGGAAAGTCAACAAGGTCTTTGAGATCCCCTACTTGCTACTTAGACACTTATTTTGAGTGGTGTTTTGCAATATAACCACCTTCTTTTGGAAAGTAGAATTTGAATCGTAAGAGAAGCAGTTTAGTCATAAAGTAGGAGGTTGGAGTTCCAATATTTTAGGACAAACTTTGTTTCCTGTTCATGTATAGGCATTTACGCTAAATTAATTGATTAATTAGTTAATCAATTAATTTATTTATTTTAAGGATTAAGAGAGTAAGAAGGTTTCCTGGCATAAAAAGTATATTTTCTGTATCTCCAAGAGTTTCTTATTAATTGGCTGTCTTTGATGACTGAACAGTGTGGTTTCATACATTAATGATAAATTCTATTTTCTAGCATAAAATATAGCATTGGGCTGTTGCAAATTTGGTACAAGAAATCTCTTTCAACTGAAGGAAAAAATGAGGAACTTCTGAGATATCTCAGGGTGTCAATTTAAGAAAATTTAAATATACTGGTAGTCAAAAGGGAAATTGGAGCTTGACTATTGATTAACAATAACTACATTTTGAGAGCACTGAAACTAGCATAGTTCGGGGAACTATGAGTTAGGCATCAGCTCATTGGCAAGCATTACCTCTTTTTATCCTTTCAACGAGCCCTGGAGGTAGCTACTACCACCCCCATTTTACAGAAGGAGGAACTGAGGCTTGGAAAAGTTACGTAATTTGCTCAAAGTCACTCAGCTGGGAGGTAAAGGAGCTGGGATTCAAACAGATCTCCATATTCCAGACATTTCCTGCCTGCCACTCCTTTTGTGGCGTGTACTGGTGATTGACTACTGTGTGCACACTTACATCTGTTCCTTTGCCTTCTTTTCTCTGCCAGTTTAAATTCTTTCACCCCTTAAGCCCCATTGCATGAAAGTCTTGGTAATCCCTGCCCCACCCACCCAAATTGGACATGATCTCCCTCCTTTAAACTTCTGTAATACTTTAATGTGCTCCTTTCTGTTTTCTTAGTGTCATAAGTATTTGGGTATTTAAATGACCTCCTGACTATGGACTTAAGATCAAGATATGATTTTGTATTTGTCATTCACTGCAGTGGATTGTATAGGACTTAATGCAATTGAGTTAATTACCACTGATCCCTCTTTATATGATCAGTTCAACCACCTCCAAGCAGAAACTTCCACCTAGTCAGGAAATCTAGACAGCTAAACCAGGAAATTCATCCTCTGAACACATCTTTTAACTCACTGGACTCCATTTTGTAGGCTTTTAAAAAAAAATCGGGCTTATGAAACCCAGGTAACTGGTGATTATATGAATTGCTTTCTGCATTTATCACATCTTCGTGTTAATTGCTAGACTCCTCCCTGCTCCCCTTTTTTTCTCATACTTGTGTCTACATGGAGACCATGTTGTAGAGAAAGCAGACTGCCACTGACCAAATAGTAACAACAAGTAACAGCCCACTGCCAGCTTCAAGGCAGAAGCATAGGATGCAGCATTTTTAGCTGTTTTGGCTAACCCACTGTTTTGGCTAACTGCATGTTCCAATTTCCTCCTGTATATCCCACCACATAACAAAGTTTAGTGAAGCAAAAACACCCCTTGCAGCCTTAGGTCTTATAGACGTGAGGATTTTTCCTCTGAAAATCCTTTGAGATATGGGAGATTATATTGACCAACCTTATAAATATTTATAATAGGGCTTATGAATCCTTTTATTATGTTGACCTATCTTATAATTATTTATTTTTCAGAAACATTGCTCTTTCAAACTTATTGATTATATATATTATGTGTCACATACCCTCAAAAGGTCTCATAACTTCTGAGACAGTTGCATTTACACCCAACTCTTTACGAGATGTAGTTATTAGATGTCCCTGGGGCATGGCCAAGTGAGAGCCATCTCTTTCCCTTCTCTCCCTTATAGTTATCTGCAATGAATTGGGTGGCTGCTGTACCTCCTCTGCATCCTACCTCCCAGATGAAATAATAAGGTATTTAAGGGCAAATAGTACATCTTCTCTTGTTATGTAGAAATTTACTGCCACCTTTCAATCTGAAGAGGAGGCTGCAACTGCCAGAGCTATAGCTCTGGGAGAACCAGAGCTGTGGTGCTGGGGGAGAGAAACTCAGCCACTGGTCACCATGGCCCTGGGTGAGAGGGAAATACTACCCTCCACACACCCTTTGTCTCCTGCCAATGCCACTCATTGGTTGAACCTGGCTCGGTTTGAGGCCCAGAGGGCAAAGAAAGCCCTGATGCTGTGGCCCATAGAAGTTAGCCTCCAGGCACAGAATAGGGCAGTGAAAGGTGGCAAGTGCATCTGGAGAGCCAAGTGGGGACTATCCAGAGTCACCAGGGATATTAGCTTACTCCCCAGGGATGTCAGTGTATGTAGAGACCAAGTCAGGTGGGAGTATCCTTCTTTGTTCTTTTTTAAATTAATTAATTGATTGATTTTTTATTGTTGTTTAAGTACAGATGTCTCCATTTTCCCACCACCACTTTCCCCCGCCCCACCCCCACCCACTTCCCACCCTCAACCCTACCCAACTTTGGCTTTGTCCATGGGTCCTTTATATATGTTCCTCGACGATCCTTCCTTCTTTGATTTGAACACTAAGTGCCAGCAGTATATAGAGCATAATGATTGAAATCTGTTGAAAATGAGCTCAGAAACCCCATAATGATATTTGGTTGTTTTATTCTGTTCAAGTAATTCTGTTTATTTTTGATACTCTATTTCCCAGGAGAAACTCTATGGGAGGTGACTTGGGCCAAACACATGTGCAGGGAAAGGATGATTTTGGTTTAGTTATAAAACCTTTCCCTGTACTACCTGATTAAGCCCATTTGTTGGAGAATTAAATTCTTAAACTACTAATCACTTTGTGAAACTGTAAAAGACATCAGAGTGTAATAAAAATATTCTCTAGACTGGGAGAGAGGAATCTTGGATTCTATTTCCAGTTCTGCCTTAGTTTTTTCAGCTATAAGATAGGGATAATATGTCCAGATGTGTCTACCCCATATGGTATTTTGTAAGATATAATCATTAAACCCAATCATCAGATTCTAAAGAGAGCATGGGAGAGCATATTCAAAAAGACAAGGTAAGAAATGTTAGGCTTTGTTAATATTTTCAAATGCACAGTCCAGTAGGCTTTATTTATAGGGCCTGGTCCTGGGGACGACCTTGCACATAAAAGGAGAACTGTGATTTAAAATGTGGTAGTACCTGTATTGACTATATTTTCTTATTTTCTGTATTCTTGATATTCTGGCCTTGGGAGCCTTGATCCAGGAGAGACTGCCTCTCCCAGGGCGAACTAATAAGTGGAGAGAGCAGATGACTCTTTTTCTGGTGTGCCTTTGGCACACAAACCAACCTGTCCAGAGTTCCCCATCTCCATCTGTCTCCTTTATCAAATGCTCACACAAGCCACTATTTCCCCCTGCCCCAAGTCACCCTAGAGCCAGGCACTGGACAACTAGGGCTCACCTCTACAGCCCAGAATCTGTCAGAATTATTCAAATTATCTAATCGTAAACTGACTCAGGGAACCTGGCCTCTTTCACTCATTCCTTCCTGAAAGAACCCCAGTGAAGGTTCTGGGCCAAGTCTGCCCTCTTCCCTTCTGCATCCTGACCCACCTGGTCTGTCGCCATGTGGCCCTGAACGGTATGCTGTGCCTCCTCTTTCTAAAGATCTGTGACTTTGGCATTCCTCCTTCATGACAATCATTCCCATGTCCGTGTGTTGTACCATACCTGATTAAAACAAATCTCAGGTACATTTTAACTCAGCACCACACATACATGATGTTTTATGCACAGGTACAGATTACTTTAAAATGTAAGGTAATTAAATGCTTTACTTGAGCACTAGACTGTCAGGATTTACTGGCCATATACATATTCTGCACTTGATAAGCACAAAAAAGTTTCTTTCTTTCTTTCTTTCTCTCTTTGCAATTGATCACTGTTTATTTTTCTAGTATAATATGTGTTCTCAAAAGTATGCATTGGGTTTCTGTGCTATAAATTCCCACATGAAATATTTAGATCTATCACTTACAGTTTTATTCTCAAAATACTAGAAATTTTTTAAAATGGCGATATTTGGATCCAGTACTTGTAAACTAAATAAATTCTAGGAGCTGGCATTAAAGAGCGAATGAACACTAACTCTCAGTGCTTGTAATGAAGCTCTAACAGTTTATTGGGCTAGGTGGAATCTATGACACAATTTTATGCTAAATGTGCTGACTATTTCCTAAAAAGATAAGCTTTTTTATTTCATGTTTTTCTGTTTAGACATGGTATTAATTTTAATACTACGCATTATCCCTTTTCTACTTAGGCATTATCTCTTTTCTACTTATGCCTATAGTACTTAGATTATCAGAATGTTTTAACCTTTACTTTTTTCATTTTAATGAAATAACATGATACCCCTTTTTCATTTAAATGACTGTGCAAGTTTAATGAGCTAATGGTTTTTACGGATATTTGGCAACTTAATGTGCATGATTACATATTTAAAGTTTTAATAACAGCTGTAATGGAATTAAGAACTGTAGGCTTGGGATATTGTGGGAAGGATTATCCCAGGGTTGCTAAGGAAACCAGCTTAGATTTTACTCTTTTGTGCATAAGGTCATCTGGAAAAGGGAAGCTCTAGTCCCTGGTCTCTAATGGCCCCTTTATGGAGTACCATTATATCCCCCTTAGTCTCGTTCTCCTTTTGCTTCCCGAGGACCACCAAGTGAGAGGGTATATGTGCTATACAGTTGTTAAGGCTGGCTTTTTAAAATCTGCCTTTAGGTATGTGAGACTGCGGTCAGGTTCTTCTGTCACTTCCTCTTCTTTGAACATTGTCTTTGAAAGCCCAGAACAACCAAAGAAGGTAGTATCTCTTTTTTATCATGGCCCAGAGATGATCATGCAGAGAAGCAAGGAGGAGAGGAGCCAGCAGCAGTGAATGTGCCAGGCATTGCCAAGCAGGCAGAGGAGCACAGAATCTCTGGAGAGGAAGCTGATAGCACAGCTGGGAGCCAAGGCCTCTCTGCCCTCTCTCCTCTGCCACCCAGTTCTCAAATGAAGAAGCAAGAGGAACAGCTTCTGATTTTGTCCCCCCCCCCCTTTTTTACCGTGCTCTCGGTGAGTCCCACTGAATAGGCACAAAGGAATTGGCACTCAAGGAGCTCCTATTAAAGTAGGAAAGGCAGGAAAACATTTTTACACCTTTAAATTAACCAAACTGAGGTGATCTGCTATGTGAAATTAAAGAGCAAAAAGGTCAACTGGGGAAGAGGAATCATTGTCATTGTAGGGATGTTTTATACCTAAGACCTTGAGTTTCTGTTGAAGAAACAACCAATTTTATTATTTAGAGAGAGCCTTGAAATAAGCAGAATCAAGTGTTCATGTATATAGTCATATAACAATATTAATCTATTCTTGTAGCAACCTTAGGGAACCTGTACAATTTAATGCAGAATTATATGGAAATCATGTAGTACAGAGACTTGCAGTCAAGATGGTGGCATAGGTTAACATGGCTCAACTCCTAAACAACCACATCAAAATTACAGCTAAATTATAGAACACCCATCACTCAGAACCATCAGAAATCAAGTTGAATGGAAATCTGACAACTATGGAATTAAAGAAACCGCATCCATCCAGATTCAACCACAGAGCCAACAGTGAGATTGCCATATCTGAGTGGGTGCCTTATCTGAGACTCCATCAACCTGGCTAACACTGTTTGCCCTGCCCCCGAGATCTCCCAGACCTGTCCCACCCAACTTATGGCCCACCCATACTGTTAACAGAAACTTTTCCATATGAATGGCTGATCTGGGATTATGCTTCACAACTTTCCTAAATCTCAAACATGCAACACTCACTGCAGTGTTACTTAAAATAGTGTAAAATTTTCAACCCAAACATCCAACTAGAGGGTTGGATAGATTATGGTACATCGTAAAATAGAATATTTACTTAGATGAAATTGCCCACAAAATATTTAGAAAACAATAGCACCCCAGTTTTCCTCACAACAAAAGCCTGAGGGAAGGTTCAGGATCAGAAAGACAGGCTGGGTTTGGTTCCCAGTCCCACCACCTAAGAGTTGTCTCACATTTTACTTCTCCAGTTGTTAGCTTCTGCAATCCTCAAATGGGGTAGCAATCCCTGTCTTAAAAGGTTGTTGTCAGGATTCAGTGAAATTACATGCTGAGGACTTAGTAAAAAAGTAATTGGAATAGTGCCTGGGGAGAGGCCGGAAGATAATATGCCAAAACATGAATGGAGGTAATCTCAGAGTGGTGGGCTGACTTTTCTCTTCACTTTTGTGGGTTTTTTATGTATCTCTCAAAAATTTTCACATACCTATGTATTCATAGAGTAACTGTAGTTGCTTTAAAAGTTACACCTCCTGAACTCAGCGGCACACAGTGGTAACACAACAGTTATTACTCGTCCTTCTGCAGTGAGCTTCAGCACAGGTCTTTCTGACTGATGGGCAGCTCTCCTCCAACAGTGGACTCCTTTCTTCCTGGACCTCCACAACTTCAGTGTGGGGCTTCCAGTGTTGCTCTCAGCATCTACATCGAGTCAGCAGGTGAGAGGAGAAGAAATGGACAGATGAAGTGGGAAATTTTATGGGTTGGGTTTAAGGGTGGCCCCCATCATTTCCTGCTCCTGTTTTATTGTCTTTCTAGACTGCAGGACTTAGGCATGTGGTCACACCTAACTGGAGGGGGGCTGGCAACAGAGCTTAGCCCTGCCCACACAGTGGATCCCAGCCCCAAGTCCCATCCAGCCTCTGCATGCAGCTCAAAGTAGAGGACCTTCAAGTCGTAGCCATCCTCTCAGTTAGATACTCCTGGTTTCCACAGTCCAGGGCTCATGTGCATGATTAACGCCACACAACAAGATTTGAGGGGGAAATCAGCTGGGCTTTGGAAAAAAGAGCTGAAACATGGAGAGCAAAGATTTTTACTGTTTTATTGGCCATTGTTAAGAATGGACTGGGGACTAGGATTCTGGAGGGAGGAAATTTCCTAAGGAGATTGTTGCCTCTTAGCTCAAAGGTCTGAGGGGTGGGGCCAGACCTTGCCATTTTGGAGATGTATTCCCCCATTTGTGGGACCCAATGAAAAATTAAAAATGGGGGTAAGGGCAAAGGTCAGAGAAGTCAATCCTCCCATGCCAGCCACCATGACCCATGACAGATAGATAAGCCCAAAGGATTGTAATCTCTGTGACAGAACATGCTCCATACCTGGATGGAGGTGGGTGAGGCGCCACAGAGTTGCTTACTGAACAAACCCATTGTGCTGTTCTCTTGGGATGGGGACAGCCAGTGCCCTGCTCTATTCTGAGTCACCGCAGAGCCCCTGACCCTCCTCATTTCCATGCCCATGACCTCACTGGGAATGGGGGGCAACAGCAGAATGTGGGCACCCTCCCTTTTTCATCCCCCATCAACCTGACCCTGTTGCATCCCCGGGTAGAAAGAGGTAGAGATCAAGGGGCTTGGGCAGGGAGCAGGAGGCCAAGAACCAGCAGCATGCGGAACTGTGTGTGAGCCCTTGGGGCATGCTCCATCAGGCTTCATGTACAAAACACTAAATCAGCGTCACCTTCAAGTAGTGGTGGTTGGGGGTGGACTTCTCAGCATAGGATCCTGTGTGGCTGCTCTGGTTGCATACCCACAAAGCCATTCCCAGGTGGCACCCATACCAAGGCTTCAATTGTGAGAAAGAATAATTAGGATGCCAAACTCCCCATGGAAGTTCATCATTTTCCTACCAACTTCCATAGCACTTTGCTCATATGACTCTTGCTATTTATTCCATCTTGGTAATAAAAGTTTTGGCTCACTTGCCTTTCCATTAGACTGTGAAGTCCTTGAGGGCAGATGCTATGACTTTTTTGGCTTTGTAGCATTCCCTGTGTGTGGCATGTAGTAGTTAGGTACCCAGTAAATATTTGTTGTATGAATAAATGAGAAAAAAGAATGTAATTGAGAATGCTGTCACAAGGGCAAGTGGCCTAGGTACTGCTACTAGGTTGCTACTAGGTCAAAGACGAGGGATTTAGCTAATAATACTGACCTATGCCATTTATAGGCCAAGTGTCCTCTCACTCTCTTATACATAGGAAGAGGTTGGGTCCCCAGGTCAAGTGTAAAATACAGGTCTATGATGTTCCAGGCTGGGAATGTGTTAGAGAAAGGAAGGCACAGGGAACCAAGCAATTCCCCTACTACCAGTAGGGAAGAAGAATGAACAGAGTTGGGAAGATGAAAGCAAGACAGAAAAGGTTCAGCTATAACTAATATAACAGGTCTGGGGGATTTTGGAAAACAGGAGTATGTAGCTAACAATGGCAACTTTGTAGCAAAGGAGATGTATTCTGCTTTCAAATTTACTTAACAGTAGTGATGCCTTTAAAGGGAGATGATTCACTAGGGATAGTATATAAGGTCAGACTGGGAGCTCTCTGACTTGAGGGATGTAATTTAAACCAATTTAATGTATATAGAGAACCTAGCACCAAGCCTTGATGAAAGCAAATGAAACAGCAGCACCACCACCAACTCTGTTTCCCCCAAAGAACCAAAAGCACGTTTCTCTAGTCTGTACTTGTTTCCAGGAAGCATCATGCAAGATCGTCAGATTCCTCTTTGGACTTTAGACATTTTTATTTACATTATCTATTATTCCCGTGGAAAATACTCAGTCCTTTGAGAAGTATGCAATTCTTCTAAAGTCATCTGTGACCAGCAGTGTTAAATAGTTAAATGCCATTTCCAGAGACAGTGATCACAATTGTTCATGCTTCAAAGTTCACAAAACAATAGTGTCAATAAATACATTTACCCCACGCATTTCAGAAACCTCTGAACTGCTGACTTGCCTCAACCTCCTTCCTTTTCCTCTGTCTTCCTTTCCTCTCTCCATTTCTTTCCACTTCCTCTCTTCTGACACCCCACACCTTTGTGTAATTGCTCTCCCTTGGCCCTCCCAACTTCCACCCTTTCCTCCCCCTTTCCCATCCTCCCTTCCACTCACTATTCTCCATCTCACCAGTCTCTCTTTTTCTTTATTCTTTCTTCTCTTTTTGTCCTGTCCTCTTCTTGCCCTCCTTGACATTAATGACCTTGACATAAAATGGATATAACATGAAAATAAGTGTTTGTCCCGTTTTTAATTTCAAATAAAATTTTAAAATCTCATAGGTTTCACTTAGAAAACTCCAGAGTTTAAAAATTTTTTTTTAAATTTTAACTTCCATATGGCCTGTGATTGTACGTTTCTTTCTCATTTTAAAATCAGGTACATGAAATATTTGTTTTTCTTGTAAAACACACAGATTTTAATTACATTTCAAACTGTTACCCCATGCGGTTGTAATTTATTTCCTGTGCGCCAGTACCTTCCCATATGAAAAATTCTTGCCCCTCAAGTACATTCTAAGTAAACAAGTGACAAGGAAATTAGTATTTAAAAACTCGGTATACCAACATCCAAACTTTTATTAAAGTGAGAACAATGGTAGGTATTCGTTCTTTGGTATGTGTTTTGGCCTAGGACCACCAGGGTTTCTTTACAGTGGCAACGCAGTGGTGACCACGCTAGTGCCTCTCAGGCTGCTTGATTGAGGTCTTGTCTCGGTTAACCTGAAGTTCTTCATGGTGAATGTCCCCTGGGGGGTTCTTTTGTTGGTTTTGTTTTTGTACACAGAAAAGAAGTATTTTCATTCACCTGAATCCACCAGGAAGCTGGTGGGATTTAATCACCTCTGTTTATTATATTGTTTCTCCCTCAACACATGAATGCTCTGAAACTTGCTTAGTCACTTGTAAAATTCAGTCACAGGACTTGCTGCCTTTCCGTGACAACCCATGGAAGGGAATGTCGGCAGCGCTTTGTAAACCGTGTGGCTTTCTTCCTAGAGCCGCCATCCCCTCCTACTGAAAACCACATTGAACCTTAGCACCTGCCTCTCTGCTTCATTATTTTCTAGCAGAAAGCAGCGCCTGGCTTGTGTGTGGAAGCTTTGTTTTTGTTTTGTAAACCACTCCAGCTTTGTGAAAGACAATTTTTCCCTTTCTTCATAGAGGAATCCATTTGTCAGGAATGTATTTCTAATTCTCCAATTTTCTGTAAATGTAAAAAGCTAAAGCATAAGGCAGTTTTTCAACATTTGAAATAGGAAAGCTTGAATAAATGAACATTAATGACTTTTTTCCTGCATGCCTGTCACCTTTGATAAACCACTATTTACTTAAGGAGACATGTGCTAAAATATCTAAAATAATTATTATTTCAGTAGTAATATTAGTTTGTCCATTTTTGTGTGTGTTCTCTGCAGAAGTTCTACATTTACATTCCTTAGTAAGTGCTTTTTGAGCTAAAAATGGTGTTTTGAATATTTGAATATTAATTTGAGCCTGGCACTCTACAGAACTATCTCATGTGACCTTTGTAATGATCTGGTGCGAGAGGTAAGGGTGGTGTTATGCTCTTCCTTTTATAAACTGGGAAGCAAGCACTCAGGCCTTCCTCTGAGGCCACAGGGCCCTACGTGTTAGAGTTAGGGCTCTGTACTCCTCCAGCATTCTTGCTGCCACACTGGGGCTCTGACAAGACCCAATGAATAACGCGACTCTTCTTTGCCCTCATGTGACTACAATGAGAAACAACAAAAGAGGAAACAGGACATTAAAATATCACATTTGTAACTTAGTAAGCAGATACTGGAGTCTAGGCTTATATTTATGGGCTTATACAGTACTTCCAGAATTAGATAGACCTACCCTCCCAGATATAAACAAGGCCGTAGCCCTCCCCACACAAGGGGCCTATCCCTTTGAAACTTACAGCATTGAGGAACACAGCAGAGGTATGCTCCTTGTGGGCAGCCTGACTCCAGAAAATTAAGGGCTGGCTGTGTATGCCCAGTTAGTCTCCCTAGAGCCCTAATGATACCACTTACCCTACTTCCATAGTGAAGAGCAAGGTGGGGGGTGGTCCAAAGGCTAGAGAGGTTAGGAGAAATCTCTCCTTATGGAATCCAGAGGAGGAGGAAGAGTCATTCCTCCTCTCACACACGCTGGGCCACCTCTCAAATAGGTTGTTACATCCAAAACATTGAGAGACCTTTTCTCTCACCACTCTCCCCTGCCCTTCACTCCTGCCCCAGTCTTATCTTCCTTACCCTCAGTTATCCTCAGTTGCCCAAGCAGAAACATAGGCATCATTTTGGATTCTTTCCCTTTATTCACCCAATATATCCCAAGCTATCAGAAAGTTATTTTTACTCACTCTTTAAAATAGATCTCAAGCCTATCCATTTTTCTCCTCAGCTGACAAAACTCCAGACCAAATCACCATTATCTTTTACCTAGGTGGTTGAATCAGCCTCCTAAAGGGTTTAAATTCACACTTAACCATTTCCCACTCAGAATGTGGACAGAAAGGTGGGCTAGATTATTCGAGGAATTTGTTATTCTAGTCACCTTCACTCCGAAGGCAAAGAACCCTGGAAGACCCCTGAACAGGAGAGGGACACAGATCTGAGCTGCTGGCACTTGTCATCCATGGAAACTTGGGCAGATGACCCGGTCACTGTGGATGGAGCTCAGGCTCTTCACATGTCACATGAGGGGGCTGCAGAAATAATTTCTAAGGTTCTTCCAGCTCTAAAATTTCATCTTGCTTGTGGAAGCAAAGATTAGAAACCTTACCAAACAATTCTACTCAAGTAGTAAAATGAGTAGTTTTGTAGCAAGGTTTGCTTAGAGTTGAATGAGCTCCATGTCTGAGCCACTTATAGTGTTACCAGTGGCTGCTCCAGAATGTGATAGGATGAATTCAGTGCTGCCCTCTGGCTGGAAGTGTAGGCTACGGGACTTGTAATAACCTCTGTTTGCATAGTAACACATTGTCTTTACATATTTTGGGGAAGGCTGGAGACAAGCCATTCCTTGGTATTTCCATTGAGTGATATTTTTCAGAAAGAAATGATTTGTGTTTGGGCTAGCTTCTGGGTCTTCCCATTGACTGCCATAGAGGATATAGCCAACTATTATATTGTAGGATTTGAGTCTTTTTGTCTCCAAGTCAAATATTGAAGAGTGCTCTTATACATAATTCAATCTGAAAGCACTAACGAGCTCACAGGAATGATAGCCCTATGTATAGGAATAGTGCGCAAAGGATATTGGGCAATGAATGGCCTCAGCCCTAAACTAATGACTTCACAACTGACAGGTCTACTATTATAGCTTAACTCCCCTCATTCTTTCTGGTCTTTCCAACTATAAGAATCTCCAAACATCTCTGAGAGCCCATCAGCAGTGAACAAGTTAATTAGCAGGTTACACTAACAGAAATAAATTGACCACTTGGTAAGAGCAATGATGGGACCAGGACAGGTTCAAGGACTGAGAAAATAAAGGAAAGCTACAAGGTAAGCAAAGATGAACTGACTAGCTCGGCTTTGCCCAAGGCAAACCATGTCTGCCAGGCTTGGATGGGGCAGTCAACAGCCTTCCTCAGCTAAGACATCCTTTAACCTTCTAACTCTATGATTTTGTCATCCTGAAGTTCTGATCCTGATTCTTAAATTATAAAAGCAAACAAAAATTAAGTAGAAAGAAAGCATTGATGATTCTATTACAGAGGTCAACCCCTTCCTCAACATATTTCTTTCTATACATTTCTTAGACAACTACTCCAAGATAGTTTTATATTGTAAAGTTTATAATAAAATCTTCCAAAAATGCCTCTTCAAGTGAACTAAATCTGACATTATAATGGCACAAGAAAAGATTTCTGCTAGTAAAGCTCTATCCTTATAGTTTATGGGCCTTAAAGTATCAACTGTTAATATAAGTTGTTTTTCAATTAATACATGCAAAAACTCCTATCAACTGGACTAGCCAAACCAGAGAAAAATTAATAGCAACAGCTAACATTGATTGAGTACATGCTATGTGCCGGGCACCGTGCTAGATTTAGGCATCTCATTTAATCCTCACAAAGCTGTATGAGATAGATACCAGTGCCTTCCACATTTTACACATGAAGAAACTGGACTTTGGGAGTTTTAGTAAGCTGCCTAAGTTTACACAGCTTGTAAGTGGCAGAGCCAGACTGCAAACCCAAGTTGTCTGACTTCGTATCTGGACTCTATGTGTTTGCTACTATGGGAGATATTAAGGATTATACTCATGTTCTGCTCGCATACTCAAGGCTGTCTTAGTCCTGTTTGTGAAAAAGGTGGCTCTTTAACAGAATATGAAGTTCAGAAATCTGTTAGAATGCTTTTCAAAAGCTGTGTTAGCAATTCACATCCATTGACATCAGGCGATATTGATTATTTAGTTGCAAAGATCCCAGCAATTGTATCGTCCTTGGAGAGATTGGGACAAGTGCCTCAGGTAATACCTGTGAAAGCAAATAATAATAGTAGTAATAGCTAACATTTATAAGGAGCATACTACATGCCAGGCATTAATTTAAGCACTTTTATATATATTAACTCATGTGTTTCATACAACAATCGCGTAAGGCAGGTCTGTTATCAATGCATTGTACAGTTGAGGAAACAGATACAGAAAGCTTAAATAACTTCCCCAGGAACATACAGGGTTTGGAGAGCCAGGGTTTGAACCCAGATTGTTTGGAGCCACAATTTGTATTCCTGAGCACCACAACCTAGTCTCTGTTGTGGTGTATAAACAAGAGTAAGGAGTTTTGAGACAACTCTGACGAAGATGCACAGTCGATATTTCTGGATGCTGGGCTGTGAGTGTACTACCTGGATGGTTTCTTTAAAAATGAAACCATTTCATTTTTCATCACAACTGGGCAGTTCCAAAACTTGCTGAGACTCTTCACATCATTAGAAATTAACTGGAGGAAATTGTTAGCAGATTTCCCATGATATTTTAGAGGTATTGATAACTTTCAAGGCAGAGCTAGAGTAATTCTCTGCAGATCTTAAAATTGCATATGTGCATTGTAAAGTAAGAGATGGACACCTGTCTCTGAGAAAAGACCTGGACTCTGGTGCATTATAAGCAAGCACATCATCCTAGAATAAAGTGCACATTTCTCTTTACTGTGACATTTTTTGGGAACTATAGGTAAGCTATAAATAGGGCATTGAAGTTATAGCTGTAACAGTGATTTATTGGTTCACAAGCTTTTTTGCTGCTTGACTGGAGGGGATGCTCTTTGGGACATTTGTCACTTTAGTCATGGACTGGTTTGCTGCTGGGAGCAGACACCCACTGAAGCAACAGAAAATATGGGCTTGGCCAAAAAGTTTGTTTTTTCCCATTTGAAACTTCATTTGAAACAGCTGTCATATCAGTGTGCATTTAAAAAAACTTATCAAAATTGGTGAATTTTTATGTAATCACTTAAATATTGAAGATAGAAGATAATATGCAATGTTTTTGGCATATTATGCTTTACTATTTCCAGAAAGGTAAAAATGCAACTGAAACACAAAAAAGATTTGTTCCATGTATGGAGAAGGTGCTGTGACTGATCAAACATGTCAAATGTGGTTTGCAAAGTCTTGCACTAGAGATTTCTCACTGGACGATGCTCCATGGTTGGGTGACCAGTTGAAGTTGATAGCAATCAAATCAAGACATTAATTGAGAACAATCAACGTTATACCATGTGGAAGATATCTGATATACTCAAACTATCTGAATCAATAAAGTTATTGGTTAAAATGAAAAATGTGTCTTTTATTTTACAGAAAAAAACATATGGACTTTTTGGCAACCCAATAGTTAGTGGAGTAGAAGATAACATCCTGGAAATAACATGTAGGGAAATCTCACGGAACTCAAGAAAGGAAGAAAATCAAACCTTTTAAGGACAGGATTTGGGAAATAGTTCCTAATGCTTTAGTCCTAATGATTCCTCTTCAGTATTCTGAATGTGCTGGTATGTTTGTGTAGCACTTTACGATATATAAAATGGTTCAGTCTATATTCAATTCATCCTTACTGTTTTGAAAGGTAGGAATCATTATTCCCATTTTCAGAAGGTGAAGAAACTGAAGCATGGAGAAGTTACATGGCCCAGAATAGAATGTTTAGAGCTAAACAGTAGTAGAGCCGGGACAGGGAATTTAGGACTTTTGGCATCACATTAAGTGCACTTCCTCAGAACTTCCTATATGACTGTGATGACGAGAGGTTTGACACCAGGGAATATACCTGGAAACCATACATTGTACTTACACATCGACTTCCTGTTCTTGGAAAATAAAGTAAAATCGGGAATATGGCTTTACTTTCGTTGGTCATTTCATCATTTCTATGAAATGAGCTGCACTTGGGAAAATATATTTGCAATTCATGATGTGTCTACTCTCACAAAGCAAGAGTTTCACGCTTTGGGGGGGCACACTTAATTTCTACTGTGTTTTCCTTTTGGAGAAGTCAACATTTGCTAAATATATTTAACCACGGACTGGAAAAAAAGCAACTGTGGTTTTCAACTGGTCAACAACAATGACAAACAGTGTTAACTTCTGACTCCGTTCTAGAACATTAAATTGAACATAAACTACTGTTTATTACCATGGACAAATCTCTTCATGGTTTTGGAGCCGTATTTAACAACATGGGCAGCAGCCCTGAGCACAAATGGCTAATTCTTCAATAGCATAGCATGGTGAAAAGAGCCCAAGCTTTAGGCTCAAGAGCATCTGAGTTAGCACTTCAGCCCCGTTATTGATAAATTACCTATACTTTGTAAGTTACTTGCTTTTAGCTTCAGGTGCCTTATGTGTAGCATGGCACCAATCACACTCACACTGCATGATGGTTGTGCATACCATGTGTATGTAAAACACCTCTCTCAGACACCAGGTCTATAGGAGGCTCTTGGTAAGTGATAGCTATGTTTTTTGTTATTTGAAGAATTAATCATTTCCAAAATTACCTCAGTTCCTTTATAATTTAAGTGGATCACAAGCCTCACTTAGTCCCTCGTTTAAAGGTTAACTTACCACATGCAATTCTGGAGTAATTGCTATGATGCTCTCTGCTTTATGCTTGTCTACTGGCTTGGAAGACCAAGATTCAAAGCCAAGGCCATGATCTGTCTGCTGCTGCAAAGCCAGATTGTGTTGCTGCTCTCTCTTTGAGGCAAATTTTAGTGTCAGTAGAGTTCTGATGTATCCTTTCCGGGTATGCCTGTGTCTATGTCTCTGTTTATATCTATATATTTGGCTAATATCTTGACCTTAGTATGAATGGAGGGCCCAGTGGAGAAGTTTCCTAAGGAATTCATACTGTTTATAAGGCATTGGTTTGAATCATCTGCTCGTGACAGATACTGTCTGTGAGGAAAATGGCATTATTTCTCATCAAAAAGCCTACCATTCCTTAAATTCCACCTCACGAATGTGTACTCAGTCCTTAGGATCGGCCAGGTATAGTTGTAAGAGTGGAAGACCACATTGCATGAAACACAACCACAAACGTCTGTATGACAACATTGGTTAGAATCTTTGTCTAAAAGCTATAATTCATCTTTATACTGTAAAAGAAAAAAACCTATGAAATCTTTCTCTCCAGCATCTGAAATGGGTACCTCAGTACCCACATCCAAGAGGGCCAGCAGCTGTTAGTTTCAGGAAATTGCTTTACATGTTGCCTCCCACCATTCTCGCCTCCCACCAAGTGATCTGAACTTCCCAATCTTCTTTGAAATAGTGTACCTAGATCGTTCCTCTTTTGCTTGCCCCTCTGATTGACTGCTTTTTACATGCTCTTCTTGACTTTCTGATTTGGTTTTCTTTTCAAATGCTAAATTTAGGAGCACAAGACAAAAAAACACAGGGAAAATGTTTATTCCAGCTGTATGTCTCTGCTAGTGGCTGTGGATCTGGACCAAAGTTGTTTCAAGTTCTTATAATAAAGGTACAGACCATGTGGTATGTAAAATCTGAGTGTGTTGTGGAGATTAGGGAAATCAAGCCGTCCTCTGTTAATATCCAGGCTCAGTAATTTATTGCCTGTGGCCTTGGGTATATCGCTTCACTTCTCATTGACTGAGTTTCTGTCTATGCAAAATTCCTACCATGCAGTTTCCAGAGTGTCCTTCCCAGGTGACAAGAGCAGAGCAATTAGGGGCATTACAGTCTTCTGTCAGTGGTATTTTGGATGTAGCTCCTTAGTATCCTGAACCACAAATAGAGGAAAACTAAATCCCTTGTTAGCCACTGCTGTCAAAGTTGAGTTGTAATTAAGCCCACAAAATACATCCTCAATAATTCAAAAGCAAGATCAAAAAAGGTAACTCACTCCTAGTTCAAATACCATGTCAGCCAAAGGGGAGATGGGTGATATGACTGATTAGAAGCTTTGGGATTCAGTGTTGGTGAATTGTTCAGATTTTTTCTGCTAGTTGTGTGTTACAGTGATTTAGTACAAGGTTAATACAGAACTATAGGAGACTGTTCTACGTGGCGTGGGCCCAGCTACCACTCAGAAAGGCCAGTGGGGAACGAGGTCCAGCACACAGGACCCACGCCCACAGATAGGTTCTCCCATGGGGAATCAGGCCTGCATTGTACCTAGGCCACTATGAGACTTGCTTTTGCTAAAACTCCCCCACCCTGAATTGAGGCCCCAAATGTTTACTGCATATCTTTAAAGTAACTTCCTAAAATCTATGCTAAACCTTCCAAGGCCAAGTGTAACCAGCCTAACCACTTTTCCCTTTACATTTGCAAATATCCTTCCTTTTTTATGTAATTAGCAATATCCTCTCCTTTGTTTTCTGTAACCTAAAGTGAACCTGTGCATAGTAAATGAGGATCATCCTCAACTTACATAATGTGCCCAGAAAAACAATAAAAGCCTGTCAAAGCAAGGGTTGAGGCACTCTCCCCTTGAGAGAGTAGCCATCCCATCCCTTTTCCTCCACAGGACTCAGTAGTCCATGTGAATTTGTCTCATCTCAGTCACAACACATGGATCCCACAGGCTGGGATCTGCATCACAGAACAGTTTTGCAGCAAGAAGAAATGTCTTGGTTACAGACTTTTTTCCCCTAACTTGTCACCTCTCTGTGGCTCTTTGTGGGGGAAGGCTCAGAAAGGGGACAATACCACTGCCTGGCCTCTGGAGTTTTGTCAGGAGGGAGTTGTACCCTGGCACTCACCCTAATGCCAGACACTTCAATTTCTCCTTGTCTGCCACCAGTGCCCTTCCAGTTGCTGCCCCGGTGCTGGAGCCCAGAGGGAGTGAGTCTACGAAAGTTCTAAGTCCGTTGAAGCCCTTTAAGAAGAGACTTCCAAGAGTCTCTCAGTTTCTGTTGCCACTCCAACCCCCACTAGTTTTATAGCCAGAAGTTATGGGGACTTATCTTTCTGGCAGTGGAACCCTGGGATATGTGGTCTGGTGGTGACTGGGATCCCTCTCTCCCAAGGTATCCCTCCTGATTTTTATCCACTGCACATGGGTGTGGGACCTTCCATTCCATATCTCCACATCTCTTCACCTCTCTGTGCATTTCCACGGCTCCACCCCTCCTACCCATCTGGATGAATGTGGCTTCTTTAATTCCCTGGCTGTCGGACTTCCATAGAACTTGATTTTCTGATGATTCTGCGTGATAGTTATTTTGTAGTTTGGTTGTAGTTTTGCTGTGGTTGTGTGAGGAGGTGATCTGTGTTTACATATACCTCCATCTTGACTGGACTAGTTGAATATAATTTTTGACAGTATCTGTAAGCAGTTTAAAATTGTCAATGATATTACGGCATATTGTGCATCTTTTCCCTCTGTATCTACTTAGTGATTTATCAAAGTCTGTTATTATCTAAGTATGGCAGCTCCTCCTTTGACAGGACCCTAGATAGTTTCTTCTACTCATGTAATGTTCTTGAGGCAAAGTGAAGTGTCTGGAATTTTGGCATCATTTTCACAAAGACAACAGACTCTCGGTTAGTCATTTCTTAGCTATCCAGGATTCATTTTAATGATCTTGATATTCTGTGTGTCATCATTTTTGAGGTGAATGTGTATTTGGCCAGCACCACCACTACCACGAGGGCACAAACTCTGGTCCTTCTTACTGAGCCTACTCTCCCATAGCCACCTGGTCCAGGGCCTTCATTTATGTCCCAGCCAGGAGAAGAGAGGCCAGCTACAGTGAGCAGCAAGCCATGCGCACACATGGTGCGGGATGAACCCTGCAAATGTCCCCTCAGTCATCTTTTCATGTTTGTATATTTGTGTTTCCCTTTCTGTGAAATACTTGTTCATGTCAATTACCCATTTTTCCTACTGAGTAAACATTTTTCTTATTGATTTATAAGAATTCTTTATATATATCATATTTTGCCATGTAAATGAGCACTTGTTTGCCCAAATTTTTGAGGGAAAAATAAGGATGCGGATTATACATGGGTAGTACTAATTCTTTATCTATATAAATGCTTTTAATTCTTTTATTTATGCTTATGCATTAAAAGTGTAACTCTAGAAAGCAATAACAATATTGTGTGTTCAAAAAGAAATGCTAAAAATCTTTTATAAGATAAAAAACAAATAACTAAATATAAATGAATAAATAATTGAATAAAATATTTAAAACAAAAGTTTTCTTTCCTGAAAGTTTGGGCTAAAAACGTGGATGCACATTATACACAGCAAAATACAGTATGTCTTCTGAACGCTGACCCTCTTACTGGTTATATATTATGCAAATATCCTCCGTTTCTCTATTGCTTGCTCTTCACTCTTAGTGGTAAGCTCAAGTTCTTCATTTTAATACAATTTAATTTATCCTCTCATTAAATTTTGCTTTATTTGCTTAAGAAATAAGAGGTTAAACATATTCTATATAATTCTAATAATTCTATATTACATATTTTAATATTTTATAATTTGTGTTTCATATCAAGTATCTATCTGTAATTCATTTTTGTGTTAAAGTGTAGGGTAGGGATACAATTTTATTTTTTTTATTTGAATAAACAAATGACCTAATGTCTTTTATTGAGTAGTTCATCTTGTGATCTGAAATGTCTGCTTTGTCTTAAATCCACTTTCCAGGTAAGCAATAGTTTATTATCAGGCTCTCTATTCTTCTTTTGGTCTATTAGTCCGTGCCTGCATCAATATCACACTGCCTTGATTTCCGTAGCTAAGTCTTGATATCGAACAGGAAAAATCCCCCCACACACCTCCCATACACACACCTTGGTCTTCTTCAGGAGTGCCTTGGCTTTTGTTGACCCTTTATTCTTTCATGTAAATTTTGCATCAGCTTGTTGAGTTTTATAGGCACATACACACTCTGATAGAATTTCTGTTGTAATTGCACTGAAGTTATGGATCCATTTGGAAAGGAGTTAATGTGTTTTATGATATTCAGTCTTCCTGCCTTATTAAATAAATAGGTCTTCATATTACCCTATTAAATAAATAGGAGGGCTTTGTTAATGTCTTTTAATAAAGGTTTTTAGTTTTCTCTATAGAAGGCTTATATATTATTTTGTCTATGTACTTAAAAAATGTTTCTTGCTAATATAAATCATACCTTTTAAAATTTATAGTATTATCCAATTATGTGGGTATATAATTACTATGTTCTTACTATGTGTCAAATAAACATATAGTCAACATGGGTTGTTTCATTCAATCCTCACAACTATTTTATTGCTTATTTTCCTCAACAAGGTTTTGTTAAGTAATTCCTATGTGTTAAGCTTTTGGAGGACATTTTCTGTGTAAGCAATCATATCATCTACAAATAATGAAAGTTTTGTTTCTTTCCAATCCTTTACCTTTCCTTTCTTTCTTTCTTTCTTTCTTTCTTTCTTTCTTTCTTTCTCTCTTTCTCTCTTTCTCTCTTTCTCTCTTTCTCTCTTTCTCTCTTTCTCTCTTTCTCTCTTTCTCTCTTTCTCTCTTTCTCTCTTTCTCTCTTTCTTTCTTTCTTTCTTTTTTTTGCTTTACTGTGCAAAGACATCCAGTATAATACAAAAAGAACTTGATGAAAACAGGCAACCTTATTTTGGACCTGCTCTTAGAGAGGATGCTTTCCAAGTTTCATTGTTAGGTATGAGGTTTCTGTGGGTTTTTTGAAATGCCCTTTATTGGGTTAAGAAAGTGCCTTCTCTTTCTAGTTTGCTATGGAAGTTGTTGCTGTTATTTTTTAAAAAATCACAAATGGATGTAGAATATTATCCAATTTTTTCTGCCTCTTTTGAGATATACTTTTTTTAACCGTAAGCTGTTAACATGGTGAATTACTTTAATTGATCTCATAATAAGGCAACCTAGATTACTAGGTGACATTAATGTGGTCATAAAAAATTGCCCTTTACCTGATTTATTTTATAAAAATGTTTATCTTTAGATTTTTGTATCTATATTCATTTATAAGTGATATTGGCCTATATTTTTCATTTCTTATAATATCCTTGTTTGGTTTTGAAAGCAAAGTTGTATTACAAATGAATCTTTTCCTATTGTATACAAAGGTTTGTATAAGATTAGAATTGCCCAGTGCTGGAATGTTTGATGGAATTTCCTAGAAATCTATCTGGACCATGTGTGTTTCAAGAGACTATTTAAAACTACTGATTCAATTTCTTTAAAGCTTATAGGACTTTGCATGTTCTCTAGTTTTTAAAAATGTTGGTTTTTGTTAACCTGTATGCATCTGTTTATTTCATCTAAGTTTTCAAATTCATAGTCACACAGTTGTTCATAACATCTTATCTGTTTAATCTCTGTAGTAACTATAACTTTTCCCCTTTAAATCTTGATTTAAAAATTTTAAATACCACTCTCTTTTTCCCATTTTGTTATTCTTTCTGGAAACTTGTATATTTTATTACATTTACAACCTTTATTTGTCCTCCTCATTATATGTTTGTTTTCTTTCTTATTAACTTCTGCTCTTATTTTTATTTTCTCCCATCTTAGTTTATTTTGCTATTCTTTTTTTTTCTACGTCTTTATGGTTGGATGATTGCTTCACCGAGTCTAGAGGAGCGTGGGAAAGCCCTGTAGATTTGAGCAGCCCAGGGTTTGTTGTGGTTTCTGTTTCTGTCGTTCCATCCTATGAAGATCCTAAACCATGGGACAATTACAGTTGCTTAAATTGATCGCTCATTTTATTTAAACATCTCAGAAGCGAATTGAGATTTATAGAATGGTTCTTGACCCTGAGGCTTCTATGAGACTGAGTGCTAGCTAATATGCCCAATCTTTCTAACTCAGCAGCACCAGGCGTTAAAACTATGACGAATGGCGTAATTGGCTGGCTCTGCTGAGGGCTTGATCTAGTTTGTAAAAAGGCCACTGTAGCATTCTGCCAGCTGGCCAAGGAAGTATCTGGAATAAGCCAGCAGGCAGGTGACCAGTGTCAGGAGGATCTAACAACCTTGTCCAAGGCAGAATAACTTAGACAAGGCTGCCAAAATTCAGGCTGACTCAGTTCTCCAGTGTGTCTGTCTAGAAGGCTCCTTCTTACAAGCATTTCATAGAAAGTATTTTGGTGCTTTGTCCAGGAAAAGGTACTCTGCATGCTGAGTACACTCCTGTGTTAATCCAGACTATTTTCTCATGATTCCTGATGATTGAAGCAGTCCTCTGAAAGACCTAATCACATGTTGATGCCTTCAGTTTCATATGCCACACATCCTCCCGAATTGGAGGGCTGGAGACTCATGCCGCCCTCTGGTTTTGTGGAACACATGGCCATATAACTTCTGGAAGGGACCCAAGTACTCTCAAGCACTGCTGCTTATTTGCAGCCAAGATTGGGTGAGCACCAGTGAAATGGAGAGCCGGGCTAGAGGCGGGAAAGAAAGGCTTCCGGGACATAGAGGCTTCCGGTGGGCAAGGGACCAGCCCCAGGGAACCTCCTGGGTGGTCAGTGGGAAGTAATGACATCCTGGTTCCAAGTCCTCTTCCTGTGGATGATGACCGATCTTTTATCACCAGGACCTTCTGTGGTTGAACACACTGATGGCTGAAACATGTGCTCTTATCATTTCTTCCAAACACACCTACTGGTTTAATACTGTTGAAAATTTTGTTTTGAGAACCAATATCAGGTTACTAGCTTTTGGTTACCAGTATTCATCCTTTTGGAAAATCAGAATGTTTTCTAGCATTTTACATGCTATGCCATATAAGTTGTTATGATGTTTAGCAATTAAATGGGGAGAGGGTTAAAATCAGAGAGTTGAAGGATCCACCCATTTCAACTATCAGAACATTGCCTGCCCTGGCTGGTGTGGCTCAGTGGATTGAGCACTGGCCTGCGAACTGAAAGGTCGCAGGTTTGATTTCCAGTCAGGGCACACGCCGGGGTTGTGGGCCAGGTCCCCCGTTGGGGGTGTGCGAGAGGCAACCTACCGCACATCAATGTTTCTCTCCCTCCCTTCTCTAAAAATAAATAAATAAAATCTAAGAAAAAAAAAAAGAAAGAACATTGCCCAACTATAGTATCTTGGCAAACTTTTTTGTTTTTTGTTCTCTGTGATTTTTCAGAAAATATCAAATTCCTTTGGCATTCTCTGTAGTATTTCAAGTGGTCTTAAATTTTATGATAAAGGGTTTTATACCTAGGATGATAATGCTTAACAATAACCTGAGGCCCTTTACACTTCTGCTATATCCTGCTAAAAGTAGGCAGCAGTACACTATTTTTCACGTATTTATATCATTTAAGAAGATTGACCCACCTCCAGCTTGACAGTTGTCATTTTATAAATCTTGCCTGGTTTTTGGCCATCCAATAGTATAACAACCTCTATAGTTTGAGAGGACAGTTTTGAAGCTATAGTGCTGTGCTGGATGGTAATCTCATCACCCTGAGGTAACTACCGGTATGCTAATCTAAATTTCTTGATGTCATTTTCTCACATCCTGATGAAATCACATATAACATATATAATAATAACTTATAACACTTTCTACTGGGAGTGTGTATATACCATAACATAACTTTCTGTTGAATATTTAGGTATTTTTCAATTTTTCCTTATCATAAATTCCTAGAAATAAAATCATTGTATTGAAGAGTATAAAAATCTTACAGAATTTTGCTGCTTATTGCCAAATTGACCTCTGTGTATATTGCACTAATTTGTATTCTCACCAGCAATGTGTAAAAGTAAACTTTTCACAAAAACTTTCAATAAAACTAGGTATGTTCTTCACATCTTAAATTTTAATCTTGGCCAATTTTATAGAAAAATAACTATACTTGTTGTAATTTGACAGTTTTCATGTGTTTATAGTCCATCAAAATTTTTGTGTTTGTTAATTTCTTATTCTTATCCATTGCTTATTTTCCTCATTAATCTGTAAGAATTAACACTTTATCAGCCTGTGTTTTAAAAACACTTTTCCAATTTTATGTTACTTGAATAATACAAACACAGTTAAAAGTAAGATAAATTGGAAATTGAAAACTTTTATTAGATCCACCAGTCTTTTCCTTTATGCTCCCTTCCTTAGGTCTCATGGCCTGAAAGGCTTTCCCCTTGTCGCCTGCCTCACACTCTGTGAAAAACATGCCCCGCCCTTTTTAATGGCCCTGAGCCCAGACCTCCACTTACTCAACTGACTTAGAATGTTGCCTTTTCTAAACCAACGATACTAAATTTCCCTTTGCATTATGATAAACAGTGTCGAACACCACTCAGGTTGGATGCATTGGACAATAAATTATAGTGAGGCTATGATTCCAGCCAGTCTCCGTGCCCTTGAAGAATTGCTTCCTAATACGGTGTAAAATTTCACCAATGATTCATCATTCTTACAATAAATTGAAATAAATTGAATAAATTAAAAGAAAAAAGACTTGCCCCTTGTAAAATTATTTAAATATCTGTTTATATTTCTTCCATTTTATTTTTGACATTTAACTACTTAAATAATAAAAATGTTTTAATATAATTTCAAGTAAAGTAAATGATGACTTTGTGTATTGTTTGTCATTCATTATTCATTCTTCTATTGAAAACTTTTGACCATTTGCACTTCTGATATGAGTCTGTTTCAGTTAGAAACAGAAAAAATTAAAGAAATGGAATTAATCTTACTTTTATTGGCTGCTTTTGGTAAAGATTTGATGGGAAAGGAGGCCAACATCGGAACATAAGGCTATTGGCTTTTCCGAGTGCAAATTTAGGATTTACCTGGTCATGTGTTGGATATATGCATTCTCATAACGTTAACTGTTATAATTAATATGTACACTTTTTTCTAGGGTTTCATGTTAAAGTCACGGGTGTTCGTAGTAACCAACTGCTCCACCACCTACAAGTACTTTGTGAAAGAACTCAGGGACAAGGTTTTTGTTTAATGTAGAGCAATGGCGTTCTGTGAGTCCATAGTAAGAACAACAGTGATAATTTTGCTCTTATTTCCTCAGCAGGTATTAAATTAGGAGGCCCAAAGCACTGACTGTCTGTTTACCACATGCCATGTCCTTGTCTTTATGTAATCTAATCTCAAGCCCTCCATCAATTCAGAATAATTAGTTATCCTTCTTTGCATGGAGAAAAGCAGAAGAGTACATTGTAAATCATTAAAGACTAATCAAAAATTTTAAGAGCTTAGCCTTCCAGGCATTTTCTGGAAAATAATTGTTGTTTATGATAAATCATAGATGTAAGAAGATGCTTTATGAATTGGAACTAAATGAGTGTTACTAATTGATGTATGAATAAAAGCAATTTTCTTTTAAGCTTCTGATAGTTTGGCAATCTATCAATTCAAGTTTCAGTGGCTTATTCATTTTATATTTTATATTTCCATTAGCTTCTCAACATTGCAAGGCCTCAACTCTGTAAGGCCTTTGAAAGATGATGTAGATAAAATGGGGGACTGAGCTTGGTCTCCAAACCTTCCTTTGCAAGGGTGGACTGGTGGGGTCCTGGGGGAGGTCTGCAGGCCGTAAGCCTTCCAGGAAAATGGATGGAAAACATAACAAAATAAAACAAAGGCTAGCAAATAACCTTATGAAAGCTCTAAAGCAGTGGTTTACAATCTGTCCCCCTCGGGCCCTTAGAGACCTTGGCTTTATTAAGGGATCCCTAGTTCAGTGGTTCTTCACACTGACCCCAGCCAGAGTCAGATCCCCTACACAGCCCCTCCTTCCACCAGTTATGTCATTGGTCAGGGTGGGGCTAGGACGTCGGTAGTTCTCTGAAATTCCAGTGTTAGCGAGGGTTGCTAACCACTGTTCTACTCCTATGGATACCGAATAGTGTCTGTAGATGGAAGAAATACCATAAATACCTACATATCTCGCATCACCTTTTCTCTATAACTTTTGGACACAATAGCTCAGATAAAAATTCATTAAATATTTTATGGAATGAATGGGGGCTCTTTGCATTCACATGTTTCCTCATTCAGATGTTCTAAAAACATAGTTGATATTATGGATGTTTTCAGACCTGAAGAGTTTGAACGTCTTGTCTATAAAGCAGGGGTCCCCAAACCCCAGTACTGGACTGTTAGGAACCAGGCCACAAGGAAAGCTTAACTGAGCTCCACCTCCCCCCCTCCCCCACACTGGTCCATGGTACCAAAAAGGTTGGGGACCGCTGCTATAAAGTACCAAAGGTAGAGCTGAGATTGTGGTTAAAACAATCATTCATATAAATTAAATCGTGCTCAAGACTAGTTCTTGGCTTAATCGTAAGCACTGGAAAAGTTTACTATAGAATGCTGGGCAGAGAAGCCTTAAATACAGAGGGGATAAAATAAATCTAATGTGACTCATCCTTACCATGAGCCTGAGACCTGGATAAGGCTCGTGGCTCTCTCTCCTACCTTGACGATCCTGGAGGAGCTTCTCTGAGAAGGTGTAAAGGAGACAAGATGGCTTCCCTTTTGTTTTCAGGCTTTTTACGTGCCTCTAAAATATGCCTCTTTGGGGCGGGTGGCATTGTTGAGTGCAACGAACATGGCTCATTTCTCAAGGACCCGAAAGCTCAGACTGCAGAAGGTGGTTCTCTCTGCAGCCTTAGTGGACCTTGCAGGGGGGACCCGTTTCCTGGGTGTGCTCTGTGGCATCACATTCGGCTCAGGAACTTACAGAAGAGGCTGCGAGTGCGAGACCCCAGGTGAGAAAGTATGTGATTACGGTTCTCTGTGTAGTGCACACGTTCCATTGCTAAGAAGTAAAAACTGCTTTTGGCCCTATGACTTTGTTTTTTTAAATATTAAAAATTACATCTGAGTGTCACATGCAAAAAATAGGTCTGCACAGAAGGGACTGAGAAAATCCCAGCACTTCTCAAGAGCAGTTTTACTTAAAATATCTGAGGTAGGAAAATATGATGACATAAAAATGCTAAAGGCTAGAAGGGTCTACCACAATCATAAGAAACTCATTCTACATTTTAACAACCTTATTAAAGAAGCCCTTACTTTAATTTATTAGAAAGCTCTCCTGTTGTAGATCATTTCTTGTTCTTTTGTCCTAAGGGTGATGAATAAAAATTGGACACCATTCTCCATGTGATATTTCATTAGGAACCTAGAGGCATTTGTTAGTTTCCTATTCAAGTTTCCATTTTCATCAATGAATAAACTCAGTGTTTCTACCTTCTTATTGGTCCTGATTGCTCCTTACCTGGCATTCTCTGCAGCTTTGCTGGTGAGTGTGGTGACCTCCTGAAGACCTCAGCTGAAAAGTTATTGAGCAGAGTCCGTCAGTCTTATTTAAATAGTCTTTCCTTTCTAGTCCAACTCCTTTTCCTAAAATTAAAAAAAAATATGTATACATATACTTATATAACATAGCTATGAGAATATGTGAATTGATTTACGTATCTCCGACTACTTTGGGGGCAATGCCAATGTGTAGATGGCCCATAGTCTACTAAACTGCAAAATGTCCACAAGGGAACTTATGCGCCCCAGTCGGGATCTGCCCCTCCCTGTGTTCCTCACTCAGTGACCACTCCCCCACTCCCCCGCGTACCTGTAGCAGATAAATGGAGTCCTTTTTGACCTCTCTAACTTTAACAACCTTTCGTAAAATTAATCTGCAAGTGCTATTTATTCTACCTCCTAAATATCTGGTACCGCAGCCCATTGCCCATCCCCCCTACCTCCACTGACCGTCATCCCGGTGCAGAGGTGGTTTACCTCTCACCCGGATCTCTTGTCTCCAGTCCATTCTTTGCATATACGCCAGAGTGTTTTTCTAAAATGATAAATCACCCACCTTCTCAAAACCCTCTAGTGACCCCCTCCCTCTATGATAAATGTATCATTCCAAACCTGGTCACAGGCACCCCTTCTTCAGCATTCAGCTGGTCTTTCCTGTCACATTTCTGACTTCCCCTGAGAGCCATTTTCATCTTCATTTAATTCCTTAAGTTTGCCAGTTTTGAGTACTGTTTCCTCTGCCTGGGACACTGCCCTTTGGGTGCCAGCGTAAACATCTCACTTTCTTTGGGAGACTTTTTTCTGACCTTAGACCAGTCGTGGTCCTGACTGCATGTCCCACAATGCTTTGTTTTCTCCACTATCACCATCATTTGCAGTTGTTGGTTGCCTTGCAAAACCTATTTTTTTGCTATCTTTTTGAACTTTTATGTCCTTTATAACAACAGAGTAATGTGTCTCTTCATCTAATAATTTTCCTAGTTTTCTTCATCTCCTATAAGTAATTTATACCTCAATTTTGGGCTCAACTTTCTTTATTGTTTTAAAATTGGAAAATTAATCTACTGATTAATACACGTTAGAAAAGTATGCTGTTGTATCAGCTTTTCTGACCTCCCTTTGGAAGGATTATATTTTGAGTTAATTTGTGAGAATTATCCCATAGGTAGTATAATGGAGACATGGACAAACCATGTTTTAAGATGCATTATTTTTAAGACTTCATGAAGTAAATCTTCTTAGCTTCTAAATAGGAGGATTAACACTTACCACATATATCAACATAATTATATTTTTTCCTCAAGTTACAAGTTTATCAGGTGGGTGCAGAGAGTTAGAGAGATGGTGGGAAGGGTTTATAGCATGCCCCTGGGGTCGGGCTGAATTGTTCTATTTCTCTTGTGTGGCTTTGAATAGTTTGGCAAAAATACTCCACAGTCTTGGTGGTTGGTGTACCGAGTTGGACTTTGGTGGATGAAGCCCTTCTCTAGGGATGCAGGTTATAGAAAGGTCAGAGCAGACAGGACATGCCTATTCCAGAGTGGATTTTCCAGTCCAGTCTAACATGGTCCACACCGCTGATATGCAACCATCAGAATTCCATCAACCATCAGAATTCATGCCACTCTTCTTGTTTCTTCTCTTTTTAAGGCTTTCTGTCAATGAATTTTATTGATCTCACTCATGACTAAGCTCTTTATCATTTAGGAAAATTGTTCTCATATGAAAATCACCTATGAGCATTTAAAAAATAACAATGCCCAGTATTGATTGATTCAATTTAGGGTGTGGTTTTTGGAAACTCTCTCAGCTAACTGTCACATGCAGCCAGGGTGGAGAGCCATGGATTTAGGTCACAGGATGGACCTCACCTTGCTTAATACACTGGTTTATCAACCTTCTTGACTTTATCTGTAGACTTACACCTTCCTCCCAATCTCCCTATTACAGTAAATGCACTTCTATCTATACAGTTTCTCATATTAAACCCCGAGATTCATTCTTCTTTCTCTAGTGCCTCCTCCCCAACCAGTCACCCATTGGGAAACACTGTAGACTCAACTTCCAATATATCCAGTTGATGCTGCTCACCTCCACTGCCCTTCTCTGAGCCCAGACCATCCTCTCACCTTGCCTGGACCCCTGAGATGTCCTAACTGGATTCCCCTGTTCCAGTCCTGTGTCATCTTCCACAAAGTTCTTAATTAAAATAAAATGGTCTTCAAATTTTTATTAACATACATTTCAAAGATTTCTAGGAGAACAAGCCATTGAAGTTTATAAAATCTTAATGTGGTAATATACTTGCTTCCTAGTTTGTTTTTTTTTTGAAGAAGGAAACTTTGTTGTTAAAGTTCGAGCCTCCTCCCTACCTCTCGCTGATGACATTTCCTGTCTTCACGGAGCACCAACAAATATGCCCGTGTGAGCAGTACACAAGACAGACCAAATCTCTGCTGTCTTAAACCTCGTATACCAGTTGGGAGAGAACAAGTAAACTAATAAGATGATTTCAGATAATGCTAAGTGCCGGGTAAGGAATCATGCAATCCTTCTGCTTTTAGATCTTTACGGATTTTTTAAATTGCATTTAGGGTTACTGTAACTCCTTTCCAGGCCTATAAGACTCGGCACCTCTCCCCTTCTCCCTTTGACTCCTCATGCGCTCACCACAAGGACCTTTGAGTTCTTGGAACTTGCTGTTTCCTGTTTCAGGACCTTCACATGCATTGTTCCAGCTTCTTGGAAAGTTCTTTCCACCACTCTTTGGCCAATTCTTACTCATGATTCAAGTCACAGCTTACTTGTCCTGTTTTCTGAGAGACCTTCCTTGATCCTCATAAAAATAGGTCCCCCCGGTTAAGTCTCTCTCACGGCACCTTGACCTTTCCCCAGGATCGCCACAGCATGTGGTTATACACTTACATGTCATCGGCCTCACCTACTAGACTGCAAGTTCCATGAAGGCAGGAATGATTCCTCTTGCGCTTCCTGCTGTATCTCCTGGCCCACAGCCTGACACACAATGGTTCCTCAGTGAATTAAAAAAAATTAACTGTACTAATTGGTGTTTTTATGAAAGTTTGGTTGCAGGCTCATTTTGAGCAGGAAATTGGGTTTTTGTTTGGGTTTATGATTTCCCTCTTTCCTCCAGGGCTCTCCCCTCACTGGTTAAGAGTGTAGGGTAGCCTCCATAGATCCGCAGATAAGAACCTGGCTTTATATGGAGTTTAAGGGCTCCTGATTTTGTGATATTGGGGATACCGCAGATCTCGTCGGAAGTCCAGCAGTGTTTGGTCTTGGGGCTTGTCCACAGCCAGCCTCCCCAGGCCCTTAGTCCGATAAAATTCATAGCTCTAGGTGGTGGTGGACAGCCGTGCTTCGTTTTTGTTTTTTAAGCTTCTCTTAACAAGAAAGTATTAGGCATTGGGAGAAGCCTCCCTTCGGCCCCTGGTTTGAAGCAGTGAGCCTGGATACAGTTTATCACCTTCCCTGGTGCATTTTTGGGAGCTGTTACCCTTTCAGGAGCCAGTCTTTTCCCAGTTTTTCCTCAGTCTTTCTGTCCCACTCTCCCCTCCCTCCCTCCCTTCGTTCCATCCTTCCCTCCCTTTGTCTCTCCTACCATTTGGAAGTAAGTTGAAGGTATAACAATTCATCTCAAAGTACTCCAGCATGTATGCCCTAAAAATAAGAACAGTTTCTTACGTAATTGCAATACCGCTATCACAGTCAAGAAAGTTTCTGTTGATACATTAATATTTACCTAACATAAAGTTCATGTTCGACTTTTTAATTGTCCCCTCCACAAACTGTATAACAATTTCCAGTAAAGGACCACATATTTTATTTAGATTCTAAGTCTTGTAAGTTATCTCTAAACCAGCACAGCTCCCATGGCTTTATTTTATTTTATTTTAATTTTTTTCATCTCTCACAATATTGACATTTTTGAAGAATCCAGGTCAGGCTTCTCATTGACCAATAACTTGCATTTTCCTTCATTTTTTGGGGTGATGTGTGTCCTTATTATTGCATCTCATCAGGAGGCATGTGACCTCGTTTTGTCTCACTAATGATGATGTCACTTGTTAAGGTGGTGTATACCAGATCTCTTCATGATAAAGACATCTTTTCTCTTTGAACTTAATAAGGAATCTCTGGGGTGTCCCTTTGAGATCTTGTGAAGATCCTGATTAACAACAACTTTTCATCCAATGATGTTAGCCTGTATGGGTGGTCCTTGCTTATATTCATTATTATATTGGTAGTTCCAAATAGATGTTATATAATTTTACCATTCCTTCTACATTTTTAAGCTGACATTCTGTATAAAGAAGCTTTTTGTCTCCTCCCTCCCAACCAAACTTTTTAAAAATTATTATTTTAATATTATTACTATAAGCTCATAGGTTTGTTTCTTTTCAGGATCATTTGGCCAAAAGTAAACTACTGCTTTTCTGAGTTTTTTTTTCAGGGCTTAATATATATTGATGATGTATTTTCACATGATACTTCACAGCCAGATGTCTCTATGAAATAACATATTTTAAGAAGTAGCATAGTGTGCAGTTCCATTTAAAAACATTTGCCCCTTCCCTAATTTTGATATGTTGTTGTAGTCAGGGTTAAAGTTTCTCTCTTGGCTAGCAACTATGGTGGTGATTTATCTTCATTTATATTTCTTTGATGAATTCAACATGAAATCAAACCTGTTATTGTTATTAGAAATTTGTGGGGTAAAGTTGTCCTTAATCAGGCACCACACACAGAGATACAGGGGTTAGCCAGGTAAGTTTACAGTGGTTTGTATAGAGGGAGGCATGCAGGTTATGGTTATTACGATAGCTTTATTAACTCTGTGCTGCGTGTCCTCACAAGTGCAAACCCACTGTTGCCCGCCCCTCTACACTTCTTTCTCCTTCGCCCTGACACTGCCCATGCAGTTAATACTCTCTCTCATCTTTAGGATCGAAGATTCAATGATGAAATCGACAAGCTAACTGGATATAAGACAAAATCTCTGTTGTGCATGCCTATCCGAAGCAGTGACGGCGAGATTATCGGCGTCGCCCAAGCGATAAATAAGATTCCCGAAGGTGCTCCGTTTACTGAAGATGATGAAAAAGTAAGATTCCATGCCTTTTGTGCCTTGTACTGTCCTTCTGATCATCGATTGCTATTCTCCCTGAAAAGGACAGAAATTATGTGAATAGCTATTGGACTAGCCCATTCATGAATCAAAGAGCTTTTTCTCATGTTATACAAAATGTAATGGGAGTTTTTTTATAGTTTATAGAATGTGACATAATTGAAAATAATTACTGAATCTTTTCCTTAGCTTGCTTTTCATTACAAGCCTCAGTAGCATTCTTATTGTTCCCAGGTGTTTATCTTCCTTGTAAGTAAGCTTCTTAAACAAGGACCACACCACCACTGCACACGGCCCTAGAGAAAAGAGGGGAGATAGGAAGATTACTGTGTTTCAGAGACACAGCACTTTCTCTCGTATTTTTATAATTATTGCAAAGAATTGTTTTCTCAGTTCTTCCATAAAAATGTCAATAAAATGAATGTTATTTAATTGTTCTTCCAAATTGCTGATGAAATAAACATTTTTTATCCTTGAAGGGCAGTTGACTTCGGTAGAAGTGATGTACTTTTTGCTCGGAAATTTTAAGGTCTTTCACAAGTGGTTGATTCACCATCTCCTATTAAAAGAGAGGCTCTTCAAAGAACTGAAGTTCTGGCTTTGAAGCTTTTACAATCATACTAAGTAGAATCTGGTAGAATATTTATACAATTTGTTTAAGTTTGATGACTGCCGTAATCCTATTTGATTAAAAAAGAGACTTTATTGAGGTCATTTCTATAGCTGAACCTGAACAAGCCAAAGCCGGGAAAAGGTTTATAGACCTCAGAGCACGACAGGGCCTCAGACGATTTCTTACCAACCCGACAAACAACGGCAGTGTGCAGGGCGTGTGTGTTGATGTCCTAGGAAGCACAAATAGAAATTTCAAACGTGTTAGGCCATCCTGGGGCTGCACAAGGCAGAGGGCAAGGTCAACAATAAGATGTGCTAGGACGTGCTGTGGGTGCCTAAGAAAGTCTCAATTGAAAAATATGCAGAGCCTTTTTGGAAGTGATGGTATTTGATCTGAGTGGGGAAGAAAACATAGGCCTTCATAAAACAGAGGCAGGTGAGAAGGTGAGGAGTTTAGAAACTTACAAAAGGTAGATCACTATGCAAATGTTTCCAATGTACAGATAAAGCAAAAAGTTGACCTTGTGCATTTATACTGAAGATGACAGATTCCTATGATAATGTGCTTCTTACAAGGATTTAGATAGAAAGACGTGAGCTGTGTGCCTTTCCAAACACAACAACTACCGGCCCATGACATCTCCCAAGCATTTAGTTTACACATAGCAGTAGTCCTGCCTCTACTCTACCTTTTTTATTTAATAGGACCCCGTTATTATTTAATTCTAATTTCTGATTTCATTTGTGTTAGATTTGTTTTCTGGAGCTAGGGCTTCATGCGCTTTGAAGGCTTCGCACAGGGCTCTGTGCCTGTTTTGAACAGCATCAGGGTTTAGCTCTACGGAGAACAAGGGCTGGGACCGAGTTCCTGCTTGGTTAGGGACAAGCAGCCTGCTTTGGGTGAGCCACTTACTTTCTGACTCTCAGTTTCCTCATCTGTTAATTATACTATCCATCTTTCTATAGCATGAGAATTAAATAAGCTTATAAATAATAAATACTTTGAAAACTATAAGAAAGTAGGCAAGTGTAAAACATAAATTTTTATTTTTAAACTTCATTTCCCCAGAGTTTTAAAATGTTCTCCTATTTTCGTTATTTATCCCCAGGCAAATTATTTCTTAGATTCAATCTCATTTGAGTATTTTCTTGCACCACCTGCTATATTTTTCTCCTCCGCTATTATCCCATCTTCCCACAGTAGTAGTTTATTTTCCAGCCTTTCCAATTGCCCTCCTGATTAAAAAGCCCACTGTAGTCTCACTTCTTGGAAGAAGCCTTACCTGTTAGGGCAGGTAGGTTGTGTTCATGCAGGTGACACTGGATGGACAGCATTTTATCTCAAATTCTGCATCTGGCTATCATTCTCTCCTGCAAGGGTCCTATGTGTTATACACCGGACAGGAGTGGTGAGAGAGAAAGGCACAAAATCTAGAAAAGATTAATGGGAAAGAACGGGATCTAGATACGTCTTCCAAATAAGAGAAGACATTGAGGCATAAGGGCTGCATACAGGCCACATAGTGTGTGTCCCTGGCTTGAAATTCCATCTCTGCCATAGCCTGTGTAACCTTGGGCAAGTTATTTAGCTTCTCTGCGCTCCAGTTTCTTGGTCTTACAAGAGATATTATAGCAATAATACTCATCTTTTCAGGCTATAGGGAGATTAAATGAATACAGGGAGAGGACTTGGAAGGGCGCTGAGCACATAGTAAATCCTCATAAAAGATGAGCTTTTACTGACAGCGCAGGTGAGATACAGTCAGGTCTCAGTTAAAAAAAAATTACCTGTGTATGACTTAATCAAGCATGATCTATACGCTGTTTCCACTGTTGGAATCTCAACAAAATGAGAGGATATACTTCTTTATAAATTCACAGTTCTCACGTATGATTGTTAACGCACGTCCTATTTTTCTTGATAGTACCAGATTATGCTTCCACCAGTTTGTATTCGATTTTTAATGTGAAGTTATTTCTTACATATATATCTACATGTGGATGCAGTCTGCCATTTTTAGGGATTATAAAGTTTTCTTCTTTTTCTTTTTCTACATAGCTTGGTTTGCTTAGTCACTGTCCTATGACTGGAAATTTGGTTTGTTTCCAGTTTTTCACGAATACCAATAGCCCATAAATGAACATCTGCAACAAATTACCTTTTCCTTTTCTGTTATTTACTTGGGGTATATTCCAAAGACTGAAATTACTGAGTCAAAGGGCAAGAAAAATTTTATAGCTCTCATTGCGAGTTATCAAATAGCTCTCAGAAACATTGAACCCATTTCCAGTGGCAACAGTGCGATGCACCTCTTTTTGCCGGGTGCTGCCAACTTCACTCAATTCACATTTTAAAATTCAAATTACTTTCCTTAGTCAGCCAGCCAGGCTTCAGACAGCCTCCTCCCACATTCACCAGTATAAACTCTGCAATAGAAGTTTCAGTGCTATCTACAAGTTAGACGAGGAGGGGCAATGGAAGCCTGGGGCTTAGAGCTGGGCAAGGGGCTCCAGATCACGTCGCCTTCAAGGCAGGTTCGGGCAAGTTGCTCAGTCCCCGTTTACCTCAGAACTTCCATAACAGGGTTGTTGTGAGGAGTAAACTAGATAAGAGATGTAAAGTGCTTAGGGTAGCACTAATTATCAGTAAACGAGTTTCGTGAAATCTCACCATCTATTTCAAAGTCAAACTTTAACTTTAATGACATTAAAATCATTATGCTCTTTAAAATTCTTGCATAATTAGCAATAATTTAATCAGCGAGGGTTAGAGTTTTGTGTGAAATGTATTCTACCATATGTACATATTAATAATTTAAGTTACATACTGACAAATTATGAGTTTGGTAATTCAAGTTGGAAGTGCATACAAAGACAGATGATAGAGAAGAGATGATTAGAATTTTCTAGTTCACTCATGGCTATCCAGCAAATGCTTCTGTTTTTCAGTGCTATGTACAAGCTAGCTGATTTAGGTGGTATGACATCCTATTAATTTATCTCTTCAGTATTCCTGGGTGAGTAAAGAGGGGTTTTCTTTTGCAGAATAAAATAATGAGAGATGGGAGCAAACGTTTGTTATCAAGATGTATGGGCACTCCAGATGAAACCTGTATCTGGAAATGAGCACAGGCTCTTATCCGCCCTTACCAGGTGGCCTGTACCAGGGCCCAGGTATCCTTTCTTAATGCGGTGTTGCATGAAGAATATGTGTATTGCAGTTGCTTTCCAACAGCTGACATACATGTAGTTGTGGCTTAAAGTTGTTCTTTGGCTGATCTCCATAGAGTTTCTTTAGCCTGTGGTCACCTCTCTCCAGCTCATTATTTAGAGTGTTCAGCTAGCCTGCTGCTCTCTTTGATGCCATGTTCAGACACCTTGCAGAGCTGGGATGCAGCCAGCTGAGCTTGGCTGCCTCAGGAATGGCCACATTCCAGGAACTTGTTGTGGGTGACGCTGCCCTCCCTGCCAATTGGTGCTGAGGATGGTGCATGGATGATGCTAATGAATCTCACAGAAGCCGGAGGTTTGTTATTTGCAATGGGCTGAGACTCACAAGCAGAGAATAGGGAAGATTTTCCAAGTTTTTGGCTGTGCATTTTTAAGCTGTTGTCAGCTGTGCAAAGGCTAATGGTTAGAGTCCTGGTGAGGTGTTAAAGCTGCAGAAGGTATTATAGTTCCCTTTATTGAGGAGAAAAGGTGTTGGATACATCACACTGCGAGGAGTTCAGCTCACAGACGTGGGACTCGCATGGAATTTGGCTGACATAAGATTGATTTTCTTTTTGAAAACCTTTAGACATGGCTGCAACCTGTAGTTCTGCCATAATAACCATTGCTCAACTAGTCCATTTAATATCAAGTCCACACAACGGGAGCAAAGACGGACAGATTTCTTCTAGCATCTGGCGATGACTTAGTTTCTACACAAAGGCACTTCTCAAAAAGTCATTAAAAACCTTAGTATATACATAGTTAGTGAGATTAACAACTCTATAAGGCAAGTTTATATGTTTTTCTATTAATTCTCCATTGTCTTTTGGTTATTCAAATGCTAAATGAGCAATGAAGTAACTAATTGTAAGAAGTTGCCGTTGTGTTCTTATCTCATTTTTCCCCTTTTCTGCCTATATTCCAATTAACTTAGATTTTTAAACCTGTTGTAATAAAATTATAATTAATAATCGGTTTAGCAAAATGCTCTTAAAAGTCTTGACAGATGGTTTATGATTAAAAGTTATCCTTGATCAATAAGATTTCAGTCCTGGAAAAGTTTAGATCAAAACTGGTAACTTAATTGCAACACTTTACCTACATTTAAACTGTCTAGTCCTTGCGCGCTTCCCCTTTAACAGCTGTTACCCAAGTCCCATGTAATCACGTGAAACTGCAAGAGCGTCAGAGACCCATCTGTTCATGTACTGTAAGCTCACCGGACTCTCTCTGACCAAGAGATTCAGAAACAAGCAAGATTGACAAGAAGATTCTTACCAACACTGTACTTGTCCGAAGTCAGGATAAACTTCAGGGAATTTTACTGGAGAAATATTGCTGTAGACTCCTAGCTCTGTTCCCTCCCTCTTCCTTAGGCAGAGTCTAACTTCTGGCTAGAAGGCAAGTCTGCTTAGGAGTTAACACTCAACAAAAACTGGTCACCCTGCCCCCGATTTGGTCTTGTGCTTCCCACTCCCCTACTTTTACTTCTCTTCCTATCTAATTGTGCAAACTCTTCCTCTTCTTCACCCTCTTTCCAGGCTTAAATCAAATCCGTCATTTCAGGCTTGAGTCGGCACTATTCCAAAAGTGATTATTGTTTATCCTTACTAGTTCTTCGTATTTTATAGTTTAACATTTTTTCAGATGTCCTCAGGGATTGCAGTTGGATTTTGACTAACCATGACCAAATACTCAGGGAGTAAAAAAAAAAAAAAAATCAATAATTAAACAATTGACAAAATGAAGGGTAATATCTACATTTGTATTTCAGATGCAAATAATATGTGGTTTGCCTGCAGATTTCCAAACCTCTTGCAAAAATTCTGATGTCCTTAGGTGGCTTATATACTGGTATTTATAATTTCCTGCTTCCTTAGCTTCTCTGTTCATGTTTCTAAGAGTTATCAAGGAAATGATAAGTGCTTAGATACAGCACCCTTCTTTCCATTTCTCTTCATGTACTTTGCAGAGCACTGTCAGATAGTTTTCATTTGTCAGGGACGTGAAATAGCAGGACCATGAACTGAATGAGCGACATTATGGACAGGACAGTAACTGCAGAATGGAGAGGATTTTGAGTGATCATCGATCCAAACATCATTTTAAATGACTGAGTAGTGTTTCTTTATGCGGAAGAACCATTCATTCATTCACTGCTTATTGAGCTTCTACTTGTAGACACTCCCGTGTTTGAGGCACTGTTCCAAGTCCTGAGGTTAAACTGATGAATAAGACAGACGAAAATTCCTGCCTTCTCAGTTTACATTCTTGTGGTGAAGACAGACACTGAACAAAGTAAATATATAAGTAAATAACATAACTTCAACAAATGACTGGACATATAATTTTAAAAATTTAGATAACCCAACAATTTTTTTCTGTAGATTTTATTCGTATGATTGTGTTACCATCAGTATTTAGTGATATATCAGCAAAAGAAAGGGGAGCAAAGGGAACTAGACATTGAGCTTAATAAACTGGGGAGCATAAGCCTGCTTGCTGAGCCAGGGAGATGTAGCTTCACACCCCAGGGGACCCCGGCATTTCTCCACCAAAGGAATTAACACTCCCCCCTCCCTGCTCCAGTACCAGATTGTTGGGGGACACAGGGAGAGGTGCTGGACCACAGAAGCCTGTCAGTCTAATTAGGGGGTGTGTGTCCAACCAATGCTCTCAAAAACTTGGGAAGTTGATTAGTCATTTTGAAAATGTCCCTGGTTATATAACCTCAGGGGAACAAAGAAGCCACCCCCCTCCCCTGCCTTTCTCTCTCTTGCTCATGACTTGCTCTCTCCCCAGGCACTCATGCATCCTCTTTCCATAGCCACGTGGCCTTAGCGGCCCTGTGGCCCATGGCTGTGCAGACTCCATGTGCAGGCTCCAGGTAGGACCCTGAATACCTCAGCGCAGCAACAGATTGAAGCCAGGAATACATGCTAAGCTACCAGATGCTGGACTGGACCGAACTTTCATATGGAACTCTTGGCAGTGGCCTTTATCCTGGCCCTACTAAAGACAAGATTGGACTTCTTCTATGGCCAGACAGACAGAGATGGGACAGTGGGAAGTCAGAAGGGGAAACCCCTTAATTTTACATCATCAGTAAAGTTTACCATGGCCCTGGCTGGTGTGGCTCATTGGATTGAGTGCTCACCTGCGAACCAGAGGGTTGCTGGTCCGATTCCCAGTCAGGGCACGTGCCTGGGTTGAGGGCAGGCCCCCAGTGGGAAGTGCGCGAGAGGCAACCATGCATTAATGTTTCTCTCCCTCTCTATCTCCCTTTCTTCCCCTCTGTAAAAATAAATAAATAAAATCTTTTACAAAAAAAAAAAAGTTTGCCATGGAACCCCGTGCTCCTGTGCAGGTCTCAGGAAATTCTTTTCCTGGTGACACCACAAGAACTTATTTTTTACTTGTAACAATTAATAACAATTGTGCTTAATTAAGCCTAGGTAATTTCAAAAGGACAAGCAGTAGAATAGGATCTTTCAATAGGGAGCAAGATTTGATCCAAAGCTCTCTCTCAGATAATTATGAAAAATTTATGAATTTTTCAGCTGAATCTCCTTTTTCTTCTAAACTCCAGGACTCGAAGTTAGTGTCCCTCTAGGCTGTCTCAAGCACTTAACTTGAAGTACAAAAAAGTGTTGTCTTTTAATTATACTCACTTCGAATAGCTTTGTTCTGCATCATCTCATGAATATCAAGCCATACTCACAATGTGAATTCACCATCACCTGAACCAGGGAGGTTAAGGCCTCCAGGCTGGGCGTATACAGTGCTGGTGAAACAGGAATCTGGGGTATATGGGAGGAAAAGGCCACGGACTGAGAGGAGTTTGGTGCATTCTGACATTCAGGGACCAATACATCCATGGCTTTTAATTGTTGGCATTACATGAAATAAACTTTTAGTCAAGCCACTTCTAAAAATGCAAAAATGACAAAAAAAAAACCCGTCTTATAAACTCTGTCTCTCATTTATACAGATTGAACAAGGAAGAATGATTTGCAGTCACAGATTTTAAATAAATAAGCACTTGTTGGCAGAAAGAATTGTTATTGAAGAACTAGAACGGGGTGTTGCGGATTCTTGTTTACTGGAAATTTCAAATTATGACTAAGAACTGTCTTTGAATAACTAGTTTAGTGTTGCTTCTTTTTACCTTAGAATGCTGAAATGCTTGAATTGGAATTTTGAAAACTTATATCAAATTATTTTTTGATTAAAAGTGAAATTTAGTAGAATTCCAGTTATATTTGGCTATCTTTGAGTTGGGAATTTCTGTCTTTCTTGCTTTATTTTCCTTTCCTTTTATGAAGAGATTATTTTCTAATTATAAAAGTAATACAAGCTGCCCTGGCTGGTGTGGCTCAGTGGACTGAGTGCTGGCCTGTGAACCAAAGGGTCACTGGTTCAATTCCCAGTCAGGGCACATGCCTGGGTTGCAGGCCAGGTCTCCAGTAGGGGGCGTGGGACAGGCGCCCATACATTGATGTTTCTCTCCCTCTCTCTCTCCCTTCCTCTTTCTCTAAAAATAAATAAATAAATAAATAAAATCTTTAAAATAAAAAAGTAGTACAAGCTTATTATAAAAAATTTGCAAAGTAGATAAAAAGGAAAAACTAAAATCACCCATAACACTTTCAAAGATAATACTATTAGTATTTTTTGGCTTATTTCCTTATATTATTTATTTTGACTTATAAAAAAAGATATATTTCCAAATTTGCGTCATGTAGTACACAGGGTATTTTAACATGCTTTAATTAATTCTTTAAGGATGCAATTTATATGTTTATGTTATATTTTACCATGTAATTATGTAATATTTATGTAATTATTTTATTCCTCAGTTTTTGTTTCCAAAATTATGTTAAATAAAATTATAATTAATGAACTTCTTCATAAATAAATCTTGGACCACATCTTCAGATAGCTATATTGAGATGCTGTTTTGTAATCCATAAACTTTGGTAGTAATATCCTATGGTTCAAACGGATGTTTAAAGTTACTGAGCCAAAGAGTTTGAACATCAATTTTTTATAACAGCTTTATTGATGTATAATTCACATACCACACAATTCACCCATTTAAAGTATACAATTTAATGTTCTTCAGTATATTTGTAGAGATGTACAATCATTACCACACTCAATTTTAGAACATTTAATCACCTCCAAATAAACCCCATACCTATTAGCAGTAACTCTACATTTGTCCCCCGTTCTCTCAGTGTACCAGACTATTTCTTGTCTCTGTGGATTTGTCTATGGAAAACTCATATAAATAGAATCATACAATGTGTGGTCCTTTATGACTGGCTTTTTTCAGTTACTGTAACGTTTTCAACATTCAGCCACATTGTAGCGTGTATCAGTATTACCTCATTTCCTTCTGTGGCCAAATATTCGTGATATGGATGTACCACATTTCATTTATGCAGTCATCAGTTGATGAACATTTGAGTTGTTTATACTTCTTGACTATTTATGAATTATGAGGCTATTGTCATTCACATACAAGTTTTTGTGTGAATATATTTTTTCTTTTTATTTATTTAAAAATACATTTTATTGATTATGCTATTACAGTTGTCCCAGTTTTTCCCCTTTGCCCTCCTCTGCCTGGTACACCCTTCCCTCCAGCAATCCCCCGCCCCCTTTGTTCATGTCCATATGTTGTGCCTATAAGTTCTTTGGTTTCTCAATTTCCTATACTATTCTTAACATCTACCCCTGTCTATTTTGTACCTACCAATTATGCTTCTTAATCCTTGCACATTTTCCCCCGTTCGTCTCCTTCTCCCTCCCAACTGATAACCCTCCAAATGATCTCCATATCTATGATTCTGTTCCTGTTCTGGTTGTTTGCTTAGTTTGCTTTTTTTACATTCAGTTGTTGATAGTTGTGAATTTGTTGCCATTTAAATGCTCTTCTTCTTTGATCTTCTTTTTCTTAAATAAGTCCCTTTAACATTTCATGTATAATGGCTTGGTGATGATGAACTCCTTTAGCTTTACCTTGTCTGGGAAGCACTTTATCTGTCCTTTCATTCTAAATGAAAGCTTTGCTGGATAGAGTAGTCTAGGTTGTAAGACCCTACTTTTCATCACTTTAAATACTTCTTGCCAGTCTCTTCTTGCCTGCAAAGTTTTTCTGAGAAATAAGCTGACAGTCTTATGGGAACTCCTTTGTAGGTAACTCTCTCCTTTTCTCTTGCTGCTTCTAAGATTCTCTCTCTATCTATAACCTTTGGCATTTTCATTATGATGTATCTTGGTGTGGTTCTCTTTGGGTCCAGCTTGTTTGGGACTCTCTGAGCTTCCTGGACTTGTGTGTATATTTCCTTCACCAAATTAGGGAAGTTTTCTTTCATTTTTAAAAAATAAGTTTCCAATTTCTTGTTCTTCTCCTTCTGGCATCCCTATGCCTTGAATGTTGGCACTTTCAGAGATGTCCTGGAGTCTTCCTATTCTCTCCTTGGGGTTTTTTTTTTTTTGAATTCTTGTTTCTTCATTCTATTCTGGTTGATTTATTTCTTCCTTATGTTCCAAATCGTTGATTTGAACCCTGGCTTCCTTCCCTTCACTCTTGGTTCCCTGAAGATTTTTCTTTATTTCACTTAGTGTAGCCTTCATTTCTTCACTTACGCTTTTGCCATTTTCAGTGAGTTCTCTGAGCATCCTTATCACCAGTGTTTTGAACTCTGTATCTGATAGGTTGGCTTTCTCTATTTTGATTAGTTCTTTTTCTGAGGTTTTGTTTTATTCTTTCATTTGGGCTGTATTTCTTTGTCACCTTGATTTGGCAGCCTCCCTGTGTTTGTTTCTGTGTATTAGGTAGAGCTACTTTGACTCCCTATTTTAGTACACCTGTTCAGTTGTATGGGGTGGAGCCTTAGGTATTCGCTAGGGTGGAGCTACATTCTTCACTGCTTTGTGGATCTGTATGTAGGGGAGGAGTTGTTGAGGGGACAATGCCACACAGGCTTCCTTGACATTTGCCCATTTCCAGTCATTTCACCCTTTTCCCATATGGAACTGGCACCCCTCTAGCTGTTCCCCTGGTGGTGGTTCCCAGAGTGGGCGGTTTGGATTTGTTCTAGGACTGTTGGGCCCTTTAAATGGCCTCTCCCAAGGGACCAGCAGTTTTTTCTGCTGCCTTAATCCTCATTGGTTTTTACAGTCAGAAATTAGGAGGCTTTATTTTCCTGGCACTGGAACCTTGGGCTACACAGTGGCGCAGGGCTGGGATTGCTGGCTCCCAAGTTATCCCTCCCAATTTTATCCACCACATGTGATTGTGGGACCACCTGTTCTGCCAGCCACCTTGCTGCTGCCACCTCACTACCGCACCACATCCTCTCCTCCCTGTCTCTCCGTCTCCACCCCTCCTTCCTGTCAGGATAAATATGGCTTTTCTAAATCCTTGGTTGTCGGACTTCCATACGGTTTGATTTTCTGGCAGTTCTGGGTTATTTTTTTGAGGTTAGTTCTGATCCTTCTTATGGTTGTGCAAGGAGGTGAAGCATGTCTACTTATGTCTCCATCTTGAACAGAAGTCCTCAGATTTCTGATATTACTTTATTTCCACTTTTTAGAGTTATTCTCTATGTGCATGCATTTCACAAGGACTTAATTAACCATTGGCCTAAGTTAGTTTTTTTAACTGGGAAAAATGATTTGTGTGATGCAAACTGACCTAAGCCAATTTAGTCACAAACAACTACTAGACTGTTCATAATAGCTCTTAGGTACATCACAATAGCTTCCAAAAAGTTTAAAGTAGTTTAAATGAGTCAACTACTTTCTTATAACTTTCTTATTTGGTTTTTAAAAAATATATAGTTTTTATTATATTTTTTCCATTACCATTTAGTCCCCATATACCCTCCTCCCCCCATGAAAGCAGGTCTCAGACCCAAATCTGCTACAAATAAAGACATTTATTTAAACAAAAATTTATTGGGAAGCTGGGTCAAATAGCTAAGATATTGCATTCAAAAAGCTTCTTGAAATCAAAGCTCTCTTTGTTTTGGATGATCTAAACACCCTTTGCAGTATTTCAGAAGCAGAATCTCTTTGCTCTCTTGGTAAGCACCAGGCAACCATAATTTTTCGACACCATGAAAAGATTGGATAGCCTCAGGCTCCATCCTTAAGGATATAAATTTGAACTTGCTAGATTTTTATATCTTACTAATACAGGGCTTTGGGGAGTGTCTCTAGAATATTATTGCTGATTCATGTATCTTGAATACCACTCATTTCAGTAATTACAGTTCTTGTATAATATCTGTTGTGCTGATTAATTTCACAGGCTACTAATTTCACCAGTGAAAGTCGATTCCTGACACTGGCAAAGCCCCCACTATTACAGATGGCAGGTAAAGAACTCTGCAGCACTTGTGCTAGCCACATTTGGCCTAGGGCTTTCTGATTACCCCCAGAGGGCAATTTCTTGATAAGGCAACTGTCTATTCCTTGATGGCATATTAAACCTATCCCCCTCCTCAAGCACACAGAATTTCACGTAATCTTTGCTAAATGAATTTAAAGCAAATTATGGACATCAAAAGAGCATGCGGTCTGTCAATGTTTTTCTTCTTAAACAAGAAAATAACAGAAACCATTTATTAAGAGATAGGTGCTTTGTGTACATTATTTCATCTAATCCCCACCAACCTTGTGGGTGATTACTGTCACCCTCGTTTTTTGGATGGGAAGTAGATTGTGAGAGATTTTAGTGTGTCCAAATCCCTTGGCTTGTATGTGGCAGAGTGGGGTAATTTCTCTGCTTCTCTATCTCTTCATGGCACGTGGGGATGCTTGGTGGGTGGGTGTCCCAGCCTTTCCTGTGTGTCATCTTCAGTTCAAGGGCTCATGGATACACGGATGGCACTGTGTCTGATGCACATGTATTGATGACTAAACAAAATTTGAGATTCTGCATACCAATAATTGTCGAGGAATTGTATGACTGCATGAAACACTATTTCTAAATGACATTGTCTGGTGACATTTCAACATTTCCTAAGTATCTGTAACCAGGTTTGAGCTTTATGTGGAAAACTAGAGAAAGTAATAAGCTTCTTAGTTTTAGTTAGGAATTATTATAAAATAATGGTGACTTTGTATACATACAACTATGAAGTTAGAGAATTTAATATTTTTTATTCTGTTTTTGTGTTCTCACTGTCAAATAACACAATACTTTACATTTACAATTTTTAATGCATTTTCTCTCCTAAGGATGAAAAGGGGGTGAGGATCAGTCTAACTGCAATTTTATTTTGCTTTAAAAAGTTGTGCTCCATGTAAGAATTAAAAATAGTGTTTCATTTCACTGAGCAAAGAAGTGAGGTGTTCCAGTGTAAATTACCCTGCAGCCTACTCAGAGGGTTTTATTATCAGTTTAGCAAAATTATGAAGTGTGCTGTTTAAATACGTCTACATTATATTCCTTGATGGAGAATCTCAAATAGAATATAAGATGACTTTGTAGCATAATTTGTAATTTTTGTTTTTTTTTAACAGTGTATTGATTTTTAAAAATACACTTGGATATTTATTTTTTCCTTTGCTTCTTTTCTGTATTGGTGGTAGAAATGAAACCATTTCTTTTCATCATTTTCCATTATTTCCTTTTTATGTCTCCCACATGCGCCCTGGATAATATCCTGGCTAGATATGATTGTAGGCTGTTTTCACTGGCAGATTCTGATTTCATTCCAATCAACAATGTTAAGGAGCATTGCCCCTGCCCCCTTCATATTCTGCACACTCCATTTAGAAATGAGAAAAGTCTCAAAGGTAGGCACTACTATATTACCAAAGCAGGCAACCAAGTTGCCCCAGGGAGGCCCCAAGCTGGAGTGAGAGCATGTTAGGAGGAAGAGAAAGTAATGAATGGTTTTGAAAAATGAGGTTATGTAAGTTAGCATTGCCCAGAGATGCTCTGAAGGTCTATTAGACACAGTTCTTGAAAAGGGGGTTTAAATGAACCTGAAATGTAATAATGAAACCCTCTCACTAGGGAGAATTAAAAATGATTCTTCACTGGAATTAATCGACACCATCAGAAGGCCAGAACATGTTTTGTTCGAAAAGCATGTTCAGAGTTTTGGAAGAATTGCTGTCTATAGCATATAATCAGTGACTAGGAAATCAATACCTTTTCTTTAAAGGTGCCCCCCAGTGTTTGATAGCAGTTAGTAATTATGTCCACCATAGCATCGAGGATTAGTCTTAGTCCAATTTCAGTGCTTGGTTATTTGCTATACTCCATTTGAAAAAAACTGTACACCTCTGTTTTCTTTTTGTCACTTCAAACTTTCTGATTAATTTTTCAGATCCCTTAACCCTGGCATCACTTCTGTTTGTCATGAGTTCTCAATGGTACTGGTGGTTGAATGGTACTGACATTTGTTCCTGGTGTTTTGTGCAACTTTCTGCTTTACAACCCAGGATGGACCTTCAGAGTAAGCCATGACTTGTGCTCCCCTGTCATGGAGACGCAGGATCGCAATCCCTGGATGAACCTTTAAGTGTCCGTTGCACCTTTACGGTGTTTGACTCTAAATTTATTTTTACATCTCAGTTTAGCTGTTTGACATGATACCTTCATGATTAGAATAGTCGTGGGACCTGATGGCAGTTTTGCCATCCTTCCTATTCTTTTAAACTCTGAGGCGGACTGATGGGAATTACTCTTTTTGAGACTGAAAATAAATTCACTTTACTCTAGATCCAGAAGGTCTATTGTTTTAAGGTTTGATCCCAATGCTTGTGGCTTGTTGCCACGGTGTTCTCATTGCTTTATATTTTAAGGAACACATCCAGTTAAAAACGGCAGAACTGTATGAATTATGGCAAAGTGCTGGCCTGCAGCACAGGTTTCTTAAGCAAAGGAAAACTGGACGCCAAACTGCTTCTTCCTTTCCTGCGTTCCGACTGTTTCCAGAGGGGAAGATTACGCACAGATCATTGGGTTAAGCAAGGGTTATTGTTCCCCCTGCCATGGGCAGAGTAATGTCATTCTCCTTCTTGAAATTGCATCCCTACCTGGGTCAGTATATAAAACACAGTTCTATTTGTACTGGAAGTACAAGGTCGTAGCTATTCACCTGGAAGGTGATCCTTCGTAATTATTCACAGAAAAACACTCTCTGCCCTTCATGGTTCAATGATGCAACGTGTTTATGTTGTGTTTGTTATGAGCACTAAAGGCAGGGAGCTCATCCAGCTGACAGGCCTGTGGGTCTGGTGCTATGCTTAGAAAGATAGTCAACTGGAAGGTGGTAGAACACATGCCAGTTGTAGAGTTTGCTACATTCACTATCCCTGAAGATATCAGAAGCATCAGTCATTACAATAACATCAAAACTTACATTGGTGGAGCCTTTAATCTTCACATATATTAACACATGTGATTCTCCCAACATTCTCATGACATAGGTAAGACAATTGTTAATTTTCTTTAAGGAAGTAATTGCAGTCTGTCTTGTCCAGCAAGAAGTTCAGAATAGAACTGGGAGGTCAATGTGTTTTCCTCTCCTCCTGCTCGGCTTGCCAGTTTTTATAAACAGTGTACTGGCTAGTCTCCCTCCTTAGGAAGAAGAGAGATCAGAGTAAAGAGTATTCACTGAGTTAATGGTAGAAATGATGTCATTTAGCGTGACAGAATGTACAGCTAGCCAATCAGTAAAGACAGGGAAGATCATAACAACGAAATCACAGTTCTTGTTAAAGAACTTGTTGAAGGGATAACGGTGATAGAAGAATCTTGTCTTACAAATCCTCACGGAAACAATTTAAGAGCCATCTTCTCTGAATGTATAAACATCATAGAAAGCAAGGATATGTCGGAAATTGTTTTAAGTTCTTTTTTTAGAAAAAAAATAAGTTCTGAGATTTTACATGATTTGCTCGAGTTTACACAATTAGAAAGCAACAGAGCTGAGAGTTGGATCTTTGTCTGTAAACTCCGATGTCCCTGGGTCCTACTCTATACCATCTAGATGTTTGGCTGCCTGTGGGCAGAGGGTCAGACCACAGTGGCGGTCCCCTTCAACTCTGTTTCTTTGGTGGGCAACACCAATGGGTATCCCATTTTATGGGAAGGAAAATCCTGGTTGAGGAGGGTCTCCAGAAGCAATTACTGTGTCGGTGGTGTAACATAAGTCCCCTAAGTGCTTCCTTACCTGTCTACTCACAGATGTTGGAGCCTACAGTGTTTCTGCTTTTACAATAAAAATAATTTATGAAGAATCACCTCTATGTTTTAGCCACAAGAGTTGAGAATCTTTTTTAAAAGATTGAGAAAAAGAATCTCTGTTCTCTAGCTATCATTGAAGTAAAGTGCATGTTGTCATGTTCCATTATAACTTCTGTTATCTGGAATCATGTCAGAATGCTAAGGTGGGACCCTAGGCTGGTATAATTCTGACTCCAGCTGGTATTTGGATAGATCAAGGTTTGACTATGTCAAAAACTATTATATCAATCAGTAGGCTGCTTGGCTCAGGAACACTGAAAGAGTGCTACAACTATAGAACTGTCTACTGCTGATTATTGATTTCCAGCCAAATGGTTAATCCAATGTATTTAACAATACAACAAACCATTGGAACAAAATTCTATACAGAATGTACCCTTAAGAATGTAAGAAATAGAAATGTTGTGGGAAATAGGTTAAGAATAAGTAGAAGACAGATGTTTATTGGAGAAGCAGATAGTATGAATAGTAGAAATACTTCCTTTTATCATCTATCTACCTAGAACATTATGACTCGAGTGTTTTTCATGCAGGCATTTTAAAGCCAATGTAATTAAAGCCAACAGACACCCTGGAATCTTATTCTACCCTTAACCCCATCCCAATTCTGGGCAATTTTTACTTTCTACTTTATTAATTTATATGCTGTTTGGAAACTTCTAAACTTTGGGTTTGTATTGCTTTTATTTTTGGCATGAATTCTGTTTGATAGTTTATTATTGCTTAGATATGTTGTGTGGTTCAGTTAGCACTGGATAAATGAGGTTGACTTATAGCTTTTTACGTGCTCTATTTAACTCTACTATATTTTACTAACATTATATTAGGCATATTATTTTAGAATTAGGAAAAAAGCAGTAAAATACTGTTTAGTTTATTATCATTGGGAAGCCTCCAAGAGGTTATCATTACTCCCCCAAAAAACATTATTATAAATGGGGGGAAAAGGGGAAGTGTTGTCAGGAACATGTATAAAGGACACATGGACAAAACCAAAGGGGGGTAGGATCACGGGTAGGAAGTGGGGATGGCTGGGTGAGGGCAGTGAAGGGAAAATGGAGACACCTGTACTTGAACAACAATAAAAAGAAGTTTAAAAAAATAAATGAATTTTACTACAAGTGTAAATGCGCTATTTAGAGAAGAGTTAGAAATTTAATTAGGGCCTCCTGTGCAGTCTGAAGCTGAGGATCAGAAGGCCCAAGTCTCCCCCACCCCCCCGCCCACCCCTGTGCCAGGTGCCCCCACCTCCAATACATACCCAGTTAAAAGAGAAACCAGGAAACTTATAGGAAGAAGATAATACTCTTCCTTTAGACAGATTTTTGCAGCATTTAGAAACTCATGTCGTCATAAGAATCTATAAGAGCCCTGTCTTCACTAGCCAGGAAGAGACTTTCTGCAGGTTGTTTTATGAAAATCTGTACATATATTTTCATTTCCAAATATAAAACTACATTCTATTTTAAATATTTTTCAATGATACCTCCAGGAACTTGTAACTCTGACATTTTACTCCTATTAAATTTTAATATAAAAACCGTAAGTCCTGGTACTGATCAACCACATTCTTTGAAAAGCAAAAGTAAGGGTAGAATTGCAATCTGAGATGCAGAAAATTCCAGACAGAAGTGAGTTCTCATTGACTAAGCAGTTATTTGCTTGGAATAATTTGTGTTTCCTTCTGAGGCGAGCGCATGCTTACTAACCCTGTGTAGTTTGTACTAGGTTAACCTTTACCCCGCCCCCCTCCCTACCTATCTCCATTAGTGCTGGGGGTGTCAGTTTTGCTTATAATGCAAAACAGTTTTGACCTGCCAGCCACAAAAACTGTTCTCCTCCAAAGTGGGGCAATCTATCAACTGTAATGAAGAACCTTGCCAATGCATGCATATAACTTAGGATTTTGGCCCCAGCATATCAGTTGGTGAATCCATTTTTCTGCTGTGTAAATGGCATAAATCCCTGGCTTATGCATAAAGGAATTCACAGAAACAATGTCCTCTGTTTTATAGAAAAAATGGGCCTTCATTTCCTTTTGCATCTGTAGCTCGCCTGGGGGTGTGAAGGAAGATTTAGCCCTGGGCAGAGTTCCTCTGAACTTCGTTCATTTTGTGCTGTGACTAATAGCTTTTCCTCATAACCACATCAAGAATAGATACTGCTTTAGGAAACAGCAATCCACTTCCCTAGTGAGTTGCTTCTCTTTCTTGAAACAGAGGGAATTGCTCACATTGTCGTCCTTCTGTATTTTCTGATGTAACAGAGGCACTCAGGCTATTGATTGTTTCCGACTGTATGATAGGTATTGAGGACCACTTAACAGGATGCTGTACAAAACAACTGAATCAGACTCTGAGTTCACCAAAGTCCAGCAGGCAAGCCTATTTTGCTGTCCTCTCTGAGATACCATACTAAAATTTTGCTAGCGGAAGTGATACATTTTTCTGTACAGATAACACAGTAACTTTGGTGCATCTGGATGATTCTGGTTAGTTTTGAACAAGAAAAAAATATTGGAGCTATAAAAGACTGCAAGAAGTTTTCAGAAGCACCCATGTCGATGTACATTGTTCAGACAATTCTCCATATTATATCAGGCCTCCATTTTTTCTTCATTAGTAGCTGCAACTGTAGCGACAATGGTAGCATAATCTAGTGAGGTATTATAATCCCATTTTTAGCAGGAGGAAACCAAGGCCCAAAGAGTAAGACATAGCTCATAAGCGGTAGAGTTAGGTCTGGAACCAGCTCCTTAATCCCTTTTTGTGTCTAACAGAGAGAACAGAACACGCACCCCATTCATGAAATGGCCTGTAGTGAGCAAAACAAGCTGAAGGTGCTGGGAAAAGGCTAGGACAAGGCATCACCTTTTCCACTGCCAGAGATGCTTCTGCTTGTCCTCTGCTCTGTCCAGGTCCGTGCTCCACCAGGCTGACATATTGAGAAAAGGGGGAGAGAGTCAGGAGTGGATTAGCTTGATGGGAGGAGCTGGAGTCCCCACTTGACTCACTTATCTGAGCATCTCCAGGTGGAAGATGATAACAGATGTATTCTCACCCCGGGGGCATGACAGCTCAGCTCACACTAGTTTATCCCTCTCGTTGTCTGTGGTTGCATACCACCGGGTGGGGTTGCTCTTACCCTAGCTTTGGACCCAAATAATAAAACGACTCTGAAAGTTAGGTTCTCTTTTTCCCTGGTTGTGTTTTCCTTGCTACTTGAAATTGTCTGGCTGCCTCTTGTTTGAGAAAACACGTTGTAGATCAAAAGGTTTTTGTCAAAGATCGCTTTGGCTCATGTAATTCCTTCCTTCCCCGATGTAAGGTCTAACCTTTAAAGAAGCAATACAACTACCTAGGCATTGCTCTGGCTCTTCAGGTGGCATTGTATAAGACCCCTGGGATCTCACCTGGGTAACTATGTTTGTCTTTGTACTGCACCAGTTCTTCAAATTTCAAAGTTCAAGAACAGACATTAGAAAACTGAGGCAGATGGGAGAAGTAATTTGTCCACTGAGACACAGCTGGCTAGTGGCAGACCTTAGACTAAGCTCAATGCTTCTCAACATTTGAGTTCAGGGTTCTCTCTACTACATTGCATGGCCTCCTATGCCACTGATTAATGGATTAATGAGTGTGTCTGAATGTGGTGGCTGAAATGCTTTTGGAAGTAAGATGAGAATATTATTCCTTACTGATTGTTTTGGTTTAAATGAGTCACCAGAAAATGATAGGAACCTCTATTATGCATCTGTGTTCCCTGCCTCATGTAATTTTAGCTCAAATCACAGATTACCCAATACTCCCAGAAGGCTATGGATGTTTGGCAAATGAAACCAACATATAAATTAAGTAAAATGATGGCAAGGGTAAGGTTTAGTAACGTTCAAAGTCAGCACTCTAAATTATCACTTTCCCAGAAAGTTTTACTATTCATCTACAGTCTTCATTTCAATGGCCAACCCTGATTGACCTGTAGACATTTTAGTAGATTTGTTGAAGAAAAAAAGCACTATTTTGACTACAATAGCCTGAAACGCTAGTAGTCACAGGGCAGTGTCACCTGTCAGAAACCACTGAGGACCACTACTGAAAATCAAACGTGCACCTAATTCTAGTTCTATGAAATGCCCGTTATTTATTAGTCCATCAAAGCAGCTAGCGTGTTTCCCACAGAGGTTTCTTTGTGCAGTTTGGAGATACCTGAGAGAAGCTGGAAGGTTCTTGGTAAGAGTTTTGAATTTCTACTTTATGAACAACTGGGTGGTTTAATAACAACTAAATTAGGACACAGAAGGCCTAATTAATGTGCCAAGACCATGAAGCCGGCCAGCTTGGGAGCCAGACAGACCTCACACAATGCACTGTTCACCACCGCGCCTCCACCTCTGCACTGCAAGGCGAGCCAGGGGCTTTGGCACAAAGTACGCTTGGATTCAAAACTTGGTCTGCTACTCAGGAGTTGTGTAAACCCGGCAAATTAAACATACTGTTTCCTCTTTATTAATAGAGAAAGCATTAGTACTACTCTGATGGGGGGGGTTTGGGTGAGGTTTATGTGAAAAGCTATCTACTTATCAAAATTCTTAGCATCTAATACAAACCTGACAAATGGCAGCCTTTATTATATGATGATGATGATGACCCTGGGGACTTAAAATTAGAAGACACATGACTGCTCCAAGAAGCTCTGATTTAATTGGGGACTGAACCTGACAAATAGGTGCAAGGTAATGTAAGATCAAGAATAAAAGCCCTTATTTGAAGATGCTTGAAGGGGCTCTGGTATAACCTATATTCGTTTTCTTCCTGTGTTTGCTTTGGCTCAGTTAGAAGTATATGTGCAAAATGTACAAATATCAAATCATTATGTTGTAAACCTGAAATTAATATAATATTATATGTCAACTTTATCTAAATTTTTCAAAAAGCATATGCACGCATGTCATTCATATATACCTTCAGCAATATGCTATTGATATCATGAGAAAATTATTAATTCTCCATTTTTATATACGAGCTATCTAAGTTTTCATTTGCCCTGCTGTTACAATGTTTAGATGAGCAAGCAAGTTCATGTTTTGCCATGCATCGTTTTTAGCTCTTCCATTCAGCACCATTCTAAAATCAGCATATTAAGACACTCTCAAATTATAGTAGGTCTGTTTCAGTCATTGGCATATTTCAAATTTTTATATGAACCACTCCTTTCCCCAAGTCCTCCAACAATTGCACAGCCAAAGGTTGTTGTGTTGGTATTGATTGATAGCCGCTAGGTAGATGCAAGAATTTCACAGAAGGAAATATTAGTGCCAGTACTTTAAGAAAAGATATGTTGCTAATTTATTAATTGGTGCTGCTTTGGGAGTTGGCTTTGTCATGCACTTCTGAAAAGAGCCCCTAATCAGCTTCAGAATCTTTATCCGGAAGGTCACTTTCCACCCTGTTGGTGTCCGTTGTTTTGCTTCCTTGACTGAAACAATCAGATTTCACAGAGCTGATGACTGACCTTGTTTATGTTATGGCTAGAAATAGTGAACTAATAATTATTAGTTTCTGCCTGTCTTGCAGTTTAACTATAAATTCACTAGTGCCATGTATTTCAAAGTAAAAAAGAAGATTAAGGAATGCAGAACATATGGAAAAGTTTTTGTTAGTCCACAAAGTAACAAAAGCTTCATGAATTTATACTGCATTTTCAAGTAACGAATAAGTAATTATAGGAATCTTTAAATTGGTTTCTTAAAAATGGTAGAGGACCTTATGTGTGTTTTCTTAAAGATTATAGCTGTTTTTTCCCACTTATGTAATTTTTTCTCATCTCCATTCTGTATTACAGTCTCAGAGTTTTCCAGTTTTTTTTAGAACCACTTAAGACCGGATCAGTTTTTAGGGTAAATGCTGATTAAAATAAGCTCCAATAGCCCACCGCTTATAGCGCCACCTTGTGGTTTAGACACATTCCTGGAGCTCATCAGCAAGGTGGGCAGACCCTCATTTGGGGCCAAAACTGAAATTAGCGAACTGAAAGTGACCAGAGGGGATGGAGGAGAGGGGCAATCGTGGAAAAAAGGGGAAGAGACGACACAAAAAACATGTACGAATGACTCATGCCATGAACAACAGTGTGGGGACTGACTGTGGGAGCGATGGGGGCGGTGGGCGGAGGAGGGCAAAGGCAGAAAAATTGAGAATAAAATAACAATTGAGACAATAACAATAAAAATGATTTTAAAAAGTAAAAAAAAAGTAAAAGAAAAAGAAATGTATCCCTAGTGTGTAATTATTTATTTTCAAGTCATTACTTGATAAAACTAAAATAAAGACAAAATATTGTTAAAATGAGAAATGATTATTAAAGAAACTAAAAATTAAAACAAATCATCTCTGAATTATTTAATTACAACAGAGGAAAATGTGATTTGCTCTTTGAAGGCTTAACTTACAATTATTTTTTATGATCACCCTTAGAGTGTAAGGAGAGGTAGGTCTGTGCTTGGATTCTGTTTTTTCTTTTTTTTTTTTAACAATCAAGAAATTACATCTGGCTAGCTAGCACTTTTTAGAGGACAAAAATTTGATTCCTGAAGTTTTATCTTTTTAACCCGTAAAATACTTAACTCATGTCTCTTCTGTATTTGCATTCCTCCCCTCCGCCCCCCTCCCGCGTCGGGCCCCTGGGCCTCTTTCCTCTGCCCCAGCGTCCTGTGAGAGGACACCAGCGATGCACTCCGGAGCGTGTGCGTCAGTACAGCCCTGAATACAACACAGAGGTGCTGTACGCCCTGCGGGCCAGCACTGTGTCCTCAGTTATTCCTACTTTTATTTCTTATGTCAACTAATTTGAAGACTTTTTTAGGTGTACCCATGATGACAGTGTTAAGAGGTCAAACCGTTGTTTCTGTTTTGGACAAAAATGTATGTCATTTTATAAAGCACATGAGGAAGTAGATATGAAAGTGTATGTTTGGGTATTATTTTGCGTGATGAATGTGGGGTTAGAATCAGGGTCATGGCAGAGAAGACTGGACAACATAAAGCAAAAGTCTATGTTACTCATTAAAAGCAGTTAAGGGGAAGAAAATTGGTTGAAAAGAATTCAGTTTGATTAATTTAAGTATGTTATTTATACTCACTTAAAGTCTATTGAAGAGCCATTCGTCTCCAGTTGTGATGAGCGCAGCTGAGGTTGTCATATGATTCGGACAGCTCAGAGGAGGTACAGGCTCCTTCTCCGTGGTGCACACTTTGCCGGCCTGGCTGCCTGGGCCTGGGGGAGTTTTCCTTTCCTGAGGACGGGAATCCATGGCCGAGGGCTATGTCCACACCCAGCCATCTCAGGTTCAGCTGAGCAGGAAACATTCTAAGTTTATACCAAACTCATTCCAACCAATGTCTGTGTCAAATACCAAATAAACCTTCACTGAACGTGTAGATACCAGATAGTGAAAACCGGGCTCACAATCTCAAGTTTCATCAGTGAAATGAATCCCATAATTCTGAGAGCAGAATTGTTTTCCTAAACGTAAGAATGAGTGCCTTCCTTTTACTAATAATTGTTCCTATGCCGACAGTCTACCAGTCATAGGATGTAAAGTAAAAGCTACCTGACTGCATTGCACATCGGAAGTATTGTTTTGTGACTATTTCAGTTAGATATGCAAACGTGTGCTGGGTTACTGCTAACCGGCAATAAAGGGCGTTCCTACCTACCGTTCTTCAACGTGGGACAGATTGGCATTTTAGTCATGTAATTTAATTTTAATTTAATTTAGTTCGGCAGGATCAAAGTCCAGGGCTTTGTGAAAAGCCTCCCAAAACAAAGGATCAGTAGGGGGCAGGGTAGTTGCTTGCGGGCTTTGCTAGCCTCCCCAGTGCAGCCCCTAGCCAGCTGAGCCTCTCAGTTCTGATTTCCAAATATGTCAAACTGTTGACTTCTCCTTCCTACTTTTAAACAATGTGTTCAAGAAAAGAAAGAACAATGTGAAAAGAAAAGGTAAAAGGAAATATACAATAAAGAGCTGCTGACTATTTTTGTGTTGTTATAAGACAACCTGCATAGCTGCTGTTTGGTGAGTCACCTAAGGCCTCGTGAATTGACGGTTTGTCTGTGCAGCAATGTCTGTTGGAACAAGGAACACCTATTAAGCAGTAGAGTGTTCTTGTTATTCTGCTTCTCAGTCTTACAGAATCCACTGACTTTTCTTTCTTGGACAACTTTATCACTCATGAATGACTGGATCTTCCCTAGATGACCATTTGATCAAACAACAGTACAAACCTTTGCTTCAAGGAATAGTGATTCCCTAAGTGTCAAGCATTCTTAGTCATCCTTTTAATCTCCCTGCAGCAGCTGGGAGTCCCTACTGTGCCTCCCGCTGGAAACTCCTCCTGTGGCTGCCAGGACTCGGAGCTGCACAGGTCCCCACTTGCCTCAGCTTCCCCTGTTCTACCTCCTCTGCTTCATTTCCTTTACCTGGGCTTGCAGTGGTGATGTCTCCAAAGGTGCTGTCTTCTCTCTCTCTCTCTCCTCTGTTCTCCACTCAGTTCCTTAGGAGTCTCAGTAGTGCGTGTGATGTCAGCTCGCACTCTCATGCTAGATCACTGGACTTACTGCATTTCTGAAGCTCCAGGCTCCACAGGTCGGCTCCTCAAATACTGCGTAGCCCAGAGCAAACTCACGCCCTTCCTGCCCTGTTGCCCTGACTGTAGTCTTCCTCTTGAGTTTTCTGTGTTACTCAGTAGCTCACCATTCTTTTAGCTACCTGACTAGAGAATTTGCCATCATCTTTGATTCTACTCCTTACTTAAATCTCATGTCCAATAGCTAATTAATTGTCAAATTCCATCAATTTTACTCACAAAAGACTTTGCATCTACAGGTGGTATTTCTACCTTGCATCTACTTTACAGATGGTTCATGTCTCCGCATTCCTGATGCTTGCTCTCTCTCTCTGGAATACTGTTGCTAGAGGTTTACTTTTATGGTCCTCTTTGTGACCTGTCATTCACTTCAAGTCCCTGACAGCTCTCTATTGCTTCCAGCATAAAATCCAAACTCTTTAGGGTGACATTTGAATCATTTCAGGATTGAGTGTCCATTACTTCTTGAGTCTCATTTCTAGACACATTGCCCATTTTGTTCACACTTAAGTTACTCAGCAGTTCTTGGCATGTACAGAACGCAAAATGCATCTCCCCAACTCCTGATATTTTCTTATTCAATTCCTGCAGCCCAGAATTCAGTTAAAGTCACTAACGTTTAGTTTAAATCCCCTAAAACACCACTCAAAAAATGTTTGTGGGATGGAAATATGGTGATTAGCTTCTCTCCCGAACAGAAATATGAAAGCAGAGATTAAATCTTTCTCATCTGTGTATTTCCAGCAGTTAGCGGAGTGCTAGGTGTGCAGTGGGCACTCAGGAAATACTTACTGGGAAACAGAAGCTAAGAATTACAAGTCTGCATGGTTATATGTATTTTTAATATCCACAGTTTCCCTGGGAGACGCGAAGTAGTAAAATAACCAGTTAAAGAGATAAAATCAGCTTGCTTTACTGCCCAGCAGCAGGAGTCGTTACTTGCTGGGAGAGAATAGCTATTCACAAGATCGATACTGACACAAATAGCCGCGCACCGCTCTTCCCCTCACTGAGATCAGGTGGTTGATAATAATGAATGTTTGTAGTAATGAGCTTGCTTCCAACTTTCCGCTGTGTGAGACTGAGTGCCTTCAGGACCCGCAGGCTTCAGTGTCATCTATTACAGGTAACACGTCTGTTCCCTGCTTTCTGGGAGCAAAGCTCCACAGTACGATAGACATGAAACACTGGGTGTTTAAATCTCTATCCTAATTGACACTGGAATTACAGCTGCCTGCCGACACTAGTCAGGCTTTAAAATAGCCGGGAAGTTGGTTCATCCTGTGGGAATTTACTTGACTGGATATGGATGAAGTATTTTCACCTGAACATTTTGATTTTTAAAACAGCTCTATCCCTAAGCTTCAGTTTACTTAGCTTTGTATACAGTAATTCTTTTTACCTTCTTAACCAGTCAGCATTGATTAAGAGAGCACCAGAATTTTAAATCTTTTTTAGTCTGCTCTAAGAAAAACAATTTCTTCCTTAGGATAATTCTATGATACAGATTAAATTAAAGTCAACCAGAGAGAAATCTACCAAAACAGGCCCTGACTGGAGTGGCTGAGTGGGTTGGGCATCGTCCTGCGAACTGAGAGGTCGCCAGTTTGATTCCAGGTCAGGGCACGTACCTGGGTCTACGGGCCAGGTACCCAGCTGGGGGCATATGAGAGGCAACCAATGGATATTCCTCTTGTACATAGATGTTTCCCTCCCTCTCTTTCTCCCTCCTTTCCCCTTTCTCTAAAAATAAAAAAAAATTAAATAAAAAGAAAATCTACCAAATCAGAAAAATACTTGTCTTCTTAACTAGGCTTGCCTGAGTGAAATATTTTATTATTTTGAGCACCATAGGGAAAGTTCACTGATTTTGGCATAAGAGCAAATTTGTACATTGATAAGCCTTGATTGTTTTAGGAACAAAATAATCACTTACAGTTAAGCATTATACTCAATATGGTCTCCTTGCCTTTTTAGTCTGGTGGTATCAGATGTATGTGGGATGAACCAAAACTAGCACCTTGCCTGACTGAATCCCACTCCCCCGTGTGAGAGGGGTGGAGAGTGGTGGAGACCATTCACACTGGCACCAGTCAAACTGTGGCTTGAATCCTGTCTTCACCATTTCGTAACTGTGTGACCTTGAGCAAATGGTTTGATCTTGCTCAGCTTCGATTTTGTCATCCATAAAATGGGTATCCATTCATTCATCCAAATGGATTAATTAGCAAATATTTATTGAACAATCACTATGTGCCAACTCCTGTTCTAAATAACAGGAAGTAACAGTGAACACAAAGGTAAAAATCTTGGCCTTCATTGAATTTACTCCTAGTAAGGCAATAATGACAGTACCTATTTTCCTTGGCTGTTGTGGGAATTAGCCAATACAATCACTTAGCACAAAGCCCAGCACTTAGTACATCCAGTAACCTAGAGGAAGGAACTGTTCTAGTTTGTCAGGCATACAGAAGAGGTGCTGGGGGTGGAGGTGTATGTGGCCTGGGGAAAGGCGAGGTTGGCATCAGAATAGGTTGGGGTCAGATGGCAGAGGGTGAGGCTTATTGAGCACTTCTTATTTGTCAGATCATGGATGAGGAGCCTTAAACTTACAACAATCTGGTATGAGGCAGATACCAGGAATGAACTCATTCATGCATTCATTCATTCATTCATTCATTCAAAAAGCCTTTATTGAGGATCTTCTATATGCCAGATATGATACTGGGCCCTGGAGATAAAACGATGAGTAAGACTCAGGGTCTCCCCATTAGGAGGCACTCACTCACACTGTTAGGTCAATGGAGGAAATGTCACTGCAGAGCACAAAGTACTTCCCCAGCCCTAGCCCAGCCTGAAGGAGTAGGGCTGGATGATGGAGGCCATCAGAAACATCTCACGCAAGTTACAGAATGGCTCCAGTTCCCCACCAGCCACCCCGCCCTATCCCTAAGTTATATTTGAGGCTGATTAGATACTGTCTTAAAACTTGCCTTATACTTGTGCTTTAAGGTAAGAGCTATTTTAGAGATATCATACTTCTGAAAACAGAGTTTGGGAGAGGAGCAGAGGATAGAGCAAGAATGAGCTGGATAGTTCTCTGGACCTGCTTGTAGGTGGACAAGGGGAGAAGAGGACACGTGGGTGGCAGACTGTGGCCTGAGTGGGCCTAGTAACTTTACTTGATTTGAACTCATCTTTCGAAGTTGATAAAATTACTTCCTTTTAGGGGAGATTGTTTTTCATATTTGAAGGAGTTGTATTAGAGGGTTTTCAAGGTCTGTTCCTCCTCTGACATTACACGACTCTCCATGTCGGGCGGCCGACCCCTACACAGTGATACGTATTTGTGGGTATGTGGAACGCAAGGCTTCACCAGCACGTGCTCATGTACGGTTCTTGTTGCTGCTCCCCCAAGAATCCATGTGAAGCTCGTTGTGACGATGCGGAAATACTGGTGTGGCCAGTTACTGACATGAAATTGAATAAGAACCCTTGTAAATGTAGCAGAAGATATTCGATAATTTCAAAGCAGATTTAACTTTCTTTTTGTTTTGTGTTTGAGGTAAAGGACATAGATACTCAAAGTTTATTGACTGTTATATTTTACTTAATTTTTTAACATAAGGCATAGGGAGCTGGGAAAACCCCAAAGAGTTTCCCTGTTTAGTTTGTTTAAAAATTCTTGTAGGCAACTTTTTTTTTTTTAATTAAAAATTTGAGCTTTGGGAAGTAATAGTTCAAAACTTAAAAAATGAACACAATATTAACTAAATCTTCATTTCTAATATGAAAATTTCTGAGACTTTTAACCTTTTCTCTCTCCCCTCTATTTGTGTTCATTTTTATAACAAAGTACTCCTTAATGTATCTAATAAACATGCTCCTAGAATAGGAACCAAGCTATATTTAAAATATATAAGGATTTGCTGATTAAATGGCTTCTACTGTAAATTTATTTTGCAATATAAGTTATTTGACCCTAATTTATCCTTGATGTCTGCTTGGATTTTAATCTATTAGATTTGTCTAAATCAAGGCACATCAATTTACCATCGGACCTATTCCTGTTTATTACTCTCATTAAATCTAGAGCTATCACTTTGAAATTTTAAAAACTAGAATCTCCTATGGTTAGCGTTAAGTTACTAGTAACAGCAATGTAGAGTTTTTCTTCATTTATGTTGTAGTTTATATTCAGGATAATATACCACATATGTAAATTCAGTTTATAATTAAATGGCCTCATTAAGTGTAACTGAAGGATTGAGTATCTTCATTTTACTGATTGTATATCCGCAAACTATGACTAGGGGATATTGATATATTTATGGTCATTTATTCAGTGAACAAATATTTAATGCCTACCATGTACTAGGGACTGGGCAGAACAGTGGGGAATGTAAAATATATGATATATTATCTCCTTTAGGATCTTACAATTAATTAGGGGAAATAGATATAAACATATAAAAAGTTACATGACATAGATGCATCACGATCTGAAACAACATAAAGTAGCATCTCCCAAACTGTGATATGAGGTAATTTTACATAGTAGACACAGACAAACATTTTTCTTATTTTAATGTTTATATTTTTATTGCATATGGTTTTACAATTACCTTCATGTATTGGCTTTCATTACAGTCATGATCTAAAATGAAAACATAACAGGGAGTACGTAGATATGGGAAAAATAGTGAAGGCCATGTGAATACTGAGATTTGGGAAACTGATGAATAAAATGCCTGCGGTGATTTTGGTCCTGGCAATGCAGCCGATGTGCTAGAGAAAGGAAAGGCCCCAGTGAGCTGGAGGGTCAGGCGGGCTCTGTGGAGAAGGAAGGACTTTATGAATGGATCAGTTGGTTGGAGAGGAAGGAGGACGTCAAGGGTGAGGTTCTCAGTGAGAGAAGAACCCAGAGGTCAGAACTCACATTATACTAAGGAACAGGGAAAGGGTTCAGAGAGGATAAGAGGAGAGCCTAAAAGTGTAGGCTAGAAGGAGGAAGATGGTACAGGACATTGAATGTGATGCTGAGAAATCTGAGCTCTTCCTGCCGTTTATAAGCGGAAGCATTTCATTCCACTTGGGTCCGGCTTCCAGGAGGAATGATCGGGAAGGTTCTGAAAAGTCGCCTGGATTACACGTATGTCTCCCAGCATGAGATTCTCCAGATTCGCTCTTTGGAATTAGTATACCCTTTACCACCGACTATGGTTCTATGGTAATTAGTAGCTGGAAAGGCCAAGTAGTGAGAAAGCAACATTAGGATATGGATTCATTTAAAGGGGAGATGTGTAGGGCAAGAATGGCATCAAACTACGGGATGCTGGGCAGCCTAAGATAGCTTTCTCTCAATAGTCTCGCTTGGGGCTGACCTGTCTCTCTACAGCCATGTGGTACACCTCAAAGAGCTGCAGTGCGCGTTATTGGAGCTATCGTACTGTGTTTCTTTTTTGCCCTAGACTTGGCAGCTTTTCTGTTTTAGACAATTATTTATGTGACTATGGCGGGTCTCAGGTTCCCTTTCACATAATTTGCCTTAGTGCTCTCATATGATTTTACTTTGGGGCAGCCTTTCAACAAGTTGGGAGTTCTCTAAAGTTTTTTCTGAAATATGTTTAAATGAAAATTTTGCTTTACAAAAATAAACATGAAATGACTCTAATATTTTATAATAAAATTTACTTTGGAAAAGGTATTTGTAAATAATAAAAAGTGTTACTAATTTTGCCCTTCAGTTGAAATTTCTTCACTTCAAGTGAGTTCCAAAATGGTACTTAGCTTCTTGGTAACACAGTGGTATCAAAGTGGAACTACTTTGGAATTGTTTTCTGTCCTCTATGGAGAGTGAGAAGGAGAACCTTGGTCCACAGTCTCAACTTCAACTACAGCAAATCTGCTTTAATTTATTTTTTATATCTGCTCACTAATGATACTTTGAGATTCTAAAATAAAGATAAAAATGATAATGAAAAATCTAAAACATGGGTTACTTCCCCAAGTCAAGACTTGGCCACTTAAAAAAGAAGAGTGTATTTTTACTCACTCTATTAAAATTATGTTATAATGTTTATTCTGATCATAAACATCAACCAGTAATCCTAATAGCTAAAAATTTAATATTTACAACTGGTATTAATGTTAGTGAAATAAAATACATAACTAACTTCATCACTAATACTCGATAAACTTGTATTTCTACTTCTCTCTAACTAAATCCAACTATCTGATTTGTTTTGTAATATTTTATTGATATATCAAATCTAATATGGCCACAGCCAAAATTTTCTTACAACCTATTTTCCCCCAAGTCTCTCCTATTTCAATAAATGATCCTCCCATCTACCCATGGCTTGATTCTGTTGAAATTTACCAGACATTTTAGCATTTCTCTTTTGACAGCTGTCCTTTCTACTTCCTTGTGAGGTGGAAACCAGAAGAGGGTGATTAATTATTCCCATCACGTGCAAGAATGACATCGCATGATTGCCTCTTTAAAATGACAAGGGGATAATTTACCTCTCTCAATCTTATTTTATTTCCCTTCGTAGATGTAGGTTTGTTAGTCTGAACTTTCTCTCCACATCCAAAATAAAATATACTTCTTCCACCATTAGGTAAATCTGCATGAAAATATAAAGTAGATAGGCAGATAGTTTTACAAAGGGCTTGTGTTGGTTCTGGGATGCGCTCGTGCTGTATGAAAGCCATTTCACCAAACCTACGTATGTCTTCACATGTGTTGCAGGGGGAGAAGCAAGCTGCAATGCTTTGTGTGCTGTAGGGCTCTACTTATACTTCAAATGCACTGAAAAACAGAGGAAGGGAAAACAGCAATATATAGGTCCTCAATAAATAGGTTAGCAATGATAGAGTTTTTGTTTCATTTTGTTTATATTTTTTAATACTTTCTAAGGTTTAAAGTAACGTATTACTTTTATTTATTATTTCTATTACTGTTAGAATCAGAAAAAAGGAATACTCTTTAAAAGAGAGAATTATTGGAATTAAAACCCCGAGGTGGGCTGCAAGCAGCCAGGCCTCCAGTACCTTTCTGTGTGACTTTCAAGGCTTGTCTCTAATAACCTGCAAGATCATAGTTCAATGGGCTCTGTGTTATTTTCTGGTTCACAAAACCTGGTTGCAGGTTCATAACCAGTTTCAAGTGTAATTCTCTTCCAGACAAAACTGGCTTACAAATCACATTCCACTACATAATGGAATTCATTTCTTCCTGAGCAACATCACCCAGGGGAAGTTCTTTGTTTTGTTGTTTTCAGGATGAAAAAATTTACTTCCATTGAATTAATAATTTTTGTTTCCATAAAAAAAACCACTCTCGAGTTTAGTAGTTCTAACAAGTGAAGTTATGAGACCATTGAAAAAAAGAATTAAGTTTGCCATCTTCTTATCCTTTTTTGCTGGGAGAAATAGTATATGTTATATATAATATTGAGTTTTCAAGAAAGGTGGAAATATTTGCACACTGATGTCCTTAGGTATTAGGAGAAGCCAGTAAGGTTGATGATACACTTTTAAGTACCTTGCTACTTCAAATATGGTGTATGAAGCAGCAGCTTGATAGGAATGCTGATTCTCAGGCCTACCCCAGACCTACTGCATCAGAACCTGCCTATCCCCAGGCCATTTTCATGCACTTGAATTGAGAAGCATTGTCCTAGTATACTGCTGGGTTCTATTGCTTCATTTACTGCCCCTCCTCCTTTTCCTTCTCTTTAGCCTCTGACCCATGGAGAAGTCCTTAAAGCAAGAGTTATTAAGCTGGGGTCTGTGGGTTTTTTAGGAGGTGGTGTGTGGTGGTTTGTGAACCCACTGACACTCTACATTAAATTATGTGTGCATTTGCCTATTCAGACTTCATTAAATTCTCATGAAGCTTAAAAAAAAAAAAAGGTTAGCTACTCCAGACTGCAAAAACATTGGTGTCATGTTCTGCCTTGAATGATGGAAAGACAGACTAGGATAATCCTTGTAACTACAGAATGATTATCCTTACCTAGGGAAAATCTAGGAGAAAATACCAATAAACCCTTTCTATTGTTTTAATGGAAAGAATCCAGCTGGTCAGAGAGCTGATCACACAGATGAGGAATTTTCGGAAACAGCTTTGTAATTCTGGTACACTGGTCCTGATGTGTTTAGATTAGGAGAAAATTTCTGTTTAGTTCCCATCGGTTCTGCATGCTTTAGGATGATACAAGTTTTGTGCCATAACTCTATTCTTCTGAATTTTTTTGTTATCCTAACACAGTACTCCTCAACCCTGTCTGTATATCAGAATTACCCCATACCAGACCAATTGCATCAATATCTCAGAACCTCTTGGGTGAAGACCAGGCTTACTGGGCTTGTTTTTGGGTTTGTTTGTTTGAGCTCTCCTTAGGTGATCTTAAAGTGCAGCCAGGTTAGGAACCATTTGTACACAGCGATGTGTTCAATAAATTCCAGAATGGCTCTCTTGGGGAATGCTGGCTCTTTCATTATCCAAGGGGCATCGATTCTGTTTCTTCTGGACAATGAAGTCCCCTTTTCTATTGGAATGTCCTAATATATATGCCCTGCTGTGCTATCTTTCTTCGTCATGTCCAATGGTTCAGATCTGGAACCAATTCCAAGAACTATTAAATTCTCCAGGTTTTTCTTTAATCTGCTGCTCTTACTACCAGGGCAGCTCAGAAGAGCTCCCTGATTTTTATATTATAAGTGACTTTTTCAAATACAAATCTGCAAGGGACTGCTCTCTTGTGCTGCTTTACGGAGGTCACTCGATAGGCTGTAAGAAATGATGGAAATGAGTAATTGTGCTGTAACAAAAATCCTTAATCCTAAGAAATTTCTCTCCCCCATTTATACACACTTGGCTGTCACTGTGGTTATAAAATGAACATTGTCTAACATTCTGCAAGTTTAAGAACACATAATCCTGTAGGAAGCAGGATTTCAAAGAGATCAAGGAAAGAACATATAGAATGGAAGTAATTTACAGTTACCACTAGTATGCCTTTAATCAAATAAAGGAAGTGAAATCCTATGAGAAAATTCCCATTTACAAAGCTTTCCCCTAAACACATTCACAAATTGAAGCAAAATTACATATTCACATTTTTCCATTTTGTACTTCAAAGATGTCTAGCGTTATTAGATTTTGCAGCCAGTCCTCTGAAACATAACCTGTTTATTGTGTATTTTCTTTTTCTGAAGATTTCTGGCAATCTTCTCACTCTTTGGGGAATTTCCATGTGAATTAGTAGGATTTAAGCTCATATCTGCCCACCTGTGGAATAGATTCACCAAGGGTTCGTTTAATTACCATTTTTTCAACATCGTGAGAATGCATGCCCGAGAATGAGAAATTAGCTTTAACATCGCTTTGGAGGCTGGGAAATGGGGAATGGAATTATAGAACAATCCAAATCTGATGAACATTTTTTTTGAAGTAACAGCTTGTAATTAACATTAATGAAAAAAATTGGAACTGATTATTTTCTTAGTATTAATGCTTCAGCGTTCTCAGCATAGAGAGAATAAACATTCAGAAGGACCTAATGTAACTTGTATGATAATAACTTTTCTTCGCCTCTTACTGGCTATGGAATTTCTTAGTTGTTTTCTACTAAATATATATAAACAAAGTGATTTTCTGTTTGAAATGGAAAATGCCTGTCCTTTGTATTTATGCTTTTAATTTTTACATAGGATTGCTTAATGGTAGGAACTTTAATAGGAGGCTATGTGATAAAGTTGGTCTCCTTTTTGATGTGCTTTGGCATCAGAAATTTTTTTTCCTGGTCAAAGCTACAATTGGTGAAAGCTCAGACCCTTGTCTGATATTTCCCCCTTTTCTCTCTTGCAAAGGAGGTCCTATATCTGATTCATGCATGACTTGCCAATTTAAGTCATTTTGATAGACTTTGCCCTTAATTTAAGCCACACTAAGATGATCGGGGATAGTTGGCAACAAAATTTAAAATATTTTTTTTTCTTTTGGGGAAGACAAGTGACTCTGAGTTGTGAAGGTTTAATAATCATTCCAATTCAGCCCATGTTTGTGAACACCTAAAATACTCCAGCTTCTCTGCTAGGCATTCTATGGAAAGCAGTGAATGCCTGCCAAGGAATCACACATATTAAGGAAAGTAGAAAATAAATCACTCTAGTATAGTGTTGTAAGCACAATGCACGGAGTGGGGTGATACCACAGAGATACGTCAGAAATCTCTGAAAGAGTTGGAGAGGGCTCCATGAAGGAGGCATATCTGTTATCAATATTATCTGTTCAGGTGTATGCAATAGAAGCAAATTCAAGATAATAAGCCAAAAGAGGGGAAAAAACAGACAGGGATAAATTCACTGGGAGTATATGGGTTTCTGACAGAGTGAGATAGAGACAGAGATAGATAGATAGATAGATAGATAGATAGATAGATAGACAGACAGACAGATAGACAGACAGACAGACAGATAGATAGATGATAGAAACGAGGCCTGAGAAAGGACCTAAATTGGTGAGCTCTAGGCATCTAGGAGGAAGAAACTAAAGGCAGTTGCTAAACAGAGTCACAGAGGAATGAATCAACTGCAAATGTTTTCTCTTCCTGTGTCACTTCTCGCAGATTCCCAAGAGAAAGTCTAATTGGACCACTGTTGGCCAAGTGCCTAGTCCTTGGCTGGGACGCAATAGGACACTTTGATTGGCAGTGCAATCAGGGCTGTGTGCACTGGGGGAAGAGTAATTCCCAAAGGGAAATCAAAGTGCCGCTATTAGAAGAAGGTGGAATAGATGCTGTTAAGCAAAAGTAACAGAGGACTACTCCACAAAAGGGTATTTAAGCCTTGGGAGATAAGTAGGAGTCTCTTACGTGGAAGAATGGGAGAATGCTTTTTAGGTAGAAGGCGTAGAATAAAAAAGATGAAGAGTACTGAAAGAGTCTAGCTTGTCATATAATGGCAGACAATTTAACGTGGTGGAAATAAGTGTATAGGAGGAAGCTTGGGTGATGAGCAGTGGCAGGAGATAAGTAAAGATGTCTATATGGCCTGTGAAAAGACTAGGACTCAGTCTTATGGGTAATCGAGTTTTATTAATTTAAAAAAATGAATTTAAGCTAGTAGAAAAATAGGCAAAAATATGAGCAGACAATTGATAGAGAAAGAAATTTAATTGACTCACATATGTCAGTCAATTGACTTACAAAAATGATAATTACTGGAAGTCTAGTAATAAAAACATAAAACTAGGCATGATGCTAGAGATTTTCAACTTTTTTCATCTCAGGGCACATGTAAACTAATTGTCAAAATTCTGCAGCAGACCAGAAAATATATTTTTTGTTTATGTGACCAAAAATGGGTGTGATTTTGATTAATTTACCCAAATAATGAAAACCTACCCTTTTTACTCCAAAGTGACTTTTGAAAAAAATCAGATGCCTATACTTGTAATATAAGGATTTCTAGTACCAAAGTTAACCAATCAGGTGGTCTTATTTTGTGATGTGACAGAATGAGATAAGGTGCAACTCTATTATATGACATATATTTATGGTTCAAGAAAGGACATTCAAGCCAGAAAGCTATTGTTGTGTTGGCTGTTGTCATTTTTTTATTTGACTCTAGTATTTTTTTATTTGAATCTAAGGGAAAAGAGGTCGATGCCCTGACTAAATAGTCAGGTACTGCATGTTTTAAATTTTTTTGTGACACACTTGTTGAAAATCACTATCCTAGGCCAATTTAGGTAATGGACTTGAGCATCTGAGGATTTGGTATCTGCAGGGGTCCTGGAACCAATCCCTGGGATACCGAGAGATGACTGTACTTAAATTTTGGGAGAGTCAAAAGTTATACACAGATTTTCAATGGCATGGGGGTTGGTGCTTCAAACCCCTGCATTGCTCAAAGGTCAACTATAGGTATTATTCTCTACCTATTAAATTAACAAAGATTTCAAAATAATAATCATACCTAGAGTTTGAGAGGGCAAGCTGGAATGGAGTTTTTACAGACTGTAGGTAAGAGTGTGAAACTGGAACAAGTGTAATTTTTCTAGAAAAGAATTTCACAAAGTATATCAAGATCCTTAAAATTTCCTCCATTTTCTGGCCCCCAAATTCTATTTCTAGAATTAAAAGAAAATCATTGGGGTGATGTTGCTTAGCCAAACCATGCAGGTTTTAAGTGTACAACTTGATAAAACATCATTGGCACACAGCATCATGCACCGATCACCCAAAGTAAAGTCTCTTTCCGTCCCTATCCCCTCCTTTGCCCACCTCCACCTACCCCTACCCCCCTCTCCCTCTGGCTATCACCATATATATTAACTTGATCCTTTCACCTTCTTTCATCTAGCCCCACCAACCCCTCCCCTCTGACAGCTGCCAATCTGTTCCATGTATCTATACCTCTATTTCTACTTTGTTCACCAGTTTATTTTGTTCATTAGATTCCACATATAAGTGAGATCATACAGTATTTGTCTTTCTCTGACTGGCTTATTTCACTTAGCAAAATGTCCTCCAGGTCCATCCATGCTGTAAGATTTTCCTCCCCGCTTTTTTTTAACATCTGAGTAGTATTACATTGTGTAAATGTATCACACTTTTTTAATTCACTCATCTACTAATGGACACATGGGCTGTTTCCAGATCGTGGCTTCTGTAAATAATGCTGCAGTGAACACAGGGGTGCATATATTCTTTTGAATTAGTGTTTCAGGTTTCTTTGTATATATTCCCAGAAGTGGGATCACTGGGTCAAAAAGCAGTTCCATTTTTAATTTTTTGAGGAAACCCCATACTGTTTTCCACAGTGGCTGCACCAGTCTGCCTTCCCACCAACAGTGCACTAGTGTTCCCTTTTCTCCACATCCTTGCCAACACTTGTGTGTTGATTTATTGGTGATAGCCATTGTGACAGGCATGAGGTAACATCTTATTGAAGTTTCATTTTGCATCTCTCTGGTGATTAGTGACATTGAGCATTTTTCCACATGTCTATCAGCCATCTGTATGTCCTCCTTAGAGAAGTGTCTATTCAGGTCCTTTACCCATTTTTCAATTGGGTTATTTGTCTTCCTGTATAAGTTCTTTATATATTTTGGAACTTAACCCCATATCAGACGTATCATTAGCAAATGTGCTCTCTTGTTCAGTGGGTTTCCTTTTAATTTTGTTGATGAGTTCTTTTGCTGTGCAAAAACTTTTTAGTTTGATTTAGTCCCCTTTATTCCCTTTTTCTTTTGTTTCCCTTGCCTGAGTCAATATATCAGAAAAAACATTGCTACAAGGAATGTCTGAAATTTTACTGCCTATGTTTTCTTTTAGGGTTTTTATGATTTCATGACCTACATTTAGCTATTTAACCCATTTTGAGTTTATTCTTGCATGTGGTGTAAGTTGGTGGTCTAGTTTAATTTTTTTGTGTGTGTAACCATCCAATATTCCCAATACCATTTATTAAAGAGACTGTCTTTACCCAATTGTATGTTCTTAACTCCTTTGTCAAATATTAATTGACCATAAAGGTATGGATTTATTTTTGTGCTCTTTATTCTGTTCCATTGATCTATATGCCTGTTTTTGTGCTAATATCATGGTCTTTTTATTACTATGGTTATAGTATATTTTGATATCAGGTAATGTGTACCTCCAACTTTGTTTTTCTTTCTCAAGATTTCTGAGGCTGTCCAGAGTCTTTTGTGGCTTCATACAAATTTTTGGAATATTTTTCTATATCTGTGAGATATGCCATTGTTATTTTAATAGGAATTGCATTGACTCAGTAGATTAATTTGGGTAATAGGGACATTTTAATGATATTAGTTTTTCCTATCCATGAAGATGGTATATGCTTCCACTTATTTGCATCTTCCTCAATTTCTTTCTTAAATATCTTGTAATTTTTTGAGTACAGGTCTTTTATCTTCTTGGTTAAATTTATTCCTAGGAACTTTTTTTTTTTGCAATAGTAAATGGGATTGTTTTCTTAATTTCTCTTTCTGATAGTTCACTATTAATGTATAAAAATGCCACTGACTTCTGAATATTAATTTTGTATCTTGCTACTTTGCTGAATTCATTTGTCATTTCTAGTAGTTTTTTTGGTGAAATATTTAGGGTTCTCTACATATAGTATGATGTCATCTACAAATAGTGACAGTTTTACTTCCCCCTTTCCAATTTGGATGTCTTTTATTTCTTCTTCTTGTCTGATAGTTGTGGTTAGGACTTCCAGTACTATGTTGAATAAGAGTGATGAAAGCTGACATTCCTGTCTTGTTCCCGATCTTAAGGGGAACGCTAGTAGTTTTTGCCCATGGAGTATATTATGTTGGCTGTGGGTTTGTCATATATGGCCTTTATTATTTTGAGGTATGATCCCTGTATTCCCACTTTACTGAGAATTTTTATCCTAAATGGGTGCTGAATTTTATCACATGCTTTTTCTGTGTCTATTGATATGATCATGTGATTTTTATCCTTCATTTGTTTATGTGATGTATCATGTTTATTGGTTTGCAGATATTTTACCAACATGGCATCCCTGGAATAAAATCCCACTTGATCATGGTGTATGATCTTTTTAATGTATTGCTGGATCTGGTTTGCTAATTTTTGTTGAAGATTTCAGCATCTATGTTTATCAGGTATATTGGCCTGTAGTTTTTTTCTTTGTATTGTCTTTTTCTGGTTTGGAATTAAGATAATGCTGGCCTTGTAAAAATGGGCTTGGGAGTCTTTTCTCCTCCTGAATTTTTTGGAACAGTTTGAGAAACATAGATGTTAGTTATTCTTTGAATGTTTAGTAAAATTTGCCTGTGAAGCCATCCAGTCCAGAACTTTTGTTTGCTGGGAGTTTTTGATTACTGCTTCAAATTCATTAGTTACAATTGGTCTATTCAAGTTTTCTGATTCTTTTTGATTCAGTTTTGGAAGATTATATGTTTCTAGGAATTTATCCATTTCACCCAGTTCTCCAATTTGTTGGCATATAGTTGTTCATAGTATTTTCTTACAATCCACTGTATTTTTTTTGCTTCAGTTGTTAGTTCTCCTCATTCATTTCTGATTTTATTTATTTGGGTCCTCTTTTTTCTTGATGAGACTGGTTAAAAGTTCTTCAATCTTATTTATCTTTTCAAAGATAAGATAAGGGTTGCTCTTGTTTTCATACTTCTAGGATTCTGCTTTAAGGTGATAACATTGGATATGAATAAATATTAAAATTCAAAAATGACAGTGTTTTATAAAAGAAAAAAACCTGGAAATTCCCTAGTGATCAATAGGATGAAAATAATCATAGGAATGATATGTTCCAATTCTAACATTAAACATGCAAAGAATTTGTTAATAACACAGGAGGTTGCTCATGATATGTTAACCAAAAAAAAAAAATAGTACACACACACATACATAATAGTATATTCTGACTTTGTAATGAAAAAAGAGGTACTACACATGTATATGTATCTACCTACCAGCCATCAGTATCTATATACCTATTTGACAAAGGAAATAAAATGTTAAGAATAGTTATCTCTGAATGGAGGGTTTGTAGGTGATTTTAACTTCATTGTTTATGGTTTTCTGTGTTTTTCAAATGTGTCATGAATACACATTGCTTTTCATTTTAATGTAAAATTAACATTAAGATGTTTAAAGTAGAGATATAGAGGTGATTATGTTTGTGTAAAAATTCAAACCATGCAGAGATCTAATGAAACTTTGTTTTTTGTCTCAGCATTTGACATAGCAAAGAATTTCAAACAACTTCAATGTTCAGTTTTCCCGGGAGAGCCTTGAAAAGTAAATTCACATAAACAGGAATTCTTAGCTTGGTCATCCACATTGTTCACTTTCTCAGAGGACACTCTTATCTTGCATAAACATCAGTGAAGAGGCTGTTTCAGAAAACAGCCTTGACCAGGTACACGTCTGTGGCAGAATTTTCTTTTAAGTATGTTCTCCATATCATCGAACCAAAAGTTTCTCCTGCCCTAAGGGAAAACACTTCCCCCCTCATCTCTGTTTAGAGGATGTGAGGAAAAGATAGGGTATTTAGGAATGTAGCTGGCGGGAGAATCCTCAGATAGAGTCAGAAGAAAGCATGAGGGTTGCATCTGGTAGAATCGCAGCTTTGCCACTTACTAAGGGGGAAATTTAAGGCAAGCTGCCTGATATCTTCAAGGGACAGTTCTTACTCTGTCAAAATAACTTAGTGACACTCAAAGCAGAAAATGGATGTGAGGGTTAAATGAGATAATTTATTCAAAGCCCTTAGCATGCCATCAGGCATTGGAAAAGTCTCACAGAAGCATTAGAAAGGAGCTCTCCTTACCTGGAGTTCAGCTTGGGGATTGTGGAGAAATTAAAAGCCCTGAACTTCTCCTTGACTGGTGCTAGTTTTTACTCCTCTTCCAAAATTTGCCCATTTGATCTATCCTGAAATGTGGTCAGTTCAAGCTAGCTTTGACTTTGATTAATTAGGAAATACTTACATAAACTTGGGAGTAAGTCAGTGGGCACCATGAAACACCATTCCCTTTAGAATCTGCAGGATAGAGATTTAACTGTGTGCCTTAGAGATTCACAGTGCCCCCTCTCCTGCGCAAGGTGTGACAAGTAGCGCTCAGCATTCTGATTAATTTGGTGATTCCTAAATTTATTTGACAGAACCCTTATCAATGTTATGCAGAATACATTTGGGGGTAATTTCCTGGTGGCTATTATATGCAAAGAAAATTGCTCATATTTTAAAAAATAAGTTTTAATGTTGTACCACAATGTTTGTTTTCTAAATGAAATTGATAATGGTATTAGCTAGGAGCACAGCAGGCTGATAGAAAGGCAAACTGTTATAAATAAGACTTGCATCCTTCATTCAAGTAGCTGCTGAAATCTCACCTCCTTTATTAAGCTTTTCTGGGATAAATAAAATAACATAAATTCCCATGACCCTGTTCTGTCTTGATTATTACCTCATGTATTTTTTCAAATATAATTCCAAAATAATTAAGGTTGCCATTTGGCCCATCTGCCTTTGAAGAAACAGCTCAACAACAAATAAATGATTTCAGTTGATTCGAATACTAATTTAGTCTCTTGAAGAAAACACTACATTGGTAAGTATATTCTTAATATATAGAAAAACTGCTCAGAAGAAAGCAGAATCTGTAGCCCTTCCCTCTAGTTCCTGGAAGCTCCCGTTGTGCTGCTTCCTGTCTGGCATGAACAGACCTTCTCTACACTCCGGGGCTCAAGGCAAAGTTAAAGTGTTCTTGCTCATCCCATTGCAACTTTTTGGAAAGAAAACATAGAACACAATGTTAGGTCACCTTCATAGGTAGATTTCACAAGAAAAGAGCCATTGCTTCTTTCCAATAAAGATTTCACGCTACTATTTAATTTATGTGTTTAGTCGTATGGTTTGTCTTTCCTGTTGCTCTCAGGACTGCCTTGTATAACTAAGTAGATTAGAGGCAGGGTGACCATGGAACTTACCAGCCAAATCAGGAAGGACACTCGTACAGGTGAAAGGAACTGGGTCAACAGGCAGAAGCCCGACTTCTGAAGCAAACTGTGATGTACGGTCACACCAGTCAGAGTGCTCCGAGAGCGTTCACCACGTTCCTCGGTAGAAAGGTGTAAGGGGATGCCTCACAAGTAGTTTAGGGACATGGTAATTAGCTTTAACAGTCCTCCTAGAAACCCAAAGTCGCAGATAATTGCAGCTCCCAGGAATATCTGAGTGTGTTCAAAATATAAAATAATTTAGTAAAAGTGTTCCTTAATTGTTAAAACCTTGGGGATAAATAAATACGTTGCCAATCCAAGGCACTTTTCAAATATCCACCTGTCCATGGCAGGGCATTGGTGACAATGCAGCTTCCAAAGCCTGTCTTTCTTGGCCTGTTTCCACCTCAGGGAGCTGCCGGAGCAGGGACGTGACTAAGGAATGAGCTACAGGGCGCTCTGTTTGAATTGCATCGAGGGCGCAAGGATGGCTTTCTTTTCATGGCTTCTAATCATGGAAAAAGGGTGATAATTTTTCTAGAAACTGAATGAAAAATAGATCTGAGTGTCACTAGCACCATGTGAAATGACAGGTCAGGACTCGGACATTGTCACACAAATACCGAAATACACCAAGCTCAAAAGAGACCAGGCATAGAAAACATTAGCAGTATGTTCTGGGAGAGCAAGGGAAAAAAATAGTAAAAGGACGTTCTTTATTATGGCTTGAGACTCACTGATAATTTTTAAACTTTAATCTGCCTAGTAAAGCGTGCACAGTCCTTTTTTCTCTCCGAGGATACCTCACACTCCTCAAATGACATCCCACTCATCTTTTTCTGTGATTCCCCATGACAGTTGGTTAATATATATACATAGATATCTACATAAGAAACTGAATTGCTCAAAGAGTGCCTGGAGAAAATAAAGCAAAATTATATAAAGGTAAGACAAAATATGTTGATAAGTGACTTCAGGTTCCAAGACACCAAACAGAGAAGGTTGATAGCTGAATTGGTGCTTGGTCTTTCTGACATTTGCTTAAGATAAGGAGGTGGCACTGAGCTCCTTATTATTCCTTTTGGCCAATGTTAATTGCCTTACCTCAATGCCACAATTCTGGTAGGTGTTATGGTCATGGCCTGGACTCAAACACCTATCTTCTGGCTGTAAAACTCAAGCCCATCCCATCAGCGTACCCCTGAGCAGCTGGCCCAGAAAGATCTGCCTCTGGTTGCCTTCCCCCAAGGATTCCAGGACCTGGCCTCACGCTGGCAGGGATGAGGCCGGCTGCCTTGAGTGTGCAAGGGGAGCAGGCAGTCTGTTGGTTGCTGCCTGTGGTCATTGTGTCGTGACTCTGAACAATGCAACCCTGTGCTTGCTATGGGATGGGCTCAGATACCAATGTGAAATGATCAATCATCACACCAAAAGCAAAAACAGGGCCTTGAAAATTTCATACTTAGATTATCATGGAAAAATGCCGCCTCACAGCGACATTCACTGCAGCTGAACTACTCTGGTTTTCTGGACCTAAGCAAATCTGTAGCTATTTTAGCCCAGCGATTCCCAACAAAGGGGTCCCCTGACCCCTCGCGGTATGAGAAGGCAACAGTCCTGCTAAGAGTTGAGGTGTTAATAAGTGGTTGGTAAGAGGTGGGATCCATGAATAATTTAAATAATTCAAAAAGACTAACAGAGACAACATTGTTACACAGATGAAATAAAAAAATGTGTTTAACTGTAAAGGACACATGGACAAAACCAAGGGTGGGTAGAAGCAAGGGAGGGAGGAGGGGATGGCTGGGGTGGGGGGAAAGTGGTGGGGGGTAAATGCTTATCAGAGGCCTGATTGCAATTTATATATGTATCTGATTTGAAAAAAGAAACAGAATATTATTTAATAGTAGTAAATTTAGAGAAAGATGAAGATTTTAAAAGAGGGAAAAATAACAAACGGTGTGCTCGATGGTGGAAAGCGTGGGGCGCTGGGGCTGCCTAAAGAGCTGTAGTGCAGGACTCTCCTTGACGTGAAACTGCCATGGCCTTTCCAGTGAAGGTGCAGAGACCGGCTACCACGCCACGCTCTCCACAGCCCTCTGTGAATTTTTACTAGGTCCCAGCTGGTTCACGGATCCTCATTGGGATTCAAGTCAAGTGATCAGAGGAAACAACATTTTTGTTTCATTCAGGGCTCCCAGAATGACCCTGGGCCTTGTGTTAGTTCATGGGCATATAGCAGCTTCCTTATAAATACTTATGGGATGACATTTCCTACCATTTCTATTCTCTCTATATCATTTCCAGGTAAAGGAAGGGTTGGGCCCCAGAGCTTGGTAGTTATTTAGTATACTAATTTTTTAAAGATTTTATTTGTTTATATTTTTAGACACAGGGGAAGGGAGAGAGAAAGAGAGGGAGAGAAACATCAATGTGCAGTTGCCTCTTGTGTGCCCCCTACTGGGGACTTGGCCTGCAACCCAGGCATGTGCCCTGACTAGGAATCGAGCCAGCAACCTTTTGGTTTGCAGGCCGGCACTCAATCCACACCAGCAGGGCTAGTATTCTGTTTTCAACTTTGATTGCTGTTTCTGCCTTTCACCAGAGCTTCTCCAAACTCATACCAAGACTGTATTTTTTTGTCTTTCCTGATCTGGTTTTAGTTCATTGACTGTTTACCCAGGTATTGGATGTGGCCATTGATTTCCTGCAAGGTAGGCATTGCTAATACATGCTTTCCTGCCTGCTTGAATGGAGGCCTTTCCCTCCACAAGCATGTACTTCCTCTAATACATCTTCTCAAACCTATCAGAAAAAAATAGCTTCAGAAACACTAGTTATTTTATGACTAGCAGCACAAATATATAATAATATTGTAAGATAGCTGCTAAATTGCTCTTAATTAATTGATCAATTTAGACCTCAAAGAATAAGCTTCAAATTGAGCAAAGAGAAATCTAAAGTATTAACTGCTAAATTACGTAAATATACTGACAAAATGAACAGCCCACCTTTATTCTGTCAAACTTGTAAATGGTGTTTCATATTGATTTCTTGTCATGGAGTATATTTTATTCATTATAATCATATTTATCCTGGAACTGTGGCCTATTAAGTAACTAACTTGTACAAAAGTGGAATTATTGTTCAAGTAGCAGTTACCCCTATTTACATATATTACCGCTGTCTTTGGATTCCCATATAAAGCAGACTGGAAGACACTGTGCCCTGTGATTTCTGTGCTGGGTGGTCAGATTGGGGAGTGGAAAGCTTAATGAAATTCTTAACGAAATTTGTTCACCTACAAAATTAGCTCTCCCTCCCCATACCCCCTACATTCACCCACACACAACCTCCTAAAGTAATTTAATTGTGATTAAGTGTAAAATAAACCCAAGAAAACATCAAGCATCCAGATGTTAAAAGAAAGAGAAAGTAAACCACAGAAGCCACTTCACAGGAATTACGAATTGAAACAAGAGTCTTCTCCTTGTATAGGTAGGTGAAGCTTCAAGTTCATCCTACAGGCTTTGAACTACTGATGCAGTCTTTGAAATGCAATTTTAAGATAAGGCTATTTAAAATATAGTAGTCTTCATTTCTTATGGTTAGTACAGTTACTAAATAGTCATTTCATTTTTATCTTGCTGCCCAGCAGTGAAGACTCTCAGTGGACTAAAGAATGGCTTCCCCAAATGTGGCCTCCAAACCAGAGAGTGTGTGTTTGTTTGGTTTCTATTATCTTCATTAATATTGTACATTGATATAGATCCAGAGAAAACTGGTGCCACTCCCTTATTCTTCCTCAAAGCAAGAAAAGTTGATAAAACCTAAAAGCTGTTCCTTTGTCCACTACAACCCTCCTCTGCCCCCTAAGCTTCCTGGTGGCGGTGCGTGCACGAGGAGACTGGCACTATACCCTCTCTTGGTGAAGGACTGTGCTTGAAAGAAAGCCTAACAGCAGACAGAACATGAAGATACATATTAGACTAGACCATAAAGACACATATATTCAATAATTATTTCTTGAGAAAATTTTGTGTCAGATATTGTGCCCTCTTTCAAAGGGACAGTGAAATGAACACAACATTGGCTCTGGAATCAAGGAGTTCACTCTCTGTCCCTAACTTGACATTGCACCTTACAAACTCTTTGAGCTGACAGCCATGTCTGACTGTCATTCATGGGCAATGGATAAGCATTATAGCGGTCATGAAATCAATCTAGGTCTGCCAGATACACTGGAAAGGAAAATTTCTGCCCTTTAAGACCAAAACAAGTAGCATTATTGCTTTTAGTGCAGGCAGAACTCTACTTGGTAGTTAGCATTGCTGCAGTGTGAGCTTGAGCTAGGCTCTGATTTGATTATGGTCGTGGATGCTGTAATATATAGCTGTAAGCCCAAAACACAATTTCGGTTCATACATGATCATATTACAGTTGATTTTAGTGAAGACAAGAATTTAAAGCAACGGCTTATTCTATGAATTTTCTTTTAAAGAAGAGAGGAGGGAGATGAAGAAAATCTGCAGGTTTGTTTTTTTTTTAAGCAAACACAAGTTATGTCCCACTTGGTCAGTTGCTGAATAATGAATTGCACTTTAGGATAAAGCAGACCTCTGTATTACTTGTCGTGGTTAATGTATGTATTTATGTGTGACATTTCCATATATTCTTTTAGATATTATTTATAGATTATGTTATTTTTAATTTTTTTATTTTTAGTTATTGATTTTAGAGAGAAAGAGGAAGGGGGAGAGAGAGAGAGAGCGAGAGAGAAAGAAACATCAATTTGTTGTTCCACTTATTTATTTATGCTTTCATTGATTCATTGTTTGATTCTTATATGTGCCTTGACTGGGAATCAAACCTGCAACCTTGGTTTATTGGGATGACACTCTAACCATCTGAGCTACCTGGCCAGGACTAGACTGTGTTATTTATTAAGTTGTTCTTTCATTTATTCAATATCTATTGTTTGAGTAGCCACTATGTGCTAGATTGAATGTTCAGAAACATCAAACTAATAACCTAATACTCTTAAGAATCCAGTAATATTTTTAGGGTTAGATTTCAAATTTCATGAAATTTTAAATAAATCAAGTAACAATGAAGATTTTGTCTGAAAGGAAGGCTAATGATAATTTACCCCAAGAATTTTCTAAATTACTTGTGTACACTTACTATTTTGGGACTTCAAGATCTTGGTAGTGGGCCTTCGATTTTCCTCTGCATCACTACCCTATTCATTCTCAATCTTTGTTCCTACCCCAAGCACAACGATGGCCACTTGGCTCAGTATCGACCTAGAGGACTGGTTTTCTTTGACCTCAAGAATGGGTGTAGCAGTAACCACATAACCCAATTTGGGCCACTGAGGACCAGGCTCAGCATTTTTGTCAGGGGAAAGATACTGTCTCTGCACCCCTGAAATCTCACCTTTCAGGACAGTCTAGAACTAATGCAGTTCTTGAGAATAAAGCCCGCGTGGAGGAAAGCTCAGATATGAGGTGCTTAGGGGCACCATTTTATGACCTCATTCGAGCTTTAACCCAGGACCTGCTGGAGCTAGTTCTACTCCTTTTTGTTATGTAGACAAATAAATGTCTTTTTCCTGCTTATGCCAGATCCAGTTGGGATGTTGTTCACTTGTAACAGAGAGTCTCAAAGGTGTGCTGTGAAAACATATATTGAGGTCTTACCTTATCCTAGGCCCTGTGCCAAGTGGCAGAAAGACACAAAGATGAGTAAGCCATTGTCTGAGCCCTCAAACAATTCACAATCTATCCAGGTGATAGACATTGATAAAAATTGACTACAAATGGTATGCATTGTACAAAGAGCTATAAAAGTGTTGATGTGCCAGTTAGTGGTTTGATGGAGTGGAGAAGGTGGCAGAGAGAAAATAGTAGGTCCAGAAAGATTACACTGAGATGAAATTTGACCTGGTATTTGTAAAATAAGTAGAGTTTGACAGGTGGACAAAGAAGGCAAGAACATTCTAGAGTGAGGGAATAGTAATACACAATGAAAAAGGTATAAAATCTTATTATGCAGAGGAATGAACAATGTACTGTGGTAGGATACAAGGGATGTGGAAGGAGAAGAGTTCTGCAATATGAGTCCAGAAAAGTACATGGGGGTCAGATTGTGGAGGGCTTTGAATGCCAAGTCCTTTCGGCAGCAGGAAAACATGGGAGAGCCATGAGGGGAGCTTGGATGGAGGTGAAGGTGAGGGAGTGGGATGTGAGGATGAAGGGAAGCAGACAATGTTGAGAGATAACAGGTAAAATGGATAGATGTGGTGATGTGTTGGGTATGGGGCATGGCTCCTAGGCTTTTGGATTTAGCCCTTGTTTGAAAGGTGGTGCCTTCACTGGGACACTACCTTCCTCTTGGAAGAGAAATGTGTTGTCGAGGGTGGTCAATTGTGAGTTCTATCTTGGAAAAGGTATTTGAGTTGCTTTTGAGGCATCTGAGTGAAAATGTTAAGTAAGCAGCTGGCTCTAGGGCTCTAAGAACTCTGGGTCAGAAATATAAATTTTGGGATCCTAAGCATGTTGATAATAATTTAATCCAGTATTGCAGATAAGATTTCCTAGGATGAGAAGAGAGTGACATAGAAAGTCCCAGGATCAAGCCTGGAGGAACTCTAACAAGTAACAGTCAGATGGAAAAAAAAATTTCTGCAAAATAAGATGAGAAGGAGCGAAGTTTTGTAAGGTTAGCAAATGTAAGATGTTTTAATGGTATTTATTTGGGTTCACTCTCTCTTTTTTCCCTCCTAACTTCCCGTCTGCTGTGCTTTGCTGTTGCCAAGTGTTGCTGCAGGATCACAAACATTGCTGGGACCTAGTTGAGGAAGGAGTTAGGATGGGGATGCATTCAGTTTTAATTTAGTGAGGTATATTTGTGTGGTGTTCATACCTTCTGTGTAGAGTTAAGTTGTTGCTGGGCTCACGTTGTCGTGAATACTCTTCCACCCAGTATCCCAGCTCACTCAGCATCCTGGCATGAAGATGCAAGGCCAGAGGTCACAGTGTGATACAAATGTATTCCACAGCATGTGGACTTGGAAGTCAGCACAGTAGAGGAGAAACAAAACTTAAAATTCATGGAGCCAGAAGCTAGTCTATGGCAAATTCTTCCAGTCATCAGATGTGTAAAATTTAGTTTTGATAGATGCCTAACCCCAGCACAAGATCTCTTAGGGGCACACTCAGTAACGCAGCATAAATACAATGTTAACACACTTTTCTTTATCACTGTTCTGGGGAAATTATGCAAAATATAATTTATCAGAATTCTTACGTTTGTAGGCCACAAACCTCCATTAGTACTGCAAATAGGAAATGTGCCTCTGGGTGAACTTGTATGTATTAAACATCATAACCATCAATAATATAAAACAAATTTTTATTGACCATGCAAGAAAAGTCTGATTATTCTGTACACACACAGAAAAATAATATTTAAAAACGAGTCATATGCAGTGGTTATCGAAATGAATGCTGTCAAAACTTCAGGAAAGTTAATATAAATATGTTATTTTTCTGGATGTTGTGATACTTGTGGTATTTGTCAACATTTTAAAATTTGTAATATATTATTATTTCTTTCCTTATTCTAAATGAATATTCATTTTTATAACTGATTATTTTTCATAATATTCTTTCTTTTCTTCAAGAGCTCTCTTCCTGAATATATGTTTTAGGCCTTATAATTTGCTCCTGGTAAGACATGAGAACATTTGAGTAAACCTGCCTGATCATTTTCTTAAAATAAATTTCTAAAAATGGGATTTAAAGGACAAACACCTGCACATTTTAAGACATTTGATACATTTTGCAAAACTTCGCCAGAAATGCTGCACCAATTAATCTACCTCAAGAAATGCCTGTTTCTCCACATTATTTTGAGCCCCTTATTAGTTTTAATTATATTTGTCAATATTCTAGGAGATACGGGATAACTCATTGTTATTTTAATTTATATTTCTTTGATGATTAGTGTACTAAACATTACACAATTTTTTTAAGTTACATGTGTTTTTTTCTTTTGTTTTTACATCTTTTGATCATTTTTATGAGGATATTTTTCTGATTGATTTGAGAGCATTCCTTCCTTATTTAGAATATTCACACATATTATAAACATTGCAAATAATTTTTCCCAGTTTGTTTTGCCTTTCTTTATTTTTGCATTTGTTTTAATGTTGTTCAAGTACAGTTGTCTCCATTTTCCCGCCACCACTTTCCCCTGCTCCATCCATCCCCACCTCCCAACCTCAATACTTCCCCCCTTTGGCTTTGTCCATGGGTCTGTTATACGTGTTCCTTGATGACCCTTCCCTTTCTTTCCCCCATTATCCCCCTCTTACCTCCCCCCTGGTTACTATCAGTTTGTTCTTTATTTCAATGTTTCTGGTTATATTTTGATGGCTTATTTGTTTTGTTAATTAGGTTCCACTTATAAGTGAGATCATATATGGTATTTGCCTTTCACCGCCTGGCTTATTTCACTTAACATAATGCTCTCCAGTTCCACCCATGCTGTCACAAAGGGTAGGAGCTCCTTCTTTCTTTCTGCTGCATAGTATTCCATTGTGTAAAGTAAAAAAATAGTTTTTTATCCACTCATTTACTGATGGGCACTTAGGTTGCTTCCAGTACTTGGCTATTGTGAATTGTGCTGCTATGAACATTGGGGTGCATAGGTTCTTTTGAATTGGTGTTTCAGGGTTCTTAGGGTATAATCCTAGCAGTGGAATTGCCAGTTCAGAGGGCAGTTCCATTTTTAGTTTTCTGAGGAAATTCCATACTGTTTTCCACAGCGGCCTCACCAGTCTGCATTCCCGCCAACAGTGCACTAGGGTTCCCTTTTCTCCACAACCTCGCCAGCATTTATTGTTTGTTGATTTGTTTATGATGGCCATTCTGACCCATGAGAAGTCAGGCGGTAAAAGACAAATACCATATGATCTCACCTATAAGTAGAACCTAATTAACAAAACAAAAAAGCAAGCAAAATATTACTAGAGACATTGCAATAAAGAACAAACTGACAGTAACCAGAGGGGAGGTGGGAGGGGATAACGGGGTGGGGGAGAAGAAGGAAAGGTCATCAAGGAATATGTGTAAAGGACACATGGACAAAGCCAAAGGAAAGTAGGATCGAGGATGGGAGGTGGGGATGGCTGAGGTGGGGAGTGGTGCGGGGGAAAATAGAGGCAACTGTACTTGAGCAAAAATTTTTAAAAAGTGAGAAAAAATAAAATAAAAATACATTTCAAATTTTAAAAATGTCACATGATTTCATCTGATTTTCAAACTCATAAGCTTAATATTGTACAAAAAAGTTTATTATGATTCTTTTAATTCTCTTCTGTAGCTGTGATTATATTAGTGAGTTTTTTCTCTGATTAAAGTAGCTAGTGATTTGTTTTACTGCTTTTCTCCCACAAGAACCATTTCTAAGTTATCAATTTTACTAGTTGTTTTCCCAGTTGTTATTTTCAGCTTTTTAAAAGATTAATTCCTTCCTTCTGCATTCTTTGGGTTTATAATTTTGTGCTCTTTGCTTACTTTATATGGAATTTGTCCCTTATCATAAGTATTTGAGTTATGAAAAGAAACAGCAGTAAAGGAAGTGGTGAGACTCTGCATTGCTGACACACTGATGGGTGAAAAGTGGGAGGTGTGGGCGGGGCCAATAAAGCATTTTGGCTTTAAAGCCTCTTTGCTTGTTAGGTAGACTGCTCCAAGATACAGAATGAGAAACTTACTGAATTACATGATGTCCCTCCTAGAAAGCTGCTTCTTGCTTCTTAGGATTTATACTCTACTCTGGCAGTAATGATTAATCCTTCCTAAAGTTCTGTTTGTTGTCAAGTCAAACCGCAAGCCCTCTCTGTCTTCAAGGATGTCTGTTAAGAACGTCCTGAAATTACTAGGTACAAATTCTGTGTTTTAGTTGCATAGATACAACATAGGGATTTGGCCAGGCTTTTACATTTATAATACTCATTTTAGGGTCCTATTATGTTAGCTAAATATTAATGCTCTAAGCATGTTTTTCATAGCCTTCTGTGTTTCTTCTCCACTGGAGAATATTGCTGGAAATTAAAAAATACTATGGTTTATTATCCATGTCATTGGCATTGCATTTTGATGATGAATTATTTTTGGGAAAAAAAGATATGTAAGTAGAAGAATCCCCTCTGGGTCTCGTGTTTCTCTGAATAGCAATTTTATATTTCCTCACTATTTTTACATATCTTCCATAATCATCTATAAAATACCAAGCCATAGTATTAAATATTGGAGATATTTTCTGTTGAGCTCCTAATGAGATTTTAAACCATTCTGTATGTGATATAAAAATGCTCACACAAAAGTAGTTTGAAAAAAATCCCTACTTTTTAATGTGCACAAGGGATTTCTATTATTTCTTACATTCTTTAATTGTGACAACAAGGCACGCACATTGGGACGGGTAGCCAGCGTGTCTAAGTGTATGACTTTTCTAGTCGGAAAACCAAGGTTAGTGAATTCTTGGGTACATTACAAGTATGAGATGGTCTCAGTTACTATTACAATAACCCGCAGATGGTGAGGGATGGCAGTGCTGGGCCAGAGAAACAGGAGTATGGGGATGCAGGCCTCAAAAGCTGCCTAATAGCTGACTTGCTTGTGCCCATACATGAATAGCAATCAAAGATAACTTCAAGGGTTTGGAACCGGGTAATTTCAACACCAGTTTCTCATCTGGCACATACCGGGCAGTTTGGAGGAGCAAGCTCTCTTTCTTCAGGAGGGGAGGGGTATTGAGATGGCACACTTTGTTTGGAATGCTGAGTTTAAGGTACTACAGTACTCCCCCTTATCTGTACTGTCGCCTTGCACGGCTTCAGTTAACAATTAACTATGGTCTGAAAATATTAAACAGAACATTTCAGAAATAAACAATTCATATGTTTTAAATTGTGCACCGCTCAGCATCGCGCGATGAAACCTCACCCCATCCCACTGTGTCTGGGGATGTGAATCACCCTTCTGTGAGCATCCCCATACCGTGTAGCCGCCCGCCCCACAGTCACTTAGCACGTCTTGGGCGTCAGATGGACTCTCCCGTTATCGCAGCGTTGGTGCTCAGGTAACCCTTACTGTAGCCCAATGCTACATCTCAGTGCCTACGTCACTGCCCTCACTTCATCTCCTCACAGAGGCACTGTATCACCTCACACCACGAGAAGAAGGGTGAGTGCAGTATAATAAGATATTTTAGAGAGCAAGACCACATTCACATAGCTTTTATTACAGAATATTGTTGTCATTATTCTATTTTATTATTAGTTAATGTTGGTAATCTCTTACTGTGCCCAATTTATAAATAACAATTTATTATAGGTATGCATAAGAAAAAGCACAGCATATATAGGGTTGGTACTATGTGTGGTTTCAGGCATCCACTGGGGGTCTTACGACATACCCCCGAGGGTAAGGTGGGACTACTGTAATCCCATTACCACCACGAACCCAAGCAAACACTAAGCTTATTTCTTACAGTGTAAATTTTCTTTTTCTGGACTATACAATGAAATATTTTGCATCCATAGAAATTAGTCATAATCACTGATAACTAGTTACAAAAACTAAAAGATATTATATATAGGATTAGCCTATATGTGTTTATGTGAAGGGAGAAAGAGACAGGAAAACTTGAATGATAGTCTCCAAAATGTCAGTAGGGGTTACTCCTGAGTCATAGAAATATGAGTACTTTTTTGCTGTTGTTGAAATCTATGATGAGAAAAAAAATACAAGTTATCTGAGGATATGGCTCCTGAAATGGGTTCTCTCAAGGTTTTTCCTTCCATGGAGTGTCTGATTAAGAGGGTGGAAATTTAAATTGCCTCTGGACATGAGAGGGTTATTTTTCTAAAGTCTCAGGAGCTGGGGGTATGCCAATTCGAAATAAAGTTATTGGCCTTGGCTGGTGTAGCTCAGTGGATCGAGCACCAGCCTGTGAACCGAAAGGGTAGCTGGTTCAGTTCCTAGTAGGGCACGTGCCTGGGTTTCAGGCCAGGTCTGGGAACATGCGAGAGCAACCAGTTCATGTTTACTGTCTTCCTTCCCCTCTCTCTAAAAATAAATAAATACAATCTTTTGAAAATAAATAAAGTTATTGGGTGATATGACTAGTAGTTGCATGATTTAAGTGTTCCAGAGCCTGTAAAAGCAGATCCAGAGCCTGTAAAAAGTCAGAGTAGGTATTGATGCTTCAAGACTGCTTGTTACTTACAAGGCTACTTACTCAGCTTTTCTACCTTTGGGTAAGCTTGGCCTCTTGGGGATACTTTAGTCAATGCTAGCTTCAAGGAGAAGGGTAAGAATAGTGCGAGGGTGTCATTCCATTTCTTCTGGGGTCCCAGCTTTGATGCCCAGGGGCAGAAGCACAAACACCTACATGCCCCTCTCCTAAGAAGGGAGAGTGGAAGATGAGTGAGCTTCTCCTTTTCCTTTATTTTCCTTCTTGCTCTCCCTCAGCTTTTGTAAAGAAATCTCCCCATTTTCTTTAGAATGTTACTTCTTAAAGTGGGCATTACAGAGTATGTAATTGGATCATCTATTGTATGCCAATGTTTTTTAAGAACAAATGTGGTACTTTATCTCTGTGTATTTTTTGGAGACTGTTTTCTTCAAAAGGGGACAACACTGTTAGAAACAGGCATGCTTTAGCCAAGAGCACATACTTTGGTGTGAGCTGACAAGATTCATTTATGACCCTGTTTCTTGAAATAAAATCCAGCCTATTGTGAGGAACCAAACTATACCTCTGGAAGCAGGAATTTCTTCTGGAGTCTGGAAAACTTCAAACACATTTTTTTTTTACCATTTCTAATAGTCTATTTCTAAAAGATGTGGGAAATGTTTCATTATTCGAAGACAATGTGACTACTTCTATATTTTGATAACATCACCAGTTCCCGGTCAGTGGGGCCCAAATCCGTAAAGCTTTGCCTAACTGTTAATGCCTGAGGGCAGAAGGGACTCCAGAGCCAAACCTCAGGATTTTTATGGAGGAAGGAGATGTTTTAAAATGGTGGGGAAAAACCTTCTCTCACCCATTAATTTGGCTGACAGCAATGTGACTCTTTAAGGAGCTTTGCCTTCCGGAGTGGGGTCCATAAAGAGGGTGGTCCCAGGCCCCTCACTGAATCTCTAGTGTAGATGCCCAGTGTTCTTCAATGATATATAACTGGAGCAGACCAGATCATGGGGTTTTAATAGCCTGCTCTGCGGTGTGTGTAAGTTTGCAAAGGCTTGGTGCCTACTGTCTTTTTTTAGGACATTGATGGAAAGTCCCAGTGCTCACATTTTATGCTTATTAGTGATACTTTTCATGAATTTCCTGGGCTAAAGTGACTTTCTCACACTGTTTAATGACTTTGGTTTAACTCCCTTTCTGTGTAGGATGTTGTAAAGATTAATTAGCCAATGTTCATAAAGTGCTTTCAAGCTGAAAAGTGCTGCACAAGGGTGTACAGACTCATTAGCTTCTTAATCGTTAAGGCTTTTTAGCCTTTTGGCATTTGGAAACTAGGTGGTAAAGGGCAAATTAGTTTTTTTTCATGGAGGAGGGGGACTTCAGAAAAAGCAGAATAGAGTAGCAGATCTTTTTCTAAAGACATCTGTTGGACTGAGATGGAAAAAAAGATATTAAAATATTTTGTTTTTTATTATCTTCTATTTTCCTACTGCTTCAGCTTCTTACTCTCTGCTTTCAAAATGTATTTGCTTGCTTATCCTGCACATTTATTTAGAAATTCTATAGATTATATTGTCATATGGATATTCGTAATGGAGTTCAGTCTGGCCGCAGAGTGTTGAATTGCTGTGCCAGTGAATGACACAGGGTACATCACTGGCTTTGTAAGCAAAGGCCCCGTCTGAGTTTGCAATGTGTCATGAAGGTATGATGTTGCCTCCATACGCAGTTTTATACGTGCACACGCACATGCGCACACACACACACAGGGTCCGGCAGGAGTAAGGCTGCTTGAATGTGGTTGGCAGGGTGTGTGGATGTCTTGCACGAGATGGACAGCAAGTTGAACATTTCACCTGAAATGTCGTGTGGCGTGCTCGAGCGTGCTGTTGTTACATAACAGAATTGCACGCTTATGATTTTGTAATAAAAAGGGGCATTATGTGTGCTGGACTATATATATATGTAGATAGATATATAGATATATGTAGATATATGTGTGTGTGTGTGTGTGTGTACATCTATGTGATTCATTAAGCTTTTCTTTGAGGCTGGAAGAGTATAAATTGTCCACCAAAATGCACAAAGAGGTCCTCCAGAGACTAAGATGGAAAATCTACAAAGAATTAGATTGACAGCTGACCTTTTAGCCGCATCAACTGCACATGACAGGGGAATAATATCTTCTACGTACTGAGAGAAAAATATCTGTCACCTAAAATTGTATACCCAGCTAAGTTATCTTTTTAAAATATTATATAATAAAGATATTTTTATACTAAACAAAACAAATCCATTTGCCACCAGTGCTAAAGAATGTTCTAAAGGATTGTTTTTAAAAAGTAAGAAAACTAATCCAGAAGAAAGAAAAAGATAATGTAATGAATGAAGAGAAAAAAATTGTTAAATACATGGTTAAATATCAATAAGCATTGACTACTAATAATGTCCAATTTGTAGTAACAATGCAAGACAGAAAGAAAAAGTTAAAATGTATACCAGAAAAACAGTGTTGAGAGTTAAATATTCCAAGATACTTATCTTATTTGCAAGGAGGCTAAAGATGTTAAATTTAGTTTTTGTTAAGTGTGTACATAACTTTTCTAGCTTAATTACTAAAATAAAGGAAATTTAATATAGTAGAGGGAAGAATCAATGAAATGAAAAAATAATTCAATAGGAACCGGCTCAGTGTAAAAAAGGAGTAGAGAAATTTAACATGGATTGTAGTAACTGTTCCTGGGAAGCTTACCTTACAATTATAAATACTAAATTATAAAAACTTTAATTTTACAATTATAAAAACTTTGTTGTGTTTATATATATATATATAAGCCTATAGGACAAATGAAAACAAAACACAGTCTTAATGATATGTGAACAGGTGTTCTAGCTTAGGATAAAATCTTCAGTAACATTATCATACAGATTACACAGGGCATGTGTTAAAGGAGAGGAACCTCAAATGTAGGGAACCCAAATCTTTTATAATGGACAGCAAGCCGGCCTAAACTCTGCTCCAGATGGTGGCATTACCTTACTTATACTACATAGTGATTCCGCTCTTGCTCAGCAAAAAGACATTATCTTTTTTCAAGACTGTTCACTCTACAAACACCCTTGAAAGATAGAGCCAATACCTTTGTTTTTAAGATGTGCAGAAATGTGATATACCCATGAAGATTTATCTTTGAACAACTTTGGATAAGTTCACAAAGCCTCAGTTTTCTTGTCTGAAAAATGGAATAAATAGTATAATTTACATAGTTTTAAGGATCAAGTGATATAGTACATATAAAATGCTTAACATCATATCCAAGGACTTTATCAATTACTATTATAAATGATTATCTTGAATAAGATATGAGCATGACTACTGAATTATTTTTCTCTATCAAATAGAATATTCCAGTTCACTGATGCTTCGAATTATAGAATCACCAAATATTAGAACCAAAAGGACCAGAAAGATTATCCAGTAAAACCAGGAATTTTACACATAAGTAAGTAAGTGTAGATGGTTTAAATGACTTGTTAACTTTCTCACAGAACAGCCAAATAAAGGACAATGGTCATCTGATTTGAAATTCAGATTCTTTTTAGTGCTTGGATCTCAATAAATAAGGATATTACATTGAATTAAATTGATATGAATTGAAGCAAGCCTGTGATGTATTAGAAAGCATTTCACATGTTTATTTGATCATTCTCTTCTTCCTATGTGCTTGACCTATAAAAACCACCTTAAATTTAGCTCCCGAGAGCAAGTAAATACAGAAAGGAAGGAAGGGTGGAAAGTTAATTTCAATAATCCATATCTCCTCCTCACCTCCACCTTGATCACAGTTGATTTCTCCACTGCAGAGGGAAAAAACAGAAAACTGTGAGGAAAGTGTTATCTGTGTGTGTAGGTGATGTTGAAAACAGTCCCATTCTGGCTAAGGTAGGGAAGTTCTGCAGAATATCGGCAGCTTTATGCTAACAGCTTTATAATGACTTATTGACAAACTTTTTAAGACATGAGGGGGAGTAGTAAGGAAGGACAACAGGGGCCAACAGAAATAACATCTAGTTCTAGAAGGTGACATGTTGTAGACATGATCATCAATTGTAGAATTAGATGAACCTCAGTTCCTGTGTGAGTTTGAGCACGTTACTGAGTTTCCTGAGTGTAAAATGTGCATAATGTTCCTCCGTGAGGAGTTGATGTGAAATTTAATTGAAGAAATGAAGTGAGGGTGTCTGGCATATAGCAGGTCCTCATTAAATATTCGTTTACTTTGAATAAAATTCAGTGAAGGAATTTATCCTGAAAAAAACCTGTAAAAATGAAACCATTGATTTTTTGCCTCTACTTAATAGCAGTCCCACTGATTTTTTTCTCGCTTCTTTAAGACTGAGGCCACAGTATTAGCTTCTACACATTCTGAAATACTTTCAGGGACCCCAGGTCAGAGTTAAGTATGCCCAGGTAGTCAAAGCAAGACTTTAGTAGGGAAAAAATGATAAGGAAGGTGAATTTCCCTTCATCTTTTGTCCACTTCAAGACCTCTGCAAATCACTTTTCACTCCAGGTAATTCTCTTCTGGGTGTCCCAGAAGTGTCTCCTGCCTGCCTGCCCCTGGGCAGGTGTGCTCTTGCTGCTCCCATCCCTCCCCCAACTGTGAGCACTGCACTGCCCTCTTTTGGGCATAGTAGAAACTGCTGTTTCTCTTTGCCTTGCATCATACATCATAGTGTGTGTGTGTGTGTGTGTGTGTGTGTGTGTGTGTGTGTGTGTGTGAGAAAGAGAGAGAGAGAGAGAGAGAATATGCTCTTATCCCTCTGCTTTAGAGAAGTCCCAACAATATGTCACTTGTCACAATGACATACTTTATGAAGATTTAGCTAAATAAGGCTTTAGATTTTTACCTGTGACATTCGCTCTTCCTCTGGAATTAGAGATTGTGGAATTGAATTTGATGGAGAGTTCCAGGAAGTATGGAAAATCCCTACACATACAGCCTGTGACGAGAAATTATTTGTTAGGATCAGGCCCATCATACCTGTTTCTTCCCGTAGGAGGAGAGCTCTTTTAAAGAATCCCCAGCCATTTTTCAAACAGACTTTTGTAGGACTATATCACCAACTTGCATTCATGTCAACTTATGTCAGCACAGTAGTGAACACAATTTGAGCTCTTTTGCACGGAGCTCCTAGGTTCTCTGGCCTCCAGGTTCATACTGGGCCTATCCGAACAGGCATACTAAAATCTGCAGCTGCCAGAGTTGTAGGATCAAGCTGAGATCCCTGCTTATAGATACATGCATATAAAGAAATTGACTTAGACCCTGCCTACCTCTAAATTTGAGTGTGGACACTTTCCTTAAATTCTAGATATATCAGAGTTTATTCATTTATTCATTTTTCATTGTTCAAAGGAGGCATACAAAGATGATTTGGACCCAGATCCTGTATCTTAGCCACCAAAATCTGTTGCTTCACTTTCTGTCTTCATAGATGTGACTGTCTCTTTACCTAATGCTCGATTGAGACCATCTGGTAGTTAGCGCTGAAAAATATCCCTTCTGAAGTTAAGCTGCTAGTATCAACAACTCCATGCTCAGTTTCTGTGGTGGAAAAGAGAGTATTGCAATCAGGTGTAGCCAGGAAATGTGGAGTTTGGTTCTGTGATGTTTCAATATTCTTAACATTCTCTTTGTCCCCAGGTTATGCAGATGTATCTTCCGTTTTGCGGAATCGCCATATCTAATGCTCAGGTATTTGCCGCCTCAAGGAAAGAATATGAAAGAAGCAGGGTGAGTAAAAAGAAACATGGCTGATAAGCCTCAAAAGTCTGTCTTTCTAGAGTCTGTGAGTCATTATGTCTTTTAAAAACTGCAGATGACCTTTGAATAGTCCAGGAACCTTTTTTATTTCTATAATCCTTCAAGTCTATGGTTGAAGATCCCTTTAAGCAATGAGTCCAAATTGAAGTGGATACAAATTCTCTGTTGTTGTTTGGAGGAAATAGTACCACCTTCTCTTAACAAGGAAATTAATTTCACATCTACACTATAAGATAATAGATATAGTCTTGCTTACATATAGCTTTGAAACAATAACACAATTTAGTAATATTTTCACAATTCAATTCTGTTAAGAAGCCAGGTATGTTACAAATGATTTCATCCTACGTCAAAAATTTGATGTTTGAACTGAAAGGTTTTCTGGAGGACTATCAGAAAATAACTGGACAACATGTAAACACTATTTTATAGGACTACAAAGAAACACACACATAAGGATGGGTCTTATTACCTCTACAAGTTTAGTACTTAAAAAAAAAAAAAACCCATACTCTGGCTTGTGTGGTTCAGTGGATTGAGCATCAGCCTACAAACCAAAAGGTCACTGGTTCGATGCCCAGTCAGGGCACATGCCTGGGTTGTAGTCTAGGGCCCCAGCTAGGGTGTGTAGGAGGCAACCAGTTGATGTTTCTCTCATTCATCGATGTTTGTCTCCCTCTCTTTCTCCCTCCCTCCTTTCTCTCTAAAAATAAACAAAAAAGAAAAACCAAAGACAGATGCTCAAAAAATACTAAATTATTACATAGGGATTAATTATATGAGGCTCACTATACTTTTAAATGTAGAGAAATTGCTGTCACAGCTTTGAAATCTATTTAATAAGAAGATGTTCTAAAAGGTTGAAAGCCCTCAATTAATTGGTAGTCAAATTGATGAAAAGTCTCACTCGCTAAGCATTATGACTTACGAGTATCTCACAGTACACAAGCAAACACAGCTCGCTACTACAGCCATCGTCTTCGGCACAGCACGCCACACCTTCTCTCTGGCTTGGATCCTGTTTCCGTCTTTAGCCCCGTGTCTCACCATTCCTCTCCTTTCATTTGGCACTCCAGCAATATATTACCCGATTTCCAGAAGACAATCTATTTTTTTCATTCTCTCATACCTTTACCCGCATTTCTCCACCTACCCCCCATGCCTCATGTCCACCTTTTGACTCTCAGTGTAATTTGCCTTGAATTTCCTTCAGGACCCAGCTGAGACTTCTGTTTAGTCTTCCCTTCTTTGTTTATTGTTTTTCCTTGTATGTATTGCCATTGTCCTATTATGGATACTTATTACATGGTATAATATCAATGGCCCTCTTCTCTGACTATATTATGAACTCCTTAAGGGACACTTCATATACTATTAATCTTTACATTTTCATGTATGGCACAATTCATTTACTCATTCAACAAATATTTATTCAGACACTATCTGTTCAAAGTCCCTGCCCTCTGAGAGCTTGCTATTCTAGTGGGAACAAAAGATAAAATGAGCAAGCAAAAAATAACATAGTGTAGGTTGTGATAAGTGCTATAAAGAAAACTTAAGTGAGTTAAAGGGATAGGGATGTGCTGTTGAATAGTTGGGGAGGACACTTATTTCAGAGAGTGATTAAGAAGGTCTGTATAAGGAGATAATATTTAAGTGTGGACCTGGATTAAATGAAGGAGCAAAGCCACACAAAAATCTAAGAAGAGCTTTGCAGGCAGTAGAAATATTAAATGCGAAGGCCCTGGCACAAGAGAACACTTGTCTAGAGAGAGAGGAGGCTTTCCTCCTCTCTCAAATAGCCAAAGCAGTTCTGAAAAAGAACAAAGCTGGGGCAATCACACTTCTTAATTTCAAACTACACTATAGTAATAAAAACATTATGGTGCTGGCCTCAGCAACAGATACCTAGACCAGTGGAATAGAATCTAGAGCCCAGAAATAAATCCACGCACATGTAGTCAACATACATTTGAGAAGGGAGCCAAGGATACTTAATGGAAAAAAGATAATTCTTTCTCAGTAAATGGTCACAGTTGGGAAAACTGGATATTCATAAGCAAAAGAATGAAATTGGATGCTTATCTTATTATACCAATCACAAAAGTTAACTTGAAATGGATTAAAGACTTAAAGATAATACTGGAAGCTGTAAAACTCTGGGAAGAAAACATTGGGGGAAATCTGCAGTGATTTTTTGTTTGATCTGACACAAAAGCACAAGCAATAAAAGCAAGAATAAACAAGTGAAGTTAACCCCAAGCTTAAAAGCTTCTACACAGCAAAAGAAACAATCAACAAAATTAAAAGGCCACCTATGGAATGGGAGAAAATATTTACAAACCATGTACATTAGATATGGGATTAATATCCAAAATATACAATTCAACAGCAAAACTCCCAAATAATCCAATTGAAAAATGGCAGAACATTAAATAGACATTTCCCCCCATAAAGAAGACATATAATGGCCAACTGGTGCATGAAATGGTGCTCATCATCAGTAATTACCAGGGAAATGGAAGTCAAACCCACAACAAGTTACCACCTCACACCTATTAGAATGAATTTTATCCAGAAGACAGGAGATAATAAATGAGTGAGGATGTGGAGAAAATGGAATCCTGTGCACCATGTGTGAGAATATAAATTGGTAGAGCCACCATGGAAAGCAGAATGGAGGTTCCTCCCAGTTAAAAATTGAACTTCCATATAATCCAGCAACCCCACTGCTGGGAATAGATCCAAAGGAAATGACATCACTATCTTGCAGAGATATTTGCTTCCCCATGTTCTTTGCAGCATTATTTACAGTAGCCCAGATATAAAAACAGCCTAAGTGTCCACTAATGGATGAGTACATAAGGAATTATAGTATATATACACAATAGAATATCATCCGCCCATAAAAAAGAAGGAAATCCTGCCACTTGTGACAACATGGAGGACCTTGAAGGCACTGTGCTAAGAGAAATAGGTCAGACAGAGAAAGACAAATACTGTATGATCTCACTTACATGACGGATCTATGAGAAGCAGAACTCATACAAACAGAGAGTAGAAGGATGGTTGCCAAGGCTGGGGTGTGGGCCAAATGGAGAGATTCTAGTCAACGTGTAAACATTTTCAATTGTAAGATGAATAAATTGTGGGGGCATAATATTCAGTATGGTGACTATACAAAAACAGTTAAGTAATCTAAATTTTGGGGAGATCAGGATTCAAGATTAATATTTAGGAACTATAGAGATGATATTTAAAACTAGACTGTCAGGTGGGTTAACCTGGGAGACAATGTGTGGATAAGAGAAGGGAAGAGATCCACGGACGAGGCCCGGGGCAAAGAAAGTCACTGGAAGAAGGATCGGGAAATGCGTGTGAAGTCAGGAAGCAGGGCGTGTTCAAGTGTGGGAACGGCTTCTGGGGTCTGTTGAATTGCATATCATCCGGATTTTCTTCTCTTCTTCTCCTATTCTGGAGGTCAACCGCATCGTTATTTGAAAAACTTTTATTACTTGTTAGTACAGCAGCAATTTTTAATTAGAAACAATAAAGTTACTATAATGTGATTTGTCAGTGCAAGACTCAAGACAGAATGAGTTTTTCCTTTGAGATAAATGTTCTTTTGTGTGGGTCCCAGAGGCCCTATCCACGCAGTCACAACAAATTGCAAAGTTAAATAATTGTTCGGTTAATGTGATCCATCTGAAGAAATAGCCTGCATGATTGCAGAAATAATGTTTCCCCTTAATAACAGGGGATTTTATTGGTAATTATTCAGACAATTGCCACATCTTTGATGTTATATTTGAATATGAAATTATTGCACACTGACCTCTATAGTGATTTGCTGTCCCAAAGCCATATTGTCAGGAAGCGCTTAAAACTTTTTTCACCTCCTGGTGTTTCTGTTTACTTTGGGGTCATAGAACAATCCTTAGTCACTTTCACAGCTCTCTTTAGAGAAAACACTACCCAGGATATTTGGTCCTCTTTTAGATGCTCAGTGAGCCAGACTCATTTCATAGAGCCATTAACTCACTCAAATTCTTTTCCACCTGATTAAACTCAGAGAAGAAATTTTCAAATGATTTCAGGACAAATCAAATTCATTGCTGAAGTTGAAATTAGCCATGTTCCTGGGATGATGATCAACACCATCTCCCTGAATAGATGTGAGTTTGAAAACCCATGAAATCCTTTTGTGAGGTGTCAGACTTGAGAGTGCACATCTTATTAAATTCTGTTGAATAAAGCACGCTCTGGCCAGTTCGCTGGCTGTGTAATTTTCTGATTGCTCTTTGATAGCAGCATAATATCTACCACCTGTACATAGCACACTAATCTTAAATTTCTGGAAATATCCATGTAATGAAAAACTGCAAGTAAATATTATTTCAATGCAAAGACTGCAAGCTAATAGCTGGGTAAAATAACAGGTTATTACAATTTTCTTTTCAAAGGAGTGTATAATTTTTAAGTAAGAATTTGTTTTTTTCTTTTTTCCTGCTGTTTTAATGGTGTTTTCTTTCCTGATATATATAATAGCATTCAAATGTTTTTCTGGACAGATTGCGATGAAGCAGTACTTCTTGTGCAGAAGGATTAATGGGGGTTTTATATATATATTTTTGGAAGACTCTGGAACTTAATTAGCATTTACCACTATAATTCTTTCAGACTTCTGTGAGAGATGTGTATTAGTGAAAATGAGTCTTAAGTTTGACCATGAACTATTTCTTCCTGATGGTGAGGAAGAGATGCTTTGTAATTTTCTGAGATAAATCAGAGAAACAGGTATTCATTACTTATAAAATGTTAGGTTTATCCTAGTTGCATTGCAGAAAAACTGTGTGGGGGTGGCGGAGAAGCCTATAATGAATGACTATATGGACCATGTAGTCATTAGCTAAATGGGAAAGAATCACATATATATATATATATACATATATATACATATATATATGTGCGTGATTCTATACACACACAGCTGTATGTGGGAATTATATGGGATTATATGGACTGTAACTATTCTTAAATTATGTTTTGCAGTTCAAGACTCTGTTATTAAACAAAATTATGAAAATATACATATGTCAAAATAATCATAAATTCTTTAAAAATTAGCCACACAAAAGTATTTATATTTTACTATTGCAAAGACTAAATGGAATTTTGAAAGAAAAAAACCAGTATTTTTATTCAGTCCTCTATCCACCTAAATACATCCATTTCATGTTTCCCAGGCTTTGCTAGAGGTGGTTAATGACCTCTTTGAAGAACAGACTGACCTAGAGAAAATTGTCAAGAAGATAATGCATCGGGCCCAAACCCTGCTGAAATGTGAGCGCTGTTCTGTGTTACTCCTGGAGGACATTGAATCCCCAGTAAGTCCTCTCTTCTCGGTCATGTAGAGTTGGAGACTGCGTTAATGGAATAAAGATCAGTTTATTTGCAATTAAGTCTGTGAAACTGTGACTTGAACCACTCTTTTCATGACTCTTCTAATCATGTGGTGGGTTTTTATATGACGGAAGTTTTTAATTTTTTTACCTGTAGATTCAGTCTTCTTTTGCTGTCACCTTAGAGTTATAGACTCTTACGCTGTTAGAGACCTTAGAGATCTGTCTCAGTCCCGTGTACTTACACATGAAGAAGCTAAGGGATTAAATGGCTGGCCCAATCTCACAATAGAAGCGGAATAGAAGACAAGCTCGGGTGCCAGCCTTCCATCATATTCTCCCAGACAGGCCCTCAGTACTTTCGGGTGTGGACTGCAGTCTAGACAACGCTCCGCTCCGCAGCCCTCTTCCTGGGAGGTGGGAGCAAACCAACACTGGAGAGCAGCGCACCTGGCTCTTGGAGCCTGCACCTTCGTGCTTGAGCTGAGTGAAGGGACCTGAGCTGAGGCTGGGCTGTGCAGCAGAGGTTTGTCTAGCTGCTTCTGAAGTGCGCAGAGCACCAGTCAGGTGGAGGAAGCTCATTTCTTCTTCACCGCAGGGATTCCTGTTACTCCAAAGGCAAGCATCAAGCTAGTTCAAGGACTTACACCTGCTTCATCTCAGCTTTCAGGTTCTGTTAACCCTTTGGCTCTTTGGGGGAAGTCTGCTGGGTAAATACACAACAGTATTGAAAATAATGCTCATCCTCAATCTACCTTCCTGAAAGTTGAATGTCTAAACCAACCCTCAGCGGCAATGTGATATTTTTGCTGTGAACTTTCTTCAAAGACCAAGAATTGTCTAGCAATTAAATGCTATTTTAATACCTCAGAGAATATTTTACTGTGCTTTACCTAGAAAAGGTTATCATCTTTTCTTTTTAGTTTGTGTTTCTCAAAGAATAAGAACCTTAGGGTAAATTTTGGAGATATAATAAGTATTATAAAATTTATACATTAAGTTTTTAGAAAATCTATATAAGTTTAAAATGCTTAGAACTGTTTCCCCATATTTTAGCAGAGCTTGAGGTTTTTTTCTATTCCAGCAGGTGTGGTTTAAACCAACAATGGTCTTCCAAGTATCCTGTGACTGTGTAAACCTTGGCAGAACACACACACACACACACACAACAGCCCGTACTTACGGCATGCTTCTGGTTGGCTTTGTGAAGCACTTGAGTTCATTTCATCCTCACTGCGTCCTTATTAGATAGGTATTATTATCATCCTCATTTTGTAGATGAGGATACAATGCTCAGAAAGTTGAATGACTTGCTACAGTCTCTCCCACCACCTGACTCTCAAACTCCTGAAAGGGCGGGGTGCTCCTTGGTGTCTGGCAGGCTGTGAGCTCTCACTACACAAAGGCAAGAAGGGGCAGTTGCTGGGGTTCCCTGAGTCACTCCCAGATCCCTGTGAGGGCAAGTGGCCGAGGGGCCAGGTGACCATGAATATTACATTAAAACATCATAAGAGAAGAGAAGACAACTCTAAAATGTAATATGAAGAATATGGTATGAAGAATAAAATTGAATATGAAATGGAAAGTAATACAGTATAAAAAGTTAAGAGAAAATGATAAAAAATGGAGTCAGAATATAGAAAGTCCAAAATAAAGATAATTGGTGTCTCTGAGGAGAACATGACAAATGGAACAGGCAAAACACTCAAAATTATAATACAAAGACATTGTACTGAAATAAAAACAAATTCAAATTTATGGACTGAAATAACACATTATTTCTGGAAAAGTTAGTGCTGACTGCTTAGTACTGAAACACATTCAGCATTAAAGGACTTCAAAGATAACCCAAGCATTCTATAGGCATCCAGACAAAAGAATCAAGTCACCTATTGGAAGGAATTTATTCTGTGTAGACTTTCCTGTTCCATTCTCCAGGGCTAGGAGAAAATGTAGCAATAACTACAAAGTCCTCAGGGAAAGAAAATGTGACCCCATGATTTTAAATCCAGTCAAGTTAATATTCAGTTATATAAGCCATAGACAGGCATTTTTAAATTATCAAGAAAGGCATCAGGAAATACAGTTCCAACTGTCCTTCCTGAAAAATACAAGTGGTTGATATCCAGCCAAGCAAGTGGTGGAGAAGGCATGGATAAAGACATGATAAATAAGGCTAGTATTGAGTATGGAATGGATCTAAATGTAGAGCCAAGGCTAAAAATGGTGTCTCCTATACTTATAGAAACAAATGTAAGCCTTACATTATAAACCATTACAATTGTCGTGGCTCACAGTGTCCCCCAAAGTGCCATAGGGGCATCAGATGCCTGCACATGCAAGTTCAGAAAAGGAGCATTATGCTTGGAGAACCCATCCCTTTTCCCTTGAGGGGTATTGAGCCTGCTGTTTGGAGAGACACGTTACCTCATCTCCAGGTTCGCTCATGGCAGACACAACCTGTGAAAGGACCCCATGGGAAGAGGTCGGGCGGTGCCGTGTTGGCAGACACTGGAGCACCGTGCGCTCAGAGCCCATGCGGGCTGCCTCCCCCCACCAGGTTCTGGGTTATATGCAATATTTTAATTTTAATGTGTTAAATTTATCAATATTCCTTTTTGATTTGTGCTTTATGTTTGTTTGGGGTTTTTTTAACAGCTTTACCTCCATGTTAAAATGACTTTCTCTTATACCTTCTTTAACCCATCTGGTATTTATGGTTTTTTATATCCATCTAGAATTTGTTTTTTGTATGGTGTAAAGCTGTAGGTGTGTGTGTGTGTTTGTATGAACCATTGCCTCAGCTGTTTCCCCCGACTCTGTAGTGCCCCTTCTATGTTGCATGGTTTCCGTGTATACCTGAGTCTGGTTCTGAGCTCACTAGTTTGCCCCACTGGTCTCGGGCTGTTTCTGCACCAGCCTCACACCGTCCGAATTTCTATAATTTTGTAATACTCTTGGTATCTGATAAGCAAGTCCTCAGTGTTGTTCTCCTTTGAAATGGACTTGGCTGTTTTTCACTTGCTGCTCTTCCATATAGATTTTAGGAGTAACTTTCAATTTCCATGAAAAACTCTGTAGAGATTTTGATTGAAAATTCTTTAATTTACAGATCCAATTTAGGAGATGTTGGCAAGTAATAGAATATACAAGGTAAACGGCTTAAACAGTAAGATTTGTCTTGTATAACAAGAAGTCTGCAGGAGGCGGTGCTGGGGGCTGTGCAGCAGCCAGGTGATACAATGAAGGACCTGGGCTCCGTGCACTTTCCCGTGTTCATCCCAGTGGGCGGCCTTCAGCACCTGGCTTTGACCCTCATCATCCAGGAGGCTGGCGCAGCTCCAGGCAACGTGCCATCTGATGACTAAGTGTGTATCAGGAGAAGAAGAAAGGGAAACTTCTTCCCACATATCTTTCTTTTTCTCAGGGAGGAAAGTGCTTTTCAAAAGGGGTTTTTCCCGTTGACTTTCCACGACCCATTAGTAAAGAACAAAATGATGCTGTTCAAATCATTGATGTTCTTAGTATTTTTGTTTCTCATCTATCATTCTCTGATAGAGGGGTGTTCAAACCATCAGCCTGAGATTTACTGGTATCATCTTGTCCAATTCTGTAGCCTGTTATCTATATTAATTGTGTATGTGTTTTAATTTGCACTGCAGCTTATTTTTGTGGAAAAGTGTTTTTGTTCATTTGTTCATGCATTTGTTTTCTTTCATTCTTTCCTGTAGTCTTCCTCCCTGACCGACAGTGTGCACAGTTCCTTGACCCTTGGTCAAGAACCAGGTCCAGCATGGGTCTCCTGCTATGTGGCAATATTACGCTAGACCTGAGGCAGCTTGGTTCAGGTTCTGGAGGTGAGGCTGAGTCATCTGTCCCAGAGCAACACTTTGAGACCCCAGACCCCGCAGGAGCTGAAATTCCAGCCCTTGCTGCCTGCCTTTTTCTGCACCTGGAGCTCAGGAGGCCTGTCTCCAGGCTTGTGCCTCAGAGATCTCCTTTTCCCCTTCCTCTCCCCTTCTCTTTTCTCTTCCTTTTAATTTCTAGATGTCATTCTGATTTTCTCCTTCTGTACTTTCTCAGTCTTTGTTCTGGTTTTGTGAAGAGCACAGATGTGTCAAAGCATGAATTTATAGCACCATCTCTAAACGCATTACATACACTACATTTTATGGTCAGAAAAAACGTATCACTTCAGGAAGAAATATGCTGAAACTTTTCTTTCTCCAAAAATAATGTGTGCTTTTCCCTCGTTTATTAGAACCATTCCAGGAAACAAAAACTTCTAATTATTTTTTGTGGTTTGACTATTTTAAAAAACTGGTTACTGCAGATGTATGATATTTTATGGCCTCTGCATTTGAGGGGGGAAAGGAAGAAAATAATTAAAACCTGGGTGTAGAAGCTCGGTGCATCATCCTCTTACCTCAGTGTTTGGGGGCTCCATTCATAGTCTTTACACTGTCCAGTCACGTGTAAACTGATCAGGTTACTCAGTCGATGCCAAAAATGGAAATGAGAAATACCTTGCTAGCCCTCTCCCCTGCCAAAATTAATATTTCACCCTGTTTTGCTTCTGTTAAGTGTTTCAGTCAATCAATTTCAAGTGACTTTATCAATGGTATTTGCACTAGACTGAAAAAAAAATAAAAAGATTGTTCCATAGCTAGCTGCTGTCAATATTAGGAAATATTTAGTCCTTTGAACTGAATATTCCCTGCTAATGCAATTCCATTCCATGAACCTGTCTAAGCAATTTCTATCACTTCTCTTAGTTCCTTTCTAGCTTATGTATTTACTATGATCTCTATTTCTCTCTGTGCTTAGTCAAGGAAAGCAAATGGCGTCATTTTAATCTCATGTCCTTAGGCATTGTCTCAGCACCACTGTTTACAAGTGTTTTTTCCTGGATCATCCTGGTGGCTGGCAGCTATTTTCTTGTCCAGAATTCAATGAAATAGTTTAGCTGAGCTTATAAATATGGGGCTAGTTCCTGGAGTTTATTTTCTAAATCATGAAAGACAAGCTACACTTGGTTTCTAATATGTTCCTTAACATCTTGGTTCTTATGAAATATACTTATAATTAAGCTACAAAGTTAGATGGTCTTCCCTGAGTCCAACACTTCAGAGGAAGAGATGAGATGATCATCGTCTGATTGTTCTGGAACAACCATAATTCAATCCCCCCCATCTGAAATGGGTCATAAAAATTGCTCCAGGCTTTCCTTCCTATTTCCCTTTCTTTTTATTTCCTCATTTTTCTTTCTTAAACTTTCCTCCTCCGGCTAAGGAAGCTAACTAAACTCTGTTCGATTTTTGTTCCAAGTGCTTTTTCTAGAGTGCAAAATGGAAGGTACCTAAAAAAATCTCTGATGATTATCTGGTGTGTATATACATATGTATGTATACTTGTCATTAATAATATATATCTATTATATATTTGTATATATCAATGAACTTTATTAATATTTATGTCACTATATTAACACAAATCACATCAAAAATCATTTGTGTTAAATATGTGATATTTATTTATTCATTTTTTAAGATTTTATTTATTCATTTTTAGAGAGAGGGGAAGAGAAGGAGAAAGAGAAGGAGAGAAGGATCAATGTGTGGTTGCCTCTTGCATGCCCCTTACTGGGGACCTGGCCTGCAACCCAGGCTTGCGCCCTGACTGGGAATTGAACTGGTGACCCTTTGGTTTGCAGCCCACGCTCAATCCACTGAGTTACACCAGCCAGGGTAATATATTTAACATATATATGATTAAAGTTGTGAGTTGAGTTAATATACCAGGGTGGGCAAAAGTAGGTTCATAGTTGTTAGTATGGAAAAAGAAAAGCAGATTATGATTATTACGATAACTTTATTAACTCAAAAGAAAGTCAGAATGCAACTGTAAACTTACTTTTGCTCACTTCTGTGATACAGAAGTGATATCATATACATCAATATATATGATATATATTAATATATATACATGATTAATGATGTGAGCTGTGTGAGAGCAATACATGATATCATATATAGAGGTATGTTATGCACATGTTACACATATATACCTGTTATACATGTGTTAAATATATGTATATGTATACACAGATATATGTATATATTTAACACATACAAATTATATATAATATATAAAGTATATAATATATGTATGTAAAATCTCCCACTACAGAACTTCAAAGCCCATCTCTACCACATCCTGTCCAAAATCTTCACCACTTCTGAGATTTTCTGTTTCAATTAATAAAACCACCATCACATAGTGACTCAAGCTGAAAACCAAAGTGCTTTCTCAGTCTTTCTTACTGTCTACATTCAATTGTCTAGGTTCATTGCTTCTATGTTGAAACATCACTTCTAGGCGCTTCTTCCAACCCTTCTATCACGGTCTCTACTCTGCCTTTACTAATCTCTAACCCTGCTCTCCTCCTCCTGCCCCATTTCCTTGCTCACAGACAGGGCACTCTTTCTTTCCATCGATTCTTACTAGTACTTCTAGTTTTCTTTCTAAAACATGCATCTGTATCTTCCATGCTTCAAAGCATTGGCTGTCTTTTTCCTACACAACAAAGCTAAAACTGCCCCACATTCAAGGTCCATCACCTGTGCTGTCAGCCTAACGTGTGCTTCTCCTCTCTGTCCTCAGCCTCTCTCTGTCCCTTTCCTCCTCCTGTACCCCACCTCCCCAAGTTAGCTTGTGCAGGTATTTGCTTCTGTATCTTTACACATGCAGTTGCTGTGAAAGACAGAATGCACCAGACAATTAAGGAAGTGCTTTCATCCAGGCTAACCATTCATTAAAAAGGAACATCTCAAAGACGAGGAAAGGTGTCTGTGGTTTTACAGAAGCGTGCAGACAAGGCAGTTACCTGCATCATTTTGTGCATCTTAGGGCAGTCATGAGGAAGGAAGGAGGCAGGTTCTATTTTGAAGTCTGCTAGGGCAGGGCAGTCCTTTGGGGCTAGCCAATTCTGGAAGACAAATGGTAGTGGGATTTCCTGAGCATTGCTGTTTTCTGGAAGCACAGGACTCAGATGAAGTGCAAGTCCGTATTGACTGTTGTCTGCAAACCCCGCCTCTCCCCATCTATTGTCAGCCTTTCTCTTTCTAGCTCAGTGCCCATGAAAGCTAATCTCTACGTACTATACCATTTCAGCTTTCTTGTTCTCTGGCTTCCAGTTGAGTTTTACAAACAAGACAGATCAGCAGAAGATTCAAGGGCAGGAGAAGAAAGAGGTTGGGGGTACTTACTCCCCTTGTTCTTTCTCTGCCAGTGAAAGAGGAGCACACTTGTCATAGAGGTGGCTAGATTCTTCCAAGGCCCCTCTCCACAGGTCCCGCTCCTCCAAGGCACCAATGACAATGCCCTCCTTCCTTCCACGCCTCCTTTTCTCCCTCACACTCTCTTGCGTTCCCTTAGACCTAGGGCTGCTTTCCAAAGTTGCCCACACTTATGTAATAGTCCCTTTATTGAATTAGGTTCAGTTAAATTCTTTTGAGTGCTGTGTTTTCTACCGAAATTCTAACTTTGGAAAATGTCCTCACTCCTCAGCCTAGAGCACTCTGGCTGACCCTTTAGGGCGGAGTGCACATCACCCTCCTTCAACACCCTCCTCCGTGTGCTTCTAGCATTTTGAATGCACACCGGAAAAATGTTACATTTGTGAACTGTTTTCCCCTGTGTACTGTGCTGTGAGTGAACAGCATCTGCTGCACTAAGTATTTGATAACTTTTAATTGAGTGAACAAGTAATTAAAGTAAATGACTCATCAGGATAAGTGAGAAATTTATCAAGAAGGATGGTAGTGGGTATCCTCTTATTCATACCTTTGCCTTTATAGAGTAGTCCTCTTAGGGGAAAATGGGGATTACGAAAACTCTAATGAAAAAGAAGTGGTGATCACTTAGTAGATCATTTCTATTTTCTTTTTGGTGGCAGGATTCTCTGTTTGAGTGTAGGGTTTTTTTTTAAGTTGTTTTTAATTTTTTTTTTAATGGGAGAAACCAGGCCAACTAGTGCTTGATAAATATCCCATCAAAAAGACTTCTGTCCATGGACCTTTCCCAAAGAACAGGCAGAGACGCGCGGGGATGTTTGTTTCTGTCACTGTGGCACCGCACTGCCTTCCCCAGGGCGCAGCACTCAGGGCTGGTCACCAGCCAGGGAAGCTCAGAACCACTTGTTTAGACTCACTGACCTATAAACCACTTCCGATTATTTCTTTTATAAGATTCTCTTTCTACTTAGTGTACATGAGTGTGTGCATACTTACCTAATCTGTGTTTGCTTAGTGCATCCATAATAAAATCGGAATTGGATTTAAAAATAAATTTTAAAAAATGAATTAAATGGAGAACCATACAATTGGTCCAAGTCAAGAATGAAGCATGAATTTTATTTTTTCATTTATACTTTCATCTGTTTTTATTAGTCATAATCTCCACAGTGACCTATGTAGCCCACTGAATTTTATCAAAACAGTTTAACTGTTTTTGCTGTTTTGTTTTTTAGCCCAAGTATCTGACTGTAAATAATTATTTACTTGAATACATTATATTTTTTAAAAATTCCTTTAAAAATATAAATTGAGGCATGACTTCCTAGAGCTTTGCTTTTCAAAGGCACATTTGAGAGTGAAAGAGGAGCACACTTGTAATAACTGTCCCAGGACAGCAGGCTTAATTAAAGTGGCGTGGTCCTGCGTGAACGGGGACATATGTGTGTCTGTGAGTGTGTCCCCCACCGCTTCCCTCGGTGCCCAAAATTTCTATCATCACGGTGTTTCAGATTCTGACACCAGGAATACCCTTTCTGAATGTAGGTGAACTACATGGGAACATTATATACGTTAATCTACCATCAGTCATTAACAGTTTAACAGAAAGTAAGTAGTTACCTTGGTCCAGAGATGGTTCTAGACTGGAAATCAGCAACATTTTTCTATTAAGGGCCAGCTAGTAAATATTTTAGGCTTTGTGGCCTATATAGTCTCTGTTCTAACTACTCAATTCTACTGTTTAGCAGAAAGCAGCCATTGACAATATTTAAATTCATGAGTTGGTCTGTTAAAACAAAACTTTATTTACAAAAATGGATGGCGGGACAGATTTGGCCCACAGGCTCTCCTTTGCCCAACCTGCCCTAGAGGCCTGGGTGGCAGGTAGATCAGCCCATATCTCTAGAATTGTGTTACTCCGCTGGGGTTCATCTAGCTGTTCTCAACATGAGCTGGAGCCCAAGGGTATGTTGCCTCAAAGGCCCAATATTCTAGTTACTTTGAGGGTTAATTTGGTTGTAAGCCTAATGTCAGACTGCCCTAAATTCAGAGAACTTGTAAAAGGTTTCCAGCAGCATACTTGGGTTCCTAAAGATAGTTCAGACTGGGATTTCTGGGAAGATTTTAGATCCATTCTAGAATGAATCTGAAGCCCTTCATATTCAGATGGCTTGGAAACAGCTAACTTTATACACCTTATGGGACCAAGGCAGACGTTTTGCCACTTTCCTGATCTTGCCTGGCTTATAGTCAGCAGGGGGTTGGTGCCCAGCTTCATTGCTCTGCTTGTGTCTGACCACTCTCTTGACGGGACTCCAGCCTGCTCTTCTATTATCCTCATCTTGTCTGCTGTCGGCTGTAGGTCCTGTTGTGTTTCTCTCACCCACCCTTCCAGATCCCCTTCCAACACCTCTGAAAAGTACTCTTCTTCACAACTTAATGGCCCACAGTTGTTCAGCTGTGATTAGCTTTATACAAGCACATTTATATTATTTCACATATAGAAGTATTTTTATACAGTTTCCAATTATGTGAGTACTTCATTTCTTCTTTGTTTATACTTTTACTCAATTGCCAAAAGCATTTAAGGCACACTTGAGCAAAAACATACAAAATTCATAGTGAATAAATATTTTCTGAGTGCTTATTATGTGCTAGGCATGTAATAGAATGAAAGACAAAATTTTAAATAAAAGGAGAAAAGGGAAAGTACATGTTGTAACCAAAATTAAATCAAATAAACAAACTCAAAATCAAGCTATGCTGCAAAAAGATAAAACTTTGAACCTAAAGCTTTGCTCTGAACTTCCCAAAAGTCAAGGTAAAAAAATTTGTAATAGATATTGTAATTCCTTTGGTTTAATAAAAGGAATCACATCAACTGATCAAGAAACTTTTCCTGACCCATAAATTTAAATGTTTTCCCCTTCAAAATATTAATTCTTTAAAAGTTAGAGACCTTATTTATTATTATATTTTTTGGTAACTGTCTATACTATTCGGTACTTGATATACATTGCGTAATCAATATTTAACCAAAGACCAGTCAACATTAGTATTATCCTTATTTTTCTGCTAAAAACATAGGAACCGAAGAATTACCACACAAGGTGTGAAGTTAGGGAACATGTCTGTAACACTGCACTCGCTTGTGCCACCAACTACACATTTGGGGGTTCCCTAGACCATCCCAGCCTCAATAATGTGGTAGAAGCGTTCACAGAACTCACTGAAAGTTCTTATACTCACAGTTATGGTTTATTATAGGAAAGGATACAGATTAAAATCAGCCATGGGAGAGATGCACAGGCAGAGGCAGGAGGGTTCCAAAAGTCGAGCTTCCAGGTGTCCTGTCACCCTGGGGTCCTGGACAGCATTAACCTCTCCCGGCAACACTGCACGACAGCATGCATTAAGTACTGCAGACCCTGACCGGAGGGGTTACCTGAGCCTGGGCATCCAGGTTCTTCACTGGGGCTTGATCACCAAAACCCAGCTGGCCACCCATGTAGCTGACCTCAGCCTTCCTCTCCTCCACAGGTTAACTGGTTCCATGTGACCCAAAGACCCCACCCTAAATCCCATTGTTGGCATGGCTCAAAGCCCCCCGCTCTGAATTAGGGTGTTACTATCTGGCTGCCCAAGGCACCTGGGTAAACAAGGATACTTTTATCAAGGTTAGACATTCCCAAGGCTTAGAGGTCAACTTTCAGGAGCCCAGGACAAAGGCCAGACCTTTCTTTGGGTAAGGTTAACTCTGTTACACAAAGCCAACACCATGGCCGTGAACCCAGTGCCTGGTTTTGATCAGCACGCCAGGGCTGGCTGCTGGGGGACGTAGCTAGTTGTCTCCATGATATGCTCAAGTTGAAAATACACAGTCCTTGACTGTATTTCTTAAACATGTATTTAGGAAATAAAACAACAAAATGCTAGACTTAGAGGTTTTTTTTCTCCCTAGCATGTGAATTTATGTTGGAATTAAAAGTTCTAACATCTTAGAAAAACATGTTTCTCCCTTTTGGTAGTTTTTTAAAGTTCCTCCTTTATATTTCAAGAGTTCACATGTTCTGACATTTTATCAAGAGGTATTTTTAAAAAATCTTATCCATTCTCTTTATGATTCCAGATGTATAAGTTTTATAGCTATAAAAGTCCAGGATTTTCTATTCCACTTTTTGTCTTCTGGTAAGTCTCTATGCCTAAGCAGCTTTAAAAAATATATATATGTTTAAAAGATTTTTTTTCTCTTTTAATTTCTGGGCATTTCCCATCTTTGTTTTCTTAAGGCGCAGGAAGCAGTTCACTAACTATTCCAGGGAGCACTCCTTCGCGGAGCCCAGGGCACACCTAGCCCCGACCGTAAGGAAGCTCCATGCACGCCGGGACTTTTTTCCTTTCCTTCTATCAGCTGGAGCCCGGTGTCTATTGCTCTACGTGACACATGCAGACGATGCGCATTTGCTGTGTCAAACAGTGAATAACCCAATCCTTCTACAAATCTAAAGCAAACATGTGTCAAAGATTTATTAAATTCATTAATGAGAGAAACCAGCAAGCTGGTAAAGTCAGTTCTAAGGCAGGCACCAAGAGAATGCTGGCATAAGATTGCTAGGTTAGATTTTTTAAATGGTTACTATCATCCAGGAAAGCAAAGTCTTTACGATGGGCTTCTTTTCTGCTGCTCAGAAACCATTTGCTTCTCTACTTAGATAAAACTGTTTGCACAGCAATAGGCCAAAGAATCATTTGTGTAACATAAGAACAGTTTGTTGTTGCCTCAGTGGGTTCACCTGCCGACAATCACCCTGCTGGCCTTGAACTTTTACCTAGTTATTGCCATTCTGAGTCCCCATCTCACTTCGTGGGTTCAGGTGATAGGCTTCACGAGGACTTCCCCAGCTGACGCCTTCCCTCCTTTCTGTGGACCCGGCTACATTCAAATTACCCAGCGGTAACATTCCTGAGTGCCACAAGCTACCCTCCCCGTGACCCTCAATAAAGGCTGTAACTGCACTGGTATTTGCTCTGCAATTTCCCTGCCTGCGAGGTCCAAAATTTGGGCTTTGGGTAGCTTTATGTGATTCTCTGGGCATGTCAAGTCCCTCTTCCTAGGACCTGTGAATATAATAATTCTTTTTTTTAAATTTCACATGTCTTTCTGAGTGTAATTTCTGCGGCTGTGTTAGAGTGACCTTTAAAGACCCAGCGAGGGGAAGTTACTCCCCCCCCCCCCCGCCCCGTTTACAACCCACTTTGCATTGCTGTCAGTGTTTCAGAAATTCACATCTCTCCTTTCAGAGTGATATTCTACTAAATAGTAAAAAGAAGCCCAATGAGGTATTCTCCGTAATACTGGAGAGTTTAATCTGCATCTGTCAGGTCAGAAAATGAAAAGATATATCCTTCTCGATCTCCAAATGCAGGAACAATTATATTGATTGGTAACGTGATTAGTTTTCTATCAAGCTACATGTTTTACTTGTAGGATTAAAAACCAATGGCAGAGTTTACCGAACTATTGTGGTTGTGAAGGAACCACGTTCTAATAATTTGCTGCCGCAGGCCAGCTTGCTCACGCTTGTGAGAGCAGTCAGTAGTGGGGACCCGGGGACTGTGGAATCAGATCGACACGGTTCAAGTCCCAGTTCTGCAGTGTTTTGCTGCACGGTTTCCAGGGAACCACTGAACCCCTCTAGCCTTAAATCCCTTCAATAAAATAAGGATAACAATGTATGTCTTTGCTGGGATGCTGTAAGCATTGATACATATGTAAAGGATTGGCCATAACGTGTGCAACACGCTTCGTGTGGACTTGCAATGTAACGGTATGATAAGTTGCCGCAGTTCAGGCTGCTGTTACAAATGATCATAGACTGGGTGGCTTGCACAACAAAGGCGTATTTCTCACCATTCTGGAAGCTGGGAGGTCCAAGATCCAGTGTCTCCAGATGGCCCTCTTCTCTTCGCATCCTCACACGGCAGAGAAGAGAAGGAGAAGCAGGCTCTCTCATCTCCTTCCAAAAGTGTTAATGCCCTTAGAAGGCGGCACCCTCATGACCGTTAAAGCTCCCTAAGGCCCCATCTCCAAATACCAACACCTTTGGGAGTAGAGTTTCAACCTATGAATTTCTGGGGGAACATAAGCATTCAGTCCATAGAAACAGCATAAAACATGTTAAAAAAAAGAGAAGAATTTACTGTCATCTAACAAAATATGAAAAGAAATCACATGCTGAGAGATCAAAGTAGAGATATAGGACTAACTCCATTTTAAAAAATCTGTAACAGTTCCCCACTCTGCAAATATAAACACTTCTACTTTGTACTTCATTGTTGTTTTACCTTTAAGAATTGTTTAAGCTATAGTTTGAGGGATTTATTATTTGGTGGGAGCAAATAGTCTCTATGTGGCTTCCTGGGCTTATAAGACCCAAGAGTATTGCAACTGGATCAGGATTTCTAAGTGACCGGTTTCTGTTCTAAAGTCCTCAAGACAAGCCTTTCACTTAATTTTGCTGTGTAATAAACTAAAAATTTAGAGGCTTAAAATAGCCATGTTATACGCTCAGAGATCCTGTGGATCAGAAATTTGGAGAGGACGTAGGAAGGATGCTCGCCTCTTTCCAGGATATCTGGGGCCACATTTGGGAAAACATGGAGATCAGGGGTCACTTAATGGCTGGGAACTGGAATCGTCTGAAGGTTTGTTTACTCACGTGCCTGGTGTCTAGGCTGGAATGGCTTAAGCACTGGAGCTGTTGCCAGAACATCTACCTGTGGCCTCTCTGTATGGGTTGGCTCCTTTGGAACATAGAGGCCTCAGGGTAGGACATCTTACATGATGACTCAGGAGTCTACGCACACGTATTCCATCAGATGAGGCAGAACTGCACTGCCTTTTACGACAACCTCAAAACGCACATAGCATCTCTTCCATCTACTCTGTTGGTCGAAGTGGTCAGAAGCCCATTAGATTCAAGGGAAGAGAACAGGGACCTACCACGTTGTGGCAGGGTGGCGGGGTCATATCGTAGAGGGGAGGTGGGGGTAGGAGACACTGTTGTGCTGTCTTTGGAAACTAACACTTGCCACAGTGGGTGAGTTTGTAAAGGCTTCGTTCACGTTAGACTATGAAATGAAATCTGTTCTATTGCTGCCCAGATTATTTCCTTGCCGTGGAGCTATTGTTACTGCTCTGCGTTCAGCTAGTCACACACAATTTTCTTTGTGATGAGCTTTTCTTTCAGCCTTTTCCTAATGTTGCATTTTCTTAGTTTGGGTTCACTGCCTCACTGATAAATCTTTTAAAATATTTAATCTGTTTCTAGTCTTCAAATCATTTCTCAGGTGCCCATCGATTCCTCGTCAGTGGTTAATTTAGAAGGCCTCTGAAGCATGACAGCATCTGGCAAAGGCAAGCCTCAATGTCAGCCTTGCGAGCATCCAGTGACATTCAGAGGACCCCTTTCAGCACAAGGAACTTGTTTTTCTATCGTGTAGTGCCCCTTGTCCACAGAGGGCCAGAAATGGCGCCTTTCCCACTCAACATGTTTAGTGCTGCTGAAAGAACTAAGACTAGAGCCATGCAGACTTGCTTTAATTCCCGCTTCCCAGATAGCTATATGAACTGAGCAGGCTTTTAAAAAAATTATGGGTTAGCTTCCTCATCTATCTGCTGAAGATAAAAACTTAACAGAGTTTTATTAAGGGAATTAAATGGTCAACGGAGCTTCTGATGTAGGGCCTGGTTTATAGTAAGAACTCAGTAACAAATAATAATAGGAAATACCACCTTTATATTTTTTGTGGCCATAAATTTCCTTTCGACGCAATGAATCTTGATGAAGCTCTTCCACTGGGTGTGTGGTTTCACTGGGCAGGTCAGGGAGGAAGTGTTCAGAATGGGGATGGTCTTTGAAGAAGGTGGCTTCCTCTTCTTTATCCTCTGGAAAGTGGCAACAAAATGTTCCCTTGAGAAGCATGATAAGCCATGGTAACCCCAAGCTTTAGGAGCTTGAGGCTGAGGGAGGGCATCCTTTCTGAAGAGTGGTTTGTCTCCACGGGCGGTGATTGGGTTAAAAGGACAGCAAAAAAAAAAAAAAGTACTCAAGTGAGACGTACCTTAGTCTGACCACCACAGAACCGTACATACCTGATTGAAAAAATATATATGTATTTAATAAATGTAATAAAACTTTGAAATGTATGCTATGTAAGAAGAAACTACAAAATGTAGGATAGAATTTTCTTCCCACCCTTGGGATTTCTTCATTTAAAATCCCTCTTGATCTACAATTATTGAAATAGCCATTAGAAAGATGAAAACTGTTTATTGCAATGTTTTCACTGTGAGAAACCTTAACTGACTAGAATTTATTGTTTTTCTGTGTGGCAGGTGGTGAAGTTTACCAAGTCCTTCGAACTGATGTCCCCCAAGTGCAGTGCTGATGCGGAGCACAGGTGGGGCTCGTGAGCGCCAGCTTTGTCTTTGACCCCTGTCTTCCGTCCCGGGTGTTCATATATTCTTCGAGGATGGGAGGTGTTATTTCTTGAGACCAGCAAGTACAGCCAAATAGCATCACTTTTCTGTATTTCAGGGCTTAAACACAACCTTTAATTTAAAAATACATGTATAAACATCTCAAACTGCTAATGAATGGAGTCAATTTTTAATTATTTCCTAACTACACAAACAGCCTAATGTTCTGCTTTATCCTGGCTCTTCATTTCTCTTCCTCCCTTTTGTTTCCTTACATTTGGGCAATAACATCCCTTGGGGAAAAAGACTGAGAGTTTCCAGTAATTCATTTTTTGTCCCCACTGGTATCTTTGAGGCTGTCACAGGGTAAAAGAGGGATGGGAACCATCAGTGAATCTTCCATCAGTTAACTTTGCACTACCCTGAGTAACAGCTGGGCTGCTACAAAAATGGATTCTCTCTGCTATTGTCCCATCTAGAGGAAAGGCTAAAAGTAGTAAAATTGACCAAGATGCAGAAGTATGGGGAAGAACAAGTAAAAGCTCACAGCGCGTGATGATGGTCACGGTGCTGACAGCAAGCCGAACGGCTTCCAGTCTTCGAGTGCTAAGTGTGGCGGGTGCTATGCAAACGCTTTATATGCATCCAATCCCCAAGTAACCCAATGAAGTAGGCATTGTACCCTTCCTTACATGACAGAGGACAAAACCAAGGTTCAGTGAATACCTATGGGTTAATATTTCCCAAGTCTTGCTCATCAATCACCATCATGCTTGGAGAACTTGGTAAAAACTGAATTCTCAGAACCCAAACAGGCATTTTGATTTAATACGTTGAAAGTGATCTTTAGGCAAAGATCTATATATTCAAAAGTTTCCCTGGGTAATATCTGTTTCAAGGGTAATTCGATTTTCTATATCATTGCCTTTAAGTTTAGAAAATAGAAATCAATAAATCAAAAGGGACACTTTATTTCGTTACTTTACTTTTTATCAAGGGCATGGATTTTAAAAGAGGCCCGTGCTGCATACTGCGTAATTCCACTTATAGGACGTTTTGGTAAGGAAATATTATCAGAACAGGAAGCAGATCCGTAGTCGTTAGGGGCTGGGGATAGAGAGAGGGGTTTACTGTGAGGGAGGATGGGGGAATTTGGGTTGCGATGAAACTATTGTGTATTTTGCTAGTGGTAGTGGCTGTACAGCTGCTTTTGTCAAACGTGCAGAACTCTACATTAAAAAGGGTCAGTTTTACCGTCTGTAAATTAAACTTTAAAATGAGAAAAAATAGACATTTGTCTATTTTGAAAACAAAAACAAAGAGGTTTTTGTTTCCAGGAAAATGTATTTATGTCTACATCTATATCTAATGTTAGCTAACCTATACCTAAAAAATATTTAGACATAGCAAATTACTGGTGGTGTACTCAGTGATTTTTCTAAAACCTTCATGTAAAATTACATGCAATATATTAGAAAAAATATCTATTCTTGCTTGCTCCTTTGGCTAGTCATGACCTCAAATCAGTTAAGTCTTTCATATACAAGGGGGGAGTTGTATGGAATTATTAAAACACAACCTTTGAAATTCTAATGCGTGAATATTGTTCTTTTCTATACTGCTGAATGTGTCCTCATAGTCCCTGCAGCATTAAATATTTCTGCCCTTTTGATTATTTTTAATGCTAAAAGGGCTTCCAAGCCCCAGACTGCCCTTGGCAAACTTTCTAATAATAAAGAAAGAAAGGTCAGATTTTCTTCTAAAAGACTTTAGAAAAGTGCCTTTGAACTTTGACATTATGAGATAATCCTCTTCATCATTCTATTTATGGCCTTTAAATTAATGTAGAATGTTCATCTATCTTAGAAGACCTTTCCTGCATTGTCTAGTAATTTTCTTCTTGTTGACATGGAATCCTTTGGTCATTTATTGGGACTTACAAGGAAAAAGACATTTGGCTCTAGCATTTATGTCGCCAATGGCCATGGAAGAGACATTGAAATAGGCTGTGAGTCTACAAATCACAGCCTGCTCTCAACACCTTGTAAATCTTTCCTTTAACCTTTCATCACTTAGCATCTTCACTATAGATAACGTCCATTGGATACTTAGTCCTGGAACATCACTCAGAGTTATAATAGGATAGCTTTTGAACACAATGTCTGTGGCTTCATGGAACAATGATTTAGGGTACTATTTCAATTCTGATTAACTCTGGTTTAAGGCTTACTCAGTTTTAAACAGTCCTTATAGACTTTTCTAAAAACGAATTTGGTTGCTGACTTGTCATTTCTGCTTATTGTCTTATGTGGCCGGCTAACTCCTTTGTAATGGGGGTCTCCTCTTTGTCTCCATGTAATTAAGACCAAATCCTTGAAAACTACTCCAGTGGTAAGATTATCACGAAGTCCTGATGTGCTTCTTCCAGTTATAGGAAGTTCTGGTTGTTAGAAAGTCGTGTTAGGAAGGCATCTAAATTACATTCCTATAACTTCCCCCTGTTTGCTCAAAATTTGTTTGTTGGACATAATTATTCTTTGACTAACTTTATTTCTTTATTCAACAGCCATATATTCAGTACCTATGCTCTATGCTCTCTGCTTGACAGGCAATGAGGCTACAGAGATTTTTTTTTAAATCAGCAGTCTTAGCCCTCAAGAATCTCAAGGTCAATTTACAGGGGTAGGAGGAGGTTAAGAATACAATATAAGCATAACCAGATTTTGCCAGACTTCCAGACCATGGCTATAAATAAAGTCCCATTAACGGTGGTAATTGTTGCTTGGTCATATTTCCCTTGTAGTGTAAGACCCACAGCCCCTTGCAAAAGCCATTGGAAGTAGTTCTGAGAATCCCTGAGATTTAAAACAAAAACAAAAACAAAAACAAATTTCATTGCTAACTCATCATTTCTTCCAGCTCTCACCTCTAAATCCCCTCCCTCTATACATGTCAGAATAGCATCTGCTGAGCAATGGGCTACTTTTTCCACTCCAGGATTCCTGTGAGCATAACTGGACTCCTCGTCAGTGTGGTGCCAAAGCCCCACCGGCACTGTCTCCGATGCCCTGGTCACGTTTCCAAACCTGAGCAAGGCTGGGTGGTTTGCGCAGAAGCAGGAAGCAAGCTCACTTTCTTTACCACTTGCTGTAGTTTGTTGCATGGACGCCACGCAGCCCCTTGATTGAGGATCACCTGCATGTGGCGGATAGCGTCTCACCTCTTGCTTTCAAGATTTTCTATTTGTAATTGGCTTTCAACAACTTGATCAGGATGTGTTTCGGTAGGGAGCCCTTGAGTTTATCCTACTTGGAGGATGTTGAGCTTTCTGAATATACAAATTAGTGTTTATTTTAATCAAATATGAAACGTTTTCAGCCATTCTTTATTCAAATATTCTTTCAGCCCCCTTCCCCTCCCCTCACCTTCTGAGACTCCCATTATGCATATGTTCATATGTTTGAGACTCTTCATTTTTTTAATTCTTTTTTTGTTCTGTTCCTAAAGCTAGATATTTTCAGTTATTCTATCTTCAAGTCTGGTGATATTTTTTCTTCTGGCTTCTCAAATCTGCTGTTGAGTCCTCTTAGTGAATTCTTCATTTCATTGATTATACTTTTAAATTTTGATCTATTATTTGGTTCTTTTTTATAATTTCCATCTCTTATTGACATTCTAAATTTGATGAATGCTGTCATCATTTTTTTCCTTTAGTTCTTTCTATATGTTTCTCGTTGGTATTTTTAACATATTTATAATAGATCATTTAAAGTCTGTGTTTAGTAAGTTCACCTGGGCTTCAGGAAGTGTTCCTACTGACTGCATTTTCCCTGTATACTTGCCCATTGCTTTGTACATATCATTATTTTTTTGTTAACAACTGAATATTTTAAATAACATAATGTGAAAACTCTGGGAATTAGATTTGCTTCTCAGTCACTCCATGTAGGGTTTGTTGTTTCTATAGGTTGCTGCTATCACTGTTGCTATTGTTGTTGAGTGACATCCCTGAGCTATTATTTCTGGTGGATGGCACTGACTTCTCTTCGTGGTTAGCTTAAGTGTCAGCTAATAGAGATTTCCTTGAAAGCCTTGGGCCAGTAAGTCTCCCTGCCTTGCTGAGGGCATCCGTGGGCATCTGGGGAATACCTTCATTTCTGTGACAGGAAGTTTACTTAGCTTGCACTTTCTGCTTACACAGAACTTTAAGGTCAGTCAGAGTTGACAGGTTAGGGCCTTCTCATGTCTTTCCTGGGCATATACACAACTCTACAAGTGAACGTGCCTTTCTAGATTTCCAGGAATATGTCAGAGCTTCTCAAAGCCCCCTCAAAATATTTCTTTCCCGTGCTTCTCCTTTTAAGGTTTCTGGTCAGCTTCTTGTTAGCTGCAACTGTTATGCCTGCCTAAGGCAGTTGTGAGGTTAAACAATTACTAATTTTTTTCCCCACAAAGGCCTCAGGTGTAAATTCTGCTGGCAGTGGGGGAGCTCCTAGCCCGGTCCAATAAAGACAAGCTCTGTGAGTGGAGATGCCAAACAAGTCAAATAATGGCAATTTTCTGGGGATAGAATTTGTCGGGAGCTCCAAAGCGGGTCTTTCTATGCCAGAGGCTGCTCAGCTGCTGGTCTTCACAGCTAGTATGATTATGAGACTGTTGTTTTCACAGCTACCCTAGAGCTGGGGAGAGGGAGATGGGAATAAATAAGTTAAAATGCCACAAAACTTGCTGTCCATACAAAGATTCAACTGTTTTTCTTGAATTAACACTCTGGATTTTTGCAAGCCTTTCACTAACTTCCAGAGATCTCAAAAAGCTGCTATTAAAATTTTTTGCTACTGTGTCCACTGCTTGTATGGAAGAATGAATTTTCAGTGGTCCTTACCCTGTCAATTTGGAAGACTTCTCCTCTTTTCCCCTTATTCTCAATCTCTCTATTACCTAAAGAAATAGGGAATGTTAAACAAACTTAACATACTGATATCAGACAGCATATTTCCACAGCATATTATGAATGTATCCTCTCTCTCCCTCTTTCTTCATGGATTTTCTTTCTTGCATACTGTGCTAAGAAGGATGAGCTAGGAAACATGAATTGGTTGTTTTGTATAAATAAAAATGATACCTCTTCTAACTTGAAGGAAATGAAGAAAACCTTTAAAATATGAAAAATTAAAACAGCCCATCACTGCTACCACCTGTCCTCTTGGATCGTAAGCAAGATTCATGCTGCTGTGTAACTTTAAACAAGAATCTTAGGACATTTATTTGACTGCTCATTGTCTAGCAAATTTAGGACTGCAGAACCTCGTTACGCCAATATTTAATGTTGCTGACTGAAGAAGAGAGATCCAGATGGCCCTGGAGGCTCCTTTCTACCCGCTTGCTGTTGTTCAGCAAAGAAGTGGCTCATCAGGTCTGAGTTAGCTCAATGGAGGACAAAAAAGGTACCAGAGGCTAAGCTATGGGGCTCCCTCTTGGTACCAAGGCCACTTCTTTACCAGGAAGCTCCACTGTTACAGAGTCACCTAGATGCTCCCTGCATTCTGTCCCTAAAAGTACACGGAGTGTTATGAGTTTGGGATGTTTCCAGGGAAACACTTTATATCTAACCTAAGCACACCTCTCAGAGAATGATGGCACTGGGATACCTCTGGGCTTGCACGTTCCCCCAGCCCTCCAGGCAAATGACTTCATGTTCTAAATGCCCTCCGTACAAAAGTGTGTGCGTCCGCACCCCATTTGTATGATGCTGATTGCCAAAACTGGACGTCAGTGGAGGAGAGGAAATACTTGTAATGAAGTTGTGTCCCTTCCAGACTCTTAAGAAACTCAAGGACACATATTTCCCAAGCATATGTATTTTCCTTCTTTTCTTTGTCCTGCCTTTGAACATGAAAATTCAAATGAAAGACAAACCCTTTCATTACCCCTATTTATGTCAGTCCAGTGGGCTTGTCACTCTAGTAAAACTGAAGATAATGAGAGCTATAAAAACATTCTATGAATAACAAGACAAGTGAATAAATACTGAGATCAAACATAATAACGTAGCCTACATGGGTCAGCCGTCCCTTAGATTGATGCTCTACAGTAAATAGAATTATAGCAATTCAAAAGCCTTGACAATTGACTTTTACATTTGATTCTCTTACTTTTAGTGGCCTCCCATTAAAAATGCTGTAGTTAACATTTTAACACACTGAGCCCACTTTTCCATTTTTGTGGTGTAGACATATGTCCGGGGCTGGTTCGGAAGGTATGCCCTCGATCCAGACCAGATGGATGGATGTGTTCACAGCACTCTCGGAGAGATGCAGAGGGGCTACTCGAAACATCTAGCAGGCTATAATTTTAACTCTGTGCTCTGTTATCACCATTTCTGCCAGCTAGCCCATTTTCTCTTGAGCACCTCTCCAAATCTGACAATGATGGCACAATAAGAAACAGTAATATCTCTCTTGCCCCAGGAAGTGAGCAGTTAAACAGAGCGTGTCTTATACCTTAGTGTTTCTAATGAAAGAGAAATCTTTGTGGTAGAAGGAACTGATTGAGAGGTTTCTCTGTGCCATGCTTCTTCAGCATTATATTATTGTATCCTCATAATAGCCCCATAAAATGTGTTTTTGTTCTCTTATTTTCCATTCTGGAAACTAAGAATCGGAATTATAAAAACTTTGTTTGTAGTCTCACAGCTAGGAAATGTTGGACCAAGGTAGCAGGAAAAAAAAACCCTCAGATTTGCTTGGCTGTGAAACCAAGCAGTTGTCGTCATGTGATAAAAACTTGTAGACACCAACCACCCATCCGAGAGTCACAACACATTTCCCCAGAGTGACACCAACTCCTGGGGGTGATAAATCTCATCATCCCAATTATACAACTTGAGGGAATGAAGGATAGAATTAGTCACCATGTCTTAATTTCTGATAACAGAGAGTGCTTAAAATGAGAGAAATAAGAATGTGACGAAGTGTCCCCAGGCAAGACCTTAAAGACAAGTCCTTTAACAGGCCATGATAAGCTCCAGGAACTTCTGCAATTTAGAGCATCCCTATCACTGTGTAAGAAATGACAGGCTAGTTTTGCTTGCTAATCATGCTTTTGTTATTTTTTATGGCTAAAAGACTTGTTTGGTAACCTTCAAAGATAGACTGAAACCAGTAGGAGGTTATTAATTTCCCAGTTCTGGCTGTTTGAGCATCTCCTGCCGAGGTCCTAGCTTTGAGTCCCACTGGCACTGACTTAGTTTCTTAATCTTTTAATTGAAAGACAACTTCAATTAACGTTGCATAGCTCGAGTCTTCCAGAAGGGCCCAAGGATAACTTAAGGCTTACCTGAGGAGAAAACTTAAGGAATGGAGTTTCTCTTTGTGAACCAAAATTCAGACCTCTAGTTGACGAAGCAAAATGGCAAATAGCACCAGGCACAACCTATAGATCAGAAACCAGTTTTTGTTTGCAAAGCATAAAAAATAAATATCTGTCCTAGAGAGTTCTTGGAGTTCCTACCTTTTTGCCTCTCTGAGTCCTACCCCCACTGGATAATACTCAAGTGTCAGAGGGCAAGTGACAATTATTACTCTACAGTGAGAAAATAGATGGCCTATGTTGAAACAAATGTTCCTAAACCAATCGTCTATTTTTAGTTAATGGTGACAGTTTTTATTAATGAGTGTTAACACATCAAAGTAAGTGTGTTAATTCAGTCTTGAAAATGTTAAATTTGAAGTGCCTGGGGATAATCAGAAGGAAGTGTCCAGAAAGTGCTTGGGGATATATAGGTATACACACACACACACACATACATACACATATATGGACATACACACTCATATGTAGGGAACTTAGGACTCAGCAGGCTGCTGATATGGATGTGGGAGTCATCAGTATACTTGTGGTTGTGGACACAAAATAAGTGCATGAAACCATATAATGTATTGGTTGGCCTCTTCTGCTGTAAACTTACCCATCATTTCTGCCGTATTTCCTAAGTTTTAGCTCTACTATTTATCATATCAGCACAGAAAACTTCACACTTCTAAAGCTTTACTCATAATGTGGTTTTATCTGAAATGCTCTTACTTTCTCTACCAGATGAACTCTTACTAATCCCACAAAAACCAGCTTAAACCAACTTCTTTTGTGAAGTGGTTCCCCAGATATAATTCCCAACACAAACAAAATTGACCCTTCTTTTCTCTGTTCCCCTAATGTCTTCTACATCCTTCCGTTAGGGTATTAATCACAATCCACTGGCACCGTTTGTGAGCTTCCTCAAGGTATGGGCCCTTTAGCCCCTGCCTGGACCTCTTTCTGTGTAGGTTAGGACACAACTGAGCTGACCATCCACACATAGATGGGTTCCATGTGCCACCTCCTTTCAGCAAATAGTCAAAGACCCTCATTGATCACTTCATGTAAGATTCATCCCACTACTCTCTAACTTTTAGTAGGGGTCCAACCAATGGTCACTGTAGAAAGAAGAAAGTATTGGGAGTCTGTAGTGAAGACTGGAGTATACTACTGTTGAGAACAAAAATGTCAATAAAATGATTAATATCATTTTATTCAATGTTTTGTCTTGTAATTTGGAGACTCATTTTTGAGAATTAATTCTAAAAATAATCTTAAGTTGATTTTCATCCAGTTTTCTGTGTTTGAACCTTTAGCTAAGATAGGTTTTTCAGACAATTGAAAATGGTGAAGTTACTTGTTCTGGGGTACTTTATTTTGTCTCATTTTGCTTTACTTGTATCGATGTTTCTCCTACACTATTCTACAATGGGTCGACCCTGAGGTTTATATCCACCTCACTGACCCTCACATCGGGAGCAGTCACATTCTCTGTAATAGGGCAATTCTCTTTTATCTCTCCACAGTTGATGTGTTTGAGCTCATGAAGCTCTGTTTGAAGTCAGTCTGTCTCACACTTGGAAGCAAGATGCCACTGAAGGAGAATCTAAATTGAAGCCCTTTACAGGAAAGTCATTTAGAACCCTGCATCTTCCTATGCACCTGATTCTAGTGAAAAACAAGCCAAAGGATTTGTTTACAATTCACTTGTTATTATAAATGAATTTAAAGTTAAAATAAGTGGTTAATTTTTACGTTTTAAGGAAGTGTCACTGAAGTTTACATGACAATTACATTTATTTTGCTTTTCTCAGGCTCTTATTTTAAGGATATTTTATTTTGCTATGGTGTTTTTCTATGTCAGTAAAAAAAAACATTCTCACTGCAGGTGTCAAAGTTGTGTGGTGTCTTGAATGTGAGAAGCTATGAATCATAGGCAGGATATTAAAAAAAAACTTTAGGAATATTTGAATGGTTTCCCAACCAACTTTCGGTTTGCATGAACAAATGAGTATTGTCAAGAATGCTGAGCCATGTCCCCTCTCTGTAGGGCAGTGACGTGCAGTAAGTATCTTCACAACACACGTGCATAACCACCAACACGAACACTAGACATCTGCTTGCACGAGATGTTTGATAAGCACCTTTTTCTTTTTGCTGAAAGAAGGAGTTGGTTCATAGTAACCCATCTGTAGATGGATGGTAAACTCATCCCTACATTCTACCTATATACAGAGAGGGGTATGAGCAGAAGTTAAAGGGGCTGTTTAATGAGGAGACGTGATAATGTAGACACAGCATTATGGCCTTAGAAACTAAGGGCCAAGATTCTTTGCAGAGCTTGGGGAGAGTATTCTTCCCTTAGTGCACGAGGCTTTGGCACTCTGGGATCCAGTGTCTGGCCTCCCTTGAGAGGATTCCAAGCAATGGGCTTTGACAAGGGGTCCCAAGTGAAAGAATGTCTCCCTAGAGGTGGGGGTTGAGGAGAGGACTTGGAGTTGACTGAGGTCTTGCAGTTCTGCACACAGCAGCTGAGATCCGCTGAGCTGATGGGCTCTCATTTGCACCCACAAACCGCAGAGTAATCAAATGATTGATGCATTTCCAAACTGTGGTGACTCTCCTTATCTTGGTTCTGGCCCAAACTGAAAACCTAAATGTTGGATTTGTTGGTCTTTGTTATCTCTGGTCGGATTTGGGGGGACCTCTACAAAGTTGGTTCATTCAATTTTGGATATTAATTTAAGCTTCCAAAAGCCTGTTAAAAAAATAAGACCTATTAGGAACTATTCATTTTGACCCTTTTGATTGGGAAGAAACCACACAGACTAAAAGGACCCTCCTAAGTCTGAAGGAGCCGACATCTAGGACCTTTAGGAAGGAACTGACCCTTTAAGCCAGATGCACCCCTCAAGAAGCACAATTAATTTGGGCCCTTTCCTTTGTCATTAAATTCACAACACCACATTGCCGAAATGTATGGAAGGGTACTGCCAGGTGCAGAATTTACTTTGGAAGTTGTTGAAAAGTTGATTTAAAAAAAAATGTGTACTATGGGCTAGGAAATGTGTGAAACACTGGCATAAATTATTACTTTAGTCTGCACAGTATCTTCAGGGTAGCATTATATCTGTTGTATAGGTGAAATGTAAGTAACTTGTCTGAGATCATTTTGCTAGGAAGTGGCAAAACAGAGAATTTGAATCGGGTATATCTGACTCTCAAACTCATGCTTTTAATCACAAAACAAAATTGCTTTTTTAAAGAACAGAGAGGTTTTGAAAGCTTTGACTCAGTGTCATGGTCCGCATTACAGTAAAACATTAGATTTGGAAGGTTGAATTGGTGCGAAAGCCAGAATGTGGCATAAATGCGACAGAATGACAAATCCACCTTTCTGACTGTTGCTCGGAACATTCTGTCACACTGGGCCTTCATTTATGTCCCTGGGCCACATGACACTGCAGAAACAGAGAGGTCATTTTCGGAAAAGCCGTTGGCACTGTTGCAGCTACTGGTCGGCTCGTCTCTCGTCTCCGCTGTTAAGTCTTAGCTAGATGACAACACCTGAAGTGGTTTCTCCTCCCCGCGTTTCTTCCACTTCGTGACTGGCACCGTTGACTTAGAAACTAGTCACCACAGCCATGTGACAGATTTTTTATTTGAAATGATGTATTGTTTAAATGCCAGTGTGTTTGTTTCTCATCTCCCCATGTGGATGGCTGTCCCCAGGAGGGAAGAGACCGTGGCTTATCCTTTCCAGAAAGCCCCTCAGTTGTGCCTTGCACAGGTCAAGTCTACTGTCTACTACACTGTTCAACAACAATTTTGTAATGATTTCAGTACCGATGCAGCCTGATCGAACCAGATTCTAAGCATGTTTTACCTTTCAGGAGCCTCTGCTCAGTGAGTGTTTCCATCATCATCATCTTCTTCTTCGGGACTTCTGGAAGGAGGGACCTAAAAGTGCTGGATTATCAAGTCCAAAGTGTTTTCCTGCCTCTTCCTTTGACTGCATGCTCAGTCTGAAGTGTTTCTTACCTGCAGCATCTTCCAGAAACACTCTGTGATAACTACTGGCCCTCTTTCATTAATCCTGCACTACTCCTACGCATGAGCTCCTTCCCTGAGAGGCAGTCGGATAAACAGAATAATCTGGGGCTCTGGAGTCACATGTAGCTGAAAATTCTATCTCCACTTGGGGAAATTATTTCACATTTCAGAGCTTCAGCTTTCTGACCTGTAAAATGTAGAGAATTGTACCCATCTCGTCGGATTTATGTGAGAACAAAACAAATCCATTAGGTAAAGCATCCATCTGGGCTCTTGGCCCACCATGGGTGATGATGGATTGACTTTCCCTTTTTCAATTTCTTCTCTTTATCTCCTCACCCCTTACTACTGCCTTTCTTCTCCTTCCTTCCCCTAGATAGAGATTTACTTACATATTCTCTCCCTGAGTGATCTCATCCATTTTATTTTCCCCAAAGATAATCCCAACTCTGTATCAGCACTTTCAGTCCTAAAGATTTGATACAGGTTCTGCTCCTGGGTTTTCCACAGTGAATGATGTCTTCCGGGATCACAGAATGTCCGTTACCTTTTCTCGTCTCCTCACTCAAAACACTCACTTGTGCTAATCGTGCCACAGGCACACGAGTGAAATGTCAGCTACTGCCCTCTGCCCACTGAGCCCTGTGGAACCTTCTGCACTGCCTCTCGGGTGGGCAGCATCAGCACCTCCCAGTGGCACAACCTGAATGGTGTACAGGGACCTCTCCCACCTTCAGTCTCTCTTAGCCAGTTGCTTTTGCTCTTTGTCCCCAGTTTAAGCTCCCTAAAATCGTAGCTCGAATCATGTTATTTCCCGGGACAATACTCTTATTAAGCACCTCCCCATTCCCTATAACTGAAGTCTCAGCTCCTTGGTCAAAGCCTCCACCTTTAAGCCCTGAGGTGCTTTTCAGTCTCGTTGCCCCACAATATGCGTCCTGTGCTGCCATCGAAGGGGATTCATCAATGTGTGAGAACTGCCCTTGTACCTGCTGCGCCACCTTTGTGTCTCTTGTCCTCACTGTTTCCTCCTCCATCCGCACTTTCCTCCTCATGCCCCCAAGCCCTCCTTTCTGAGCTCTTGCCCATCCTGAAAAACCCAGATTAAATATTTTTGCCAGTTGTTGATAAAACCCACTCCTTCTTTGGGCCCCCTTCACCACCCTCTGCCTCCCCCTACCCAGCCCTTTATTTTCTGGGTCCTTCCCTGACTCATCCCCAGGGTCCTATTGCAGCTTTTCTTCCCACCACATGCTCAGCCAGCACTTTCCACACTAGTTTACCACAGAACACTTTTTAAAAATTGTAGTACTTAATACAGTACACAGACAGCACAGGGTGAATTGACGGACTGATTAATTGCTGCAAGAAATTACCAACATTCCATCCCACCCTTTGATGACTCCATGAGATTGGAGTTCAATTTGGAAATGACTCCATGAGATTGGATCATCACACTGGGCGGGCACATTATCACGTTTCTCCCTACCCCCCCCCCCCTTTTTTCTGCTTTCACTTCTCATAGGTATAATTTAACAAAGTGAAAATGAAACGTGGACTTCTTTTGTTGTTCCTTTGTGTGTGTTTTTTTAAGAAAGTAAAAGCTTTATCTCATCTTTGAAGTCCTCAGTCTTTTTACTTCTTTGATTCAGGTGCCATCTGAGAAATACAAGACTCAGCTTTTTATTTAAATTTCCATTGTGCAGGCAGAGATCCACAGAGAATAAATTTATGTACTAGTGATATTTAATATGAAATAAAGGATTAATAACATCACAAAAATATGTTGAATTTACCAGATACAGACCAATAGTCATTACAGGTGAACTATATTAATGATGGCAAATAAAACCTCTGCTTCCCACTCACTCGTGCACGCGGCGGCCTCGCTGTGCCAGTCCCGGGCACTCTCAGCTGGGCACAGGTCCCTCACAGGTGCGTCACTGCATAGCAACCAGGACCACGTACAGCGTCTAGTGTTTTGTGTGCATACAATGCATTTTATATTAAAAAGTCAGTGGAGTTGTCATTACTATTCTTGCTATAGTACACTCATTCACATCTCCTGGAATCCACAGAATTAATTTGAAAACTATTGCCCCGGTATACCTGCACTCATTTACATGATTTTTGTTATCACCTCCTAAGTCACAAATCTCACATCCTCCATGAAAATGTACCTCGATGTTGCTAATTTGAACAGTGCTCGAATTTGCATTTCCACAGCTCCTGGCTGTCAGAGCTCAGTGTGTCAATTTATTGTCAATTTATTTTCTGATGTTTCGCCATTCTTGGGCTTCATTTTTCTTGGTGCCGAACATCTAGTCTGCTCGGGGAAGCGGGGAGGGCTGGCGAGGTCAGTGGACTTCATCCCCATGTCCTAGCCTCAGTTTTGTTCGGGGCCTAACTACAGTCTAGCGCTGCCGTCTGAATCGGAGAGAACCTATGGTTTCTACCCCTGGATTTGATCATTTTACCTTACAGCAGGGAAGCCTCTTTAAAGAAGATCCTAATAACGGCCCCCCTATGGTTCTGAGACTAATGCATTTATCCGTACTTGATGAGAACAGATATTCCTGCCTTAAGTGTACTTTTATCGGATTTGCTTTCAGGCAACTGATGTTTCTCTCTCTCCTCCCTGCGTGCGCTGGTGTTTGATAGTTTCAAAGAAAGCATGGAGAAGTCATCATACTCCGACTGGCTGATCAATAACAGCATTGCCGAGCTCGTGGCTTCCACAGGCCTTCCCGTGAACATCAGTGACGCCTACCAGGACCCTCGCTTTGATGCCGAGGTGAGAGGAGTCTCTTCTTCAGAGTCTGATGGTTCGGTTGCCACTCTGTTGATGGTTTGCTGGTTGAGGCCAAAACAGACGTCATACAGACTGACAGCAACCCCTGAGCTTCCCGGCAATTCCTTCGCATCTTTCCCCTCTGATCTGATTGTTTGCATAGCCTGCTGTTGACTGACAAAGATCCTCTCTCCCATGACTTGTAGCAAAGTGGCTCTCTGTTGCATTAGTCTGATGGTCTTTTATGATTGGGGACATTTTAGACTAAATGTACCCATATACATGTACCCATGCATTACATGTACCCATGTGTATTTTATATTAATCACAGTTTGCATTATGCTATGAAATAGCTAATAATAAAAATGTGTATATAACATAATTATTCCCAATAGATGCTAGAACGACTACTGTATTTTTACAAATTACTCCCAAGAAACAGTAAATTGGTTCATTATTGTTCAATGTTAATCATTGTGCTGATATGCAGAATATATTAAAGCAATGTAGATTCTTATTTACAGAGGTGTTTTAAAATATATAATCTTTATTATAGTTTTTTCCATTACCATTTATCCCCCTTACACCCCCTACCTCCAGCAGTCACCACCCTGTTGTCCATGTCCATGAGTCTTTTCTTTTTTGCTCAATCTCGTCACCCATTAACCTCCCCCAACCCTTAGCTGTCATCTGTTCTCCATCTATAAGTCTGTCTCTGTTTTGCTTGTTACCTGAGTTTGTTTGTTAGATTCCACATATGAGTGAATCATATGGTATTTGTCTTTCTCTGACTGGCTTATTTCACTTAGCATAATGTTCTCCAGGCCCATCCATACTGTTGTACAGGGTAAAATTTTCTTCTTTTCTATGGCTGAGTAGTATTCCATTGTGTAAATGTCCCATAGTTGTCTTATTCACTCACGTATTGATGGACAGTTGGGCCTTATCTGCAGAAGTCTAAGTTCTAAGATAGTATAGAGTATCATACAGAAAAATTTATATGAACTTATAAAATATCTCTATGTTTTTTAATTTATTGGAGAGTTGGGACACCGAGATCAGTTAACATGGCTAAAGGGTGAGGTAGTTGAGGCTGGAGAGGAACACGGAGGCCAGGTCACTCAAAGGGGTGAAAGCCGTGTGAAGAGATTTGAGTATTTATTGTGGGCAATGGAGAACCAGTAGTTGAGTTTCCAATGGGGGAGAAGCAGGAGTTGCATTTTAGAAAGATCACACTGGCTACAAAAGAGGGTAGATGAGTAATAACAACTGAACATTTAATCTGTGCAGCCCTAAGAGGTAGGTGTGGTCACCCCCATTTTACAGACATTGAGAGCTGGTCTGCGACTCTGGAGACAGACAAGGATTCAGTCCTAGTCTCTGCCCCTGCAGCCCTTGATCCAGCCCTGCACCCCCTCTAAAGCATGGAGCAGAGCACGAGACGGCAGGGAGGCTGGAACCTCAGTCTAGTCTTTAGTTTCTGTAAATAGTCTTTATTTAGTCTGTAACCGAATTGCTAATTCAGTTACAAGGTCAGCGAATTAGAGGCCGAGGGATGATGGTCGATTGCCCCCACGTGACAGCACTAGCTTTGGTATGGATTACTGTTGTTCTGCTCTTAGCTGGGGACCATGAAGTCAAACTTTGAAAAAGAAAAAAAAATCAACAAGTTATACCATTTTTAAAAATTGGTTCATAAGACATGTGTAAAGGTATAACAAAGTATGATGCAGTAAATACCCACCATTCAGTTTAAGAAAAATAACTTTATCATTAATTTTGAATCCTTATATTGATCTTCCCTAGTCCCATCTCCTTCATTTCCCTGTCAGAGGTAACCACTATCGTAATTTTAATTTAACATTCCTTTGTTTTTCCAGATAGCTTCATTGCATAGGTTTGAATCCCTGCTGCGTAAATTGTTATATTTTGCATATTTCCAAAGTTTATATAAATTGGATTATACTGCATGTGTTTTCCTATGGCTTGCTCTTTTACTCAACAAATATTCCCGAGTCTCTTGAATTTCTACTTCATTCATTTATTTTCACTGCTGCAAAGTATCCCACTGTATGAACACGCCTCACTTTATTTATCCACTGCAGTGTTGACGGACATTTGGATTCTGGGTTTTGCTGTTACATGTAAAATGCCAAGAACATTCTTGTACGTGTCTCTAAGTACAAGAGTGCAGCAGCTTTTCTAGCGTCTGTACCTAGGACAATGACATGTTGGTCATAGGCGATAAGTGTCTTCCCCTTGGCAGAAAATAGAAAATTCTTGTCTAATTATTATTGTTTCTCATGAAAAACAACAGTGTAGTAAGCACAGTTAATATTTCAAGAATACTTCTTTGTACTATAATACGGCAAGCTTGCCTAGATCATATCCTATGTCTCCAGGCAGATCTTACCACCTCTCTCCCTGATTGGTGAAAATTTACATTTTCTCCACACTCAAAAGTCCATTCCAATAAGGCTGGCCACTCTGATGATCCATAAAAAGAACAATGTGGACTGTTGAGCAAAAATGCTACAGTTATTTCTGTGGGATTGAGCACAAAAATTTCCTGCCCTGATCCAGTAGTTAGAAGCAATGATGTCTGAAGACAGTAAACTGTGGTAGGTTAAGCAGCGACTATTTTGTGAAATCACATCCCACTCTATGGTAAAATAAAATGTGTGTGTGGATGATAATTATTTCTTGGCTTTCCACGTAAGTGCCTTCAATCCACCACATAGCTAATACTGGAATTTAAATACAAATCCTAAACTGCATTATACTATCATTTTTACATGTTGTCTTTGTGTGGTACTAGAATTTAAAGGTATTTTATGTTTCCTTTCTTATGTTAAGGAAAAAAATGGAAAGGAGTTAATCAATATAAACGAAGATGAGAGAAGGAAGGGAAGAGAGAGAGAGAGAGAGAGAAAAGCTGCCTAAATATAGGCATTTAGCAGATTTGCCCTACAAATGTGTGCATATGGTGTGGGGGGTTGTGTGTGCTGCGTGTCGCACCAGGGAAAGCAAAATTATTTACCTGCTTGGCCACCTCTCTTCTCAAGTATATTTTTCCCCAGTAACAAATGTCAACCATTGGTGTTACAATGCAACAGAGTTCAGACCGAGCCACAGCACTCCCCCAAGAGGCTAAGAGGCTGAAAACTTCTCCCCACAAAGACCGATGTAAGATGACATAGATCATAAAATAAAGATGACCATTTTCAGATATTTTTATGAACATGTTATTTTTCTCAAGATAAAAAACTACCATGACAAAATGCAATTGATTCATTCTTTCACTAAAAGTAATTTTGAAATTATCCTTGAGACGCAGGCTGTCTTTTAGAATGGTGTTGACTTCCTGCAAAAGTCTGAGTCCTCTCTTCTAGGGTCTGGTGCACGGATTCATATTTTTCCCCCAGTAATCATAACTGAGTCATTACTTATCAGTGCTAGAATATAAGGGAGCAGTTTTTTAAAAATGCAGGATTAATGACTAATTGTTATCTCCACTGGGAAATGTGCTTGCTTTTTTGTTCTCTGCAGTCAACTGACTTCCCTGAATAGTTTGAGGTTGGTAAACAAGAAGGGTAATTTGCAGAGGTAGCATGGGGAATTGTTTTAAAGTATTCCTTTTTTTTTCCTACAGATGTTCTTAACATAGAGCTACATAATGCCAGAAACACAACTACCCTGAACACTGGTACCTAGGCGAAGTTTCTCCAGGGCTCCATATCTAATTCTGGCAACCCGAATTTTAAATGAGCAGGGAAAGGGACTCCAGTTCATCAACAATGTAGTGATCTGGGATAGAACACCCAAAAGTGGATTGGTCTTATTCTGAGGTTTCATACTATAGATACATCAACTTTCAGTTAACAGAAATATTAGAGATTTCTTTGATTTACAGGTGAAAAAAGCAAAGACTCGGAGGGCTAAAGTGATTTGCCTAAGGCCACACAGCTTCCTTGAGGAAGGGCACGGAACAGACTCTGGGCCTCTGATTCCTGATTCAATTCTCTTTTCCTGAGTGGTCTTGGTGGGAGGGCACCCCCTGCTGAGGGTTACCTGGGCCATAGAGTGACCACCCCTTCCTCCCTCTCTCCATACAGGCACATGAACTCAATGGCTGGCAGACCTACCTTTTTGTCCTGTCTGCTCCATTTACCAGCTGAGTAGTCTCGGGCGTACTGCTTACATACACACTGCAACATCTAAAACTCTGCGTAAATATTCTGTAAACATTGGAGTCCTGTATAAATATAAGGTGAAGATATTAGCTTGATTGCACACTACTCTTTTAGTTCCAGGGAGATGCTAAAAGTAGATCCTTTTCTCTACCTGAGGGGGCCTTTACACAGAGCTGCAGACTAGCAGAATTTGGATCATGGACAAGCCAACTTCAGTGTCCCCTTCCTCCAGAGACACACAGGGGAAGGAAGAGAAAAGCCTCTACCCAAAAAGGGGAGTTAAGGCTGACCGTCTGTTGACAGTAAAGAAGGGCTGTCGGCAATAATCCGACAGCCTTTAGGCCTTCAAGAAAGCGAGGTCTTGTCTTTTCTGGACAGCGGAGGAGCAATAGCAGATGTCAGCAGGCGGTGAAGGCTGGATGCATGTCCTGTGGCCTTGGGCTGCCTCGGAGAGATGGTCACCAGGTCCTCCCTTAGAGGGGCAAACAATATGCAGACCTGGCTCTTCACAAGAGTGGTCAGGCATCCAGGGGTCAGGTCACCTAGGTAAATCAGGGGTGATCAACTTTCAGGGGCTCACTGGCCTGCCCAGGCCCAAGCAACCCACCAAACCTTAAAACGTATAGCTAAAAGCCAGTCATGTTGGTATATTTCAAACACAGCTCTGGTGCCTACTTTCAAATGGCTGTCAGTTCAGGAAATGGGTAAACTCCAAAATCTCTGTGACTTGATACAGTAGAAGTTTAGGTTTTGCTCATGTTAATTAAGCCCAGATGGATGTTCCCGATCAGCGGCAGTGGGTCGGGTGTTTCCTTCTCCATGAATGAACTTGTTCAGCAGAAGCTATGAAGGACTGACCCAGAGGACCCTTCTGTGGGTTCCTCAGATGTCTAAGTGCAGGAGCTGACCCCAACGCATCCTCTCCTGTACATTTGGTAGTTTCTTCTCCAACTGTGACCAACACACAAAACCTGTCAGTCTGGGGATTCATGACGCCAGTAACTATTTTCTGCTATTTAACAAAAGATAATTGAGTCTATCAAGCTACGCATTACAGTGTAAAGTAGATTTCCAATTTCCGTGAACTTTCTGCCTTAAAATAACTTTTGGGAATTCCTCTGAAATTCTGCCCAAAATTATGCAACAAGTGAATGATCTTTATTTTTCAAATTTTGGCTTTGAAACGGTTGGTCTTTCTTTTGATAAGAGCTACAAAGGGATGTTTCTAATGTGATATAAAGCTCATCCCAGGTGCTGTCAGGTGCCAGCTGCGAGGGCTATGGGGCAAGTAATCATAGCTGTCCACCTGCTGGGTGTTCTCTTTGTGACTGTGTTAAATATTTAATGGAGTTCCCTCCTTGCGGTGAACAGAGCGCCTCAGAGGGCGAGCCACAGTGATTACTCGCCTTCTGTCTGCCTGTTCGAGTTGACTCTTAGGAGTGGTGCCTGCTGGGCTTGATAGCATACGCGGTTTTATGGCCGAACTCCTTAGTTTATGGGTTGAAAATTATAACAGAATGGTCATATGAGATAGTCACAGAGCCAGAACTAAACTTCTGAGCTTTATATTTTGCAACCTCATGAAAATCAGGATATGTTTATTCTGTTTCAAGACCCCATGATCCTTGAAAAGGATAGAAGATGGAAATGACCTACTAAACAAAACTGGTTATATTTCTTTATAGTGGCCTAAGGAACACTCGTGTTCATGGGTGATCGTGTCTGGGGATTTTGTAGTTGTATCAGGCATTCGCTCCTTGGGAAGGGGTTGTCCATGCTTTTAAACTTTGAGGCACATCATATCACAACTCTGCTCACAAACTTTTCAATGTCTCCTTATTTCACTAGAGTAAAAACCAAATTTACAATTTTTTCGAAGGCTTACAATGCCCTATACAATCCAGCATCTGATTCTGCATCCCTAACCCTCATTCAAACTTCTCTGGCCACACTGGTCTCCTTGTAATTCCTAGATATGCTGCTCACACAGCCACCTCAGGGCCTTTGCACTGGCTACTCCCTCAGCTAAAGTGCTCCTTCCCCAATTGCTGCATGACTCACCACCCTCACCTCTTTAAAGTCCTCAGTCAGGTATTACTTGTTAGTAAGGCCTGGCATGCTTGGTATTCCTGATTCCTGTTATTCTGCTTTATTTCCCCCCTAATTCCAAAACCTTCTAACATACTATTTATTTATGTATTTTTTTGGTACTGTTTACCATCTGTCTACTCTCACTAGAATGTAAGCCCAGTAAAGGTGAGGGTTTTGTCAGTTCGGTTCACTGATACATCCTCAACAACTAAAACAATGTTTAGTACACAGTAGACGTTGTTGAATTTGTTCAGTATTGTTAATTATAAATATGTTAACTATTGTTAAATATAGTATAAATTGATGTATGAACATATTATATATTTGTAGGAAAAGATCAAGAAGAACTTATGCTAAACTGCTAATAGTTGTTATCTCTAGAGATGGCACTATTAGAACTTTTTTTGAAAGATATTTTATTTATTTATTTTTAGAGAGGGGGAAGGGAGGGAGAAAGAGAGGGAGAGAAACATCAATATGTGGTTGCCTCTCACGTGGCCCCCACTGAGGACCTGGCCTGCAACCCAGGCATGTGCCCTGACTGGGAATTGAACTGGTGACCCTTTGGTTTACAGCCCACGCTCAATCCACTGAGCTCTACCAGCCAGGAAGATTAGAACTCTTAATGTTCTTTTTACTTAAAAATTTCACAAGTATTTATGTTATTTTTGTTACCAGGCAAAATTATAAAGATATTTAAAAATTTTAGACCCTTTATATTTTATATTTTACCAGGCTATTGTGAGCCCTCTAAAAACTATAAATTATTACTCAAAACCAGAATTGAAATAATGTAAAATCTAAGTAAATTAACTTGCCTTGCTCTATCTTTGGGGAATTCAGATAGTTCACTGTCTAGCGCCCTTGCCAGCATGGACTGTTGCTTGGATTTTATTCTGAGTTCCTTGCCTGAAGTGTCCCAAGAGCACACTCATAAAGTGCATTTGCAGGTGACCCGCCAAGGCATCCAGTGGCTTCTCGGAGTGCGTGCTCTATTTGCAAATAGCTTCCCCGCAAAACAATTATACTGGCCTTGCTTTAGTTGGCATTGTGCTTAAGAATTCAACTCCCAATAGCACATCATTTGTGAAGCTTTCTGCCCTTCTTTTCATACCCGATTCAAAAGAACACCTTAAAACAAATACACGAATGCACACCAAGCCATTATTTAGCCAAAATAAGGTACAATATTCTATTGCTTAATGTAATATTTCCCTTCATTAGTATATTGATGGAGACAATTTCAGAGCCCGTATGAAAAGGGCTTGTTTTCTGGCTGCAACAGGAATGAACAATTGGACCCAACATTTGCATAAGAAAGGTCCAGCAAGGGGAATGGCAGAAAATAACTGCAATACAAAGTAGGGCAGCCTTTATGCATGGATGTTTTGGCGGTCTGTGTATCTGTCACAAATTCAGGAGCAGTGGGAAACCCATCAGCACCCAGCTGTCCTCTCCCAAGGGTGGCCAGTGCCAAGACTTACACAGTTAAAACTGCCATGACCTTAAGTCTGTTATTCTTCAATCCCACATAGTTCTTCCATATGAACTACTTTCTATGACCTTTTTTTTTTATTATTAAAGCCTGTTATAGACAACTCAGTAGTCCTTACCTTTGTCATAAGCACTTAAGGATAATGGGGCTCCAGGCTCTGAGATCCTTTGACATAGAGTACTAAAGCCCATTTCGCCTGTCAGATCTTAATAGCAAAACACGCCTGCAATCTGGAATGCCGAGCGCTAGCCTGGCAGGACAGTTCATTGTCTGTCTATTTTCAGTAATGCCTTCTGGTCTATCACTTGTGTTTCTGTTACTGAGGGGAGTGTGCAAAATTGAGTCCATTAAGAGTTAGAGCTCTGTGGATCTGCAGAAATGCATTTGCTACTGATAATCTCCCAGTTTTGACTCTTAGGGTAGGCCAGTATGAGATTCTTCCCAAAGAGCAGGGTTTGGTAGAGAAGACTGGAGAGTGGATATAGGATTTCCAGATGACCAGGAGGTGGGGGAGCTGAGGAAGATTGCTGGGATGCGAATAAGATGCAGAATGGGGCAGCTGTGGGTAGTGAAGACACACAGGAGTCTCATGGTTCCAAGAGTCAAGCAGATTGTTGCACAGGTTGTGGAGACAGTACTCAGTTCTAAGCCAAAAGGTCAGTTAACTTATTTTATTTTAGGAATGCTTTTGTCAGGAACTTAAGGAGTCATTTGTAGGCGGTGTTCTAGGAGTCATTAGGAGTGATTCCCCACCCCCCGCTCCCCCACTCCTTGCCCCCGGCCATGTGCAGGTAAGGTAGACAAAAAGAAACTGTCTCTCTACCCTGGTCAGGTAGCACAGTTGGTTAGAAGGTCATCCCAATACACCAAGGTCGGGGGTTTGATGGGTTCAATCCCCAGTTAGGGTACTTACAAGAATCCGCCAGTGAATACATAAATAAGTGGAAAACCAAATCAATGCCTCTCTCTCTCTTCCTTCTTTTTTCTCTCTAAAATCAATAAGTAATAATAAAAAAAGAAACTTCCTCTCTGTTGTTTCAAGGAAGTCAAGTGACTGATTGGAAACTTCTCTCAGCTTGTCCTAGTACCGTAATTTCTCTCCGTAGATGGGCGTTTGGGGGATGACGTTTTGTTTGGGATTACTGCTAAGGTTGTGCCTATCTTTCTGGGGAAAGTAAGCACGTTGACAAATATGTTTTGATGGTTCCTAGAGATAGACCATCTTCAATGAGATCTGTTAACTGCAAAGACCCACTGAGGACAGAGACTTAGCAAAAACTTTTAAGAGGACATTTCTTTAAATGGAAAGAACTAAACACTCTCAGATAATGTGTTTATTGTAACCGTAGCTTCCTAGAAAGGCTGCTAGTCTCCCATAGCCTAACGTCTGTGATTCTAATGATGTGAACTTTAAACCGAGAATGAGTGAGCAGGGACCCTCTGGAACAATGGGGCAGACATTTGGGGACAAGTGTTCCTTTTGATATTAGTAATATTTACACTGTAAAACACCTTACACATTTTGAAACCCTTATATACACAAAACAACCTGAAAAATAAGAAAAATCACAAAGAAGCAAAAATAATGCCAAAAACCTGGAGATAACCACTGTTAACATTTTGCTTGCAGGAGATAAATATTGATGACAAAGTTGAGGCATGGAGAGTTTTGGTGACTTGGTTGAGGTCAAGAGGCTGGTAGATAGTTTTGAGCTCTGCTGACGTACATGACCGGGAGAGTAGGGGTTATCTGATGAACAGAGTTGATTCTTTCCTTCATACTTTCTTATTCCTCATTATCCCTGTTTGGGATTCTTTCTTTAGAGGTCTTCTTACTCTATGATGAGCTTCATCTGTCTTCTCTTTTAACCCCATGCTCCCGGGCCTTGCCATTTAAACTAACCTGGATTAGTTTAACTTTCCAGAAACAACAGCCATTGCCACAAATAGACAACTAGGGGATTGCCTTAATTTTCATACTCTGCCATCCTTTCTTCTTCCCCTCTCCTACCTTGTTGGGCTCATCAAGCATGTTAATGTCAGCATCCCCTCGTCCCCACTCTCAAAGTGAGTTAGTGCTGGCTTCACTTCCATCCCCCAGCCACAGTCAGATGATTTAAAGACGCTCAGCGTTCTCCGTTGCCTGTCCCATCCTCCTGTGCTCAGCCCACACAAGACCAGCTCTGGACCAAAGCAGCTCTGCTCTCTCAGCGTGGCCTTTCTCTCCTCCAGAACTGATCACTTGCGTTCCTGACCTCTAATCTTCTCTTGACTACCTTTGCCTTCCATTGTCTTTCTGGGTTACTAAATTCAATAGCCCATTTTTCAGCGCTTCTCCTGTTTGACTACTCTGCAACATTGGACACTGCTGTTCCCCCTTAGTTCTACTATTTAGAAAATAATTTTTTCATTGTGTACAAGTAACTCATTATCTAACATTTAGAAAACAGAAACAGTAATTTTAAAATTCTCATAGGCAGAATTCTTTTATAATGTAGACATATATATTACAACCTGTTGTACACTTTAAATATGTTACAGTTTTACCAATTATTCTTCAATAAAGCTGCAGGGGAATGGAACGCCGGTTGCCAGAAATGAGCAGGGAGAGAGGGATGAATAGGTGGAGCACAGAGGATTTTCAGGGCAGTAAAGCTGCTCAGTACGACACTATGATATTGAACACATGTTGTTATACAGTTGACAAAGCCCACCAAATGTACAGCATCAGTAGTGAACCCTAATGCTAGAATGATTTTAATTGGGTGCACAATATTCTTTTTTTTATCTTTTTTTCTCATTTTTTATTGTGGCTAAATACACATAGTATATTCTGTTGTATGGGTGTGCTATGATTTACTTAGCCAACTCCCTTCGGTTGAACATTCAGGTTATTTCTAACCTGTCATTGTCATAAGCAATGCTATGGATGGTTCACACCTTTATAGGTAACCTTTTGCACACAGCTATAGTAATTGCCATAGGATATATTTCTAGACACAACATTGGTAAGTCAAAGGGTGTGTATACTCTCTTAGACTCTGGGCACATGTCAATAAGTTTATTTCCAGAAAGGTTGCAGTAATGTGCTCACACATTAGAAATGCTATAGTATCTGGAGGTTAAGAGTATGAGCTTTGCATTCTTTTCCATGCCTGTCACTAACCCCACTTCTTCCTGCCCTAAATATTGTGTCCTCTTGGGTTCAATTTTTTATCCTTTTTTGTGTGTGTCTTTTTCTTGGACATGCTCTCCCCTGGTGATTTTACCCACCCAATTAACGCCAGAGGCTGATGACTCTGAGATTAGTATTTCCGACTCTTCTTTCTCACCTCTCAGTTGTCACATGTGCTCTCAGTTGTCACGTGTGCCAGTCTGAACTTGGTGTGTTTTCCCTCAAACTTCCTGTGTTCTCCACCTCAAGGAACTCCACCACCCTCACTCAAACCAGAAGCCCCGACGTTACCCTTTGTGGGGATGGGAGAACACCACTCCCACCTTCCCAGACTGAAGAATTCTTTCGGGAAACTGCAGGGATTTGGGGTTAAAAAAATTCTCTTTCACTTCACTGATAGACAGCCTCAGCTTTGTTTTTCTCACCACCAGCCTCTCAAACTGTCTCTGTCCTTGTTTCTCTTGCTCACTGCGTGTTCCCTTGCTTTTTGACCTGTGACCTCTTTCCTCAGCTGCTTCAGATTTTCTAGGACAGGTTAGACAGAGCTTGCACCTGTCCCAGAATTGGCAAAAGCAGTTGTGCCTACTGCTGGGTGCTGTTGAGGACCACCCACAATTCCTATGGCCTTGAGCGAAACAAAACAGACCCGGCCATTCTAGTGCTGCTCTGGCTTGCCCAAGGCTGCAGAGATACCTTCCAGACTTCTCTAAAATCGACTTCCTTCTCTTCATGCTCACCAGCATTGCTGTAATGTAGACATTATCCTTAGGGGGCGGAAGGAAACCACTTTGTTCTTGTGGGAGATAAAGCTGATGGAAGTTTGTTATTGTCTGGCTCCTTTGAGTGGTCTCTTCACTTTCAAGGCAGTTAATTTCTCCACGTCTTTTCTGATAAGGAAGGATGTTAACCTCATAGGGTCGTTTTAATAAATGTAAGAGATAGTGCACGTGAAATCCCTGAACAGGGTGCCAGACATGGAGAGGGAACATCCAGTAAATGTTAGCTTACCATCTCCACTCTCATCCTTGTGTTTGAAAACCCACTTTTAAGAGTCAAAAGCTGCTCCTGATTTCTCTAACCACAGTCAGTTGCTGGCTTTTCTATAATGTTTTGAACATCCTTTGCCTGGACACTTATTATATCTTAACTATTTGTATTTTTACTAGCCTGTGAGATCATCACGGGTAGTAACTGTCTGAAATCACTTTTATGTTCTTAGCACCCGGCAACGTGTTTGGTGAACAGGAGGTGGTAAATAAATACACGCCGGAAGAGTGCACTGGGTCGATGATGTGTCCGCATGTTTTTGGTTTTGTTTTGTTGGGATCTGGAATTTTAAAAAGTCAATCAATATAATTCATCCCATTAACAAGCTGAAAAAATCCATGTGCTTTAAAATTATGTGACTAAAAGGCATAGAATTTAAGAGTAAGATGACATGATGTCCCTAGAAAATCCAAAACACTACAGATGACACATTAAAGTTAATAATTGAATTTAGCAAGATTTATGAATGCAAGATCAATATACAAAAACCAGTTATATTTTCATATAGCTATAGAAAGCATTGGAAGATAAATTACTGTCCCGACTGGTATGGCTCAGTTGATTGGACATCATCCCACAGAGCAAAAAGTTGCGGGTTGGATTCCCAGTCAGGACATGTGCCTGGGTTACCAGTTCGGTCCCCTGGTTGAGGCATGTAGGAGAGGCAACCGATCAATGTTCCTCTCTCACTTTGATGTTTCTCTCCCTTTCTTTCTCTCTCCTTTTTCTTCTCTCTAAAAATAAATAAATAAAATCTTTTTTTAAAAAGAAATAAATTACTAATACATTTATAACATGAACTTTTAAAACACAAGGTATAACTATACCAAATTATGTGTAAGAAGTCTGCATAAAAAACTATAAAATTTTGCTGAGAGAAATTTTAAGAACCCTAAATAAGGGGATGTTTATGGATTTGAAGACTCAGTGTTGTAAAGATGTCAGTTCTCTCCCAAATTGATTGATAGATTCAATAGAATCCCAGTAAAAATTTTAGTGTGTGTGTGTGCAAACTTTAAGTTGATTCTAGAATTAATATGGAAATGGCTAGGGCAAAAAAATGACCAAACAGTCTTAAAGAAGAAGGACAAAGTTGGGGGATTTATACTAACCGGGTACCAAGACCTAGTATAAGGTATTATTATTTAAGGCAGTGTGGTACTGGCATAAGAACAGACACATAGATCAGAAAAGTAGAATAGAGAGTCCAGAAACAGATGCAAACAGATACGAACTCTTGATTAATGAAAAAGTGGTACTGCAGAGTGGTGGAAGTATTCTCTACCTGCACCTCAGCTCCAAATGGTGCTGGGTCAATTGGATATCCACTTAAAACAAAGGCTCTTGACTCTTAGCTTACACTATACCCCAAAGTCATTTTCAGTTAGATTGTAAATCTCAATGTGGAAGTTAAAACAATAACAATTCTAGGGAAAGAGTAGGAGAATATCTTCATGAGCTGGGAAGGAGCAGGGAAATATTACTTGAACAGGGCCAAAAACATACTAAAAAACAAAGAAACTAACGTATTGGTATCAAGAGTAGAAGACATCTGGAAAATTAATTTCTCAGAAGAAAACCAAAACAATTGAAATATAAAATTTAGGTGTGTAAATTCCAATTTCAAAATTTTTAAATATGTAGTTTTAATTTATACAATGAATATTTTAAAATATAAAAATATCTTTTTATCCCAATTATTATGATCCAGAATGCTGATATATTGTTTTTTCCTATAGTGTTGGGATGTCAGGTTGACCTTTTTCACTAGTAGCTCTTACCTAACAGTTCAAATAGGGACTGTTGGTTTTAATATTGTGGCGCTTGTTAAGGAATGATGTTTATTTGATGCTTATAATTATGCCTTCATATTTTAAATATGTCATCGCCTGATAATCTATTAGTGTATAGAAAGAATATCTTTGAACTTCTAAATTTATCTTATTTTTTGCAACTTTAATTTTTTGTATACTATTTTTACAACATACACAGTAAATTAGTAATGTTAAAATATAGAGTATTTAAAGTAAATACAAGGCATGTCGGGAAAAAGTCCAGCCATTGTTAATATAACAGGAATGGTTTGCATGACATCAGTATAACCTGGCAGCCAAAGAGAGTGGGCTGGAATGCACGTGTGTGAACAATGATGACTTCACTGTACTAGTCAGTGGAGACAGTAGATGCTGTTGTATGAGCATGTGTACTGTGTGGCTGTTGTATTCAAAATGACTAAGTGAGTAGAGCAAGGAATCTGCATCAAATTTTGTGATAAACTTGAACATTCCTCCGTGGAAACTATTGGGATGATTCAGAAGGCTGCAGCTCTGGGCAACTGGTGACTGGCAGCTTCATCACGACAACACAACTGCTCGTGCATCACGTCTCGTGCAGAGTTTTTTGGTGAAACATCAAATCACCCAGGTGACTCAGCCCCCTTACTGCCCACATTTGGTGCCCTGACACTTCCGCCTTTTCCTAAAACTAAAATCACCTTTGAAAGGAAAGAGATTTCAGACCATCGATGAGATTCAGGAAAATATGACGGGGCAGCTGATGGCGATTGGGAGAACTGTGTGAGTTCCAAGGAGCCTACTTTGAAGGGGACAGAGGAGTCATGTACTGTGTACACTGTTTCTTGTATCTTGTATCTTCTTCAATAAATGTCTCTATTTTTCATAGTACATGGCTGGACAGACCTCGTATATGTATGGCAGCACTATAGACTCAAACATTTTTATTAACAGATGTGCCCAATCAAAGAGAAATATTAGCCCTGGTTTAATTAAAATGCTTTAAATACTCAGAGCAGAAACTAAACTGTTGCCTGAATTCTTGTCTGGTGGTGTGATCGTGATTGGCACAGTCTCACACCCAGCTCCCTGTGGCTGTGGAGATGGGGGAGGTAGTGTTGGCGTGGGGTGTTTGGGTTGATTCATATTTGCTTAGGGCTTGATTTCCTTAGGATGTTCATTATGAGGTTTTCAATTAAAAGAGACGGGTAAGTATATACATTAAAAACTAAATTATAATGTGTCTTTTAAAAGATTATTTAAAACTACTTGCTATGAAGAGTAGTAAGGGAGTAGTGAGAATATAATATTTAATTTCAATTAACTACTTTCTTATACCCTAGGCTGACCAGATATCTGGTTTTCATATAAGATCAGTTCTCTGCGTACCTATTTGGAATAGCAACCACCAAATAATCGGTAAGACATTACCTAAATGTTGAAACATCTTTTTTAAAGAATACAAATTTACTTTTAAATACACCTATTTCTTTTTTTTTAAAATGTGTTCTCCCTTTTTATGTTCTGGATTCATGCACCTATGTCTCAAATTCTTGTATAATCTCGTAAATGCAGAGTCCAGATGAATCAACATTATTAATCAGACCAATGAACAAATATTTATCCCTTTAAATAAGAATCAATAACTTTGAAGTTGGAGGGAATCTCAGAAAGCAATAGGACCCTCTCATCTTACCCTTTGGAAACTGAGGCAGAGAGGGTGGGGAAGTACAAAGAAGAATAAAGTCACAGATTGAGTTGGTAGCAAGATCAGAAAACTCAGGCCTCCTACCCCCTTGTACAGACTTTCCCGCTGCATCTGTATATTTACGCCTATGCATTTGCACATGGATTACATGCAAAGGAAGAAAGAACATGAGTGTTCGACATATACTAAACATACATTCTTCTGCCTAGATCATTTTGAAATGAGCTACACTTTCCCCAGAACAGGGGAATTGTGGGCCAAAGCAGCTTCCAATTTCTCTCTCTTCTTGTTCCTTTCCCTCTCCTCAAAAACTCAAGAAAAACATTGAAACTAAGAAAAGTCTAGGCAAGAAGAGGTCAGTGGGTAAAGTAGGAAGCTGTGAAGGATGTAAGCATTAGTTAAAATTATTGAAATGCAAAGAAAATGTGAGCTTTTGCTAAGAGACATAAGGTAACTAATGCATTTGGTAACTAATGCATCCATTTGCCTCTTTGTTTACCCAAACTTTGCTGCTTCAACTCTAAGACAGTGCTACTCGCCAATTTACTACACTGTAAATGTCAAGACTTGACTTCTAAGAGAAATTTTTTCATCAGTTTGCTTAATTTACAGGAAAAAATTGGTACATTATTGGACATAAGGGCTATTCTAAGATTTGGGAATTTGAGACCCTACTATAAAGCATTGAATTACATCATGTATAGAGTTTAAAATATATTTAAGTTGAAAGTAAACATCTGTTATTTTTTCAAAATTAAGACCATGGTTTGCCTATTACATGCTAAAAGATTTGCATTTAATTATACATCTTTTAGCGTATGATGACTTACCTCCTCGGTGGGAAATTAGGTGTTTTGAAAAATAAAAGCATGCTTGAGAATTACAGCTATTTTTCATTTGTTCTAAATGGGGACACAGGGAAGTAGTTTATAAGATTGATGAGGTTTTCTTGTTAAACTTGTAGGTTTCGATAGTCATGCCCCCAAACATCTGGTATAATGCTGGAAATGAACTCTGGGAAGAGGAAGGACACGTGAATTAAGTTTGTTAGAATTGTGTGCACTCCACTGGTGGCAGACCACAGCCCTAACCTTGCTTTGAGGGTGAACCGTATCATCATTCCTAATACTTCTTGAATGTGCACTCCATGTGGAATAATATGCCTTACAGACATTCAAGCATTATCTCATTTAATCTTTATAATACCCTGAGATAGTGAATATTTTAACCTCCATTTTACAAATGAGGAAACTTAGCGCTAAATAATTTAGGTGACTAGCTCCAGGTGGGGTCGAAATTTGAAACAAGACCAAAGTCTAACTCCAGAGCCAGTGTGCTTAACCACCGCATCATCCCGCCTCACTCAAACACTGTGCTTCTGGGAACTGAAAAAATAAAAAATTGTGTGTGTGTGGCTACATATGTATATACCCACAGTTATGTATATATAACTGAATATGTATAACTTCGCTGAGAGCTAGTATCTCTGTCTGGAAGTAGCCTGCATTTCAGGACACCTCCGGTCTGCTGTGCGGAGAACACAGGTACTAGAGAGACCAGAGACTAAACTGGGTGTCTCAGATTACTTAAAGGAGGCCTAGAGTCCGCTGGGGCTTTCCATTGTACATTGTAGTAACCCAGTGTCCAGTGCTGAAAATGACCACATGTCCCAAACTCTTCCCACAGGAGTGGCTCAAGTGTTAAATAGACTTGACGGAAAACCTTTCGATGATGCAGACCAACGACTTTTTGAGGTAAGAAAATTAACCAAGGGTTATAGCTGAGACACCAGTAGTCGCGTGGTTGCAGCTTGCCCAAAGCTGTGAGGATAAATAATTGTGAATTATCGTTATACTTAAACAGTGTGACAGAATTTAAAGGAAGTGTTAAAGACTATATTGATGCTTAGGTAGATTTGATTTGATTTTTTTCACTATTTAGATTCTTTTGTGACCATTGAGTATTTTTAGCGTAATTTTGTTACGGAACTGAATTACCCACTCTTCTCTCCAAAGCATTGTCTTATCTCGGCTTCGTTTGGGTGTGGTCAGAGTGGTGGGACCTCTGGCCAGCTCTGCCATCAGCTGTCTGACATTTACAAGCCCCCTTTACTCCAGGCTGCCCTTTAGCTGGCGAGGCGGGCCTCGAACAGGCTTCCTTGTAGACTTTACACTAGTGACCAACATGAAAACCCCATGATTAGTTTTCTTCAGCCAAGAATACCTCACAGTTTCTTCACTAACTCATTCTAAACCAATCCTCCTTCCTCTTAGTATTTAACTATGGGTATATTCAGTTGCTTTACCAAAATATTTTATTTGGTAAATGGAAGGGAATGACTAAAACCAGTCCACAACCTAAAAAAAAGCACATTTAAACAGTCTGTAAGCATATTTTTAAATGTATGAAGTCATTTCTCCACAATGACAGTAAATTACTGTTTTTCTGATTGCAATGGGAGCTATAAAGCTGTATGTGCCAATAGTAATTAAGGGTTTTAGTGGGCATATTTCCCCAAGGTGTACCTCTGTGTACAATAAAGTGGTGTTTTCAGGCCCATTGCTGGTGACTGCCTGCTTTTATATTAGATTATTCCAATGAGTTATTGCAATTTTTAATTAGTGGGCTTTCTCTTTCTTAGGCGTTTGTCATCTTCTGTGGCCTGGGCATCAACAACACTATCATGTATGACCAGGTGAAGAAGTCCTGGGCCAAGCAGTCTGTGGCTCTCGATGTGAGTACAGTGTTTGTGTCAGGACCGTGTGATGACGAGCCCTGATTTCACGAGAGCAAACATTCTTGTTACGGGGCCTCCTTTCTCAATTTTCAATTTTCTATTCACTGGGTCTTAATCACCTTAGAGCCGTGGATTTGGATTTTATGACAGCTAGAGGCCCTCTCTAGAAGAATGCACATAGGCACACAGTTTTATATATGATTTCAGGGAATTCACTGATTCCTTGAAGCCCATCCCTATATGTCATATGGTTAAATATGGATTTTTAAATATTGGTTTATTAAAAGTGATGATTCAGAAATAATTTCTCAGGATTTTAAGTGCATTATGAACTTATTTTGAATATATATAGATATTCTAGAAATGCACTTTTCTTGCCATAAGAGAACACCTCCCTAGGAAGATACATGGCCCAGTTAGGGGGAGCTGCTCTGTCATTATCCACCTTCTCCCTTCCCCCAAAACATTCCCCTCAGAACTCTGACCCATTTCCCAGGCCCGCACCACATCTCCTCTCAGACCTGCCAAGTTCTAAAAGAATAATTCTTTTCTCCCCTGAATCCCAGCCTGTTTTGACCCAAGGCCTATTTTTCTCCTGCTCTGTAGCTATTATCAAAGATTTTGCTTGTATCTATGAAATGCTCCTAATCAGGGCAGATAAAATGTCAATGTTGAGATAATACCTTATAGATCACTATGATATGCCCAATCTTTAAAACATTCTGTGTACCCATGAGAGGCTGGTAGAAAGAAGAAACCAGGGGAGAGGACCAGTAGGTGAGTCAGTGGTACTTGCAGTACTGTGATTTGAAGTTTATTAGACATAAAATTATAGTTACCTATCTACATATTTTGCTTTTTTCCCTCCCATGCAGACTGTGAACTCCAGAAGCACAGGGATTTTTATCATTTTTGTAATCTTCTTCCCAGTGCCTAATAGGGTATTGAGCACAGAGGAAGTACTTACTGAGTGGCTTTTATTTTATTTTATTTTTTAAATAGTGACATAGTAAATAAAAAAGTATTTATCATGATGTTCTTTTTTTACCATTTTTATTGTATTTTATTTTTAAAATTATTTTCTTATTGTTCAAGTACAGTTGTCTGCATTTACCCTACACCACACCCCCCCACCCCAGCCAAACCCACCTCCCTCCCCCCCTCCACCCTCCCCCTTGGTTTTGTCCATGTGTCCTTTATAGTAGTTCCTGAAAACCCTTCCCCCACATTATCCCCTCCCATTTCCCCTCCCACTGTTAGATTGCTCTTAGTTGTTGCTTTTATTAAGTGGTTTTTGGGGGGGGAGGGAGGGAGGGAATTAAAGAATGAAGGAAGGCTTTTTTTTCTCTTTCTCTGAGCTAGTTCTGCTTTGTTTCATATAACAACTTCATAATAAGGAATACAAACGATATCTACAGGATGAATTAATACAGAGGTGAACTGTAAACATGCAAGCAACCGATGGGATAATAGCAGAGTGTAAGGTCTGTGTACAGAACTGTTTTCAGATCTCAGCTCTGTCTCCCACCTCAGTTGTGAGAATTAAATGAGATGAGGCTTGAGAAGATTTCAATACTTAATAAAATTATAGCAATAACATTATACTACATTATCACTTATAGTATATAGTATATACACTGTACAGTATGTACTATATGTACTATATAGTATATACTATAGTATATAGTGTACTTATTACTGTGAAATCACCATGGATTGGGAGAAAGAGCAAAGGACAGGGATTTGGCACAGCAAATACTGAATCAGGACTCCTTCACCATCATCAAACTATGATCTCCACAGAGTCGCCTCACCCATTGTTTCTTGGTTACAGTAAAAGGAGGACATACTATCTACTAGACCCTCCCAACCCCGACTTCATATTGCCGTGGTGCGGTTCACACACATACGCAGAACACAGCACATCTCTTACCTCTCCCTGTTCTCACTCCTCACTGGTAGCGGATCTTCCTCCTGTTGCGAAGGGGCTAAAATAGCTGGGTTGAAGCAGGAGTGGTCGCTTACCAATGAAAGTCAGCCTTCTCACTGGCTCCGCTTCCTAATCCTCCCTCTCCCCGCCCCCTCCCCACCCAAGAGCCACAGATCCTTTTGCCTGGAAGGTGCTAGTGCAGTCACAGTCTACTCACCCATGAATTGCTCATTTGGCTTCAGAGTGAACACCCTCCTTTTTGTGCAACTAGATGCCTTCTGTCTTTAGACACAAAAATTATTACTGACAGTCTCAAATGTCCAGCACGACTCTGAGCCTTGTGACACTCCCACCCTTTCAGAAGTTGACTTATACGTGTGAACTTGTATGTTCATTATTTTGTGCCATTGCTGACAGTGGCATTCCTGTCAGAATGCCGGTGTTGCCATTTTGGATTTGTCCCTCCCACCTTCACTCAACCCCTACCTCACCGGATGCTAAATTCTTGGCTCTGTTGATCAGGTGGCATACACCACCCCCTCTAGCCCAGGAGTCCATATTCAAGAATATCTGGAAGGACTTCTTATCTCAGGACTTTGTGAAGCTAAAAAATGATTTGAGGAGAGTTACTAAACCCAAACTCTGGAATGAGATCTACAGATACTATAGCATACATTACCTTCTGCATAAAGATATATTTTTAAAATTCATGCATTTATAAATGTTATACATGAATATTAATAATATAATATTAGTATATTACAAGTATGTTGCTTATATCTATATATTTATAACTAGCCTAATCCACAAAGGAGCTTAAGCTACTTTATAGGAATATAAATGGTCCAGCAAATTCTTAAAAGCTAAGGCAATAATAACAACAACAACAGAGCTGAGAAAGAGATGAAGGGAGGATGGGAGGAAGGAGGAGGGAGGGAGAGAGAGAGAGAGAGAAAGAGAGAGAGAGAGAGAGAGCACACATGAGCTCCCAAGCCAAGGGGGACAGAACTACATGCAATGCTATCCTTATACCATCTCCTTTGCTCCTTCCCAAGGACCGGGACAGCCCACTTCCATTTTTCCACTGTGGCTAAGGGAAGATTCCCAACTTGAGTCTGGCCAGGTTCTTCTTCTTGTATGTCTCATTTTTGCTTATTTTTTCAGTTTTTATCCTACTTGATGTTGCCCAATAAGATCGATGTCTAAGTGTAGCTTTTTCATTCCTATATTCTTATTGCAGTGTCTTTTTTTCAATTGGAAACAAGAGTGAAGGGAAATAATACACCTGATGGTCCCCAGAGGCAATGAGCCCCCTAGAAGCCTTCATGGTCTGGAGAGGTGATATGAATACATTTCTTCCTGCATGTTCATGAGACTCTTCAGAAACAGCACAACATTCTCTTCTGTGTTTTAAAAATTCTTTCCCCTAGGCATATTAAATAAAAACACCCCCATTGGTGCATCCTCTGGAAGTAAATATTCTCCAGATAAATTCCCTGGTTAGGCTCATAATCTCCAAATGCTCGCCAAAATGTTCAGGGCTCACTAGGGGTACATGTTTACTGCAGGCCTTGCTTGGCATCAATGTCCCCCGCAGAAAGAGGCTTCTGGCTTTATCTAAGCGAACGGCAGTGCAGGGACAAGATTTAAAGCCTTGTCTTTGACATGGGTCTGATAAATCTAGTAAGGACTGAATGCTGGTTTGGAACTATTGGTCTTGGTCAGGCTACTTAACCGCTCAATACCAGTTTTTTCATGGTTTAAATGAGTATGATAAGAAGGGTGTATTAAATAAACTAATACAGGGTGAGTGTTTAGTGAGTGTTTAGTAACCGTAGCACCTCATAAAAGTTAGCTGTTCTATTAATCAGAGCACTTGCTATTCTTTATTTGCAGAGTTCTGTCTGCTCAGCCCAAGATTTGCTGTAAAACTGCTGATTGAGAGGCTGGGGAGGAGGTGTGATATTTTGCCCTTTTTATCTGGAAGATCATTTTCTGCTTGACATTTGAGCTGAAAACAGACCCCCATTTCCTAGCTCCTGGATACACTCCGTTTTAGCCAGCAAACATCCCAGTGGCTTTGCAACTACAGCTGCTAAGCCCAGCGCGCTACTGCTCACTACAGCTCACTCAGGGCACACCTGCTGTCTGTGACCCACGTTATCTGCTGTGTCTCTGCAGAAAAGTCTAGGGCATGCAAATACAAAATTTCCCATGTCAAAAAAAAGCCACTCAGGTTTTCTAATGCTACATATCTCCAATGGCAACTGGCCTTCCTGAGAAGACTTGCCACGCTGGAGAGCCTTGTTGCCACATACTGGCTACTTCAGCTCTCTTTAGCCTAATCCACAAGTGGTGAAAAATAAAAATGGAAACACACAAAATATTTCCTACCCTTCTGGCCTTTAAAAAGTGAAGTGACTAATACATTATCTGAAGTTTGTTTAACAATTGAATTATAAACACAATTATTTTGATGCTTTTCTTAATTTCTCATAATTTAGTTATATAATTCTGTTGTTAAAGTTCTTTTTTATAACGTTATAAAATTAATATTCTAAGGCTCTTAGAGAGCAGAGATGCTCTTAAAGCTGAATATTGGAACAAAGAGAGGAATTTACTATCATTTTTAATAACTTTAATTTTATGATCCTGATTTCCATTTTACATGAGCAATCAGGAGCTTCAGTAAGAAATATACTAATGTATGTTCACATTTTCTGAAAGTAAGGCTCAAAGATAGAAGGGGGGACTTTATCTATAAGTCCTGAATACAGGGGAAATTCAGTACAAGTATAGATGTAGAATATTACTTCTTCGTTTTTGAACATCAAGAATTGTCCTTTGGGGTATCTTTCATAGATGTTGCAAATGAAACCTTACCTAACACTGATGAGAAAATTTCCAGGAAATGTAAGTCAGTGTGTTAAGGGACGCCTTCCCCACCTTTATGGTCAGAAGAGGGAAGGAATGAGGGTCAAACAGAGGGCGTGGAGTGGGCTTATGCAAGCAAGAGCCAAGCCCCATTTGTTCTACCTCCCCAAGCCTCTCCCATCCGTTTTCTCCTTTCCAATGCCCACAGCACAGATCCTACTGAAGGGCTTCATTACCTCTTGACTGAGCACTTTTAATAGCCTTCTATTTGTTCTTCCTAAACCACACTTCAGATTGCATCACTCAGCCACTCATAGGCCTTAAATTACTCCCCCATTACCTATCAATCTATGAACTTTCTGGCTTTTGGAACCTTTGGAAATCTCATACCAAACTATCTTCCCACCCGTGGCTTTCATTTTTCTTCTCAGAGTATTCTGTGCTACTTACAAACTCAATTACATCTTAGTCTGCAGATCAGCCACCTGCTTCTCTGCCTCCTGACCTTTCCTCTGACACTCTCCCCACTTCAGTTATTCTATTTCAATTATGGCATCTCCCGCAAAATTATCCCATCATTCAAAGCTTGATTTAAATGTTGTCTTCTCTCTAAATCTTTTAATCTCGTGGTTATTTGTTCCTCTCTTTGCCTTATATTATAGTTAATTGTGAATCTGTATGTTTTCCTCTGCTGAAACATATGTTGATTAAAGCGACCATGTCTTAGCTATCTTTTATTCCTTAAAACATTATGATATTCCATAAAAGTGTATTAAATAAATGAATGCATGCAGCCACAAATAATTATTTTGGTCTTCCCTGTCAATATTCCAAAAGGGCAAAGCTTGGGCTGTGATGGAGAAGCTGGCAGCCACTTTGGCTGTCCACAGACCTGGGTAGGCTCTGTGTTCCCTTCCCCCTTTTTAGGCCATGAGTATAAAATTGCTTTTATTTATTTACTTTTGGAAAGACCTCTTCCCCCATACCCTGTCCTCTGGGGTATTTCCTTGGATGGGGTCCACCTGGCTTCCTAAGAGTAAGGAAGAAGGAGAGAAGTGAAAGAGACGGTTCTCCCATGAAGAATCTCCTAAGCTCCAAGGAAAGAATCTTTTGACAGAGCTAGACTCAGAGGATGCCAACAGAATGTCACTTCATTCTCTCTCACCCCTCTTCCTTTAAACTGCTCTGTTGAATCATTCTCCCCCACTCTTGGATGAACTCTCTGGTAGATTCCACAACTCTGCTGACACACTTAGCTTTTAAATAGTCTCCAAGATTCCCCCTTGCCTGGGATTAGAAGCTTATGGCCAGGAGAGGGTCACAGTGGGCTTCTATAGCTTCCTCATTTCACCTCCTCCCGCAAGACGGGAGTGGGGAGGGAGAGGGAGGAGGGATGAAAGGGCAGAGTCCTTCATATCTGATGCTGTCCAAGCCTGGTTTCAGGGCCCTCGGTGTCAGACAGCACCGTTCGCTCTTCAGCACGAGTTGCTTTCAGAATCCTTCAGAGAACCAGGGCTGGGCTCTCGTCGGCAGTTCCTGATGTGGGTTTGTCCCTGCTGACTGGCAGGTTACAGTCTCTTCTTTGGTCCCTGGCTTCCATCCTGACCCTTCCTCTATGGGAATCATCTTACTCTTCCAGGAAGTCCTCTTGGTCAGCATCTGTTTTGTTTTTATCTTTTTTATTGTGGCAAAATAAACACAACATAAAACTTACCATTTTTAAGTGTACGGTTTAGGAGCATTAAGTACGTTCACATTGTTGCACAGCCATCACCAGCGTCCATCTGCAGAACTTTTTCACCTTGTGCCCGTCACAAGCACTAATACTCATTCTCCTTTCCACCCCGCCCACGACAACCAACATTCTACTGCGTGTCTATGAATTTGACCGCTCTCGATAGCTCATGTGCAACAGCCCCTTTATCTGCTGTTTCGCTTTTCGGTTTCACAGTTTCAGTTACCCGTGGTCAACCACAGCCTAACATTAAATGGAAATCTCCCAGAAACAAACAATTCACAAGTTTTAAACCTGAGTCGTATGATGAAATCTCGCGCTGAGTTTCTCTGTCACCTGGGGTATGAATCATCCCTTCGTCCAGTGTACCCTCGCTGTAGGTGCCCCCCCACCCCCCGCAGTAGTCACTTAGCAGCCTCTCTGGTTATCAAATCAACTGGCACAGTATCCCGGTGCTTGTGTTTGACTTAGTAATGGCACCAAAGCGTAAGAGCAGTGATGCTGGCCATGTGGGCAAGCCAGCGAGAAGTTGTAAAGTGCTTCCTTTAAGTGAAAAGGTGAAAGTTCTCAATAAGAGAAAAAAATTGTATGTCAAGGTTATTAAGATCTACAGTAAGAATGAATCTTCTATACACAAAATTGTGAAAAAGAAATTTGTGCAATTTGCTGAGAGAGAGACCACATTCACGTAACTTTTACTACAGTATACTGTTACAATTGTTTTCTTGTATTGTTAGTTATCATTAATATCTTCTTGTGCCTAATTTACAAACTAAAATTCATCATAGGTGTGTGTGTATGTATAGGAAAAAACATAGTGTTGGGGTTTGATACTATGCACGGTTTTAGGCACACAGTGGGGTTTGAAACATATCCTCATGAATGAGAAGGGGGCTACTGTAAGTGGGATCATATGGTATTTGCCCTTTTGTGACTTCTGTGTCCTCTGTGGCTTACTTCATTTAGCACGATGTCTTCAAGTTCCATCCACATTATCGTACGTGTCAGGATTGCTTATTTTTAAGGTTGGATAATATTCCATTTAAGTATTTACCACATTTTGTGTATCTATGTGTCTGCTGATAGACACCGGTGTTGCTTCTACAGTCAGAGCCACTTTAAGCCCGGATGTCTTTCATGAGTCCATTTGGCGTGTGGGAGAATTCACATCCTCAGCCGCTAGATGAAACAAGCGGAGGCCCTCCGCAAAGCAGCCCTCTCCTCGCGCCCACTAACTGTCAGAATGCTCAGGCAGGAATCGAGTACCAGCTCCCACACCACACCCGGGGCAATAGGTATTACGTTCTACAAGCGGTTCTCTGGAAGGAGTCCTCAGGAATTCCTAGGAAATTCCCCAAGTGCTCTCTTTCATGAAGTCTCACCATTTCTTTTACCCAGTGCAGAGATGGGCAGTGAGTGCCTTAACGTTCAGGTGTAGAATGAGTTTGGGGCACCTTCCTTCCGGGTCTTGCATAGAAGACCTGCAGGCCTAGCATCTCCCCCTGAGAATGTAGTGCCTGTTGGTCTCAGCCATAAACTCAGACAGAAGGAGTCCCTTTTGAATGTCCTGTTATCTACTGAAATTATTTTTTCAGGCCAAGTTACTGTCAGACCATGTTTATATGGTAAATGTCAGCCCTTGGAAAACCCATGCTTACTTGTAGGTACAAAAAATACAGGTTGTTAATTACAAAGCCAAATGCAACACACCAGCAGAAATGGAATTCTTCCTACTCGAAAATTTTTCTTTACTGAAAACATGTTGAATTATCTAAAAACTTCATTTTTTAAAAAAGAAGAAAAAGAAACCCAAATGATTTTCTGTCCTGAAATGGTTATGTGGGAATTAGTTCCCCATTGTAGCCACTACTGCATCTTAAGTTACTTTAAAAAATCAAAACAAAACAAAAACACTTTGGAAGCTGTTCTCTGTGAAAATTCCAGGCATTGATTGAACTGGTTTATAAATTAGGATCAAATTGTGGCTTTTAAAAAGACCCTGAGAGAATAATCGTGCTGACCCTTCTACTAAACCTCAAATTTCACCTTTTCCATTGATGTTTCCTGATCTGGCACCAACAGATATGATTGTTTCTTACTTTTAATCTCTTTATAAAAGGGCTATCGTCCCTTAAAATCTTTGTTGTATTAGTTTGGATCTTTGGATATGAATACTTTACAAAGACTAGTACAAGCATAGTACTAATCAATTATAAATCTGATAATGTGGATTAGTCCAATTGTTTTTCTTACAATTTTTTTATATCTACCCTGACACAAATATGTCATTATTTGTTTTTTAATGTTTTAAGTTATAAACACTGTGTATTATTATTACACAATAGCTGTGAAAAGCACTTAGAAGAAATAAAAATTACTGGTACCTGACTGCTTAGGCTAACCACCTTATCATTTGGGTTGATACTTTTTTTTTTTTTTTTTTATCATTCAGTCCTTTTAAGATGCCACTGTCTTTTTGGCTTCCATTGTTACTGATGAAAAATCTGCCACCATTCTTGTTGTTCCCCTAAATGCAATGCGTATCTATCACTGTCTTTAACATTTTCTTTTTATTTTGTTTTGCAGTCATTTGACTATGATGTGCCTGGATGTATATTTCTTTCTGTTTCTTCTGGTTGTGGTTTATTGAGTTCCTTTGATTAAAGCATTGGTAACTATTAATTTCAGAAAATATTTGGCTAATATCTCTTCAAATGTCTATTTTCCCCTATTCTCCTCCTCTCTTTCTGGGTCTAGTTAAACATACATCAAATTGTGATATTACTCTAAACATCTCTGACACTCTGTAATTTTTTTTCATTTTTTTATGCTTCAATTTGGGGATTTTCTTTTGAACTTTCTTAGAGTTTTCTGATTTATTTCTTCTGTCTAGTCATCTATAAACTATTTATTCTGATGTTTTATTGTATTATGTCACATTAATATTGTATGTAGCAGTCCTAGATATTTTGACTTGGTTCTTTTATAAGCTTTTATATCTCTACTGAAACTTATCAACTATTATTAATTATGTCTAACTTTTTCTCAAAAGTGGTAACATAAAATTCTTCACAAGTTATTCTATGTCCCTGGTCTTTAATTCTAACATCACATGAATTGATGAGTCTGACTGTGTTGATTATTTCTTCTCTTGACTAAGGGTCACGTTTTTCTGTGTCTTTGCATGTTTTCATAAATATTTATTGCATACCAAACATCTTGTATAGAAGGGAAAAAGCAGATAAACCTTTTGTTAGATACCGTTTGGGTCAAAAAACAATATTTTTATTGTGTTGTGGTTTTCATAGACAGGATGCGTGATTTTTAAGTATCAGGCAGCTAGAAGAGGGAGCTGATCATACGAATTCACTCCCCCGTGGTGCATAGCTAGAGACAGGCTGGAGCTTTCGTTCGTTTCAGTGCATTTCTGGCTTTAAGAGCTATTGTGAATATCTCCCTTTGCCCTTCAAGCTGACCCCAATGACTCAAGCTACACTGAGTGACTGGAAGGAATTTGAGTTGCAGCTTGAAAGTTCATTTCAGTTCACTTCTGGATTCAACTCCAGCAAGATCTAACACCTAACTAACGTGTAAGAAAATAAGATTTCTCTAGTATTTTCCAGCTCTGCACTCACCAGTTTCTGACAGCGGACTTCCCATAGAGGAAAAATTTCAAGCTGAAAGATTTACTTTGGCACTGTGGCTCTTCCAGATACCAATGTGTCACAGCAGCCCACACTGTCATTAAAAACTTGACTAGTTTTCTTCCTTTCAGCAGTCACTCTGCTGGTGACAGGCTCGTCTTACACCCACCTGTAAGCTGTTGCTCCCAGGTATGGAAGCAGTCACTGCTAGTTATTCATCTATAAGGACTTCCCTTGACTAGAATTTAGTTCACCTGGGGTTCTTGGTGTTCGCCACTTACTCGCTGATAGCTTTAAAATGAAGCATGAATTTTATTTTATCTCTTTTTCTTGTTGCCATGAGGTAGTGGCAGTCTTTTAAGATCCTCTTCATCCTATCTGGAAGTGAAAATTTCTGCCCAATTCTTTTTTATTTTCCACAACTGATTGATATGGATGCATTAGTAGTAATTCTTTTTGTAATTTCACGGTATTTTGTCAGGAGGGGATTTGAACATAGTCATAGTTTGTTACATCAATCTCTCTTCTTGAATTGTTAATATTTCTTGCTTTATACTTTTTCATTCCATATTATTTGCAAAAACAGGGTCATGACTGAAAATTGTTTCTTTTACAGATTTAAAAATACTTTTTAAAAAAATTTGATTGCTTTTTACTTTGAAATCTACTTAATTTGAAATCAATGTTTGTTTGATTTTTTAATCCAGTGAAATGAAAGTTATTTATCATGCTTATTTTTTTGCAAAAGCAATCTTTAATCAATATTTTTCTAATTAACAAAGAAAAAATGAACCAGTATCATTTAAATCCTCACTAGATAAGAAAATAAATTGAGTATTTGCTTACCTGTATTTTGCTAGTTTTTGTTTACGTATTATAGGATTTTAATTACATTATCATTAGTAAATCATTACTTTCCACGATGCAGTTACTTTTTCAAGAACTATTTATATTTTTCTGTATTAATAGAATTCTATTTCTAATACCTATTTAGACATAGGGTTTTTTTTAATAATCTAATATTGCCTACCAAGCCATTCCAAAACTTAATAGCTTAAAACAATTTCATTACTTCTCAGTAGGAAACATATCTTGATATCTCATCACTTGGAAAGTTTCCCTGCGCGTCTCCGCTGCCGCCCCCGCCCCCGCGCCCCCCACCCCGAGAGATGACCGCTGCTCTGATTTTCCTCCACAGATTAGTTTGCCTTGTTATCATTTCACATGAATTCAATTATACAGTATATGCTCCTTTTTATAAGGCTTCTTTTAGCCAGCATGATGCATTTGAGATTCACCTATGTTGGTATGCTATACATTGTATGCTTTTTTCTTTTAAATGCTCAGCTGTATTCAATTGTAGGAATTTGCCACAGTTTGTTTATTCATCCTCTTATTGATCAATACATTGGTGTTTCCACTTTGGAACTATATGAATAAAGCTGCTCTGAATATGTTTGTACAACTATATTTCTAAACATATGCTTTTCTTTCTCTGTAACTAATATCTAGTATTAGAATACTGGGTCCAAAGGTCAGTCAATGTATATTTAGTTTTATAAGAAACTGCCAGGTATTTATTTTTTCAATGTGATCACACTATCTAGCGCTTTCCTACCAAGTAACTATTAAAGTTTTAGTTGCTTCCCAGCCTCTCCAGTATGTGGTGCTTCCATTGTTTTTAATTTTTGCAGTTCTGGTAGATATTTGGTGATACTTTATTGTGGTTTTTATTCTCGTTTCCCCAATGACTGATAACATTATATATTTTTCACGTACTTATGTACCACTCATATATTTTCTTTTTTTGTGAACTGTCCAGATTTTTTTGCCACTTTTAATTGGATCGCTTGTCTTTTTATTATTAAGTACGTAGAAATTCTTTGCATATCCTGGATACCAGTGTTTGGTCAGGTGTATGTATTGTGGATATTTTGTCTAAATATGGATCTTGCTTATTCATTTTCTAAGTGGTATCTTTTGATGAGAAGATGTTTTTAGTTTTGATGAAATCTAGTGTATTATTTAAAAAATTAAGGTTATTGCTTTCTGGGATCTAAGAAATCTCTGCCTACCCACAACTCAAGAATATAGTCTCCTATGTTTTCCTCTAAAAGCTTTATGGTTTTAGCTTTTACATTTCACTCTATGATCCGTCTCAGTAATTTTTGTATATAGTAGCAGTTGAGGTTTATTTTTTATTTGTGAACATTTACTGAAAAATTTTTTCTTCATTAGACAACTTTGTCCCTCTGTTGAAAAACAAATGACTCCAGAAGTGTCAGTCTGCTTCGGGCCTGCCTGTTCTTTGCCACCGGTGTGTTGATCCTGAGTGCTTGCACTTAACAAATACGTATCTTTATCAACTCCAACATCAGTTTCAATTCTGCTGTTATAATGTGGGTTCCCTGGAACTTTTTCCAAATGTTACTCCACGTCCATTTGCGTGTTGTTGTCTGTGTATGAGACCGTGGAGTGTTTGTTGAGCTATCATGTGGTAAATGCTGTTCTAGGTGCTGAGGGTTGAGCAGAGAACAAACAGTATTCATCTCATGGAGCTCATGTTCCGGTCGGAAGAGGCAGGCAGTAAAACGTAAACAAGTGCGCTCTAAAAGAAGCAAAGCAGGGTGTTACAATGAAGAGTGACTGGACACAGGGGACTCCTACGGACACATCCGGGAGAGCCCTCCCCGAAAAAGGGAGAGTTGAGTCTTGGTATCTCATTCTTTCATTTGTTTGCTTTAAAATGTCATCTACACTTATTTCATCTATATGGTTCTCTGCTCCAGCTGCATTGAGGCTCTTCTTGTAGTTTATTGAAGACACAAAGCATAAGATTTCTGAAAGGCGATGGCCCTCACACGAAATGACTATCCGCTTATCTCTGAGTTTTCAGGACGGTGCCTCTTTCCCCTGGACTTCAGTGTTTACCAAGTGGCAAGGCTTTGTGGTTGGCCTTGAGCCTTTCTTACTGTCCGCTTCTACACGAGAGAAGCCCCCTTACTAGACATACAAAACAGGAGCAGACTGATGGTAGTTGCTCGGCTGATTCTCAGTACCTAGCATGTAGGCATGGATCTGGGGTGCTTCTGCTGGGCTGAAACAGTGCGTTCTTTCCCCAGCCAGAGGACTCTGAATCCCTAGTGTGTGAGAAGGTGTCTGTGTGTGTGGCTCACCATTGCGTGCCCAGTGCCAGCACAGGACCTGGCACCCAGTAGACATGCAGAAATGTTTCCTGAGTGGGTGAATCAAACGCAATAAAGTACAGATAAGGATCACCTTTACAGAACAGTGACAATCTCAAGTCTCAGCATCCACAGCTACCCGGCTTTTCTTATGAAGTACAGTGAAGTGGTTAAAAGTGTGCCCTTTAAAGTTAGACTGTTAGGATTTTAATTCTAGCTCTGCCTCTTTCTCTCTGTGTATCACTTGGCAAGTCAGTTTCATTGTTCTTACTTCCCAGCCTTATGTAATTGTTATGAGGATGACATGAAATAAGGACAATAAAGCCTTTAGCACAGTGCTCATAAATTGCCAATAATAATTGTGACTTGTATTATAACATCTCCCACAATCCAGTGCTTTATTTGTAGTGACTCTATCCCCCAAGATGCAAGCTAATATTTTTAAAAACAGCTGTCATTCAGTAGAAAGTCAACTGATTAACTCTCTGGTTAGTACCAGTCCTGAGTCCCCTAGTGAGGCCCTGACATCCGAGAAAGGGGCAACGCCCTCCTGTCCATCTTCCTGCAGACCGGGGGCTGCTTTAGAAAAACGCCTTCCGTCTTCTTTTATGCCAGGAGGACTGCCGCATTTCATGGGGTGAGATGTAGTTAAACTGCCAGTTATCTTTCTCAGTCCAGCTGCATCTGCCTTAAAATAGGTGAAAATTCCTCCCAGAATCTGGTGGTGGGTTATCAGTTTTAGTGATGGTTTCTGGGTTTTCATTGAGGTATTTTGTGAGACATGGGAGAACCTGTATTGAGAATCAGCCAGATGCATTTTATATATGTACATATACTTTGTTTTGTAGGACAGTACCACATGTACAGAAAAGTTGGCAAGAGAGTTCAGAGAGTTCCCATGTACCCCACACGAGTCTCCCTAATTATTAATGTGTTACAGTTGTATGTACATTTGTCATAATTAATAGACTAATACTGCTGCATTATTACTAAAGTCCATATTTTCTTCAGATTTCTTAATGTTTACCTGATACCATTTTCCTGTTACGGAACCCAGTCTAGAATACTACGTTTAGTCATCACATCTCCCTAGGCCCCCTTGTCTGGGACAGGTTTTCAGACTTTTTTTTTTTTGATGACCTTGATGGTTTTGAGAAATACTAGTCAGGTGTTTTGTGAAATGTCCATCTTAGGATTTGTCTGGCGTTTCTCTCAGGATCAGACCGAGAAGGGGTACACACTTGCAACAGGACTTGCCGTTGTTGGTGTCGGCCTTGATCACCTGGCCGAGGTGGTGCTGCTCAGGTTTCCCTCCTGTAAACGTGCTCCCATCCCCCTTCCACACTGTGCTCTTTGGAAGGAAGCCACTAGGCACCGCACCACCTAAGGAGTGGAGAGCTGTGCTCGACCCCCTCTAGGGGGAAGTAACTACATGTAGTGTCTAGAATTCTTCTTTCTATACAGGATATTTATCTTTTCTATCATTTATTTATTTTTCAATTATTTATCTCAGTATATACAGATGGATATTTATTTTCTACTTTGGGTTGTAATCCACTAATACTTTATTTATCAGATACTGTTTTATACCAGTAATGTGATCCAGTAAGGTAATCTCTTAACAAAAACAAAGAAGTTATGGATATGAACAAGTGACACTTCCTTACAAAAATAGTCAACATGTATAGTCTATGCATGTACTCTAATAATGCTAGCATTGTTTAAATATTTGCAAAACACTTTAATGGATACTGTGAGGTTTATATAAAATAATCATAATGTAATGAGCGGATCACCTGCTGAGTGCCAAGAACTCATGTGACCCTCACCAAAACAGTGTGGTGTAGACGATATGCCTACCTCACCAGCCATGGTACAAACCCCCAGTAATTCCGTCCAGCAGAGGACAGAGGTAAGCGAAAGTGTGGTTCCCATCCGGGTTCATGAGCTTCAGTTGACAGGTAGGTACGAGGCTGAAAGGCATGGAGGAGGGGCATCTAAGTCAGAGAGTTCAGTCAATACCACTTTGTAGGGAAGATTACCTCTTAGTAACAAGTGGCAGCGAGCCTGACAGTTTCGAAAGACAACCAGCAGAGCACTGCAGGCAGCAGGAGGGTGATGGGCAGAAGCAGGGAGGGCTGAGGTAGCACACTGTCCCGGGCAGTCCCAGCATCTCAGTGCCGCTGGGGCAGAGGGCATGCAGGGGGGCAGGCGTGGCATGAGTTGGCAGCGGCCAGATCCCCAAGGTCACTTGTGCTAAACCTGATTCTAATGGCGCCAGAGAACCACCGAAGAATGTTCAGCAGGAGAGGATCATAATCAGTGTGACATTTTAGAGGGACCGTTCTGGCAGTTACAGAGAGAAAATTAATTTCAGCACTTTGTAGTCATACCTTGTTTTTTAAATAATAAGTTGATTATGTTTTCATTTTATTTCCTAGTAAGTGATATTTGGCAGTTTTCCAAAATCAAATCTACACTCAAATGATTTGCTGCCTGTGCCATGGCCTAAGGAATGTGCTTTGGGTCCTGGGCAAGGGTTCCCAGACCCAGAAGGATGTTCGAAGTAACTGGCGTAGTCCCCGTGCTAACTGGTTCTGGCTTGTTCGTTTAAAAAATGTTTTTTTAATTGACTTACATTCTTATTGTTTCTTCTCCTGTTGTTATTCTTTGATACTTTATAAAATACTGCATGTATTAAATGTTTATCATGGGTCAGACACTATGTTAAGTTATACATATATAATATATAATACATATTATATATATATATATGTATCATTTAATGTTCACCTACACAGATTAGATAGACAATATTATTGCCAGTGGACAAATGAGCAAAGTGGGGCTCAGAAAGCTTTAAAGCTTTGCGAGCAGGATTTTGTAGCTTGTATTGCACAGCTGGAAGTAGAGCCAGGATTCAAACTCAGTTATGTCTATTTTAAGGGACCATGTTGTGCAAATTGTGCTTCAGGAAGTCCTTTGGGGAATGTCCAATCAATTGCAGGACTTCATTTACCACTGAAGCCATTAGCTGGCCATGGTGGAAGTGGGAAGAGAGACAAAGTTAAGGGCCTGTTTTCTACACCAGGAGAGCATGCTTCTGGTTCCTGAGACAGTGATGGCAGTTTACCTAAAAGCTCAAGCTGAATAAAACCCTCTTGGTAACGTGTTGTCCTCCTCTGAAAATTCCTAGCTTGTCAGTAAGGAAACTGTTCCTTTCAGCCCTAATGCCTTTGGTTCTCCAGTACAGATTCTAGGAGTCACAGCCTGGATCTGTATTGAACTCCAGCAATTCAGTCTTTCATTCAGTCCTGTTGGAAGTAAATGCTGAGCCTAAGTCAGCTGGCTCACATGGATACGCCATGGTGTGAGACAGAGAACAGCATTCTACAGTGCATGCTGTAGGCTACAGGCCGTGTAAGGTGTAAGACATTGGCCTGGGAAACCCAGGTTTACAGCTGACTAAATAAGAGAGTGGCCTCACTAAGTATCTGGATGCTCAGGCTCTCGATGGTATCTTAGTACAGGGATCCAGAAGAGGATGCTGCTTTCAGAGGTGCTAAATCCCACCCAGGATACAACCTGGCTAGAACCAAGTCTCAAAAGAGATTAGAAGAGATTGGAATTACCTGCCTCCCTTCTCCCCACTCCCTACCTCCTCTCTGCACTGTGCTCGGTTTGCACATACGTGAACCTCCCAGCCTACACACCCCAGAGTCTGTCCACAGCCCCCAAAACAATCCCACCTGGAGGAACATTCAGAGGAGGCCAAATCTGGGGGAGAAGCCCATTCAGGTCCTGGCAGTGGGCTTGAGGCATGCGGAGTGCATGGGGAAATTCTGGGGCACTTGGAGCTTAGTCTGGGTGATCCCAGGTTCCTGGAACATAGTCTGGGTGGACGTGTTTCTGGGGGCCCACAGGCTTTCTCCTCACGAGGTGGGCACAGCCTGCAATGACCGGAGTGGAGGCCTGCAAAGCAGGGAGCCGGGCCAGGGACTTGGACCGCCAGGGTCTCGGGCAGGACAGTTGTCTGAGTGTCACAGGAAGGAAGACAAAGGCTGAGCCCTTCTGCGGTTCTGATCTTTTCTCCCCAAGCGTGACCTTTTGTCCAGGTCCTTGTACATTGTCTCCACAGATTGCTTTTTTGTTCTTTTCTTTTTTTTGTTGTTCTTCAAGTACAGTGTCTGCATTTCGCCCCCACCACTGCCCTCACACCAGCCATCCCCACTTCCCAACCTTGATCCTACCCCCCTTTGGTTTTGTCCACGTGTCCTTTATACATGTTCCTGACAACCCTGTCTCCACCTCCACTGTCCTAGCCCAACCACGATTCTCTCTCCTACATCCACCCCTGCCCCCCGAATCTGTCCTCCGCACATCACTCAGGGTCATGTTCTACAAGTAAGGGGGTCTGTTTACATAAGTTCAAGAACAGGCAAAACTGCATTACATACAAAAGGAACGAATGCCTCAAAAGTGGGGGTGGTGGTCACCTCTGGGGTGGAGTATAACTGAGGAGGAGTATATATGGGGCTTCCAAGGTCAAAGTGACTGAAAAGCTAACCAATCACATCAGTCTCCTGCCTAAGACCCCTCAGCATCTTCCCTGTGATTACAATAAAATCTTTCATCGGCCTACACGTTCCTGGATGGCCTGGCCCCTGCCCAGCATTCCCACCTCACCTCAGGTCTTCTCTGCCTCACTCACACTGCCCTTTGAGGCAACTTCATTTCCTGCCCAAAATACCTTCTCTCCACCCCTTGACCTGGCTGATACCTGTTTATTTTCCAAGTCTCAGCTTAGAAAATAAGTCAGAGAGGCCATCCCTAATCAACTTGCCTGCCATCTCCCCATACCCTCCCACCCTCAGTATCTCCTTCAGCACTTTTCCAGTTGATTTTGCATGTTTATTGTTTGTCCCTACTGCTGAAACAGATGTTCCATCAAGAAAAGGATGTGTGCCCAGTGCTAGGCACAAATTAAGTCCTCAGTAAGTGTTTCTTGGTTGAAACACTTGGCTCATGGTCCACCCAAACTGCATGGATGCTGTTTCATGATTTGCTCCCTCACATCAAGTCTGATCCCTGTAGCCACCAACTTTGACCTGCGCAGATCAGGAATTGCCCTTTATTCTTCCTTTGCACTTCCCTTCCCTCCACAGCAGCCAGCTGTCCCTGTGGCCCCAGTCAGTTTGACAGCGCCCCAAGCTAGGCCTGGTTCCTTCTTACTCTTTTCACTCCACGGGGGGCTCCCAGCAAAACCATAAAGTTCTCCATGGCATTCCTGCATAACCAATGCAATTACACAATGGTTCTCTCCCCCAAGTCTTCCACCAGGGTAGCCTTGTTGAGTATGGAAAAATCATGAGGGGAGAGGGATATAAATGTTCAATAACAGGCTACTTGAAAGTGTGGCATTAGGTGAAATCAGGCTACTTATATTCCAAGATACATAAATTATAGATTTGAAAAACCATTGGCACATATCCTAGTTGTTTCAGAAACAGCAAGAATCAATCCAAGTTGCCTAGTTAGTCCAAAAGAATACTATGTTCCCCTCTGTTCAACAAACAAGATAAACAAGTAAACAAGGAGTTCATCAGGCAAGCATTTGTGGAACATTAATACATTTAATAACCTACATTATTGGGAAAAACAACCTCACTGTTAAACATAATGTGGGGAGTGATACAGTTGTCAGCAAGGAATACTTATTTTGAAACAATTATGAATTATAGTCCAATATGCATGTGTATGAGTCACGTTGAGTTACACTAAGAATTAATCAAAAAACTTTTTAATTTAAGTACTAATGGCTGAGATCTTTTATGATAGACTACTAGAATTAGAAGAGTCATTACCTCATACAACTTCTTCAAAAGAAATAGCTGCTTCTTTCACCCTAAGGACCTTGAAATGATTAAAATAAGTAACTAAGCAGTTCATGAAGTTATGTAACAGAAATATACCAATCAAAATCCTACGCTTATAATAGTTTTCTTCTATAGGTATCAGAATATGCTTAGTTAAATCAACCATATAGTATGTGTTTAATGAACATATACTACGTGAATGATATATGTTAAATATAAAGAATATTTAATAAGTACTTATAATCCCACTTATTTGGTGATCCCGCCTACCAACTCTTTGAAACACAGAAGAGAATCGGGAAATAAGCAAAAGTTGAGCAAACACCATAAAATTCATGTACTAGAGTTCATACATGAGACTCATTGCTTTGATTCCAAACACAGCTCTAACACAACTTGCTATTGCCCTGCCTAGCCCATTGTGACGATCGTCAGAGCTCATCACCAAATATGTCTGGTTCTGTTCTTTCCGAGTGCCTGGCAGGGTTACACTTCCACACTCCCTTGAAGTTAAATGCAGCCATGGGACCTGCGCTGGCCAGTGAACTGTGAGAAGAAAATGCAGGTATTTCCCATCTTTTACTGATGGAGAAAGTGAGACTCAGATAGGTTAAGTAATTAGACCAAAATCACAGGGCTGCTGGGGCCAGTGTTATGAGCTTGGGGTGTCGGGCTTCAAAGCCGCTGTGCTCCACTGTCGAGCTACACAGCTGCTCAGTGTTGGTGTCCTACACGGTGACAAACTAAGACAGCAAACCTTGGCCAAAGGAAAGGAAGCAGCCTGGCTTAAGAGTTGTTGAAAATTAATGCCCATAAGCAAAACCAAGTACCACTGCTGACCCCCTTAGATATGGAGAAAATGATGTCGTGCTGTAAGCCAATGGCAATTCAGGGGATGAATTCTGATTTCTGTGCTCAGAAATGACATAGAGTTGGCATTTGTGATGACATGAGTTCAATAGGATCTTGACCAAATTGCTTTCATGAGCAAAAGGGTTCTAAACTGATACTCCCTGAAGCTAATTTCACAGCATTTTTGCATTTCCATTTTGACATAGTTAAATGAAAAGAAATATAGTCCCGAAAAGTGTAATTAGCAAAATAAAGCTAAGGAAGCATTTCTAACTCCCTTAAAAGAAGCTATTCAAATCATAAGAGGATTTGGCAGGAGACCCAGACAAACTTGGTCTCTGTTCTTTCTGCTCATTGCAACGTCAACCGGTAACCTCCACTCTGGTCCAGGCATTTTTAACCTGGAACCCATGGGTGGAATTGAGACCAGTGATTCTCATGGCATGGTGTCCAGATCAGCAGCAGGAGCATCACCTGGGAATCTGTTAGACGTGCGAATTTGCAGGCCCCGCCCCAGATCTGCTGAACCAGGAACTCCGGAGCCAGGGTCCAGCTGTCTGTGTTCTGATGCATGTGAAAGTTTGAGAACCGCTGAGCTAAAGAATGATTTAAGATGCATAGAGAACCTTTGAAGTATAATAAGGTGGGTGAAAAAGTATCTAATATTGTTATATTGAAATATTTTTCTATGGGAAAATCCTTGACAAGCCCTCCTGGGATAGTAAAGATATGAGGGGATAGATTTCAACTGCCTCTAGCAGCAAGAGGATGTGGAAAAAATGTTCAGTATGAGAAAGGGACAGAATTTTGTTATTTTCCATTTGAAATGGAGGTGGGAGAAAAGGTAAAAGAAAAGGTTACATTGGAGAGAAGCCAGAGAAAAAAGGAAGAGGCTGAGATTCGTGAGGTTCATGCTCAGTGAAATGCCCCCATAGATGGAAGGACCAAGAGGCATTTTGAGGAGAGGGAGGCTGACATTTCATTTGAAATTATGTAACTCCATCATTTGTTTTTCAGAAGGAAAGAGAGACAGGAGGGATGGACAGAGGGAAGGAGGGACTGAGGGAGGAAGGAAGGGAAGGAGAGAGAGAGGTAGAAGGAGAAGGGAGGGGGCAGGGAGAGAAAGAGGGAGGGAAGGAGGAAAGAAGAAGAAAAGAACACTTTCTTCATGACCCACTGGAAGCTTGACAGGAAAAGATCTTTTTGTGAAAATTGAGGAGGGAGTTGAATTTCACGTTTTTGTATGATGATTATATGACAGCTCTAGCACAAGAACACATAGGAACTTAAAGGCCAAGGTAAGAACATAAACCTTCCGGGAATTTGCAGATATTTTTTAAAAGGCCTTGAATTTCCCCAGATATCATGGTTTTAGGGCTTCAAGTCAATCTTACCTAGATTTTGAAACACAAACTTGTGCTGACCCCTGGATTTTGTGGATGGTATAAGGCGACAAGTCCCAGTTGAAGGTTAATGTCGTTTTATTTACTTATTGCTTCTTAACCAACTGTCCCAAAATTTAGTGGTCTAGAACACACAAGCATTTTGCTCATGACTTACGATCAGGAATTCCCAAACAGCTAGAACAGGTGGTTCACCTCCGATCCACATGGTATCAGCTGGGATGGCTGGGCTGAAGGATGCATTTCAGGATAGTCTTTTGACTCAGCCATATCTGTGGCTTCATGGTGCTCCTCAGCCTCTCTCTCCTTGCACTTGGTGTTGCATCCTTCAGGCTTCTCTGTGTGTCTGGAGCTTACCATAGGGTAAGTAGACCTTATACATAGTGATTCAGGTCTGTAAGAGAGAATATTTAAAGGGCCAGGTCATAGAAACTTCCAGTCTTTTAAGGTCTGGGTCCAGTGCAACTGGCACAGCCTCGCTATTACATATCGTGTTATTAGTAAAGCAGTCACACACCCCACCTAGCATCAAGGCGAAGGGACGTAGACTCCACCTCTCAGGGGAAGAATGTCAAAGACTGTGTGGGCTTTTTGCTCTGCCGCAGATGATAATTTGGATAGAGTTGCAGAGGATCTGTTAAGTTTCTGGATTTACGTAATAGAAGACATGCTGCCCGCTGGCAAGTGCACAGGAACCGATATGTAGTACCTTGTGCGCACAGGGTGGAAGATAGGTGGGGTAGCTACCAAATGAATGACAGTGTTGTCATTGTATCCTAGCTAAAGAGTAATATTTATAATTATCAAAGTACTTTAAGGGCTTGCTTTTCAAAATTGGATTGAAATTTGGAATGTGAATACCAATATTCACATGTTAATCCAGCAACAACATAGAATGATTAAGTTAAGTCTTTGCTTTGGGCGAGCAAGGGATGAGTGCTTTCTTCACCGCAAGTTGAGGGCTCTCCCAGACCACTGGAGAGGGTAACCCCATAGCTTTGAATGGAACAAAGGCAACAATGGCATGTCTGTTCTGTCCAGATTAATTACAACAGAATCCAGCTAAAATGGGCAGGTCTCACATTGGCCTAGAAGTCTAAGCTCCCTTACGGGGACTCCATGGTCAAGGTGGATTTCAGCACACCTAGCTCTTCAGAAAACTCCTTTACTCTCATCTCCCTAGACACAACTTTGTAGCTGCTTTAACTTTATTCTTATTTCTATATGAACAAGAAACCCGTTTGTTCATAGCCAAAATAATTCTCCTACGTGCCCAAATAAGATGGGCTCAGTTACAACTTGATACTGTCTTATAATTGCAGTCTCTTACATCCTCTATTAGTTTGTCCTACTAGTCAGGTGGGGAACTCTCAGCCTGTTACCTGAGAAGGTCACTATTTCGTGTGTCACAGAGGGCCAGAGGCTGGCTACAGAGCTAACAGGTTTATTACTAGGACAAATTTCACCCAATTCTAAATAAACTAAAAAATCAAAATTACTTCTATATTTTAGGCATATACCTAATCAATTAAATTTAGATATCTATGATTTTCACAAAATATATATTTGCATCCATTTCATCAATAAAGTCCTGGACTGAATATTTTGATCCAGAGGGTCATTTCTTATTTTCTGGTGGTTGCAATGCCTAGCACGCATGCCACCGCCCTTCCCACCAATGCCTGGGGAAGACGGTGCTAATCAATCACCGCACACCTCCCCGCTGAGCTCCTGCTTAAGCCTCAGGAATCATGTACACAGTGCTTCATACAACTACTAGCAATTAAAGAAACTTCATACAACTACTAGCAATTAAAGAAAATTAAAGCAATTAAAGAAAATTGAGGCCCTAAATAAAATTTATTTGCCAGAATGTGAAAACAAAAAGCCAAAATGCCTATCGCAATGGCTTACACAGAGTAGGTACCCCACAAATATGTGTTGATCTGAATGAAGCACAAGTGTGGTTCTTCTTTCCTGCATGTGCTACTTACAAAGCAGCTGATCTTAAAGTCTCCCTGACAGCTGAGTATTTTATCTATCGCCGCAGATTCTGCAGGTATCTTTTATTTTACTTTAGACTGAAAAGGTTTAAGTCTTTTTTAGATTTAAAAAATATGTTCATGACAGATGCATTCGGAAGGTGATGCTAGCGTCGCACGGCAGATGCAATTATCTGAAGTACCTCTTTGAATCTTTCGTTCGTTGAACAGCGTCTTAAATAGCGGACAGCAGAAACGTGCTTAGTGTCCGCACGTCACCCGGTCGCCGTATCTTTGAAGCCTGTCATCATCTTGTTAAGAATCCTCGAGTGTGGCTATTTACTCAGCTGGATGGCACTTCTGTCAGGTCATTCCACATAAATTGACTTGTCATTCCTTGTGGTTTGTCACCGTTCTTGGCTGGACACCTGCTGCTGATAGCAGTGCTTCCTTATTTCTTTGGAGATCATCAATATAAATTAGTTGGGGTTTTACTCCAGATCAGCGTAAATTAACTCAGCTATCAGTTTAGTTTCCAAGGGCCACCGAGTGCCACTTTGCCATAAAGCCATGAACATATCAGAAAATGTTTCCGCAGCCCTTTTCTGCCCGAGGCAGCCAGTCTGGGTCCTCGGAGAGGTCTGGCTCCTTCTCCCCAAGAAGCGGTTCTTTACCTTTGTGCCCCTCTCAGCCGGTATTTGTAGCAGCCCATTTCTCATTTCAGGAGCAAACGGCTGCCCGGGTCCAGCATAAATTAACATTCAAAACTATACAAGAGACATTACTCAGGGGCAGTTCCTCTGCTCTTGAACCGCTTGTGGCTGAGGACAAGGCTCGATACAGCAGTTCTGGTTCATAGCTCTGCTCTTTTCTTTTGAAGTATAGTTACTTGTCTCTTCCTGCTGTGGAAACTCGGCATAAAAACATAACTTCTCAATTCTGTTGTTCATGGGTCTGGTAATTGCTTTATCTTGTCTTTCTTTGTTTTGCTAGGGCCAAGTTCAATTCAAAAGTTAATTGAAGTTGGTGAGGTTTTGCAAATAGTGATTTATTTTTGTAACTATGAAGACTTCTTATGTTAGAGCTTACCAACAAAATCTGTGTCACTAGTTTTTACTTAAAATATTTCCTAAATTGATACAAACAAAAGATAAATCTATCTGGGGTAGAAATTTCCTTGTGAAAATTCAATGTTTGCCCAGTGTTTTGTGGGTCAACTGTCTACTTTTGTCTATAAGCTTTATACAAATTTCATTTAGCTGTCAAATAATTAACAAGTGTGTTTGTATGGCTAAACTCTTATAGCCTAACAATGTTCCTTATAAAGCATTTATATAATTAAGATTTGCAAATGCGTCTTTCTTCAAAACTATTATGATGCATTCAATTAAACCTTTTCTACTCAATCAAATATATTATTACTCAAAAATGCATGGTATACTTAGGTCCTTGGTATGTAATGTACAGCTCAGGGGATTCTTATAAAATGAGTATACTCTGGAATCATGGAAGAAAGTTTAACTTATCCAAGCAGGCTTGACAATAGTAATTAAAACTATATAATTCTTTAATATAAATTTAATTATCAACAATACAGTTTGGCCTGATTTTTAGTCATTAGCTGTGCCATATGGTCATATGTATGTATATAGCAGTAATGATTCTATTTTGGATATTGGCTATGTTAAAAGTAATCAGGAATTACTTTTGCTATATTTCCTTCAACAGCATTCATGGATTTGTCACAGATCTTAGATTTATGAGGTTACTTGACATTGCTGAAAATATTCTCCACTTACAGCATTTGGTAGGTTTGCCAGATAAAATCCTGTGGAGAAAAAGTCACTGGGAAATGTTGGGGGCGGGGATGGGGAAAGGAACATGAATACTTGGGGAGGTGGCTTGGAGTGTTTCACATTTATTTCCAGCTTTCTTAATCTGGAGCAAGTAGAAGTAGGGCTGCTGGGTAAAAACATGAGACACCCAGTTAAATCTGAATTTCAAATCTATAATAACATTTTTAGCAGAAGTATGTCCCAAATATTGCAAATATGAACTGTTGACCTGAAATCCAAATTTCACTGGGTGTCCTGTATTTTTGTTCACTGAGAACCCTACATGCACTGCTTAGCTTGTATTCTAAGACACATGACTCATTGAGGAAGAAGCATCAATTAAGGGCACTAATAATATGAGGCATGTAGAGATTCTTTTTAAAGATTATTTTACTTTTTTATTCCTTGATTTACCAAATATTTACTGAGTGCCAAATAAGTATCAGGCATGCTCCTAAGGACAAGCTATACCTTAGTGACCAAAACCAGATCTTTATCTTTGCCTTCATGGGGTTGACAGTTTAGTCGGGGAGGCAGTGATCACCAAACTCACAAGTGACTCCAACTGCGATAGGTGCTGTGCAAACGTAGCTTGTTAACTCAGAATAATGGAGAGTGAGGTGGATTCTTGAGGTAGTAGGAGACCTCCTGAAGAGGTGATACTTAACCTAATTTCAGAAGGATGAAAATAGCCATCGGATGATGAGGGTGGGGAAGACTCCAAGGCAGAAAAGAGCTTGGTGCACAGAAGAGCCAGAGGAGGTGAGAGTGGCTGCAGAGTGTGGGGGAGAGAGCGCCCGTCAGGAAGTGCCGTTTGAGAGGGCCCCAGGGGCCAGGCTGCGCGGGGCCTGTCAGGTCACTGTTTGGGGTCTGGATGTTGTTCTCAGGGTGATAGGAAGCCACTGATGAGTTTTCAGTTTGGGGATGTCAAGATCTGATTTACACTTCTTAAATATCATGCTAGCTGACTCCCGCCAAAGAGACTGGAGGGAGCCGTGGTAGAAATTGAGAGATTATTTCCAGAACCCAGGTAAATGGTTGGTGCACTGGACCTGGCTGTGACAATGGAAGTGGACAGAGTCAAAATACAGGAGTGGAAGTCACATGTCTTTCTGATGGAGTCCATGTGAGGGACACAGAGAGGGAAGAATCAAGGATAAACCTCAGGTTTCTGGTTTAAACAATTGATTGGATGGAGTGTCATTTTTGGAGCTGGGAAAGGCTAGGAGAGAAACAGATTTGTATCATTAGTTTCCTATGGCTTCTGTGACAAAGTGCCACAAGCTTAATGGATTAAATTAACATGCATTAGTTATCTTAAAGTTCTGGAGGTCAGAATCTGAAATGGGTCTCTTTGAACTAAAATCAAAGTACCAGCAGAGCTGCGTTCTACTAGAGAAGGCCATGGGAAGAGTCTGTTTCCTTGCCTTTTCCAGTCTGTAGAGGCGTTTTCCATGCCCCCTTCCATCTTAGTATTAGCAGTGAGTGGGCAGGCCCAGTTGTTCCCACATCACATCACTGTGGCTCTGACTCTCCCGCTCTTCTCCGTGACTGGTAAGGACCCCTTGATGGTGTTACGCCCACCTAGATATCCAAGGTGATCTTCCCATCTCATCTGATTAGCACCCTTAATTCCACCACAGCAAACTTTACCTTCCCTTTCCCATGTAACATAAACGTATTCACAGGTTCCAGAGGTTGGACTGTGGGGGGAGCTCATTCAGTCCACTCCAAATGGGAAAATCAACATGTGTGTTTAGACCTACTAAGCTTGAGATGCCAGGGAGGTGACGAAGTAGGAGGTTAGAGATGCAGGCGGTTGGATATGTGAGTTTGAAGCTCAGGGCTAAATTTGGAAGTTGTAGCACAGAGATGCTGTACAGGCTGTGAGTGTGTACGACATCACTGAAGGAGAGACTGAGCCCAGCAAACTGCTGCATTCAGTGCTGCTGCAGAAGGCAGTTGCAGGTTTGTGCATGGATTTGGCAGCGAGAAATCGGAAACCTTGAGACAAGCTGTTTCAGTGGAGTCGTGGGGGCAGAAGCAAAGCTGATGCAGGCTGAGGAGCGAATGAGAAACACGATCAGTGACCACAGGTGGTAAGAAAAGTCCTGCATGACTTTTGTTGTGAATGCTTGTTAAAAATAGTGAGGTGGTCACACGGATCAAAAGCGAGGAGCTGAGCAAAACCATTGTCGTGTATTTATACGTAGTCAGAGTGTGTGGTAGCTATGTCGATAGTATCCGTGGAAGGGGTGCGCATTGCTGGGTTCTCACTACCAGGCTCCGTGTGTAAAGCAACCACTGAGAGACAACTGGGGCAGTGGAACATCAGCACCTTCCTGAGCACATCCCAGGATGTCCTTTAGGACCAAACAGCAGAAACTGCTTGGAGAAGGAAATCACAGAATTCTGGAAGTCCTGTTACAGGACCACCTTTTCTTGAGGAATCTGCTCCCCTAGCTGGTTGGCCCTTCCAGGGATTCTTACAGAGGACAATGCTATGTCCTCACAAAGAGCCTACTCCTGCAGGAACAAGATGCTCTTGTTAGCTGATGATCCCTCCCTGCGCATCCACAAGGGACCGTACTCTTTTAGGAGAATGTGGTTGAAAGGTTCTTGTGTGAGGCCCCTTCTCTGCTCCCTTTACTGGTTCTCAGAGTCCTACAAACGGGAACAAGAACTCTCAGAACAAAAGGATTCAAAAGGTAAAACTAAGAGCTTCCTTGTCATTAACTTGGTTAAATAGAATAAAAAATTCCTACAGACTTACTAGATTAGTCAGTAGGGACACTGAAATCTCAAAATGAACTCTAAAGGAATTTGGCTCCAAGTTAGGGTCCAGGAAAATGTAAGAATCGTGACAAAGCAACTAAGGCATTTATTTTATTAAAGTCTTAATCTTACAGCATACACACATTTAATTTCAGATATATCATAGACCAAAACATAAAGGATAAAACTATGCAGTCTTTAGAAGATAGCATGAGATAGGTATTTGCTACTTTAAGGTGGGTGAAATTTCTTAGAAAGGATACATAAAACAAAGACAATAAAGAAAAATGACAAATCGTGCTTGTTTAAGATGGGAAACTTTTGCTCATTAAAAGACATTAAAGAAAATTGAGTTGGTAAAAGGGTACAAACTTTCAGCTAAGCAAATAACTTATATGTACGACCCATGGACATGAACTAAGGGGGATGCTGGGGAGAGGGGGATGCAGAGTGGAGGGGAGAAAGGGGAGAAAAAGATGGGACAACTGTAACAGCACAATCAATAAAATATACTTTATGGAAAACTTTCAGCTAAGGATAGTAAGGTCTAAGGATCTAATGTAAAACATGGTGACTATAGCTGACAACACTGTATTGTATCATTGAAATTTGCTAAAAGGGTAGAACTTAAATATTCTCACACACAAAAATTTTTTAAATAGATAAATATGTGAGGTGATGAATGTGTTAATTAACTAGATGGTGGGAATCCTTTCACAATTAAAAGACAAAACAAGAAAAATTAATAGACAAGCCACAGGCCGGGAGATAATATTTTCAAAACATACTTACTGACAAAGGACTTGTATCTAAAACATACAAAAGACATCAACTCAATAATAACAAACAGAAACTACTATAAAGGACACGTGGGCAAAACCAAGGGGGAGGTGGGTTTGGCTGGGGTGGGGAGAAAGTGCAGACAACTATAATTGAACAACGATAAAATAATTTAAAAATAAAATAAAAAAAATAATAATAACAAACAAACGAAAATTTTATGTGGACAGAAAGTAGTCTGCATCACTGATTCAAATACTTTTAATTTAGCAGAGTTAATAGCTTTTATTTTTTAATAATAAAGGAAGTGGGAAAAGTTAAACGAGAGTGGGTATTATGCCTCAAATACTAAAAACCAGGCTAAGCGCCACCTGGTGGCAGAGATTTTGAATTTCAACCTGGGTTTTTCTAAAATAATATTTTTTAAGTAAATAAAGATAAATTTCGAAAGTTGAATTTGCAAAAACAGACTTGTAAATAGTAAAAAATGTTACAAGATGACAGTCAAATTAAAGTTTACCATAGTAAAACCAAAGCAAAAGGACAAAGTCTGTTCGGTTATTTTTGCCATGAAAATGCTTGTTAATAATTATGAGACAATGAGATAATATGATGACATAATACTCTATCAAACATTTACATGGTAGAATTGTAATTGTAATTGGATATTAAGACAATAAGTGTATGTTGATTATTTGTGTGCCAGATATTTAACCTGTATTATCACATTTGGTCTTAAGAAATGTCTGAAAAACAGGCCCGCACCACAGAATTTTTCCAGTAAAATAACCTCTTGATGTTTGATTACTAAACCTCACGGAACACTTTTATCTCTCTAAACAACGTTTTATGACTTTATTTGTATTGGGAAAAATATATTTATATCCCCAATATTCTGTATAATTCTTTTTTAACAAAATGAGGCATGGGAAAAGTTTTGATTTTTACATTCTAAATTAAACTGGTCTACATAACGCCCAAATCCTGTGCAGACGTGCTGAGAACTACACGGAATTTGACAGTGAGAGTGTGCATCTCCGCCGTGGCTGCCTCGGGGAAAGCAACTTGCCCTGAATGCGTCGCCTCCATGCCTTCAATGTTTAGCTCTTGTTTTCACTTAGTATTTGACCGTCAGTCCCCTCTCAAAGACGAAAGAGTGTTGAGAAAACTGTGGGAAAACGAGTGGGTGATTATGGTGTTTACAATGGAAGTGAAGATGCTGCTGATGTAACTTTTGGTTAAGAATTATATTGGTTATGACCAGAGTCAGCCTTCGAATTTAAGTAACACTTAAAGCAAGTTATGTCCAAATATAATTTTTGGTTTACATTTACATATGAATTTTACTTCTTTTCATTAAGTTGTAGGAAGTGATTGCAGACCTTACAATGCATTATAATTTCTTCCCATTAAACATAAGGGAAAATAGTCTCCCTGTTGGTGTTTTTGGGTAGAATCTCTGATTTTCAAGAATAAGTCACTGAGGTTAAGCAAGAAATGCCTGTATAGTATTATTATGACGCCATTTTACAAATGAAGCCCAAAGAGATGGAAACACTCACTTGCCCGAAGTCCAGTAGCTGAGGACTGGCAGCCCGGCTCCAGAGGCCGTCTTCTCACCGCCGGACACGCTGCTCCGTGGTGGCCCCACTCTGTCACACTGAGGGTGTGTGTGGGTCTGCATTTCTCAAAGTCCTTGCAGGGTTACTAGATCAATACATCACCTAAAAAGAAGTTCTGTGGCTAGTTAGGTTTGGGAAATGCTGAGTTTAACCAAATAAAACTCTTAGTTTTCAAAGCCAAATATACACTAAATTTCTCTAAGGTTGGTAGGTGAAGAGGTACTTAGCATTTCCCACTTATTTGTTTAAGATGTGCATAGATTAAGTATGGGATTGGTAGCATGACATATATAATATGTGTGTATGTATGTGCATATGTAGGTATATGTAGCATACTTTATGACATACCAGTGCTGACTCAGGCAAATGTGTGTTTGTCCTACTCAGCAAGAAGTCTGAGGCAGGGCAGCCCAGGGCCAGGCTCGTGTCTCTGTCCCTTTCTGCTGGACTGTCCACAACAGGCATCCTTCACTCTCATGTTTGTCATCTCATAGATGCCAGATTTTGCTGCATCTCCAGACCTTGCAGCTGTTTTCCAGGGAGGAAGAGAAAGCAAAGGAAAGAGGCAGCCCCGACACTCCCACTTACATTCCATCGACCAGAGCACTGTGGCCCCACATGACCATTCCTAGCTGTAGGCAGCCTTCAAACTGGGTGAGGGTGGGGTGATAAACCACAGAGGCTGGTGTGCTGCTCATGTGATATGTCGTCAGCTGCAAGTTGGGCTGCAGCTCTGCTCAATGTGTCATTTTGGGCGAGTAAGCAGCCATTCTTGGGGCCGTGCACGTCCCGTGGTTGAGGGGAAATGCAGAGAGGGTGGAAGCATGTGACAGCTCTTAAAGACTCTGCTCATAGTGACATCTGTCACTTTCCCCCATATTCCATTGGCTAAAGCAAGTCATATATTAAAGCTGATATCAATAGGGCAGGGAAATATAACCCTCTTATAAAAAGCATTGCAGATTGTTGGGCATAGCAATATAATCTTTCCTGTACAATAAAAGCAGGCAACTGGGAGCAGACTAGAGTTGGAATTTGAGTCAGAAATCTACAGGGTCTGCCACAGTACACACACACACACACACACACACACACACACAGCCTTTTTATTTATTTATGTTCCAGAGCATTTCACAAGATAAGTATTCACATCCTTTGGGAACTGTGGTCTTGAGCCACGTCATGTTTCTTTGATAAAATAAAAACATCCTGGTATCAAATACTTAGCCTTGAACATGGGCTGTAGTTCCATTCAGCATGGTAATAAATTCCTGTAACAGCGCAGCTGGCCGTCTGTGCCACAGCAGGCTGTCGGAAGATGCTCATCGTACTTCAAAACCCACTATTTTGTCAAGGAGATATTCACAAGCAATGTTTATTTTTAAGCCAGGAGAATTACAGAAAACAGAGTCATGTCTAGCTATTAATTTTTTTTCCTTTTTTTCTGAATCAGGTGCTGTCATACCATGCGACATGTTCAAAAGCTGAAGTTGACAAATTTAAGGTAAGGAAGTAATTGGTGCCCTACTAGGGCATGAAGGTAAACCTCACCTTTTGTTACTTGCTTCTGTAGAATTAGCTGTGCCCATTGGGTGCTGGGGGAGCAAGCAAAGGTGTGTTTGGATATTTCAGTTTTCCAGGGCAAGAGAGACATATAGAACAGAGTTGTCCCTTTATTATCATTGAAATGATTCTGTATTTATTCCTTTCTATTTGTTAAGTAAGCAGGATATCAGAAAAAATCTGTGGAATATGGTGAGAATTGGGATGCCTGGTTTGGGCATTGGTTTTACCTCCAACTTTCTGTTCACTTAAAATATTGGGGCCTCTATCTTCATCTGTAAAAATAAGTGAAGAAAGCAGGATAATAATAGGTAACATTTTTCCTGTATTAATTCATTTTGAGTCTTATAATCCTATGAAGCATATACTCTTCTATAGGTGAGTAAACTGAGGCATGGAGATATTGAATAGACCAGCCAAGGTCAAACAGTTGTAAGGGGCAGAGCCAGGCCCTCTGGTCCCAGCACTAGAGTTCTTAACCACCAGGCTTCACAGCCGCTCCACATGACCCCCTTCTCTCTCAGATGTCCTATGAGTCTATGAATGAGTCTTAGATATTCCCCTTTGCTTTAGTCATTACCATTTCTTTAAAGGCAGCTCAGAATTCTTGCTCCTCTTCCTGCCCTTCTAACAGGCCACAGCCAAAATGTGGGTATATGGAGAAACTAATGTTTTCCCTTTTGAAAGTTTTGGTGCCCGCCTTTTTAAGTTTCTGTGGAGGTTTAGGCATTTGTTATCATGTAAGCTGCCACTACCATCAGAAAGGTAATTTTTTGTATTGTAGTATTGGCTTGTGATAATACTTGATGATGGCTACTCTTCTAAGAGTTTCATTTGCCCATAGATGCGTTCATCTTCCCAGGAACTATGGCATAGAGACCTTTAGGCCTGATCATTGAATCAGGTCATTAGAGTCGAGTCACACTAATAAAGGAACCAAGGGAAGACCCCAAACTCATCTTAGGGATGAGGGAACTGCCGGGAAGGGCAGGGAGTGGACACTGGGCCTGAGGTGAGCTGCTCAGGCTCCATCCAAAGATATGGAAAAGACCTGTGATGGTGACCCAGGTCAGGAGGGACACGTGCCCGCCAGAGGTGACAACTGACAACCAAGAAAGAAGACAGAACAACCAAGACCATAGGAGTCAGGGCCGATCGTTGCAGAGACAAACACCCTAAACTGCAGCTAGAACGTGAGTGCCTTCAGGGCAGCACCCTTGGACTGTTTGGTTCACCCTGTCTGTACCGCCTTTCACAGTTCTTGAGACACAGTAGCACTCAGTAAATAACTTGTCCAATGGATGACTGAGTGAATGAATGGGTGACTAAATAAACCCAAACAGCAGTGTTCCGCAACTTAAAACAATTATTCATTAAGAAAATGTTAAAACTGTATATATATGTAATTATATTTTTTATATTTTATATATATTTATTAATATTTTTATCAACAGGATTTAAAGCTTTTTTAGTTTAATAAAGTTCAGTTCCCCAGAAACTCTACTTATGGAAATAATCTCCATATCTGTTTCACTGTTATACTTTGTACTGCTGTAATTATCATCATTGCTAAAAGAGGGGAGGGACAATCAGGGAGAAAGATAGCAAAGCTCACAGTGGACTAAACAGGCCTGCAAGAGCTATTTGATGGGACTTGGCCAGACCTGTAGCCGACCAAAATCACTAGCTGGGTACTCTCAAAGGTACTGCCCTTTGTTCAGGCTTAACTCTTCACTTAAAGTAAGGAGAACACTCTGGGAGAAAGAATGGGCCTGGACAGCTTTCTCCCACCTCCGTAATTCCTCACATTAACACAGCTGGGTTCCCGGCACTCCTCAGGTGGTCCACTGGTGGCCCAGGGGCTCTGAGCCTGCGGGAATGAAATAAAAGGTCCAGAGCAGCTATGAGATGAGCCCTGGAGGTCCAGGGAAGGCAGGAGCGGAGGGCAGTGGTGTGGCCCAGTTAGGGCCCTGACTCCTGATGGGTGAATGGAACTGGAAAGGCCAAACAGGCCAGAACCCTCAGAGCACCGGGGCATCCTCCTGCTTTTCCTCTAGTGACAGCTATCCATCATGGGAGATACGGAACCAGGAAATAAAGAACTGAGAGCCCCTTTCTGCAATGACATGGGCTTGGCTGAGCAATCTCAGAGGTTCGCTTTTTCTCTGTTCTTCCTTCGGTACACACAGAAGCCACCCGTGTGTACGGGAAGTCATAACAGACTCCTGACTGTTATGCTTTCTTTGCTCACCTTCCTCTCCAAATGTACACTCTGGATAAAATCGTTCAGTCCCCTTTGAGTCCTCACACTTCCTCACCCCCACACGCTGTCCCCTCCATTCCGACTTCAGAATGGCTCTCAGGCTCCTGTTGGCCTCCTGTGATCACCCCTCCTTCAGGCCCCCGCTGCCTCCTGTGCAGACGGTGGTTCCGCAGGCCCTTCAACCGGTCTCTCTGCCTCCTCTTGGCCTGCTTCCAGTCTACCCTATCTACGCATCGCGGCCAGACTAGCAGTGCTCGTCTGTGGCTGCCGGCTTCCTTCCCACAAAGCTGAGTGTCCTCTATAAGCCTCTAGAGACATCCTGTCAGATTCTTTAATTGGACTAATGTGCTCTGAACTCTGACCTCCATTTCACTTTTTCTCCTGTCCTCCACCCTTCACACGAGTTCCACTTCATAGTTTCTGTCCCTCTCTCTCATTGGGCCCACCCCTATTCCTATCTCTGCATATTTAAAATCTCAGTAATCCCATCTGATCCTGCTCAATTGCTCCCCTCTCCATGAAATTGTTCTAATGGCTCGTTTGCCATTATTTTATTGTATTTATTATTTCTATCCTGCAATATAAGTCTTTGGGCACCTATCTAATTGCCTGCTTAAACTGGGAGCATTTTTAGGGGAGAATCCTCATCTAAGCTGTTTTGTAACCCTTATATCACCCAAAACCATGCCTTGCACCTGGGTGCTGGAGAAATTTCTACCAAGTGACCAAACCTATTGAACTGTTTGCAGACTTGATGGCAGACGACATTGCGACAGGTGAGTGGGATTGTGAAGCAGGGACCTGTGATGATGAGAGTAGAGTCTGTAAATTCGTCTTCAACCTGTTTTACGTTCTTGGTGGTTAGTTTCCTGGGTTTCCAATGAATTCTAAACTCTTTCTAAATACAGGGATGCCTTTTCTTTATTTAGGATATTCTCCTGGGAATGGCCACTGGGATGATATCTGTCCCTCCTGCTGTGGGCAAGGGCCCTTGCCAATAATTCTTAGTTGATTCAACAATGTCATTGATACTAAATACGACTAGATTTTTTAAAACTCTATTTTCTTGAATCTCAGAGTACCTTTCTAATTTCTTGTATTTATTTATTATTGTATTCCGTACCTTCTGCCCATTTTCAAAATGCGGTAGTGCTTTGTTAGTTCTGCGTGTTTTCTCTGTTGACAAGGATCCATCAAAAACTCCGAAAAACGTGCACGAGTCATGATTCTGTCGGTCCCGAGGCACCGTAGGGAATACAAAGTCAGGAAAACGTCTGATCTCAGTGCTCAGTCTCTGTAGCCAGGGCTGCGCCCTTTGTAAGGCTGGGGCGGGGGGCAAACAGGTGCTAGACAAAGCAGCCACCGGACCTCTTGGTTCGTTCAAAGCTTCCAGGCCTCCGCTTTCCTCATCTAAAAAACAAAGCCATTTCCAGCTATTAAATGGTATAATTTTATGACCCTATAAAATCTATCTCTAGGAAGGAAGGGGGAAATAAAACACGAAGCAGCATAAAGGTAACAAAACATCATGGGGTCCTTAAAATTTCTGAATACCCAAAGCTGTAATTTTAAGCTCTGTTTAAAAACTTGGTAGAAAAGTTGGGCTAGCTTGATTTAATTGCGTATCATAAGTGATTTCCAAAGCCCACGGTGACTATATCCTATTTGAAGGGTAATATAATACAATAATACTTGTGAGGAAGGTAAGTGATTATTTCAGTTAAGACAAGAATCTTGGTCTCACCCACATAAAAGCTATACACTAACAGTACCTGTAAGTGTTAAATGATACAGTGTCCTAAATAACATGACTTAGCAGTGCACAAAAGCCTCTTCAGACCCATTGTCTCACTGCAGCCTCACAACCTCTCGGTGAGAGCTGGGTTATCAGCGCTCCATTTCACATATGAGCCAACCGAGAACCAAAGAGCTGGCAAGCAAAATCTACATATTTGGCTTTGATTTTTTTCTTTCCAATATTTTGCTTTGACCTTGAAGGCAATGCTGCTCTTCAAGTAGCTGAATGGGAAAATGTAGCAATATCACCGGATTTTATCCTGAAGTTATGTCTTATGATTTAGCCATCATTCTTAGAAATTCCATGGCATTTTGACAGTTTAGGGGCCAAATAAGTATGAATGGTGATGGTGTCTGAGAAAAACAGGATTTTGGACTGAACTTAACCGACATTTTAAAAGAGACTTTTCATGGTACTCTTTCGGCAACCAGTATACAATGCTGTTTTATTAGAAAGTTCCCTTAGTGCTGTGTTTGTGCCATCCATGTGACTTCTTGCCCTGGGGTTTCAGCCTAGAAACAGCCTTTGCTTAGAAGCCTAAGGAAACTGGACACAGCGAACATTATGAAGATATTGCATCATCCTTAGCAGGAGAGCATATGATCCATTATTCTGACATCTTGCTTGTCTTCCTTACAGTCGGGTTGGCTGTCTAGCTGTATGGAAATCTCCCGACATCTGGGAAGCTCAAAGGAGAAGGAGCAGCCCCACTTTATTATCCTGTGCTCTCTGGGGCTGCCAAGTACCTTGTAAGACAGATAAGAAGGATATGAGCTTGTGAACATCAATTTAATGATAAAGCACTTGTCGGGAGATAAAGTCTTATGTTTAAAGCATGAGAACTGATAAACTAGAGACTGTTTGGGGGAGGACATGCGGAATGTGAGGCTGGTGTGTGTTTATGTAACATTCCTTTAGTGGTACTGCCTTTAGGGACGTCAGGGCTAGTCATCTGCACACGTGAAATACGACGCCTTTCACACAAGACTCTTGAGGTAACTTTAAGGATTTTTAAAAGTTGTTCTGAATAATTGGTTACTGCCTTGACTGCGTGTATGTGTGTACTTTAGCTTAAAGGGATAGCACGTGATTTGGAGTTTCAACTCTGGCTTGAGAAAAAGATCTTGTGGCAGGCGATTCTTTGTCTCCAAGGAGACATGCAGCCCTGTGAGAAAGCAAGATCTGAGATGAAACACTTTGGCCACTGGGTGCCATCCTTGCTCCACGGAAGGATTTGCTGAGCCACATTTCTAGGAAAAATGGTCAAACACTGAAAGGCAGTTATTTAAACGTAATTTCAAGATGTAATAATGTTTGTGTGTGCGCATGACCTGGAATCGGTTAGCAGCGCGGGCAGCTCATGCATTTGCCTAGGCACGACGCAGAGGGGCTGGGGAAGCCCCCGAGCCAGCTCGGCCTTAGCAACAAAGCCGTGCAAAGCCCGCTGGCCCGCGTACCCCACAGAGCCGGGCGGCGGGTGGTGGCAGGACCGGCACCGGGGACGGGCTGGGAGTTGTTGACCAGGTGGTGTGCTAGGGGTCCGGAGGTTAGCAGGGCCGATGCTGTACTAATTATTTTTACTGTTGCATATATTGCAGCATGCATGTAGCAGCACTGGACCCAGCCGTCTCTGGCTGCACTCTTTTCCTTCCTAGGAAATCTGCATGTTGGTGGAATAGTAACTCTGTTTCAGATGCTTTTTATTCCCCTAGAAGCAATTCAAGGAGTTTGCAGAGACACCAGCTTAGAACATCCATGGTCAAGGACATAACATCTGTGCAGTATTTTGCTATCTTTGGATTTGACACTTACACATAATACCAAGAAATGAAGCTCAGCATTATGAACATGAATCTCCACAGAGACTATGCTAAGACTGTCATGTAACCCAGGCTGATATTTCCTTCCAGAGCCTCAAACATTTTCCTGGGACTAAAAAGAATTTGAGTAGAAACAATAATTGTAATAAAAATTGAAAATGTGTTACAGTCACACCATAACAAAAAGCTCTAGCATCCTTTATACAAGACCACATTATAGAAGGGATCCAAGCTCAGAACAGATTTTACCTCACACTCCCAAGCCGGGGGTCACTGAGCTGGCCCCGTACTTGGCCCTGGCAGCTGGCCCAGAGCAGTGGCTACAGGTACTTCTTTAACTCACTGCAATCAGATCTGCACAGCCAGGAAAAGAGGAAGTGTGAGAAAAGCTGGCAAGAACTTACACAAGTGCAGGCTTTTTTCAACCTAGAGGGGGATAAAAGGCTTAAATACTCTTCTGCTATTAATCATCTACAGGTGGATGGACTTTTAAGTCTATTTGCTGGGCTTACTGAAGGATAACATGATATCATTTGTTATATATGTTAAATATTGCTATTCACTAAGAGTTGTGCTGTTCTAGCTGTAGCATGCTTGCTGATTCTAAGTGCTTTCATGGCTCTTACTTCACTGAGTGTTAAGAGAAGACTGTACGGGAGGAATCCGTAGCTGCACCCATTCGTGGTTCAGGCCGCACACCGCCGATCTCGAGGCCTCGCTCCTTGTGGCCGAGGCCCCTTCCTTGGACGCTCCCCTGCCCAGTGTCTGTGCTCAGACCTCTCAAGGGGATGGTCACCAGGAACATGCGAGGCAGGTGATGAAATTTACCATCTGCCTGGTCTGTGTTCAGTGCCTACTGTTTTTTTTTCTTATTTTATAGAGGATGAAACTGAGGTACAAAGAACGGCCCGATTAATTATAGTGTACAAGACATGGTGATACGGGTAGGCATGCTGACTTTGGAATATTCCCTTTCGAAAGGGCATGGAACCCTTTTTGACTTAGGTCCGTTGGCTCCTGGCATGGCCCTCTCCTTACGGTATGAGTACGAGCCCGTCTGTGATCACGGTGTAGCTCCTTATAGATGAGTCCAGATGTCAACGGACTCTGCAAAGGGAGTTTTGTTTGTTCGTTTGTTTGTTTTTCAGCTTACACAGTTTGCAAAGTAATGCAGCCCTGTGGTTTGACAGGTGTGGTTTCTCAGCCTTCAGCATTCAGGAATATCGACTTCAGGGGATAGGTTCATGGGATCTAAAAGCGATTTTTCTGCCCAAACCGTAAATCCCAAACAATTTCTGTGCTGAATGATCCCCTTCCTCTCTGTACCAGGTTCACTTTCCTAACATCTATTATCCATTGTGGGCCTTTCCAGAGACAGAGGGGAGCTCTGTGAAAACGAAGCTTTGGGGTTTCAGCAGAAACAGGTGGCCACTCTCAGCACTGGGCTTAAACATGTCAAGCAACCCCGTGAAATACCAAAGCTGGATATTAAGGGAGGACATTGTATCTTCCCCTCAGCACCAACAGGAAAGCCCTAGAATTCAGGAAAGAAAGAAAAGAGAGAGGTTTTCTGTGACTACATTGCTCTAATATGAAAAGTCATAGCAATTGGCTTCCCTTTAAAACCATGGATAAATTTCTGTACTGCCTGAACTACGTTTCAAACCATCAGTGATCTCCTTGAAAACAGCTTTCCTCTGGTTCTTGGAGAAGTTCTGTGCAAGAGCAAAGGCTGGGCATTTTGATGAACCCCTTAAAAACCAGAGGTGCAAATATTCTGTTGTCAGGAATGTCCCTGACTGCCCTGGGCTGTGGCCAAGAGCCTCTCCCCCTGTGAGCTCTTTCTCCCGCCGCACCATTTACTCATGAGAGGGCAGGATGAGTAGGGGCAACGTTCCGGACGAAAGTCTTCTTCCTCTATATAACACACATAGCCCGAAGTCCTCCCCGGAAGGCTTACAAGCTGGAGTACACCGAGTACCCAGAGCAAACCTTGTCCCATGGATGTGCCCCTGCCAACCAACTGCTGTGGGCAGAGTCACCTGACCACTCCCAGAGCTGACTGCAGCAAGCACCTAGGTCGTCCCTTATTAGGCCAAAGGTGCAAAGCCACATCCTTGCAGCGCTGGGCTCACTGCAGCCTGGCTTTCCCTACAATGGGGTTTCTCATCTTTCAGCAAACCCTTGTCTAGGGAGAACCATTCTCAAGTTCCAGTTTGGGGAATCTCATGGAAGTTTTCTGGTTGGTTCAGGTTGGGTCAAGTGCCTGTCCCTGGACCAATCAATTGTGACAGGGGTGTGGCCATAGAAGAACCTGTCAGCTCTCAGGTGAAAACACCCAGTTGGAGTAGAAGGACCAGTGTTCCTAGAAAGGAGACCATACTAGGCAGAGACTATCATAGTTGCCCTTTACAAGTGAGGTGTACCTGCAAGTAACTTTCATATAGTGACTTTCAGGCCCTGTCAAACCTGCCCGTGACCTCTCTTGTGGAAAGGACACGTTTCCTTCTGCACAGATGAGTTGCTCATAACAGCCCCTTCTTAATTCATAATTTGTAGACACTGGGCGATACCCAGCAGTGTGATCCATCTGGTGAAATGGCTTCCCAAGTGACTTTGTTTAAACTGCATTATTGGAAACTGTTCTATTATGTCCTTCAGGCTTCTCTATTTCCACAGCTAATCCCACTGAGGGTCACCCTGATTTAGCTCTCAAACTCACCCAAATATTATAAGGCAAATACATGTAACTTCCGGGGATGTGCCAATTTAATCGGCCCAGGAATTGCTCCTTAACAACCGTCTCATTTGTTCATATCACAGCAGCATCTTCCCGTTGTGCTGGAACACTAGCGGCTCCGATGCACAGAAAAGCCCCTTCCAACTGGACCGATCAGTAATCCACACATCCTTCTGGAATACTCATTTCTTTGTGAACTAATTAGAATTTACTGGAGAATTATGCAGATCAAATAGGCCAGACATCCCTATATCTGATGTTTGAAACTCACAGTAAAATAGCTCAATTCCTAATCTACTTCCTGGCCTCATTAGAATTCAATTAGTGAAAGGACATTCTTGCCTAGAGGCTCTTTGGCAGATTTGTGTGTAAACAGTTAACCCAGTGTTAGCCAAAGCAGTTACTTGTATCCAAACAGCTCTCTCTGACTGCAAAGAGAATCCCAAAGCTGTTTAGACAAGAAACATGCCTATCCTCCCACTGGGATGCAAGTATTTTAAGTGGACAGAGTGAGATAAATGCAGCCAGTGCTGGCCCGACACTGACCACACACTGCGGCTGCGGGATTGTTGCAGTTGACGGTCATGGGAGGGAGTTGAAGAAGTGGACGCTGGAGACAAGGAGTCAAAGAAAAACGTAAAAGGCCTGTTTGATATTGTTTAAAACTACTTCCTGAATTAACAAGTTTAGACTTTGAAATGTATCAACACCAAACTACAAAGGGTATGTGGAAATACACGTGCATTTCTAGGACAGGTGGAACTGCTCACTGGACCATGAAAAGCAGGGTATTCGAGGGCAAGACAACCTTGAGTTGGTTTTTCTTTTGCTTTTTTCCTGCAGTATTTCCATAACTGTTCTTCAGAAGCCTAAATGTAGACTCAGGCAGATTTATTTTTCTTCTAACAGGGTATGTTATAGTTGTCACTCAGCCTTGAAATAGTTTTCCTCTCCAGTGGAACATCAGACCGGTGATATATTTACAGAGCTCTTCCCACCCGTCACTCTTCTGCCAGCCTAGTGCGTCAGCATTGCACAGAACGCCCCACCAGCCAATGGCAGGGTTTGAAGCCGCTGCGTTTATGGGACATGTTTTCAAAATATTCACAGTCACCCAGCAACAGGAAAAGGTCTTTCATTGGCTCTCTCACTGTCAGCTAGAAAGGAGGACAATCCAGATGGACTTCAGCTGTGAAGATCAAGATGTGGCATTGGAAAGGGGAGAGACCAGGTGCTTGAACACACGAGCCTCTCAGGGACGAATGTGGCATTTTATAAGTATCAAGTAAAGCACACTGTTTCCATGCCCCCAGATAAGAATCACATGTTAAAGAATAGCATGTGAGGGGCAGGCAGTTTCCATCTGCAGGGTCACAGGCGCATAAAAGATCAGCCTTGGCCCCCAATCTCTTCTGCCTGCTTGAAGGGAGTGCTGCCGCACTGGAGCCTCAGTGGGAAATGCACCAGCGCTTTGGTTGTGGAAACTATTAAACCTCCTCCCTCTGCTAGAGGCGGGATGCCATTTTCAGTGGGTATTCTAAAGACAGAGCAAATCCCGTAAGTTATTTTATCAATTATCTGATCTTGCACATTATCTTGCCCTTAAAAGCTTCTACCTGATTCTTCAGGTTGACTTCCCCCACCCAGAGAAGACCCAAGGAGAGAGCCAAGGAGCAGGTCAGCATTACCCTGGCCTTGAATAACAGACAGTTGCGCTGCCCCAGTCCTCTCTAATTTCCCCCCCTTTTTTGTTACTATAGGACAGAAAGATAATACTCTCTGGGTGGATATGTGAAATCAAAGCAATTATGAAATCCTTAGAAAAAAAATGTGCTGTGAACCAGGCAAAGAAAAAAATAAATAAATTCTTAAACTGACGACACCCAGGCCTTGCTGCAGACCCAGCCTCTCGTCACGTGAGGATGCACGATGGGAGGGTGCACACCCTCAATAACTGAGAGCAGTTACACTCTGAAGCTTCGGTGCCGGGAGCACACACAGAGCACGCACAGAGCTCACCATTGGTTAAGGACTTCCAGGCAGAGCAGGCTGCCTGACTGTAAGAGCTCACTCAGTGTAAAGTCCTCCCTGCGATTCACAAAGGCAGCTGCTCTTTGCCGGCTTAGACAGCAACATGGAGGGAAGGGCTGTCCGCTTTTCCATTAGTCAGACTGGAAGTTAGTCACAATTATGAGTAATTATAATTAACAGTTGGCCACATATTAACTATAGACCCTGTATTATTTTGTGCACGTTAATTTTAGACTCAGATTATAGTAAACTAGTATGTGAATATCATCTGTGTGTATCTTTAATGGATATAAAATGAGATAGTCAAATTTGCCTTAACTAAGCTGTAAGCTACTTGAAAAATTGCTTAATCTCCTGGGCCTAACACAATGCCTGGCATAAATATTTCTTGAGTGACGAAAGCAATAAAATGGTGACAAAAAAACCTCATGAATCTGCCTGAGTTTCACAAATGACAAGCTTTGGAAAGTTGTGAAACATTTCTATCTTATTTCCAACATTTGGGTGTAAAGTGTAATGAAAATTAAAGTCAGGAAACCAGAGTTATAATCTTTTTGGTCACAAGTCTATGAACAGATATTACTATGACCTTGTTTTATGGATGAGGAGACTGAGGGCAAAGAAGTAAAGGAACCGACCCAAGGTCACAGAGTTGATGGGTCACAGGTCTAAGATTTGAACCCAGGTCTGATCCAAAGCTCATGTGGTAACCATTACGCAATTCTGCCTGCACACCCGTGTGTTTTTTTAAGTATTAACATTTCTTTTGTTTCAAAGCACAGAGTAGAACATTGAGGAGAAAATGCTTACGAGGTTCAGATACGTCTTTGGAGAGGATACAAAATAAGCTGAGAGTCCAGATGCAGGAAGGATGAAGCACCTGGGACTTTCTGAGCTCTAAACAGGTCATCAAACCGAGGCTGCAGTCCCCGCCTGTTTCTTGTGGTAGCTCTGCAAAGGCGGGAGACGGTTTGTCCAGATTCAGTTTTGCCATCACCGTCACTAGACTTGAGTTCAAGTCCCAATCCTGCCTCACACTTCCGGTGGGACTGGGGGCAGTGCCTAATCCCCTTTGAACCTCCCTTTCCACAGTCTGAAAACTGGGACAAGAGGAACCTCCCCATGGGCTGTGCAAGGATTAAAGGAGGTGATGGTATGGGAGGAACTGTATCCATGCTGGCACTCTGCAGGTGCTCGATAAATACGAAATGCCTTCTCTCTTTCTCCTATGCCCTTAAGTTAAAAGGATGGAGACCCTCATTGCTTAGCACATTATAAAAGAAGTCCATAAAATTACACAGTTTTTCTCTCTGTATAAAATTATACAGTTTGTTTAATCAGTAAATGTTGGTTCCTTAGTTGAGGAGGAAGAGACATGCATTTCCTACCCATTAAAATTCTAGAAAAGCTCAAAGACAAGGTGCAATTTTGAGCTAGAAATTTACAAAAGATAATAGGCTTTCCAAGGCTCCAGGCTACCAGCTATTTCCCAGCCTTCATTTCTCAGGTAAACTGCACGAACGGTGAACAGTCAGGAGCTTCCAGCACCTACTAGCTCGAGTGGGAGACACAGAAAGTCTTGGAGGGTTTACCTGCAGCAGAAGTTCTCACCGTTTGTTGTGAGGAAGAGCAGTTCCTCACTCACCTATGGTCGCACTGTTAGCAGGTATGGGCGAAACCTGTGCATTCTCACTGCAAATGGTCCCAGCCAACGAGAAGGAAGAGTGACAGGGAGTGAGCCTGTGAAACCAGCACGTCAACATGTCGGCTGAAACTTCAAGGTCACTTGGTGATCCAGAGCTGACCTCAGATAAAACTTCTTTCTCTGACACATCAGAGCTTTGGGGATTTTTTTCTCTCACTCACCTCGGCTCTGTGCACTGAGAAAGGAGGTCACTGGGGTGCAGAAGTGTCATCAGTGGCAGGTTCAGGTCAGAGGTCCTCAGACCTGGCTGGACATTAGACTCACCCAGGCCAGGGGGCCTTCAAAAACAGTTCCGATGCCTGGACGTCACCCCAGACTGACTGAAAAGACGCGAGGTCTAGGGCTGGCACTGGTATGTTTTCTGAAGGACCCAGGGGATTCTGTTATGGAACTTGGAATGAAAAGCACAGGTATAGCTAATGTTTCCCAAGCTGGCCTCATATAAAACCATTCCACAGAATATTAATAGATGTGCCACACACCCACAAAAGGCGTTTTGGTAAATCCTCAATTAAATAATTAGGTGACTTTACTTTCAACCTTGCCCAGCCATTTCTGTCCACATCTTTTTCAAAGCCCAGCTGCTAAGTGGCTTCTCTAACAGGGGGCCAGGGAACACCTGTCTGAGCACTCGCTGGCCTGGGTCCACACGCTGCCAGTGGAGAGGCACAGCAAGTCCTGAGAAAAATGAATAGAGGCATCCGCTGGCGGCCACGTCCCGTAATCTGAAATGTCATAGGCCATCCAGACCCTGGCATGGGTACTCTTCTAGAATGAGCCTTTAATTATTGTGCTCATCATTAAATAATAGTTGCAATAAAGACTTGTCTCAGGAATTTTCAAAGAGCAAGTCACTTTAATTACAATAATGTATATTTCAAAGCTGCTGCATTTTTATTGCCAGTATTTCTACCCCGAAAAGAAAATGTGTTGCTGTTTTTTAGTTGTAAATTCTCTCAAAGAAGGGGAGCTCCTAAAGATTCATATTGCCTTAGTCTACCTGGAGACACTCAGAGAGCAGGTCTTTACCTCCAACCAGGGATCTCAGAAAAGAGGTGGAAATAAAACGAAACTGACAATGACATTGAGCTTGAGTATGTTCAAGAATTAACGATGTACTGTTTAACTGCCTAAAATAAAAATGGGTAGTCAGTGATTCGTATTTTATTGGGCAGGGGTGGGGAGGTTTCTTATGTACGGCTGAGCTTATGTGCCGTTGTAAACGAATCCTAAACTCCAGCTCTCGGGATCTGAGAAGGGAGCTCTCTGCACCTGCGTCTTTCCTTCTGCCCAGGACATGCTCTGAATATCTGACCTGTTCCTTTTCCCAACAACCTCATCATTTTTCTATGCATAGTTGGTAGTATATAACAATTAGCCATTTCTAAGCCACAGTGAAATAGTGACCACACTCCATGCCAAATAGCCAAGAGCCTCAGAAGTTATCTGAGTGTTACTATTACTGTTATCATTTGTTGAGTACCTAATACGTGCCAGGCACCTTACACATGTTGTCTTAAGTTGATCACCAAAACAACTCTCTGAGATTAGTAATTTGGGCCTTCTTGACCTGATGGGAGCCTGCAGCCCAGTGCAATAAAAATAACTGCGCAAGTCAGTTACCAAACTGGGGTTGGAACTACTGTCTACAAATGCTCTTTGCAGTTAACCCTGATCTTAAATGTATGCTACACCTTATCCCACTGTGTAAGAGAAATGATACTTTGTATAGAGGAGAGAACGATACGTGTCTATAACTTCATGTCTGAACTGTTTCAATATATTGATACTTGAATCTCTAAATATAAATATTTGTACAGCATTTTTTAATTTTAAAAATATATTTGGCATCATCTACTTGTGGTCCTGATTTGCAAAATGATTGATGGGGCTTAAAATAGCAGATTAGTGGACATGTATATATTTATATAGCTATAGACACACACACACATATGCCAAGTTCTGTTTTGTCCAATGAGCATCATTTGCTGTCCTCATTGCAAGAAGATGACTTTCCATACCCACTAACTCCTCCTTGTTTGGGGAGCTGAGATATTGGATTTGCTCTATCTGGTCACATTCCCGTCAGGATCCCCTGTATTGATGAGGAAGTGGGCTGCAGGGAGGACCGCTGTCTGGAGGCATAGAAAATACAGCTAACCAGTTTCTTGATTCCACAGCCACTACCCAGAAAGAGAAGAATAATTTTTAACATACTTACTGTGACTGAAATACGAATCTAATATTTGATGACCTCTGGGAAAGAAGTGTAAAAAAGAACAATAACAAAAAAAGAAAAGAAAAGAAAAAGGCAGTAAAAGATAAACTCCTTTATCCTCAGCAAAAATAATGGGAGATGGTTATAACGTACACTGTGCCTGACGGAAAGGACTCTGCTCTGGCCTATACTTTCAGCAGCACGCTCTGTATTTGACTCAGAGAAAATAGCTTTTGACACTTACTCACAACATTTCTTTTACCACCTAATTCAAAACCAGAGAAGTTCTAGTTCTGACAAAAAGCTATTTTGATGTTTTATTTTTATTCCCCAGAAAACAGTTTCCAATGCCAAAGAATAATTTTATCAATATAAATAATCTAGCTTCGGGTGTTTTATATCATATTCAATGGCAAAGTAGGAAATGTAACATTTTTTTGCTTTGACAGCCCATGAAATCCATCATCTATTTTCATAGATCTTTCATTCAGAAAAAGATTCGGATTTTAAGGATTTATGGTCCGATCAGAAATATTTGAATAAAAGATTTTCGGCTTTTAAAATCAATATCAGGATTTACTAGTAAAAAATCTGGAGTCAGTTGATGAAATATTACTGTAATCATTTATCCTTTGTGACCTTTAAAAAATAAAAAATTAGCTGCTGTCTCATGCCCAAAGTTTATATCCAGCAACACCAATAGGAGCAAGAAGCTTCTTTCCTTCACCCTGAAGTTCAGGCCTCTTCAAGAGTCACCCACATGCCCTGCTGGGAGGCAGAGGGCACCGCATGATCTCGGCATTTAATACACACGCACAGGTGAGACAGGACAAGGGCTTTGTGCTCCCGGTGTGTCTTCCTAAGAGGAACTGGAATGATGAGAAATGTGTCCTGATTCATTTCCAGAATATGAATTTACAATCTGTCTACTCTCTTTCCGAGATGGGTAAGTGTGCTGTTCTATGTGAGTCCATGAAATGGACTCACTCTAAAATTTCCATTTAATTGGGTCATTGTCATAAAGGAAAACTATTTCCTCTCAGTGATAATTACAATTTTAAGAATATTCTCTCTTGAATAAATTTTACTATTTATCATTTATTAGACTTATTTTAAATGGTTTCATGGGCTGGAATTTTCTTGGTATAGAAGGATAAATATGATCGTGACGTTGAATGCATCATCTGAAATGTCTCATACCCAAGGCCGAGCTGCAGAAAGCTGCTGATCAGAGTCAAATATAAGAGAGAGATGGAGCAGAGCGCCCAGAACATTGGTGAATTCTGTCTCAACCTGGAAGGGGCACTTGGGAGGGGCAGCGGGTCTGCTGGAGAGAGCCCTGAACCTGGAATAGGGGATTCTGATCGCGGCTCCGGAGCCAGCCAGTGCTCTCACCTCGGCAAGTCATTCAGCCTCTCTGCCTTTATACCGAAAGGCATCAACCTTCTATCATTTCCAGCCTTTGTGAGTGACATCCAGAGGCCCACCCCTATTCTCCTTCCTTTCCAATGAGCTGAGTGAGGCTGAGACAAAGGTCTCTCAAATGCTTTCCTGAAATCCCTGAATGCTACAGGCAATCCAATGGAAGGCAAGCCAGAAGTGGCCCAAGACCCCAAAGATTCAAAATGAAGCTCAGAATTATAAGGAATGTGGGCAGGATGGGGGCGGGGGGTAGAAACGAAGAAATGTGAAGAGTCATTCCAGCATACCTAAGGATTTTAACTGGTCCAAGAGAGCTATTTATAATCAACTTCCCTCCAGAATCAACTTCCATCCTTCCCTTCCAGACCTCACAGACCCAGAGCCATCTCGGGCTTGGCCCAGACTCTCCCTGGCAAACTCCCCATGCTGCCCTCAGCTCACCCAGCAGGGACAGGTGGCAGCTTAGGTGCAAGGAGGGCTGGAGCCCAGGCTGCTGGGAGCTCAGCACCCAAAACAAGCGACTGCAAAGTGGAGCGCTGCGCAAAAGTCAGGGCAGGGCAGTCCCAGAACGGGGGTCAAATTGAGAACTGAGTGCTAAATTGTCAGTGGTGAGCACAGTAGAGGGGACACTGGATATTATTTCAGGAGCAGTGAAGCAGGTCTCTGACAAAATCTTTGCTGCTTTTGAAGCTACTGCTTCTCTACCAGGGAGAATTCTACCCCCAGAGGGAGTTACTGTTGTTCAGAGACAGCACGTCAGCCATTGCCCCACTGCTTCTCCCACCACCACCTCAGTAAGCCTCCAGAACATCCTGCTCCCACCTCTGACCAGCTGAGATCAGCGATGTTTGCCTTCCCTTCTCTCTCCTTTTCTGGGCCTGCCTACCTCATATGTGCCCCCACCCTTGGTTTTGCTTGTCATAGTTTCTTCCAGATGGGTATTAGATTTCTTCTGGCAGCCGATATCTACCTTATTTCAGTAAACCTTATTTGACACATATATTAGATCATCTCAGTCAATCTTTTATTATCTCCCATTTAGATTTAGCTCTCTCTATTGTGGGTACCATCGCTCACCACCTTTTCCTTTACTCTTCATCTTCCCCTCTCCGGAAACCCTGCTCAGGCTCACTCGTTTGGCTCAAAGCTCTGAATCCTCACTGCGCCACAAACATCTGTCTCTCGCGCTGGCAGGTGAAGCCCATCCTTGCTGGGCAGAGAGTCTCACACACGCACAGATGTCATCTTTCTGCACTTCAGGTTGCACTGAGGAATCAAATACCAGTCGGATTCTTGTCCATTTTTAAGTTGCTCATTGTTTGTTTGGCATTTAGTAGATTTTTTTTCCTTCTACTTTAGATTTCAGGAATTTTATCAGAATATGGCCACATGAAAAGGCATTTTTAAAAATCATTTCTACAGACTCCAGTCTTTCTTTAATTTAGGAAAATGGCCCGTTTTGGTTGTTTCATTATTTCCTTTCCGCAGGAGGTTCCTTTTTCCCTTCTGGACTTTCTGGTGTTTGCTCACTTTCCTCCTGGATCTACCCTCCAATTAGTTTGTGTTTTCCTGCTAGATTTCCAGATTTCCAAATTCCATATTTTTATTTGTGCTTTGATATATTTCTTCCCCTTGACCTTCCAACTCACTACTTTGGATCTCAACAGAAACCATCTTCTTCAATGTACCTACTAAATTTTTTTTTAGAAAGTCATGTCTTTAGTCCCATTTTTCTGCTGTAATCCTTAGCTATGAGGGTGATGAGGGCGATGTGGAAGTTGTCTCGTCTCCTCCATCAGCTCTATTTTGTCTCTGGCTGCTGGGCCCTTTCTGTGCAAGGCTCTTTTCATGTCTTCACTGGGGCCCAGGTCCACCACCTGGAGACCCCAGGGGCAGCAGTCTGAGGAATGTGGAAGGAGCAGAGGCCCCATGGGCAAGCTCTGAACCAACAGGCAGGCTGTCAACCTCTATGGAGACCTCAGGGAAAGCCCTCTTGGCTTCCTGGTCCCTTCAACTGGCTGCAAAGGCTGATGCCATCCGTGTCTCTCAGGGTGGAGGAGGGCTCAGCCCATCTAACAGCTAGCAGGTGAGAGGGAGAGGAGAGGCCTAGGAGAACAGATACACTCACTTGTGCTATGGCTGCTCCCTCTTAACAAAGGACAACAGGGGGCTGAGTGCCCTCAGATTCCTAGAGCTCCCCAGCTCCAGCCAATCCTGTCTTCTGGCCCAGAGAGGCCAGCATCCAACAGCAGCTTCTGACCAGAGCCCTGGCAGAGCCTGGGTTTCCCTGGCATTCTTAAGGCCCTGACATCCTGCCAGTGGAAGGGACTGGTGGCAGTTTCCCAACCTGCCATCTCACTGGCATCTCGGCAGGGCCTGGGAATATGCATGTATAAGCTACTCAGATGAATCTGGAGCAGAACTGATTATCAGAACAACCGACTTAAGGTGGAACTTGGTGCTTCTGCCTAGGGGTGCTAAGAGCCTGTTCTAGAGGTAGCAGGAGCTAAATATGCCCTGGTAATAGTTCTGGACATTGTGCTTTTATACCCAAGGGAGCTAAGTCACCCAAAGACCTGAAGTACACTCAGTCTCTTTTTCTTTCTCAATATGCAAGTTTTTCTCTCCTTATCTCTGATTTTTCTGTGACATACAAAATCTCCCATGGTTTTGGAGAAGTATTCATGGACGGAAACAGTTATCCTTTAGTGTGAGCACTTGACCTAAAAAAGCCAGGGAGGGCAATATAAAGTGAGGAGAGTGTACAGAAGAAAGGACCATCAATGCAACTCTCCCTAGGTTGTGAGGAGGGACGACTTGCTCCAGCTCTCAGACTATGCCAGCTCTAGGTCACTGTGGCTCTGTGGCTTCTTCCACACATCGGCTTCATTCCAGGATTCAAGCAGCAGAGCTGGCAAAACTCCATGATGTGCCTTACAGATATTTTCCACATGTGGGGGTGGGGTGGGGTGGGATTCAGTCAACTCCACTCACGTTTCATGACCAAAGCAAGTCACAGACAAGACTGAAGTCAATGGGCAGGGGAGTATCAGCACCCCGCGAGCGGCACGGGGCACATAGCAGTGTGAGGGCATGTAGAATCTCCTCCTATGGAAGGGAGTGAAGAACCAGGAATAATAATGTCATTCATCACAGTCACTGAGCGGAAAAGCATTCCTTCCAGAATTTATCCCCATAAAGAGGCCCACTAAGGGAAATCACCTGATAAGACAGTGACTGAGTAAGGTGATCTGAACCCACGGCCCCCTGTCCCTGCTGCCTGTGGCTCTGCTGTGACTCAGGAAGAGGGGACATGTTCTTTGTCCTCCAGCCTTCTGCACGGTGAATGTGCAAAGGGGAATTCGAAGACGGTTCCAACACACTTCAGGTTCGTGCTGCTCTACCTAATGTGACAGAGTCAAAGAAAGCAGGAACAGTCAGAGCAGGCCCACTTGTCAGCACTCTCCCCCAGCCCAGGCGTCGCTGTCTGACCTCAAGGACAGACTTCTGGCCCAAGAGCACATTTCTCCCCCTCCTGCCTCTCACTCAAAGCTGATTCACACACGCTTTTCTTCCCCTCCTCTAATACCTTAGTTGTTTTCTATCTCTAGCCCTTTGAGGTCCCCGTCTCCCTCTGAGCTACAGTACCCCTTGGTCTTAGAGATGTGTAAGTGTCCAGCCCAGCTACTCCCTTCCTGCTTGGTTTCACTGCTGGGCAGGGGGAGAGGGAGGGGGACAGGAAGGAAAACCCCAAGGTGGTCTGGACACCAGGTCGCCCGACCTTGTTTATTTAATGATCCAGATACCTAAAAAGCACAAGCTATCCCAGCCAGCCTCAGCTGACGCAGATTTTACGCGCCTCTGCTCACACCTGCTCTCATTTCCCACTTGAGTTTCGCTCACAGGCCTGCTCAGTGATTCCTGATCCCTTCCTGATTCCTGGGTGTTAGAGTCACAAAGCTGACCGAATCCCTCCCTACCACCCCCTCCTCTCCCCTTTCCCTTTAGATCCCTCCTATCTTCTTAACTTAGTCAAGCTTGTCACCAGCAAGGTGGTTAACGTCACTGAGCCTCAGAGGGGTGTGACCATTCACTGAGAAACTAGCTGCAGGTGGTGGCCACTCAGAAAATGCCAGTTCCCTTTCTTTTCACTTCTCTTGAAAGGATCTGAGTGAGCTACTGTATCATGGCCTTCCTAAATTAGAGGAAATTGATTTTGGAGGCACTCTACACCCTGCTCTCTTGTCTGGTGCTGGCACAGTTGAAAGCATACAGTAGGTGCTCAGTGAGCACCTGGTGACCCAGTTTCCCGCCCCCACTCCTCGTTCCCTGCGTTCCGGCACCTCACCTTGTAAGATTCACACGCTCTGCATATGTCCTGCCCTCTCATCCTTCCCTTCTCAGCCAAAACGGAGAGCAGCATTCGCACGCTGAACTCTTGTGTGGGGCTGGCGATCGATGATCCTAAGTGATCGTAGACTTTGAGGTTTTAACAGAAAATAATGAAAGCAGCAAAGTACCATTATTTAAAATTTAAGTTTTACTTCTGGTGCCTGGAATCAGCCTCTGTCTTAGCTTTGATTCTTCCATCCCTCTCCGTGTCCCAAAGAGAAGTAAAGAAAAACTATGATACATGGCTTTACCAAACGACTCATGACGTCATTAAATCACTTTGCTGTTTATGTAGAAGGGATATGAATTCAGAAACACATTACCCACAAATGCAGGAGCAGCAGAGGAGGAAAACAGCAGTGGCTGTGAGCTGCCTGGCAGTTGCGCTGTGATGACGTTGGCCCCTAGCGCTCCCTGGTGCCGCCTGCCACACCCTCTCTTACCTGGGGGCCCCTCTCTCCCTCCGGAATGAGGTCGAGAGCTCAAACTTCTATTTCCTCTACTGCCCATTGGAAACGGAGCTTCAAACCTCAAGATACTGCTTCTTCTTACCTTCCTAACCACGCTTTCTTCTAAGGAAATTATTTTGAGAGAAAGTATCCTTTTACATGTGTCCACTGAATTTAGCTAACATTCACCGAGAGCCTGCCAAGTGGCCGGTCCTCTGGGTGGCACAAAAATGAAGCAGTTTCTGCTCTTTCCCGCCCCATCCTTCGGGGAGTCCCTGTCTAGCAGGATAAACGGATGCCCACACAGCACTCTGTGAAGCAGCTGGCATGTAGTAAGCCCTAAGTATCTGTTGAATGGACGAGAGGAAGAGTGACTACACAGTAACTCGAACAAAGAGCAGACAGTGAGTGCCGTGGAAGGGGAAAGGACAAAGCACACTGGGAGACGGGATGTGGAAGGCTGCCCGCGGTGAGGGGCACTGGGGAGAGAGGCAAACTGAGGCCAGCACGTGGGGCTCTCTGGAAATGACAAACCCTTCCTGTGCCTTTTCTCAACAGCACAGCCCTGCAGTAATTTTTTATTTAAAGGAAGTGCGGTGCCAGAACACGGGATGGTAAGGGCTCATTCCACGAGATACCAAGCTGAAGAATGACTCAGTTGCCAGTGCTTCACAAGAGGATCACCTTCCTTGGCAGAATAGGGAGCTGATTTCATATTCGACAAGTTCACGGCCCCCCGATCCTTATGTTCTGAGATGTTTAACCTTAGCTTGAGGAGTCGTGTTTTCTTCCAGTGTATCTTGGATATCTCAAGACTGAATATATTTCTTTCCAAAAGTGAATATGGTGCCGTTTGCTGGGGAGAGAATGCCTTTCTAGATTGCATTCCTTGCATTGCCTTCTCTAAGGAACAAGGGAGAGGAAGGACTAGAACTGTAATCAGGGTACTTTTGAAGAGAACCACCGATCTTGAGTCTGACGTACATCATTTGTTTTGAGTTCCTGGAAGTTTAATAATATTCAATTACCCTGCAATAATGTAACAGATGCAATTGTGTCCCTGCCAAATTCATATGATGACACCCAGCCCCAGCACCCTAGAACGCGCCTGCAGAGAGATGGGGCCTTGAAGGCAGTGACGACGGCTCAGTGAGATCATCAGAGTGGGGCCCCGATCCCAAATGGTCGCTGTCCTTACAAGAAGAGGAGGAAGCCCCAGAGTTGCCTGCAGGTAGAGGAAAGGCCATGTGAGGACACCCCAAGTAGGCCGCCATCTGCAAGCCAAGGAGAGAGGCCTAGGCAAAGGCAAACATGCCAGCATCTTGATCTTGGACTTCCAGACCCCAGAACTGTGAGAAAATAAGTTCCTGCTGGGAGGTTGCCGTGGCGGCTCCAGCAAACTCATATGCTGTCGTAGTGTACTGAGGGCCTACTAGCAGCCTGGCCCTGTGCTAAGTATTTTATGTCACTTAACGTTTTAATGACTATGATAAATAGTTATTGTTATATTCCTCTGTTCAGAAGAGGAAATAGGTGCCCAAATCCACAGCTCTAGCAAGTGGCAAAACTCAGATTCAGAGGCACATCTGTTTGGCTCCAGGCATTACGTGCTGAGCATACTGCCACCCGCGTATATTAAGTAGTAGGTACGCAAGAAGTGTTGGGCTATAATAATTGCTGACATTGGAGACCTTGTATCCTTTCCTTACGGAACTTATAAATGATGAGAGACAGCTTTACAAAGATAAGTAAATAAACAAATACTGCATGGACAAGAATGTCTGGGATTAATATCGCCGTGGCAACGCCACAGTGAGTCTAAGCTAAGAGAACATGCGAGTGATTGTGAAGACAACATAGGGTGGAGGTTACGAACATAAGGGGCAGGAGGCAGATTCGGCAGTTTTCTAGTTAGTTGTACTACCTCGCACAAGTTAGTTATGTTCTTAACCTCACTTTCCTCCTCTGTGCTATGGGGGGCTAAATTGATACTAATAATGGAATATTACCCATTGGGTTGTTGGAGGATTAAATGAGATGCTTTAAAGTGCTTTGCATGGCCCTGGCTGGTGTGGCTTGGTTGGTTGGACCGAAGGGTCCTGGGTTTGATTTGCTGTCAGGACACCTGCCTGGGTTGCAGGTTCTGTCCGCAGTAGGGGCATGTACAGGAGGCCACATGGATGTTTCCCTCCCTCTCCCTCCTTCCTTTGCCTCTTCTCCAATGTCAATGAGCACGTCCTCAGGGGAGCATAAAAAGTGCTTTGAGTGATGCGCGGTACATCATGCGTCTCAATAAAGCACAGCATAGAAAACGTCCTTCTAACGGGGAGTCTCCCAAGCACCGACAAAAATAGCCAATCTATTTAAGCATGGTTGAGCTCTTAATTGTTTAAATAGAGATTATTAATGTGTTCAAATTTATGAATAATTAATAAGTTTTCACTAACTCTTACATGGGGGTTTCCAAATGCACAATTCTATTTCCAAAATATTTTTTCCATTCAGCACATTCAGATGAAGTCAAATACTAACATAAACAACCAAGAGCAGAGTCAGGTTCAGTGTTTGTCAGGGTTGCAGACAGTCTGATAGGAAGGCAAGGCCGAAGGGACTAATCAGATATATGATTGAAGTCAAAAAGTAAAGTTTTGCATGTGTGTGCCTGTGACATCGTGTGCATGTGTGTACGTGTGTGTTCTGGGGAACGCCTCCATTCATCTGAAAGCAAGTCCAGGTGCGGTTCCAGACAGGGGCTGTGACCGAGGAGTTGGCCCGGCAGCCCTCCGCCCCGCCCGATAGATTGTTTCTTCACTGCAGGAGATTGCTGTATTCAGCCCTAAGAGTAGAGACTTTTTATAATGCTTCATATGCTTTTATGGCATAAGCCAATATAAATATTTACTGGATCTATCAGCAATAGTATATAAATTCTTATTTACCTTGCTGCAGAGAGAACAGTGGAAAGCATGTGGAAAGTGGAGTCTATTTTTCTCCAAGCAGACAGGTTGGAAAATGGTTTCTGTGGAATGCATGAATATTGAAATATTTCCTCTCACAAGCTCACCGGAAAGTGATGGCTGGGTGGCCAGCCACGTCTGTCCATGCTGACAGATTGTGCTCCTAACCCCAACTAGCAGGACAAAAAGATGGGGCTCGAGGTACGGAGCAAGGGGAGAGAGCACGAGACAGGGCCAGCGATGTGACGGAAAGTCCAAACAAAATCACGCCCTTCTCAGTGGCCCCACGCCATCCCCTTCACCCCCAGGGGGCCCTGCTGTGTTAGCTAATCCTAATCCCTGCTCAGGCTGCGCCCCTCCCTGCCTCTGCTCCCAGGTGGGGTGTGGTACTTGTAACAGTGCTGGGACCCATCCCCCCAGCACACACAGGGCGGGGTCAGGTGGACTTTTACCAAATCCACAAAGAGGGCGGAGCTGAGCTTCAGGTTTCCTTTAATCCTCCAACACCGGCCTTCTCTACTGCTTCCCAGGCCTCCAGGCTCCATGCCCCTGCTGTCCCCTGTGCCTTAGGTGTCTGGGACCAGTGTTAGTGTTTGCTTATCCCTGTGAATTCCGTTTAGTGGCAGTTCTCCCGTAATGCTGTAATTTCACACTACAGAAACAAGGGAGGATGGTGTTCCTTGGTCTGTAGCTTTTGTGAATCAAGTGCAGGACCAACTCACAGGTTCGAACCCTGATCCCCCACTAGGGGCTGAGGTCCTGGACAACCTCACCTCATGTTGGAGCAACAGTTCTCTCACCTTCTTTCTCCTCCATCTTTTCTGGTCTAGTTGTTGAAACAGTTGTCAGATTGTTGTCTCATTCCTTAGGGAATTATTCTCATTTTCTGCCCTGTTTTACAAGCCTATTCTTCTACCCCATTGCATCAACGGTATTTTCGTTTTAACGGAGAAGGCTTTTCTGAGCTATACTGATGAAACTCATGGCGGGATCTTAGGCAGGCAGGAAAGAGGCTCGCTTGGATTCATGGATCTTTCCCCCAGCCTAGTGCATCCATTCAGTCCATGTGAAGATGTTTCCATATCAAGTTGTACTTTTTCCCTTGTACTATTCCCACCAAGAGCTGGGAATTTCTGTCAGTCTTCTGCAAGTTTCTGTGTGTCAAATAAACATATAAGCTGCTCATTAAATCCAAACGTTTAGAAAAACTACAGTGTGACAAGGCTACTAGCAGACAAGTTGGGTATTGGGTGAAGTTATTTTATTTGTTTTCTACGATGCTTAAATTATTCTAAATCTAATACAGAGTGCCTATTGGTTGGAGAAGATGGTATTTAAGCTACAAGAAGCTGGTATGTAAAGTGTTTTCCCTTTAAATGGAAACAATGTGATTAAATTTGTATTATCCATTATAGATTCTACATTATTTCATAAATGATGACCTAGGTTATCTTCTATAAACATCTCTTGTAATATTAATTCCTACTCCTCTTTTAGTACTCTTTGGGTGGACTTAGGTACCTAGCTAAACTACCAGTGAGAGTACAGTTTACCCTCACTGATCACATAGTCACGGAGTCCCCACCGGGTGCCCTGCAAGGCACTGTGGGGTGTGGGAGGAGCATCAGTGGCCTTGTTTTCCCTCTCTCAGATGACGCTGCAGCAGACGGGGTAGCAAGGACTCAAGCAAAACCCACAGCGCAGCAGCTTGAGGTGGAGGGGGGCAGGAAGCTATTCAGGTTCACCCTCACGTGTGAGCCAGAGAAGCAGTGGACCAAAGAGATGGGGGTCCTGCCAGCACCGGGACGGAAGGCAGCAATTCACTGGGCTCGGAAGACCAGGCTGGAAGGGCAGCACTTGCTTTAGGGTATTCATACCTCACATCTCTGAACCTTAAACTCTAATGCAACGGACACAACCTTGGCTGCCTGCAAATATCCACCACCCTCCCGCTGCTGAGACATGGGAAGGACACCATGAGAAGTTTGTGATGACCTCATGGGGCCACCACATTGCACTCTCCCATCCACACTGCAAGGACACATCTCCTTCCTGGGGCGATGGAGCGAGCTCTCTTACTACCCAGTCCCACTGCCGTGAGCTCAGACTGGAGCCAGAATACCAGGGCCACGGAGTCAGGGGCCTCTCTTTATGTCTTTTACTACAAAGAGCTCCAGTTATGTATAAACAAGTAGTGCATTAGGTTCACTTAAAGCTGAAAGGCTACTTGCCTTATATTACCTGATCATGTGTGTGTGTGTGTCTAAGTGTGTCTCAGTGTGTCGAAATGCGAAGTAGTTACAGGGGTGGTTGGCAAAAAGCCCCACAACCTCAAATCCTCCAGAGGAAATGGCGGCGTGGCTTGGGGACAACTGGTAAAATAACGTCAGCAGGATTTTCAGGCCTTCATTCATTCATCCAATAACTACTTAAGGAGTTCCTTCCAGGTGCTAGGTGAAGACTATGCTGGGCACTTAGAATGCAACAATGAACAAGGCAGACACACTCCCTGCCTTCCTCTATTAGACCTTTAACAAATAATTATACAAGCCAGCACTGATGGAGCAGGGACATCATAATCCACGGAGGGGAGGGTCTTAACCGGGTCATTTCAGCTTCCCACTCTAGTCCAGGTGTACAGGACCCTCTTTCTTGGCTTTACTGGTGTCCTTATGTATTATGGGTTTGCACGCTGAGCAGAGGTGCTTTGCCTAGACAGGTGTTACTCCCATTGGGTGGTCAGTAGGTGAGTTGCTAGACACTGATGAGCTAAAGTCTTCACTTGTCTCCCACGGGAGGAATAGCTGTTGAGTCCCCACGTGTAAGCATTAGGAAGTATCCACTTGAGCAAATGCAGGACAGTCCATGGGGCCTGACTCAGCTACCGAGTGGCTCGTGAGAGCTCAGTCAGTGTCTCTGTGGTGGTCCTTTGCTGGGTGTGCGTCCTCTAGATCAGCGGCCATCCTCCGAGGGGCTGTCTCCTTCCTCTCTTGCCCCATTCCCTGACTCTGTGAGGTGGGGACATTCTTCCTTCCCCTTCTCTTATCTCCTCCAGGAGCACACTCTCTTCTCTGGTTCTTTCAAAACAGATCCTGATGGCACATGGACTCAGAGCCTTACTCAACCAAAAATAAATTCCTCTTCCTGGAGGACACAGAGGGCTGTTTGATGTTCAAATTCTCCCCAAAGAGGAGGGAGAGGGTTTGCCACTGAGTGCAGCACAGAAAGGAAAAAGGAGACGCTTTCTTTTACATACAAAGAATCCATACATCTCTCACCTGCCACAACAAAAAGTGAGGCCAGAACTTGGCAGTTGGGGGGGGGGGGAGTTCTGGGAGTTCTGGCCCCAGATCACAGGGACTGGTCCCTGCTAGGGGAGAAGGGCCGGCGTGGACAGTGATGGGAAGTCAGTCCTGGGATCACAGGCAAGGCAGGATCCCAGCCTAAGAGCCACTGATTGGAGCTTAGTGAAGCTGATGCGTTACAGGCTCTAAAGGCCTATTGGGGCAAGTCCTGAATCAAATGGGATTTTGATCGATTGCGGGGCTATGTAGGTCTGTGCCTCATGGTGTTTTTCCATCTTCGGGTGAGATTGGACCTCTACACTGCCCATGCTCTTTCCCTTGCCTGGAATGGCCCATGGCCCCTCACTCTCCTGGTGGATAGTATTCATCCACGTCAGACGGCCCTCCTCCACTGTGTTTCTTGGCCTCTGATACGCTGCCTCCTCGTGTTGCATCGGAACTTTATGTGTCTTTTTTTACTAATCATTCTGCTTCTTTCTCCTTGAGTAGACCATGGCATCTTAGGAATGGAGTGAACATCTTTTCTTAGGTTTCAGTACAAGCTCTATGATCTGGAGAAACTTTCAATCATACTATTTTTAACATTTGAAATTATTCTAAATATACTTCATAAAGCTGATGTTTAATGATGATTTAGAATTGAAGCAGGGACACTGACCTAGAGGTATTTCATCAGACTCTCCCAGGGGTTCCTGCAGTGCCCTGTATCCCCCTCACAGCACTAACCACGCTGCATTGTAAGGCCTGTTTACTTCGGTTCCGCTCCAGACTGGGAACTCGGGAACCAACCGACTTCATAAATACAGGCACAGCCTAGTGCGGTGCCTACTGTAGAGTTAGGGATGCACCACCTGTGTGCTGAATTAAGTACAATTGAATGTAGACGTCTCCTAAGGGAGCAGGTAGAGTTGACTCCTCGGGGTCTAGTCACTGAAATCTCCCGCGTCCACCTTTGAGACAGACGTCTAGTGTGGTGACAACAACGTGCCAACAGCAACCGTGACTGTACCAGTCATTGTCATTCAGTGTTTCCTATTGCCAAGCACTGTGCTAGACTCCTCAGCTGTACTGCTTCATTTAGTCCTCATAACAACCATGCAACAGTTTTATTACTGTCTACACACAGGACGTCCAACCTTTTGGCGTCTCTGTGCCACACTGGAAGAAGAAGGGTTGTCTTGAGCCACCCATTAATTACATTGTGACACGTAAGCACAAAAAATTTTCATAATGTTTTGAGTAAATTTACGATTTTGTGCTGGGCCGCACTCACAGCCATCCCGGGCCGCATGCGGCCTGTGGGCTACAGCTTGGACACCCCGGGAGAACGCTCAGTCCAAGCCTTACTTCCGTCTCTTGCCCACGGCCGCTTGGCAAATACGTATCGGAGGTGGGATTAGACCCAGAGCCTATCTGTTGTGAAGAATTCTCTAGGCAACTGCACGTTTAACTTAACACATACCTTTAAGAGAAAACAATTACTAAAAGAATTTAAACCATGCTTTCAGTAACATCACTGTGTAAATTCTTAACAAATCCAAACCTTTTTCTTGGAGGGTAGTATTATTAGTTGGATGTTTCGTCACCTGTTGGCTGTGAATTTTTCCCCCGATATTTTATTATGAAAATTTCCACACACACAAAGATCAAAAGAATTACGCGGCAGACTCTCATCAGTCAGTGGTTTTTCACCTCCTCGGAGAACCCTTTATCCTCCGCCTTCCATTCCTCAACTTTGTACACCACCCAAAGCCAGCCCAGCTTCGAGTAATTCACTGCTGTTCTTGCTGTGGGGATAACGTTTGGAGCAATGGTTCTCAAACTTCAGAATTGCCCGGACGGCTTGCTAAGCACAAATAGAGCTTCTGATTCAAAATTTGCATTTCTAACAAGCTCACAGGTGATGTCGATTTCCCTGACCTAAGGTTCACATTTTGAGAATCGCTGGCTTTGGAAAGTTCTCCCTGCAAAACACAAGAGACGTTTTGCTCTAGACCCAGACAGAGCACAGCTGTGTGCCTAGGGGTCTCCTTAGCCCCTGCCGTTTTTCAGTCTCATGGGCACCGTAACCATCTAACACACCACAGCCTCCTCCTAGTGGTTCTAGGAAGCTGGCTCTCCAACACGCGTGTTGATGCCCCGACACGCATTGTGCCCGGGCACCGCACTTATGGTCATGTTTTACATTCCTACGCTGGGTGTCCCTTTGATTTTCCTTTCTGGCCTATTTTTACTTTGTTTTATTCTATGTTTTTGTAGGGATCTTTGAAACCCACCATAAACATTTTTGGGAACAAAGCAGATTACGTATACACCACTATCACCAGCAGGAACAAAATAACACTTCGATATACCATATTGACTTAACTTTAATAAGAAAGAAGTAAATTTTATAAGAGGAACATTTTTTAAAAGAAACATTACTTCAGAGTGCCCACCCGCTGAGGAGCCATGGGCTTGATGAACAGCTGTTTTACACCTGACCTTAGCCGAGAGGCCAAGAGGCGATGAAGAGCATCCATTTTACATTAAAGATTCCACACATCATCGTCTCTTAGTGCCGATTCTCTTTCACATTGTATGCGGCCTTTCAGGTCATCGTGATGTGCCTGTGGGAGGTGGATTAATCTTATAATCTTAATTTAAACAATCTTCTTTCATAAAGAAACTGCAGAAAACATAGAGCTATATAAGCAAATATTACAGCAACTGACATGGGATATATGTATGTATTTAAGAAGAAACGCTCAATACCTTTCTTTAAAAAACTCATACGGAATTGTTTTTAATTTAATTTTAAATGTTATGTGCTGGGGCGGAAAAAAGACAGTGTTTTAAAAATGACCTGTTTTTGTTGAAAGGCAGGATTCAAATTTTCAGTGCTGCTAAGGAGAACTACTTCATTGATAAATATAAGCAGTGAGGGAGTATTAGAAATACCAAAGCGCCAGGTTCACAAAGCCAGCCACACAGGAGAAAGTGTCTCTGTTTCAGAGGGGATGGTCACTACGAGGTTTCCTTTCCTTTGGGTTCTCATCAGACAAGAAAATACGTGGGAACCACACTTTCCCTCAAGGCTGCGGTTGTTGCATGAAAGACCCCAGAGGCAGGTCCTGAGATTACTGGGAGATACTTCTAGATAAGACTGCCTCACTCGAATAGCTCAAACAGAAATAAAAGAAAGGCCGTAAGATTTTAACTTCTGAAAATCACATGGAAAGAGGTTATAGAAGTTTTATTTTCCTATTAAGAGATTCAAAGTAATAGGTCTACTCTAAGTCAATCAAGCAATAATTGAGAATTAAAGGTTAGTAAGGAGGGGGGCATGTGGTACTTAGAAGTTTGTTGTCTTTTAACTTTTCACTCTTTTGAAAAAAATATTTCATTTAATGTTTAGAGAGTGGAGAAAAAAGGGAAAAAGAGAAGGAGAGAAACATTGATAGATTGCCTCTCACATGCCCCCAGCTGAGGACCTGGCCCACAACCCAGGCATGTGCCCTGACTGGGAATTGAACCAGCGACCTTTTGGTCCACAGGCTAGCGCTCACTCCACTGAGCCATACCAGCCAGGCCTCTTTCTTTTTAAATATAGTGATTATTGACTACTAGTCTTCCTTGCTTTTATGCCCATAAACAAGACAAATATACAAAATGCCGTCTGTCTGGTCTAGCCATGTCATGGGAAGCTTTGCTACTATTTAGGTGAAACTTAGACATTCACGGGTACAGATCCCAGGAGCAAACAGCCCGTGGCAAGTTCTCCAACCTGAGTGTACATAAGGATCACCTAGGGGTTTTGTCAAGCTGTGGAACCTGTGTTAAACCACACAGGAGTCAGAAGAAAGCTGTGGACCCCCCCCCCCCCCCCCGCCAATCGCACATAAAGACATTGAAGCCAGTTGGCATGCGTGATTCAGGGACCTGATTTCTGCTCCAATGGGCATGCTCGAAAACACTGCAGGGGTGTCCAACCTGTGGCCCACAGGCCGCATGCAGCCCAGGATGGCTGTGAATGCGGCCCAACACAAAATCGTAAATTTACTTAAAACATTATGAGATTATTTTGAGATTACATGTTGCAACGTATTTAATGTGTGGCCTAAGACAACTCTTCTTCCAGTGTGGCCCAGAGACCCAGAGATGCCAAAAGGTTGGACACCCCTGCTGGAGTATAAAGTGACTCTAAATAGTCTGGGGATTCATATAACTGCAGAGAAGAGGAGTTGACGGTAGGAGAAGATAGGAATGAGTAAATGGAAGTGAAGTTGTAATGAAGATGCAGTTTGAATTTCTATTGGCACAGTGAAAGAAAACGTTCAAACCCAGTGGGAGGGCGTGGGGATGGGGGAGAGAGTGGGGGAAGGAGGGTGAGGGTAGAGTAATTTGAAGCCATAGAGGGAAAGATAAGAATAAAAATAATAAATTTCTCAGCAGGCCACACTGAGCCCTTTGAGGCGTTTAAATAGGAAGTGAAATAATAAAAATAGTATGGGCTGAGTTAAAGGGACAAAGTCTATGTTTTAACATATAAACATATATTATGTTTATTATATATTTTAATATGAGAGAGTAGGTCCTTATTACTCTCCTTTTAAAAATATTTCTTGGCAATTCTTGGGCATTTACATTCACTCCTAATGTTCTAAACTTTACTATTTCTGTATATAAATTTAGCCCATGAGCTGCAGAGTTTAATCATCTCATTGTTGTATGCCTGGCCCCAGGAACACGGTGTGGATCCTCGTGTCACTGACACACATGGCTCCAGGTGGCTTCAGAGTCCTTTGTAGCTTCTCGGGTTTTGTACGGGCTGCAGACATGTTGGACCAGTGCCTTCCCTGTCCGCTGACAGCCCTCAGGCTTATTCTATAGTCAGTTTTGAGTTTAGAGATTTTCCCAAATGGATTCTTCTAAGTAAGGACCAAAACATTGTCCCCTCAAATGGATCCAGGCTGCTCATTATCAAGATGGATTTAGAGGCTAGTCATTTGGATCCAAATCCCAAGCACTGTCCAAGGTGCACCCAAGAAAGTCTGCATTACACAGGAATGGAGAACCCTTGGGCTTGGCCGGGGCCCACTTTTAGAAGCAGTGTAGTGGTTAGGAGCCAGCGTCTAAAACCAGACTCCCCAGGTTCAAACTCACTTCTGCCAATCACACCTGTACAGACTGGAACAAGTTACCTATCATGTTTCAGTTACCTGAGCTGTAACACAGGACTGAAAACATTCCCTACCTCTTAGGGCCCTAGGGAAGACCAAATGCGTTAATAGGCAGGAAGTGCAACAACAGTGCCAGCAAAACAAAGAAGTTTCCTTCCAGTCTCAGGTCTGCATTCATCCCAGAACCCTCAAGTCCCGACTTCCGCCTTTGTCAGGACGGGTGAGTGGGTGGGCTGGGCCGGCACAGTCAGTTCTCCAGTGAATTGCTGGGGCCGGGCCACCGCCCACTTTGTTGTTTCTTTCCATTTTCTGAGCATCACAAAATGTAATATTCATGTGTCAAAGGACCCAGGATTGTATTTTAACATTTTACAGCCTCTTTGTGAAAGTCCCTTTTCAATGTTAGAGGAGGCAGTTTTATGACTCACTTTGATACCCACTTAACTATTAAGACCCAAACAAAGAAGAGGAACGGTCAAAGGGTATCAGGTACTCCCAGCCGGCTAGAGTCCTACTTCCTGAACATTATTCAAATTAGCTCCTGCACTCATGATTCTGTGTTTTCATTTATTGCTGCCGTAAAGTAAGTGGTTCTTTTATCCAAATGTTATTTCCTGGCTATTAATTCAGTAGTTATTTGGGATTGTAGCACCCTCTTTGATTTAGGGATATGGTACCTTATAAATATTTAAAAGTTGAAGACTGACACTTGAAGAAATTGACTTTGATTTGTTTTGTTAATATCCTATGGCTGGAGTAATTGTAGGTTTGGAAGACACGGTCCCATTCTCTACTTATCAGAAGAGATAGGGAGCTTCTGTGTCCCTAACAAGGAAATTTGGCAACGGAAGGCTCTTCCCAAATCTTTTGCAGACTAGACTTCCAGAACACATACTCCTCTTTATTCTTCCTAGTTTTCTCCAGAAACTGCTCTTGAATTCAGAGATGTGGATGCAAACTATGTATGTGCCTCAAAATAGCTAAAAATGTTCACTCCTGAAAGTTGGAACTTTCTCTGCATCTGCAAGTGCCAGCAAAGGTTTACAACAGGGCTCAGGGTGATCTATAGACTCCTGTGATTTAACTGTGGATCAATCAACCTATTGGGGGGGAAAGACAAGGTCGCTAAGGATGGGTCTTGGTGAACCAGAGGTCACCCTACATTTTTCAACCTAATGTTCTTATTTCCTTTCCATTAACATTTCATAATGAAAAAAAGCCTATATTCTTTAATTTTTAAGATAATTAAGTGAATTTAGTGCCTGTGAAGGGTGGAGGATTTATAATAGCATCAGGGGATACACTATTAATAATGCACACGGCAGGGGCCACCTGGGGAGCTGCAAGCATGCAGTCTGCATCTGCACTGTGCCTGCTCCTCCACCTCAGGGCGCTCCACCCCCTTTGCCAGACTCCTCTGAGACCAGAAGCACTTGTGTTCTTCGCGGGCAGAGCTTTTTCCCTCTTGGAAAATGGTTTTCTGGTTGTGTTTGAGTCTGAATTCCAACAAGTTAAAACAGCTCATCCTAAGTACGTGGCATTCTCTGTGTGCAAAGCCCGGAAACATGTGATGAAAACAGAAAGTCACTCTGGAACTTCCCTAAGGGAAAGAAGCCTGGCATCTGCCTCTGCGATCGCAGGCAGCCTAGCAGGTGAGGCCGGGAGTGACGCGAGTGGCAAGCCCTGGCCTCAAGCAAGAGAAAGAGGCCCACCTTGAAGCCTCTACTATCTTAAAATGATATATTAAAGGATAAGCTGATTAAAAAGGGACTAAACCATCAACAGATGGTTGGATAAAGAAATGTAGTTTATGCATACAATGGAATATTATTCAGCCTTATAAAAGAAGGAAATACTGTCATGTGGTACAACATGGATGAACCTTGAAGGCGTTAGGCTGAGTGAAATAAACCAATCCAAAAGTCAAATCCCGGGTGATCGCACTTATGTGTGGTAACTAGATTAATAAAACCACAGAAACAGGAGAGCGGAAGGGCTGTTGCCAGGGCCGGGGGGAGGGGAAATGAGGGGTCGTTCACTGGATATGAACTCTCACAGTTACGCAGGATGACAAGTTCTAGACCTTGGGCAACAGTTAGCACACAGTTAACAATACCAATCTGTGCAGTTAAACGTTGTTAAGAAGATACGTTTGTGTTCTGTTTGTTACCACAACTTTTAAAAAAGAGACTAAAACAGTGTGAAGAGAGTGCAGTAAATTATGAAGGAGGAAGAAGATGTCAATCAGATGTCAGTCATTAGCACCCTCAGAGAGATAAGAGACGGTGTTGATCCATGAAACAAAATTCGGATGCTATTTGAAAGAAAAAAATTAAAAAGAAGTACCCAGACAAGTAAAGAAGAGCCTTTCAAAATAAAAGATGTGGTATTAAATATCAATGACAAAGAGATAGAATATTTCCTAGGAAATAGAGTAAAAAGAAAAAGAAATGAAATATAGAAGGAAAAAGAAAAAAAAAAGCCAGGCCAAAGATCAAATAAAAAGAATTTCAGAAAGATAAACGGCAAACATTTCTTTGAGTTCATCAAAGAGAGTATTTTAAATTTCTTACTACAATTAAAGGACTTGATTTTCCAGAAAAAAAAAAAAAGCATTCCAAAGCACCTAGGATCATAGGGGAAAATAAACTCACATCCAGCATCTAGACACATTTTCATTACATTTCAGGCATCTGGAAGCAAAAAAGAAGATCCTGCAAAAATGGTCCAGGAAAGGGAGTCATTTTGAAGGATTAGGATTCTGAATAGCTTCTGACTTCTCAAAATTAACTAAAGCTAAAGAGGAATGCCTTCCAAATTCTAATGGGATTATTTCCAACCTGGAAATCTGTACCTAGACAAATTATCAATCAAACGTGACCATAATAGGAAAACAATTCAGACGTGCAAATTTCCCTGCCGCTCACTTTGTCTTGGGAAGCTGTTAGGGGATATGTCTCACCAAGGTGAAGAGAAAAGCCAGGAAAAGAGAAAGACGTGAGATACAGCAATAAAAGAGAGATGAAGACACCCAGAAATAGGGTGAAGGAACACCCTAGGAGGAAAGCTAGGAATCGGACATAGAAGACTGCTGGTCCAGATTGCAGAGGCTCTGAATTAGGAAGGGAGAAGAAAATGTCAAGGAGAATTATCATTAACATCATCAGAGAGGTAGATAGTTCATCCATGAAACAAAATTAGGATGCTATTAAAATTTTTTTCAGATGAGACTTAGATAATTGGTGGAGAGTATAGGAGCTGAATTAGTGATAAGTACATAGAACACTAAGCACACATTTAAAAAGATCATTGTTGACTCTGCAAACTACAAAATGCTGTCAAGGAAAGGGAAATAACCATATTAAATTTAATGACTTAGCTATGAATATCTTTTACATAGCCGTGATACTGTAACCCTGAATATTTCTCTAAACGAAGTTATTACATTATTATAGGGTGGGGCAAAAGTAGGTTTACAGTTATTAGTGTGGAAAATAATACTACAGTAATGAAGAAATAATGATACAAGAATAAACTCTGTGTTTTGCGCATGCACGACTGTAAACCTACGTTTGCCTCACTCTGTGCACCGGGAGGTGAGAAGGGTTAGTATACAAGGTCACAGGCTGACCGATAAAGGGTAAAACAGTTTAATCTTCATCTCCAATGTCGGGAAGTTAAGTACTTCAAACAAAATAAAAAATAAAATCACAAGCATCTTACTTTGCCGAATACAAAGAAGAAATGCACCTTCTGGGTAAGAAAAAATTGGGGTACCAGAGCAGTTCTGTGAGTGTGTGTGTGTATCTGGACTTGCAGACCTAATTTACTCTTAAAATTATGTGTATGCATAACTTTGATCTAAAATATTTTTAAAGTGAAAAAACAAATTAGTGACGTGTTTAGCATAAGGCCAGGAACTTCGAATAAGGACACTCACAAAAGGACTATTTCACGAGCCTTACCATTTTAATTCGAAGGAGTCAGGTTCTGCAATAAACATGTTAATATATTACGATGATTCACTGAAGGATAAGCTGATTAATTTTTAATGAAAATAACCAGTCTGCAGAATGTAACTTGTCTTGTACTTTATGTATTAGTTCATTGTTCTTTCACGTTCTGTTTGGACGTTAGCCCAGAAAGGTAAACTCCTGTGGAGGAAGGAGGAGGTGGGAAGAGAAGATTGATTATATGGTTTCTGGGATGCTTAGGGTCACCCGAGTTGGACTTCATTGCTCAGTCACAGTAGTCCTGGGTGTTAGTTACTCCCTGGGTAATTCACACCCAGGGAGAAGACTAGGACTATGAAAACAAGATGGTTCCTGATAATCTGAAAACAGAAATGATTCTCTTACCAAGATTGGCCCAAAGGATAGGGTAAACTCAATGAAATCAGCCAAAAAAACATAATTCCCAAAGGGTTTTTTTTGCCTTTAAATTTGTGTGAGACAATTGATTGACAGCTAGCTAACGAGTGTTTTGAAAACACTGCATACGGCTGTGAAACCCTCCATATCCAGGGGTTTCACACGTGAGGATTAAAGCAGATGGAAAATACTGGAACAAAAATGTTACATTGTTGCTGACATGTACTATCTACGTAGGCCTACCATGGCTGCCTCTGTACTTAACGTGCACAGACTTTTTTCTCTTGTAGTTATTCCTTCAACAGTCCAATATAACAAGGATTTACATTTTATTAGGTATTATAAGTAACCTAGACATGCTTTAAAGTATATGGGAGGATGTATGTACGTTATATGCAAACACTATGCCATTTACATAAGGGACTTGAGCATCCGTGGATTTGGGTATCCACTGTGGTCCTGGAACGGAATCCCATGCATATGAAAGGATGACTTTATGTATCACCAGTATTGCAATTACGTTAAAGTTATTAAATGGTGTATAGAGAATGAAGCTAAACAATATTGCAGTGTATTCCTTCAGTGAGGCATATGCTTAAACTAACCCCACAAATATCTGTTTTACTAAGAAAACACATTTTGCAACAGAGATGCGCCATCTGATCTTTCTGCCCTTGTGAATATACAGAACGTGTGTGACAGAGCATGCGCACAGCTATAGCACATAAGAACACAAGAAACGAAGCAAAGCAGTAGACTCCCATGTCCTTCTCCTGAATAGCAGCAATTAGAATTCACAGCTGTTGGCTGCCCAGATGTTGCTTGCATTTAGTGCTCTGTGGTATGTGTCAGAATACTCGTATGTTGTATGACTGTGGTTTCAGTAAACTAGGCAGCTTTGTATTCTAAATTCTGCAGACTAGCTCCAGTGTGTGTTTTTGCTTCAGATTAGCTTTCCCCTCCCCCCTTCCTTTGCTTGAGGCATCTGCAGTTCAGAAAAAAAAAGACATTTCCAGGTCAGAGTTTAGCTGTACCAGAGTGTAAGTGAGGTTAAGCTCTGATTTATGTGGCTCGTCTGATAAACGGGAGAGGAGAGCAAGATGAGGGGTTTGGAAAAGGTGGTGAACTTGGCTTGACCTGGGTCTTTTGCCTCTGTAGGCAGCCAACATTCCCTTGGTGTCGGAACTTGCCATCGATGACATACATTTCGATGACTTTTCTCTGGACGTTGATGCCATGATTACGGCTGCCCTTCGGATGTTCATAGAGCTGGGGATGGTACAGAAATTTAAAATTGACTACGAGGTAAGACCTTCTGCCTTGGGTGATTCCAGGAGCACAAGCGGGAAAACGTAGTAGCCACTCCCAGCCTCAGGTTTCCCAAACACCGACTAGAGATGGTAGTACTTTCCTCGCACACTTCATGGGATTTCACCGTAGCAACCCTAGGAGGTGTTTGTGAGGGGCTTTGAATCGTGAGGACTGCCCCGACAGGAGGCCTCGTTGCAGTAATGGCTCACTGGGCACACACACAACAGCCTGACAAGGCCTTTCCCTTCCCTTTGCAGACACTGTGCAGGTGGCTTTTAACAGTGAGGAAAAACTACCGAATGGTCCTGTATCACAACTGGAGACACGCCTTCAACGTGTGCCAGCTGATGTTCGCACTGTTAACTGTGAGTGTGTTTGGTGAGGGTGAAAGGTCCTCTGTCACTTGTGGGGTTCATTTTGCATTGGAACCTCCTACCCACGTTATGGGAGTGTGTGTTTCCACGACAATGTCTGGGCTTCACAGCTGTAGCACCGCTGATGTCTTAAAGCAGGCGTAGTTTTAAATGACTCCTGTACTTGAGTCTCTTTTCAATGTTTTTTCTTGGGGAAAATGTGTATGTATAAATGAAACTGCTTGACCTTGCAAAGTAATCTGTTTACTGAGGATATGGGGCTGAGTAACCAACAAAGAGATCCCTGGATAAGACTGGCTGGTGGAAAGCCAAAGTGGGGGCGGATGTGGGAACAGTACCCATGGGACGTGAAAATCCTGAGGAAATGGTCTCTGGGAGAATGCCCAGGGTGCCAAGGGAAGCCAAGGGGAGAAAAGAGTAGGACTGAATGTTCTCAGGGTGTAGGAGGGCACTAGGTTAACAAGCTCTGCTCCAGGGGCTGTAACCAAGAGATGGTCTTTTTTTTTTTTTTTTTTTTTTTTTTTTATGGAGATAGCTTAGGGCAGCTTGCCAGAGGTAAGCCTTGGAATTTAATCTAAAAGCAAATGTTTGTGGCAAAGATTGAAACAAAATTCTCTATTCATCTCCATTTGCTGGCAAGAAAAAAGACTTGTTTTGGCCTGATTTTCCACTTAGACTGTAAAGCTATCATCTAATAAATATTTCCTGCTTTAAATTTATTGATTTCTTTAGCCTCGAAGTTATATATCATACATGTGTGTATATATGTGTGTGTGTACATGTGCATAAACATATTTACTATACAAAAGAAAAACAGAACACAAGTTTTGGATTCACATAACGTAAACCTAAATACCTTATATTTCTGCACCCAGATTAAAATTTGAATGCCAAATGGCACACATTTTCCTTTGGTCCAAATGAAAGATTATTCTCTTTCTTCTTCAAGAAATTACCTGCCACATTCTCTGCCTATTAAAATTGTACTCATCCTTTAAGACATTGATCTAAAACCAGTTCTTCCATGAATTCCTCTCTCTCCCCAAGCATCCATCAGTAATTATTTACTTCTCTGAACTATGTCTGGTACAACACGCCTTTCTTTCTGCCATGTATTTTAAGCTGCGGTCTGTTATTCTCCTATAGAGTAGGCTTCTTAAAGCTGAAGAAATAATTTCTTGTTCTTTCAATAATTTTCACTTATTGGCTCAACATTTATTTATTGAGAGCCTCATCAGCACCTTGCATTCTATCATGTGCATAGTCGATTTTCAGCAAATGCGTGTTTCGATTGACTTGGACTCAAATGTGCATACAATACAAGAAGATGGGACCAAAATGTCTTCACTCAAAGACTTGTTTTTGGATCTTTAACTGCCTAAGGAACAAGCAGACTACCCTGGAAAAACTGGACTGGCCCCATGCTATAACACACACTGCCAGAGCAGTCTGCCAGTCACGTGAGGATGAAACATGCTTTGAGCTATGAGCCTTAATTGCTCAAATGCCAGTGTTGCTCAAAATAAGTACATAAATAACCAACCACTTTCATATCAGATCTCAATAGATAAGGAATAACTTTCTGTGTGCCAAGTTCATGTGTCTGGCATACAGAGGACATTCAATAAAGAAAGTATTAACCTATTATTTTGGAGAACCTATGGATTTATAGTGAACTGCCAAAATAAGTACACAGGAACCTTTTTCAGTGAAAGGAAAGGAATGGCCATGGCATGGTGAGTTAGAGATGTCCAAGTCAGAAACAGACTTTTATGGCAAGCCTTAAAGTGGTCGGGATGGGGGCGGCTGGCAAGAGTGGTGGGATTGGGGTGGGCGCTTAGGAGTTAAAGGAAATGCATACCCAGTTGTCTCAAGTAAATGTTCCTGTAAAATGGACCATCTCGATCTTTTTCAAGAAACTGAAGAAAGCAGAACTCTCAAGCTCTGTCACCACAGTGACACAGTGGGGGAACTCAGGCTGCCAGAGTATTATAAGGGTATCGTTATTTTTGCAAGTGTAGTCAGCAAGCTTGAGGAGTATCACTGTTTGAGAACATTTGGGTTTTGTTTTTGTATTAATGCAAGCGCAAGAAGAGGAGAATTTTCTATGAAAGTTCTCTTGCCAGGGGTGGGGGTGGGGAATGGGACTTGTGAAATGAAAACATGACTTTGGAAAGAATACGTTGGTCAATGTTATTTCTTTCTCCCTCACATTGAATTGGATAGCCACATCTGGAAAAAATATTATTTTCTGCTCATTAAATTTTGCTGAACTTGGCTAAGGGTTACAATAGGTTGAAAATGTCAAGTTTGTTTTTTCCTAACACAAGCAATCCCTTCCTCAAACTTGACCGTGGACAATCTAGTTAATCTGAATTTTTTAACTAAGAAAATAATTATAGAGTTAACAAATATTACTTGATCAATAAAGAAAAATTGAATTTAATTCATTCATCAATTTTAACCTCAGCGTATGGAAAAATGATAACCTTCCCATGAAAGGTCACTCCTGAAGACAGGGTCTTTCATGTTATGTTCTCATAATTGATTCTGTTTAAATACTAATTATATCATACTCTATTTCCATGTGTTGAGATAGAGCCTAAAATCTCTATTAATCTGAAAACAAACAAACAAACAAATAAATCACAGTATACCAACCGCTGGATTCAGCCTGAGTTTCAAAGCCAAGAAAGCATGGCGCATGTGTGCTGAATTGTCCTCTAGATGGCGCTCCAAGGCAAAATTTCCCAGTCAGTTGCCCGGAAAGGGAGGAGTAAAAAAAAAAAAAAAAAACAACAACAAAACCCCCACCTTCCCTTAAAAGGCTTCTTTTCTTCTAGGACAGGAGATACTGAGGCACACTCCCTCCCCCTCCCGCCCCCCCCCCCCACACACTCTTTTCTTAAAGAGACACCAACAAAGCCAGTCCGTACAGAAAGGGCCCCTCCTGTTAGAAAAAAACCTGTATTGTGACTGCATCCGAGCTCTCCGAGCTGTTAGTGTGAATAATAAGGCAGTTTGTGTGTGACCTGACGTCTCTGGATGTGTCCTTTTTAAGCCCATTGTCTCTGGCAATGGGAAAATGCGTAGCTCTGTGTCATTGTTGAGCAAATTATGACACTATGTACAGCAGGAGGAGCGAATTATAAATACGCATACCAGCTTCCTAACGTTTAAACCCTAAAGTCATTTCAAACACAGAAAATAAACTTACTGACTTGGATTATGTTCTGCAAAAGCATTCAACCTAATGTCTGAGTAACAAAGTGGTTTTGTTCATTTGGAAATTTGAAAAAGAAAAAAAGAAACAACTGCTTTTTAGGATAGGAAATGTTCTTTAAAATGGTGGAAATTTAGTTCACCGGGAACCCTGTTAATGACATTTATTCCATGCCTTCGGCCTTAAATTCCAGATTTTTTTAAATGAAAGCTTCAACATTATTCTTTGCTTCTAAAGAGATAGTTAGGTTTCTGACATTTACCAAATATTTTTAATTCCTCCGCGAAACAAGAGTATCTAGTGCAAGTCACTATTTGTGGTTAAAACAAAGAAAACACCCTGCAGAGCAGGAATAATTATACAAATTCTCTTCATTTATGGGTGCTTGGAGAATAAATATTCCATCAAGCACACACACAGTGGAAGGTATAAACACGTGTCTTCTGCGCACAATGTGGGCCACATAAAGGCAACGGGCGTGCTTTTGTGTGCGCTCTGTAGAATGAAAGGCGGGTGCCAGTGCCGAGGCTGCGGAGACATTTTTTGGTTTTGTAAATGATGTATGAGCACTGACAGATTTCCCAGGGGGGAGACGGTTTCCTCAAGAGTCCGTATTCTTTACTATCCCATAAATGTACTCATTAGCACTTTGGGTCGTGCCCTGCATCCTGTAGGGCTCCATAAAGATTCGTGGAAAAAAGTGGATTCAGTTTAGGGTAATATTATTCAAGGAACCATGTTGCTCAGTGTCCAGTTTAAAAAAAAAAAAAAAAACTCTAAAATGATAAACAACTGCCACTGCTAGAAATCTTGTTCTTCGCATCACACGAAGGTTCAGCTAGGGTTCATATGGAATATTATGATCTTGCAGAACCCGCTGAATATGAAAGGAGAAGTGCACGCGATCACATTAAAATTCATGGTGGTGCCGGCCGCGTGGCGCTGGCGGGGAGTGGCGGTTAAACACTACTAATAACCGAGTAGCACAGACACACACTGACACCCCCTGACACTTACTGGGGGCTTCGCAAACCTTAAATGTGGAGGGAGCATGTTTAAGTGCATATTTGTGTTGTCGACAAGGTTATTTTCACAGATAAGCCAAGCCGTTTTATTGATCATTCAAACTAGAGAGCAGAAGGGACGTTTAGAGAGAAAAATCCGCCCTGTTCCCCAGCTTGAGGATAATGCGCTGTCTCCAGTCTGCCGTTTTCAGGCAAGTCCTTGATTTCTGAGGCAGCAAATTTCTTCTGAGGGATCTCAGGAGCACGGCAGGAACTCCTCCCCCTCCACCCCCCCCACCCCCCGCTGCCCCCGCACCAAGAATAGAACCAGTGGAATTTTAAACTACATTATTTTATCAATAACCAGAATCTTAATTTCACCAGAAATATAATTTTTTTGTAGATTGCAACATTGGAAGGTACAAAGAGAGCTATATGTTTCATTCTATAACTGACTATAATAAACAAACAATGATCATATTTGTAATCATCAAAACATCATTTTACATTGCATTTCCTTATCAGTGTAAATGGTGACTAGTTATATTTACTTTTAAATAAATGGCAGCATTATCATAATAATACAGGAAAATCTGTATGTTAGAAAAACTAATTCTTTAATCTTCATGTAGGAAAGATTGATTTCTCGTATAACTTCAAAAATGGCAAACTTTTAACTTAGGAAAGAAGTGATTTTTAATGTTTTTGCAGAACAGCAGCACAGGGCACTATAAATTAACTATGGAGCTAATAAATTGGAATATAGTGTTTAAATTATATTTAAGACTCTTGCTTTTTAATCTTTTAAGAAGGTTTCTATTTTTATTCTCTCTGGCCACCTCTCAGAGCCCCAATTAGGCACTCCATGCTTCTAGCTGACATTCCTTTATCCACATTTATTTTATAAAAAGAAAAAGGCAAAGCCGCACATAATTAAGAACCAACATACAATTGGGCAGAAGGATAATCCAATCCATTTCCTCACACAGGAGAGTAGCCTCCATAACTCACTTTAAGCGCTGCCATTTGTGAGTTATGGGTCATTCCCTTTCTAGTGAAAATAAATTCTCCTGCACCATCAGCCAGAGCTGAGTATTTTTCTTAGGACATGTAAATTGTAAAACCGTATGAACATCATCATGTCTAGCATTTCGGCAAATTCTCAGCTCTTGCTCACGGACACAGGCTCGTAAGGAAATGTATGTGGTTTCGGGACTGGGGCTGCCTAGTGACAGTATAGGATTTTTGATTAAAGGGAATTTATTCTTGAGATTTTTATGGTGTTGGTAAACTGCTTAATCCGTCGCTTTGTGGTTTATGACGCTAGCCGAGTCCGTCAGGTCAGGGAGATCCGGCAGCAGAGCCACGGTCGTTCACCACAGCCTCCACTTACCACGGCTTATGACTTAGGAGTGGCGCATTCTGGGGGCTGACACCTGGCGCCTGAGGGTCTCAAGCTGGGAGCTTTAGAAAGTTTTCATTTCTCATGAGTCTCATGATTGATTTTGGCTGAAGGATGGCTAGTAAAAATTTGGGTAGGTTTTGAAGAGGCCTTATATTCTTGAAATTCTTCCACCTGGCCTCTCGTGGCGCTTGGAGAGGGCCGTCTCTCTGCGGGGTTAACGTTGACCAAGCGGTCTGTTTCATTTTCGGTACTCAGCAAGCACGTGTTATGCCTATATATATATATATTTATGCACACATACACATACACACATCCAATATATATGCTGTATATATTCAGTATATATTCAATATAAATATAGACTATATTTCTAGAGATGAACAAAACATGCCTTCTTTGTCCTCAAAAAAATCATAAAGCACATATATTCTTAGTCCTTAGAATCTAATACGCATTTTCTTTTGTTTCTTTTTGAAATGCAGTAGGTATGCTGCATACATAGAGCCGTGTTTATTGTATTGTCTACATTGAAGAAGAAACCTTACATTTTACATCTTATTATGATATTTACCCTGAAATTTTTAAATATCATTTGTATAACTTTTTGTACATTTTGTCAAAAAAAAATGAGACAAGAGGTATATTGAACGTTTTTTATCTGACCACGTCAGGACTTCTTGAGAAAGAAATAAAGTGCATTGACCAACGCCAGAGGTTTGCTTTGAAATATTCTAGCAAACAAACAAAGCAATGAATGTGAAAATACAGATGAAACAAGACTGGCAAAACGTGGACTCGTGCTGAAGTTAGGTAATGAGTATGTGGAGGTTCGTTATAGTATTCTATGTTGTCTATGCCTTTGACTTTCCAAGACAATTTTTTTTTAATAAAAATTAAGTCATGGAAATGTTTTAAGAATAACAAAATAAAATGGATTAAAATCAATCCGATTTTTTTATTCACACATCATTTCTTCAACATGTGTAAGTGTACCAGATACACCATTAAGTTTTGCCGCCTGGCCGTTCTGAGACTTCCGTGGGCAAGCATTCGCAATATGATTTGAGGTGGAGAGATAAGTATGTCCAAAATATTACTTAAGTTTTTCAAGTCGATAATAAGTGCCTTCAGGAGCTTCTGGTTTTAAAGAGAAAGTATTCAAGTGTAGACTGTAAGGTGTTTTCAACTCTGAGCTCACTAAGGAAAAGACCATTGTACACTTAAATCGTTATTTAATAAATGCCAAATCAATATTTGACCACAGAAAGACACGCAAATTTGGTCAAAAGTATCCCACTGCCAGGGACGAGGAGACAGAGCGCAGCTGCCTCCTGTTGGCGTGCTGTGGTGAGGACGACACGCAAAGACGGCGCTGGACGGTGGCCCCTCAGAGCTGGTGTTGGGACCACAAAATGGGACTGGAGTGCCTCTCTTTCAGCCCAGCGGACCCAAACATCAGCAGACATACATTACTGTAAACACCAAGGGGGCGGGCCATAAAATCTAGATGCTGTGGTCTGTGTGGAGGGTTTTATGCATAATAGAGGATCGTGTTATGAACACTTGTCCTTCTCTTCCCTGTGCTTGCTTCACACACCCTCTCTGATTGGCAAAGATAGAGTCCTTTTGTAAAAAGAAGTTGGGTTATTGCATCAAATAATATCAATTTATTTGTAAGCACTCTTGGTAAGCAACTGAAATCTGCTTCCGTCTTCAACTTGATCAAGTCCTCTGCCTGAAATCATTGCTTTGGGTCATATCGAATAGATCGATACCCACCGGCCTGGCCCTAGGATTTAGATGGTAAGAGGTTGCCATTCCATCTTCAAGCAAACAAAACAGAGTGCCCAGAACAAGCACGCCGGGCTGCTGGGAATGCCTGTGGAGCCCACACTTGTGCCTGAACAATTCTCTCACTGCTCCCGTCTGCTCACATCGGGGAGATGTGCTGCCTTGGGAAGGAGGCCGAAGGCACTCTTCTCGCTGAGCTCTCGGCCCTTGTCACGAGATTGAAGTTTCACAGACAGACCCCTCGTGTGAAGGACTGCGATCCCGCAGCGCTGCCCACCGGAAACTGAGAAATCCCAGAATTAAATGCTTGCTTTGTAATTGCTGCCTTTCATTGCCAAGCTCACACCACTTCCAACCTGATGTCAGATCGGTTGAGATGTGATGACACAGACTAGGGACATGCTGTGCAGATTCTCGTAGAGGAGGCACCTCTTGAGAAACGTTCTTCAGAAGGCCTCAACACGGTGTGAGTGTTCTCTTTGCTCTTCCTATCCAGAAGAAGGAGAAAGATGAAGGGGAGAAGAAAGACTACAAAAGCCTGAGTTCTCCCTGAGCCTTAGCCAGGGCACTGCACTGCCTGGCCATTGCATCCTCAGAATAACATATCAGAGCCAAGAACCTTCTTTGGTTTGGGATTTCCTGGACCATGAGGAATTTCCCGTACATCACTGGATTCCCTTCCTCGTAGTCTGCCTGCCACCTGCCAGATCTCAGAATCAACAGGATGAAATCAAGAAATCCCTCATCATTCAGTACCTCCAACAGCCACGTTCAAAAAGCAATGTGAAGGCAGGATTTCTGGCATCACTTTCTCGGATTCCCCGGAGTCTATGGGTGTGGCATAGACACACCCGTGACAAAGGGATTAGTCCACGATGCATCTTCTCAGAACAAAACAGGAGCAGCTAGCCACTTTCACCGTTACTTTCTTCCACAAATGGGAACCCATGTTGAGATGGTGTCTCCCTAGAGAAGGGTGCTCTGTGGCACTGTTCTGGTTGGCTTGAAGTGTGACTGGACTGTGCCTGCCACGGGGGCTAGATGTGCCACAGGCCTAGATATGCCTGTCTCCCTCGGCGCTCTGTTCCGAGTGTCTGAATGGAGCACATGCTTAATAAATATTTGCTCAATGAGTAGATGAATGAATAAACATTTTTCAGGATGTCACTATTTTATTCTAAGCAAGGGTAGTTTGATGAAATGAGTTTATTCTTTTTTCCCTTAAATCCTCACCTGAGGATATGTTTATTGATTATGAGAGAGAGCGGAATGGGTGGGGAGAGAGAAACATTGATCGGTTGCCTCCCACATGCTCCCAGCCAGGGATCCAACCTGCAACCTAGACATGTGCCCTGCCTGGAATTGAACCTGCAAACTTTTGGTGTATGCAACTATACTTCAACTAACTGGCCACCCAGCTAGGGCAACTATGGGTTTATTCTTTACGAAGAATTTACACAGTCAGTATACATTATAATGAATAAATGTTCTTTATGGGAATTTTGGACACAAAGGAAAACTTTTTAAGTCCCCTGTGGTCCCACTACTGGTAACATTTTGATGTACAGCCTGATAGTCTTTTTCACGTGTATACTGAGACGCTTGAAAGTTGGGATGTTACCTACGAATCACTACATCTTTCTTTTCTCAGTTACATCTCGATGCACCAGAGGCATTTTTAGGCTCACAGGTCCAGTGGCTCTGCAATATCAGCCCCTTACTAGTCAAGAGTAACATCCTTCATGGAATAAGCATGCACCAGGTGATTCTTGAAAGCCCTATTACCTAACAATCCATCATCACAGGAGTGTTTAAATGCTGCACAAGTGCACCTACAGCTCACCTTAGCAGCCGAATACCGCAGTGTGTGGAAACCAGAGTCAGGAGCTGTGTTGCGTGGGCTCTGAGCCCACCTCTTTTGCATTCTAGCAGTGTACTCTAGTGCTCCCCAGCCTCGCGTGCAGAATGGGGACGATAAGAACAGTATTGCCCTCAGAGGGTTCTGGTAAGGATTAAATGAGTTGATGTTTTTGAGTATTTAGAACAGTGCCTGGCATATACTAAGTGCTATAGAAGTGTTAACTATTATCAGTATCATTCTTAGTCTCGCTTTTCAGATATAACAATTGCTTGGTACATAATCACCGAAAAACATTTTTGTTAAGTAAACCTACAAAGCTTCTTATAGCACCATCTAGTGGTGAAATTATGGCCGTTGGTTTTTACACATATTTAAGGATCCTACAGAGGCTCAAAGCAACGGCTGTTTTTCGCTGGCCATGATATTCTTCTGTTCACCAGCTTTGAAATAGGGGTATTTCTTAGCTGGTTCAAATTTTATGTTGACTAAATGATAGGAAATTACTGGGTAGTCTAGGGGACCCTATAAAGCAATCTTACTGTTTGTGTCCTTGGCGTTCCAGTGATTATATGCTACAGTGAAAGTCTGTAGGGGCAGCGGTATCCCAGCGTATGTTTTAGCTCAACAAAGGGCTGTTGGAGGCCTTCTCAGAGGGTACTCAAGGGCTTCCCTGCAGACAGACCATGGGAATTAGGTCTACATGTCCTGACAGTCTCTTTATCCAAATATATTATATTCACCAATTTACGTTTCTGATGGTGGACCATGAAGGAACACAGGTGAGAAGATAGATTAAAATAAATTTAAAAGATATAATTTTATTTGAAAATAAAGAACAAAATAGAGTCACACATAGAATAAATGCATTAAAAATGCTTCCTGCTGCCACTCAGTTCTCTTTTTGCTCCCTTGTGCATTTTATTCAGTATATCCTTTTAAATTTTCTTTTTCTTTTTCAATTACAGTTGACAGTCCATATTATAGACTATTATTGAATGACAGACCACATTCAGGTGTACAGCCTAGTGGTTAGGTATTTGTATGACTTGCAAAGTGCTCACCACCCAGAGTTATCAGAATATCACAGACTACATTCCCTGTGCTGCACGTTACCTCCCCGCGACTATTTTGTAACCGTCAATTTGCACTTCTTAATCCCCTCACTTTTTTCACCCAGCCCCCCAACACTCCTCTCATCTGGCAACCCTCAGTTCTCTGTAGCTCTAAGTCTGTTTCTGTTTTGTTTATTCCTTTATTTTGTTTTTTAGATTCCTCTGTTCTCTTTTGCAAGTATATTGTCTTCAGCAGGCGGTTGACTTTTTCTCCTCGATGCAAATATAGGTTGGAATGGATAGGACTGGATGGAAGATGGGGGAGGGTGGGGAGAAGCAAAGGAACACAGTGGCAGGTGGATGCTCCTCAGGCCTGATGACTCTCAGAAACCATTTATGAGGCAGCCCTAAATCACATTCAAGAGACAGGTGCTGCTTCAGTAACTCAGGTATCAAAGTCGAGAGAGGCGAACCTGTTCTGTGTGACTGGGTGGGTGCTGTACTTCAGGGCTTCTTTATTCTGAGGACTCAGAGGTGGGCTCCATGGTCTTCGAACAGTATAATTTCATAGAAAAATTTCTAGGAAGAGGGTTCATGGCTTTCATCATATTCTCAAAAGTATCCATGATACAAGCAGTTTAAGAATGAGATGCTGGACTTTCAAGAAGGGGCCAGAGTGGGAAGGAAGATGGCTACATAGAGCACTATGATAAAATATTTTCCATCATGTTATATAATGAGTGGTAACTGATAGCTTAAAAATAATTTGGGATTTTTATCTTGAATGTATTAGATGACACTCAATTATACCTTTTCATAAATTTCTAGTCACATTAGCTTAGTTTAACATTATCCCATCCCTGTTCTTACGGTTTTAGTTTATCACCTAGTTCTCATCAATAGCACGTTCACAGGCAGAATCTTTCTAAATTCCTGTGTTGTTTCATTGCTGTTTACAGCTCCAATTTCCAGGGCATCATGAATAATTGTTTCACACCCGATAGACCGTCAGGACTTACTGAGCATTAGCAAGATCCAAACCCGGCTAACTGACTTACAGTTTCAAGATGACAGAGAGGACAGACATAGACATTTATATCCCCTTTGCCTTTCAAACCCACTCCCAAATAACAGGGAGAACAAGGAATAGAGAAAATTCTACCTTTCATGGACCCATAATAGATGAAGGCAGAAAATGGAGGGAGGATGGTTCACAGCTTAGCAGAGAAGAGGAAGGGCCAGCCCAAGTGCCCTTCAGGTAAGTGGGTACAAGCAGGGGGCCCGTGAGAAACAATGTCCCCCAGAAGCTGCCAGAGCTCAGGAACTGGAGGCATCAGATGCCACAGAAATAGGGGGGGGGGGTGAGAGGGCAATGGAAACTCTGAGTCCCCAAGGCCCCATCCCCTCTCCGTGTGGTCAGAGGGACACTCTCCCCCTCCCCTATTCAGGAAGCCAGAGTGTTTGCTGGGGAAACTGAACCCCAACAAAATAAGAGAATTAAGTGAAACTCTATATCCTCAAAGGTGAGAAGCTACATTTTGCTTTCTCAGAACGCCAACAGCTGTGTTTATGCCATGTCCAAACAAGAGACTGGAAAGTCCAGCAGAAGCGAATGTAGAGCCTGACACATGGGGGATCTCTAGCAAAAGACCAGCTGTCCCTCTGCTCCCCCTGTGGTAAGGGCCCAGCCACTGCAGACACCAGGCTCACACAGGGCTACCTGGTGAGCACTGTTATGCTTCACTCATGTGAGTGACCTACCCGGCCCTTGGGGAAACCACTCAACACAGAGAAAGAGAGCACAGAGGAAACAGGCAATCAGGGAGCAGAAACAATTTCAGAGGAATTATAATAAATATCCTCACAAAACAAGAGACAATAATGCATCCTTGAGAGAAGAAAAGCGTGCTATTAGAAAAGGCACCGTAGACAAGAAAATATTTATAAATTAAAAATGTGGTTACTCCTAGAAAGTAAGAGAGAAAAAGTCAATATGGGCAAAGGGAATGAACAGACAAAACAAGGAAATCAATGCAAGAAGTCCAATGTCCACCCAGGTGGAGTTGTAGTCAAATAGGTCAGGAAAAAATGGTGAAGAGAAAATTATTCAAAAAAGTATAAACGAGAATACTATACTGAAGAAAAGGCTGATCAAGCAAAATGGGGGAAAAGTCCCAAACCAAAACAAATCTTTGTGAAACTGCCAAACCCCGGGGACAGAGGATTCCAAAAGAGGGACGATCAAGTAACGCTCAAAGTACTGGGAAGAAGAATGACGTAGTTCTCTAACTTCGGAACTAAGAAAACAATGGAGCAGAACTTCAAAATGCTCAGTGAAAATGTTGCAATGAAAATTGTTAGGCAAGCTAACCAATTGTGTAGAAGAATAGATTAAAGACATTATTAGTCATGCAATTGTCAAAAAAAGTAACTCCCCTAGTGTTAAAAAATGAACACCCTCTCCCGTGAAGCTTCTGGCGGATATATTCCGCAAACAGGGAGTAAGTGAGGAAAGAGGTATGGGGTGAGGAGGTAGGAGATGGACCCTGGGAGACAAAGCTGGCAGCAGACAGAATCCAGACCAAAGAGAAGAGCCAGGCAAAGGCAGGGAGTCCCCAGGACAGGGAGGGATCTAACAAGAGTTGTGCCTCTTTGCAGAACTGTGTGGGGTGTGAGAAGACTTAGATGTTCAAGGAAATCTTAACTCCAGGAAATGAAAACATTTACACAAGAAACAATTACCAGATACTAGGTAGCTCTGCAGTGACAGTGTGTAGAGTGATGATGCAGTGACTGTTTACAGAGTCTTGCAGCCCTGGCCCTGTTTCCTCACCTGTACCTGCGGATAATAATACTTCCCATTCCCCACGTCTGTTAGGAGAATGAAATAAGTCGAACAGCATCAGAGCTCATAGAACTGTGTCAGACACACAGGAAGGAATACATAAGCACTTGATGAATAACTAAGTGTTAATAATATAAGAATCTATATAGAAACGTGGTATAAAATACCTACCAAATTAGATAAAGAAGACAATGAATGGAAAGTGGTCACCTTTGGGAATCTAGTTAGGAGAAGGATGAGGAACGACTGTTTTTGCTTCTAAGTCTCTTAAAAATAATTCATATTTTTAAAAACTATTGCAGGTAGTACTTTAAGTAAAATAAAATTAGTTTAAAACCAACAGCCAGCTCCAAAGTTTAGTGAAAGCACACACAGCTTTGACATGGGCCGTCCCTCCCGTCCCAGACACTTTATTCATATTCCCATTTACAGCGCACATTACATCGCATGTCTTTCTAGATGTAGCAGTGGACCCAATGTAAATTTTAAAATTAAAATTTTCAACACAGGAACTTATCATTTAGTTACTTCCTCAATAAAAAAGTAATTAATTAGAAAACGAACTTTGCGGGGCTGTAAGAGAAGTGTCATGGCTACTAGCCCGTGACCTGGCTCGGGGGAAACACCCATGAAAAGGGGAAGCAGCTCAACCCCGCCTGGCCTCTCCTCCGCCCTCTGATAAAGGTTTCCGTGTAAGTAATCCAGTGGGAGCCTCACAAAATAAAAGGGGGGAGACGTGCAGGCCTTGGACTAAGAAAATGCACAGACTTGCTTTTTCAGAGGTCTGCTTGCTCTTCTGAGCTAACGAAGGGACAGCAGGAACCGAGGAACCGTTGCTGCTTTGGGTGGTGCAGTGACCTCGCCCTGCCCCCAAAAGAAATCACACACCTACGCCCTGCACCTGCGAGATGCCCCGAGGGTAATGAAACAAAGAATCCCAGTAATGCTTCACCTGATCCTCAGTCTGGGTCACCAAATCCTCTGCCAAATTCTCGTCTTTAAGACATGCTCTGCTTTACTATCTGTAAGAATTTGATTGGTTCTTCAAGCTAACTTCTAGAATATTACAAGATAACTTCTAGAATATTATCAGGTAACAATTTCAGTACTTCTAGGTTGCTTCTTTTAATACTAAGGGGACCCTGGCCAGGCTGCTCAGTTAGATGGAGCGTCATCCCATGTACCAGAATATTGCGGGTTCGATCCCCAGTATGGGAGGCAACCGGCAGGTGTTTCTATGGCACATCGATGTTTCTCTCTCTCTCTCTCCCACTTCCTCTCTCTAAAATCAGGAAACATATCCTCGGGTGAGGATTGAAAATATATATTAAGGGGATTAACGGGTGTTTTTTGCTTTCATTTGAGCGGTATCTGGTGGGTACAACATTCAGTTCTAAATTCTCAGCCCCTCTCCCCTCCCACTGCGCGTGCGTCGCTGCGACGTGGACTCGCAGAGCACATTTTACTTTGGGCCCCTGTCAAACTGTCACTGTATCTGGAGAGTGCAACCTCTTCTCTAAAAAGGGAGCAAAATGGTCTGAACTCTGTTCTGGTGGGCCAGCGTGTCTCCGTGTGGCACCGCGATAATTTATCACTGCGGGGACCTTAGTCTGTGCAAGTGACCACTGTCGTCTAAGGGGGTGGCAGTGCATCATTTCCTTAAATGATGTGCGAACGAAAACAGAACTGATGATTGCTCAGCAAACAAACCTTATCCATCCTCCGTGCCCTGAGCTGTGACTGCTGCCATCTTCTCTCCTTCCCAGACCGCCGGGTTTCAGGAGATTCTGACCGAAGTGGAAATCTTAGCGGTGATTGTGGGGTGCCTGTGTCATGACCTCGACCACAGGGGAACGAACAATGCCTTCCAAGCTAAGTAAGTGTTCTAACTGTTGTTATTTTAATGCATTTGCCTTTCTGCCCAGAGCCAAAGGTGACAGATGCTAAAGAGTAAAGCATTAATTTCTGGCATCCGAGGCCAAGGCCTCGCAGGCCTGGGCTCCCGTGTCATGGGGCCCATCCATCTTTATAATTCCCTATTCTTCTTTTAATTGCAGATTTGCCCTTCATGTCATGCTTGTTGATTTGGTCTGTCTCTGTTGACCTCAGTCCGATAACAAAGCACGGATTTTAAAGCACCTGTTTTGTTTTTTTTTTTCTCCCAGAATATTGGCTTTCATGGCATTTTAAGCTTTTTGGACTCTCTACTCTAAAATCTTGTTTTGAGACAATTAAAAGAAAATTGGACTGAGGACATTGTAAATGTTATGAAGCAAAATATCTCTTCCTTCCCCAATAGATTCCCTTCCAGGTTTTTTGGATGTTAGATGTCATATACACCGCAGTGAAGAAAAGCGACACGCTGGAATATAGCCTCTGCTCCTCCCGCAGACAGGGGGGAACAGAAGAGGAACCGCATCAAGACTGGAGATGGATGGGCACATAAAGTGCACAGACACAACAGTCTGTCCCTCGGCAAGATGGGCTGGTCAAGAGAGCTGTTGCTTTGCGGCTCACACTGCAGCCCAGGCCGTAGGGTATGGGTGCTGGAAACCCAGAGCTCCTGAGTCTTACATTGAGGGTCCAGTTTTAATGTTCCTACTACCTGTTGACAAGCAAAATGATGTGGGTTCAGCGGCTGGAGGAAAGAGTTTGGGGGTGGAGGAGACGTTAAGGAAGGCTTCAACAAAGTGGTAAGATTAACTTTCAGATGACTGATTTCAAAGCCCCCATTAACAGGTGCAGCTCCATAACAGGAAACAGCAACAGACCACCATTCTTTCTGTTCCCCCAAACACCTACCAACTGATGCCTTGGAGTCCTGGCCACTTGCATTCGCTCCTGATCCAGCAAATGAACTTCGAGTGTGCACCCTTCTCTATCCACCCTGGATCTTACAGCCCCCATCACTTCAACCCTCCCCTCTCAATATCCTATAATTTCTTGACTCTCTTCACGTTCTGTGGCACCCACTCTGCAAAACCGCAGCCCCAGTTCAATCTAACAATTCAATTTCGTGCTATTCTGCCTAGACTTACAAAGGCTTTAGTAGGAAATGTCACAGTTGTGAGAGTTTGAGATACACCAAATAGATAGTCTCCCAGCTGAGAAGCATGCTCAGTATTCCCAGATTCTGTGTCTCTAGCCAGTTCTCTCCCCCACTGCTCTCAGCAGTTCTATATACGACACATTCTCCCCTCCGAACCACCGCCTGTCTCCCACTCCCCCGCTCCATCCCCCGCTCCACTCGGCAGATCACCTTGCCTCCTCCTTCACGGAGAAAATTGAGGCCATCAATCGAGCACTCCCTCAATTTCCTCCCCTGCCACGTACAAACTTATCTGTCTGGCCCCATCCTTTCTTCCTAACCTCCTATCTCAGTGAAAAGCTGCCCTTTCTCTTGGCTGATGCTAATCCCTCCATCCCAGTTTGGATCACTTTCTTGCTCCCTCCTCTGAGACCTTGCTCTATTAATCTTCCTCTCTCTGTTCCCTGTATCTCCCTTCTTTTTTCTACTAGCTCTCAGCATCTTATTAAAATGAACAGTTCCCCCACTTCTTGACAAAGCCCACTCCAACCCCACTTCTCCCTCTAGCTTCTGTGTGTTCTATTTCTCTTCCTTCCTCCCCAGTCAGTCTTCTTGGAAGGTTCATTGCCTTCACTTCCCCAACCGCTGCCCTCCCATGCACCTTCTAGTTCTGCCTTACCAGGGGGACTGCCCTCAGTAATGCCACCAATGGCCCCTTTTTCCAGAGCCACTGGAGACTCTTACTGTCCTTCTTTCTTGGGCCTTCCCTCCCAGGAGACCCATTTTCTGCTCCCTCCTTCCTAGAACTCTCTCTTCCATTGTCCCCCAAAGGATTTCACCTACCTTTCTAGCCTTTCTTCTCAGTGTGCTTCAAGGCCTCCTCCTACCGTCCCAGCCCGCACTCTTTATGTCCTGTCCCTCTCCTGCTCTCCACCATCCTTCATGCAAGGTTCACACCCTATGCTGATCAGCCCCAAACCAATCTTGGATCCGTAATTCCCTACTTCTCCCCAGACACTTATGCCACCTGCTCGCGGGGCACCTCCTGTTGACGTCTCACAGACACATCAGTGTCAGTCTTCCCTCTGTCTTTTGTTCTCTATCTCAGTGACTAACACCACCAGAAACCCACGAGTCACCCAGATTCCTTCCTTGGCACCCTAAAGTCACCATCTCAAGTCACCACGGCTTCTTTGCACCCCTCCTGGGTTGCTACCTTGAACAGCCCAACTCTCCTCCTCCAGTCCTACCACCTTGGCACTCCAGAATAGTCTGATTCACAAAGCTCATCGGCTCACTCCCCTGCTCAACAACCTTTCACTGGCTTCCTTGGATTTAAGGATAATGTTCAAATTCCTTAGTTTAGCCCTTTAGGGCTCTTTTCAATCAGGCTCCTGCACATCTCTGGTCCAGCACCGCTCCTTCCATCCCACCCCCACCCAGGTGTCTACATTCCAGACACAAGGGGCTACTGGAGGTGCTCAGTGGGGTCCAGCTGCTTCACTTCGCTCTGCTCCCTGGTGTTGTTTCCCTGCCTGGAATGCCCTTCTCCTCCTTCTTTCTCCCGCAAGCACCACCCCCGGGTTCTATTCCTGCTGCACCTTCCCCTTGTCCATTTCCTGTGCCCAGGCTGCGCTTTTTCAAAGTGCGCATCTCACTGTATTTTAGTTGCTGATTAACAGGTGTGTCTCCCCTTCTCCTTGAGTTCCAATGATGTAAAAGAAGTACCAGGAGCATAATAAACATACAGTGAGTGTTTGCTGAGTGAATGAATGAAAAATGAATGTGTAAATGGATGAGATCTTAATTATTTACTACAGCTTTTCCATAAACTTTTCTGATTTCTTAATTAAATATAGCCATTTTTTTAGATTATTGTAAAACACAGTTTTTATAGTCATAGGTTTGATGTTGTCTTCACTTCCCCCATCCCTGGGGCCTGCTTTAAGTGTAAACTGATATACTTTCATTATAGGGTCTGACAGTTCCTTATGTTTGAGTTCCTGGATCTGCATTTTATTGTCTTTTTAGGATGCCTTTCTCTCTTAGGGCAATGACATCATCGTGTCTTCCTCTAGCACCCCTTCCCCAGCCCCTACCATTCTGCCGCTTATGCATAAAGAAGAGATAAATACGTTAGAGCTTATAAAACAAGCGTGAGCACCTTGTGGGTTCTTTTAAGAGTCCTGTGCACACTACTTGTACTTACGTACCAATGTCCCTCTCCCCAAGAGCCCGTCTATCACACTGAGAGAGGCCGTTCTTCTTGACAGTCGACCTTTCAGCTCTTTGGACCAAGAGTACACACCTATTCAAAACCCATTTAACCATATTTTCTCCCTCAGGAATTTGGAGTTGCATCACCATGGTACTAACTGAGTTAGCTGCTGACATCCAAGCTGCAGACTTGGGAGCTGAGGTTGCCGTTTGGGGAAGCCTATCATGACCACATGCCAAGGGGATAAGCGGAATGTGCAGAGAGGAAACAAGAAAGTAGATATTTGGAGAGAAGCAGAAATAAGAGATTGTAAAACCCTAGAGAAATAGAGAAAAAGCAGACCTGATTCCTGGCTTTACACATCTCTACTCCTATTTCCGGAAGACTCAGCCGCATTTATGATAATTAGGCTCCCTCAAAGCTGCTGGTATCATTTCATCATTTTGTTTTTATTTCCAGGAAGATGGTTCTAATTTATTTCTGTTCTTTGCAACTAACAGTCCCTGAGACAATGAGAAGAGTTACAATGCACTTGTTTAGTATCTCAAGCACTCACCCACCTCCCTGTGAGGGGTGGTGTTTTTGTCTCCATTTCACGAAGGAACTGAGCCCCGTACTCCAGCGTGCGGCAGAGTGGTGTTCAGACCTGGGCTCACTCCAAAAGCCGGTCTTGAACACGGCATCACACTCTTTTTCATGACTCCGTGACACTTATTTGGGGCCTTTGAATTTTCAGTTTCTTGGCTGACTTGCCATATTTATGAGCTCTGGAAAACTAAAATGTAGTTGATACTCTGAAAACCAAGATGTGGAGCGATAAAAAATCATAGAATCGAACTAGACCTTGGTGATCTTCTTTTTCAACACCTTAATTTAACAAAAATAGAAATGGAGATTCTCAAATCTTAGGTTACTTGCATAAGATTAAACAGTTTTCAAAACTGTTAGATAGGTATTAAGTCACTGGCACTAGAACTCAATTTTATTATTTTATTTATTTTTGCATCCTCATACTATGTGATCAAATCTGCCTGTTCTTAGATGACCTGATGCGTTTCCTCAAGATGATTAAGAGATGGGGCATCCATCAGCCCTGCCTCTATCATATGGAGTCCCCTTTGAACTTAGGACAGGAGGGCCACCACCACGCAACCTCAGTTAAAATTTCCTTGGACAATGAATGCTGGTAGCGACATTTTACAACATGGTGAAAGAACTATCTTTTTATTGATTAGAATAAGATTTATTCAGTAAGTGTGTCATTGTTTAGGAAATCCCTAGGAAGAAATCTACATCTTTATTTCCTTTTATATTTCCCAATAATTGTGTGTTTTCTATGTGCAAGGTACCGGGCTAGGCATTGTGAGAGAAATACAGAAGTATAGCAAATAGTCCCTTCCCTTAAAGTATTCACAGTCTAATTTCAACCTTTCAAGTGATTTGGAAATGGAATTTAAATGCACCAATTATTATGTGAAGCAAAGCATATGCTACCTTTTTTTCATATATAAGGCTATAAAAAAAAACAGAAGACATTTAGCAAGGGACAAATTACTATATAAAATGCAAAATGCCTCTACAATAAAAAAGTTGTGACTTTAGTTATAGCAGAGTATGATTTATTCTCTTAGCCTTTCTGATAAGTGAACCTTTGCATTTTCATAGTTGATTCTTAATTTTTAAGTATTGGAGTACGTGCCACGAATGATCAATAGGCAGAGAGGGCAGCGACAGCACAGGGCTTCGAAATCGCTCTGCTAGTGCCTCTCTCCTGTTCTCTCCAGGGACAGCGTTTCCCACTCATGCCCCTCTCTATTACAGCTGCCCCTGATGATTAAATATCAGTGCCGAGCAGCTTTGTGGTATATTCTCCTAGGAGACTTCTTCTATTCATTTCTAGCATAATCTCTTCGACTCATTTCTGGGGAATGAAAACCCATCTTGTCGCTTTCGGCCAGGTCCCAGAAGTGAAATCCTGGGGCACATTAATCTGCCGTGACAGCCTAATCCCGCTCCTCGCCACCTCCCAACAGTTCTCAATTTCCTAATTACCTTTCATAGTTTTCCTTTCTGAAGTTTACTGTGAGCCACCGGCTGCACCCTTCTGTTAAGTCTCCCTTCCAAAGCACATGCATGTCTAGGGAAGTTACAAAGGTGCACTCCTTTTGCACACTTATTTTTGGTGCCTGTGCACAGTGCCGAATGCGTAGGGACACACTTTCACTTTGACTTTTCTTTTTAATAAGTTTCTCCTCAGTGAGATGCCTGTCAAAAGAAAAAAAGGCAACTTTGGTGTGATGGGATGACCTAGTTAGTAATGAGCATCATGAATAATTACATGTAAAATATTCCTATGCTTATGGAATTTGGACACTCTTCCCTTCCTCTCTCTTTCTCTTCCCCCCTCTCCACATACCCTCCATACACACACATACATATAGATATATGTAATATTTTCACTATTATAGTGTGTGTGCCCCAAAACTACTTACATGAAGCATATACTTACCACAGACAGTTAAAATGAGGTGTGGTGTTAAAATCAATTTTTTCCAGACGTGATTGATTTGGTCTAGGTTTTTTAATATGAGAAGTGGAAGTATACCTTTACACAAAGGACATTACATGAACACACATGGCCTCTTTTAAAAAATGATTTTAAGATCAACTAAGATTGCTTAATACTGCATATCATGATTCCCTCCTGCAGAATCACGGTGCCTGTTTTCACACGCTGGGAAATCCTGCAGTGGAGAAACAATTTAACTTTTTAAACCCAGAATTTCCGAAACATATTTGACCATAGGACCTTTTTATATTTCTACCCATAATGCCATTTAACATCCCAAATAACTCATATTTTGTAGAACATTTTTTGATAAAAGTTTATCCCAACAGATGCATATATTTTTTGCCACTTATATCAGGTTTTATACTGTGCACTTCACCCTCGCCGTCCTGCGAGGTTCACAGCATATGTGTTTGCGAGGCTAAGACGGCACGAAGGTGAGCATTTTGAGTGAGAGAAAGTCTCCTACACAGTCCCAGGGGCCTGAGAGCTCCCTGAGGGGAAGAGCTGTGTCTTACCTTGTACTCCACCTGCCTGCAGCCTGGCATCATAACAATCATCAGTACTTGTTGGTTGAATGAATGATAGATGAATGAGTGAACGAATGAATCCCAGTGCCTTCACAGCGTTTTCATAGCATTGGTCTGGTTGGATTACAAAGTCTACACATTTTAGTGATTAACTCAGTATCGTGTGTGTGTATGAGGGGAGGATAATGTAAGATGGACTTGTAAAAGGGAGCAGAGACGGAGTCTGGAGATGAAGATGCCCAAACCATAGACAGTCAGATGGCTGCATTTGCAAGAACACCGAGAGTCCTTCTGATGGAATGCAGCAGTTCGGAAGCCTTGTGGACCTCGGGGAGAGGGCCGGTGCAGCATGGGAGGCTCCAGAGTATTTGTTACAAGCTGTTCCATGGCTAAAGGAGGAAATGTCCTACTCATACTGAAAAAAAGAAAATGCAAAGTGGTTATGACCACCTAGCTGATTTAACTTTGTGAGATCTGCTAAACCAACACAATAAAGGAACAAACAGTATTTTGCAAGTGGACCCCACTTCACGTCACTGACCCTGTTGTCAGGATTCTCACCATTAAAGGCACATCTGGGCATGGCTGACTAGGAGACACGAATCACAGGGGACTGAGCCTGTGGGTAGCAGTTATACTAGTAGAATTTTGAATTAAATTTTGCAGGCTTCTTTCACGGATGACAAGCAGCTTAACAAAAATTGACAATTGAATATCAGAAATGTACAAGTTATAATTAGCTTTCTGATTATGTGATGAGAAGAAGCTTACAAACTTGGATTCCAACCCAGAACTTGTAATTACTAGCTCTGTCACCTTGGAAATGTAACATAACTTCTCTGAGCCATGCTTTTCCTCATCTGTAAAATGAAAAGGCAACACTATTTCATGGCTGTTGTCCGGGCTAGATGAAATAACGCATTACATTTCTAATTTGCTCCCTAGTGCATATACCATATTTTGCCATGTATAATGTGCGCTTTTTTGCCCAAATTTTTGAGGAAAAAATAAGGATGCACATTATACATGGGTCATACTAATTCCATATCTATATAAATGTTTGTAATTTATGCTTATGTGTTAAAAGTGTAACTCTAGAAAGCAATATCGATATCCATATGTTCAAAAATAAGTGCTAAAATTCTTTTATAATACAAAAAACAAGTATCTAAATATAAATAAATAAAAATTGAATTAAAAAATTAAAACTAAAGTATTTTTCTTGAAAGTTTGGGCCAAAAATGTGGGTGTGTGTTGTACACAGCAAAATACGGTGGGTGCTTACTCATGATAGCTAATATGGTTAATAACACTATTATAAAACATGTTAACACACTTATTACTGCAAACCTTCCAATTTTAACTAGAATCTCTGGACATACTACTGCATGCTTATTAGCTAAGCAGCTAATACTGTTTTTAAGCACATACTCCATGCAAAGCATTTGGATGTGATATGCATATACACTTTCTATGAATAGCACATGTAAGTTTGAAGTATCTTAGAATTGTAAAGGCCAAGACAAATATAGTCAGGACACAATACATTGTGCTTTTTGAAAAATATATTTTCATTAAAATGAACTCTGTTAAAAAAATAACATCTAACATTAAATATTAATCACTGATTACTAAGATTAGCCTAACAAATGTTCACTTATTAAATTATACAGATTAAGGCAAGGTTTAAAGGAATAACACATGCCTGATTGAAATCTCCGCACCCTCTTTACTAACCCTGTTCATAATAATCCCTGTGGAACTTAATCGTGCTGTTTTTTTCCAATATGTGGTCAGCCCTGAGTCTTTCAAGGCACCCCCGCACTGGCCATGCCCTTGGACTGCCTCCCACTGGAGATGGAGGGCAGCGTTTGCCCGAGGCCGCCACGTTGCACTTCCGTGCAGTCTGTGCCCCTTCCACTGGCAGGGCAGACCGCGAGCTGTCAGTCTCCAGTGCTTCCAAGTTAAGGCCAAGTTGCCTTTTCAAAGTCCAAGCTCCCTGCAATGAGCAAGAAAGAACACAGGAACCTGGATGAGTCCTCAACTGAATCCCATGACTGTGCTGTAAATCCTAGGATTTCTGGAACGCTCTCGACTCTTCAGATGCTCTAAGCCCTACTCCAAAAGAACCGGAAATGAGCACACTCGAGCATTTAAGTGAACACTTGGCCAAATTAAAATTGTTGAGGAATGGGGTGTTCTACATAAGCGAAATTTTAAGATAATTCAAAATAATCCTTTCAAGTATCAGTTCACATTTTATTTGTTTACAATGGAAATATTTTTGTGTTTAATTATTAATTAACAATTAGTGTAGAGTACAATCTACTACGCGACAGACACTGACAGGCACTGTCAACTATTTAATTGTATTCTCATAAATGACAGGTGAGTAGATAATATTATCATAATTTTAGACACAAAGAAACTGAGTATTAATATGACCAAGTAACAGCCCCAAGCTATGATCAAGAGCTGAGGTTTTACCCCCAAACCAGGGAACTTTCCAGAGTTCTACACCGAGATAGCATGACTGTGGGCTGGAAAAACCATAGTATAAGCTTGTCAGCCTTGCCTATAAAGTAGACTAAATGCAAAATATTCACAAGGTCTCTTCCTGTGGAGAATCAAATACACTCCGCATAAGACCATTGTTCTGGACACTCAGAAGCTGTGTAAGACTTAGTCCATGAAGCCCACCCTCATCCCCAGAGCCAGAAATTATGCCTCCTGTCCTCAGATCGCCCAAAGCACTTTGACTGAACCTGGAGCATTTTCTGTGGTGTTCCTGTTGTGTCACCTGCCTGCCTTTCCCTGCGACCACATCTCATCTCCCTTACTCGTCTGTAGATTTCTTAGAGTCAGGGACAGTGTCTTCCTCACTGTTGTATCATCCGCAGCATCTAGGCTAACACGTAGAAGGTTCCCGGAAGTTTTGCCGAACAGATTAGTGAATGACACAAGCGGTTATTGTGAATGTATCTGCTCACAGTCCTTTGCCAAAGCAGGAAAAGCAGTTTGATCCAAAGAGCTGGTGTGGGGGCATTGTTGACAGGTGAAGGGCCCCCCTCGCTGACCCTTCTGTCCTCTTTCAGGAGCGGCTCCGCCCTGGCCCAGCTCTACGGCACCTCGGCCACCTTGGAGCACCACCACTTTAACCACGCTGTGATGATCCTTCAAAGCGAGGTACAGACCCCCGCTCCGCTGCTCCCCTTGACAGGAAACCGATGAAGCAATGTTTCTATCCTCTCCTTGTAGTGCCGCGGGGCTGGACACGGAGAAGTGGAGCAAGGCTTTTAAGCCAAACTACTAGACCTTTTGGGGGGGCTTTCAAAATTCATTTAGACACCTGCCCAAGGACCTTGTTCAAATTCTTCCTGAGCCGATTCAGTTGGGTTTCATTGTTGGTCGGAGGTTTTCCCAATTCACTTAGCGAGGAGACGCCCTGGGCCTGTCTTAACAGCCCTCCGGGGCATAGAAGCCCACTGAACACAGAGATCGGATCCAGGTAGTGAGTGGCCCAGCCTTCCCATTTGGTGGAACCTAAAGCCACTTTAAAAGATGGTTGAAACAGAAACAGGGTGCGAAAGTTATACTTTACCAGCACAATTGACACATCTATTAAAAAAAAAAAATAACCCAGAACAGTAAAATTGCAGGTGGGACCAGTTTGAAAGTGAGAATTGCAGCAAACTTGAGACCCAGGGCTGAGGCCATGCACCTCGTTTTGCTGCACCGGGGTTTGCAGGGCTTGGAAGCACTTGTACAGTTTTAGCTCCCCAAGGAGAAGGGAACCACTTACTGACTCTGGCTGAGGCGTGTAGGAGTTTGCAATCGCCAGGAAAGGATCTGTTTAATTTTCTGCAGGCGTACAGACTTTTGTTGGTGAGGCCAGGAAGGGATCATCTGTTCCTCATTATTTGTCAGTTCTCTAGCTGTGCCATTAATTATTATTATTATCATCATTAAGGCCCTGCTTTGCTGGAATAGCATCATTAAATATGGAGGTTTTTTCCTCCAGCCTATCTTGAGAAAGTGTGTCTTTTGCAGTCTCGTGAAGGCCTTGTTCGACCCCATAAATGACAGTCAGCACTGCGGCTGGGGAAGTGTGAGCTGCCAGGGAGGTGGGGTTTCAGCTGAGACAACAGAAACATCCAGGGTCAGGCCCTGGGTAACTCTGATGGAAACCAGCACCCCGCCCTCTCCCCTACTCCCCCGGGGTTCAGGCGTTCCCCTGGGAAACGGGTTTTAGCCCAGTGCTGTGGGAAGGGAAGTGGGACAGGAGGAACTGGGGTTCAGGCTACCGTTTCCATACTAGTGATAGGATGGGTTTGTGCTTCAACCCCCAGGAGCCCCCACCTTTGTAATAACAGGGAGTATAAACAGGTTGTCAAAGTTTTCTCAGAAGTCATCTGTTTGTTTAGGGAAACAAACCCCACTAACTCAGAATTTGTCTTCCTACAAATAAAATACCCTGGCGGCTCTTCAGTCAGGTGTTCTCTGTGAAGAACACAGAATGATGATGATGCTGTTATTCTGCAGGGGGCAACTGGTGCTGCAGGTGCTGCTCTGGCACCTCCCCCCACCCCCTTCTGTCCTGACCCTCGGAAGGGCGGAAATGCAGGGGGGCGCTCTCACCCAACTTTCCAAGTGAAGCAGGCCCAGAGCAGCTAGATGGCCCGACAAAACCACCTCTGACTTCTCTCCCACCACTTGGTTCTCTTTCCATCAATGCCCCCCTTCTCCTGAACAAATGAAAGCAGTATTTCAGGGAGACATCTATTTCAGGGGCCAAGCTCTCCAGGCACTGGAGAAGGCCAATCTGCATATAAACAATACACTGATTGCGAATTAAGGATAGAAGCTGATCTGGCTAGCTTTGTCACTCTGTCAGCTCTAAACTGTGTTAGGTACCATACAGCCTTCAAAAGTACTACTGAGAGGCACTCTCGCAAAATAATCGAGATCCTCACATTCAGACCACCTTTCTCCTGGACTTCACGTTAGTTTTACCATAACTTGCCCCTAACAGCTCTATAGGCAGACCTCAGAGATATCAAGGGTTTGGTTGCAGGCCACCGCAATAAAGCAAGTTGTAACCTTTTCGCTGGTAGAGGATCTTGCCTTTGGTTTGTGACAAAACACATCTGTGAAACACAATGAAGCAAAGCACAATCAAACGAGGATTGCCTGTACTTCTCTCACTGGGAGATACTGGGCTGGTGGCTGGATCCCGGCGGCTACTTTTCCTTAACTTACAGCTACTGGTTCCCAGGCCCCAGTGCGCCAGCCTGTAATCGATCCAAGGGCAAGGCTTAGGCAAAGAAACCCAGGCAGAGTTATGGTGTGGCATTCCTTTAGTTACTTGTCTTCTTCCTAATGGCTGAGTTAGGGGTCTGGAAGATTTCATTTGAAACTTATTATTAATATTGGACCTGGTCCCATGTGGAGCCAATATATTCTAGGCTTTAAGGAGTGGCGGGTTCACCCAATGAGATAAATTAACTCCGGGGAGCAGATTATCATCAGGTGCCTTGTAGGCAGTAATTTACTAATTGATATTCTGGTTCCCTGAAAGAATTAATTTACCTCTTGTTGGAGAACAGTTTATTCTCAGGCAGTCATTCTGCCCCTGAACCATCTTCTGGCTCTCCAAGCTGGGTTTAAAACGGCCCAGTTCCCAGGCTATGTTTATGAGTTCATATTTCATACTAAGAAAACCTGATAAATGAGAAGTCCTGACTTTCAAAGCAAATTAAGTGGATTGTCAGTCACTTTACAAAAGGGGTATTCACTTCACTGCAAACATTGTAGAGCTGCCATTGTGGCTAAAACACATTTTGATGAAGAGGGCTTTTCAAAGGCCTGGAGATGCGGGTGTGTCTGCAAATTTTCCCAGATAAAAGTCATCTTTACTGTCCCAAGAACAATATCATACACATTGTAGCTGCCTGGGAACGATGTACTGAATTAACCTGCCACACACTTCACGGAGATGGATCTTCACAGTTTAGCACAGGGTTTCTTGGTGTCAGCCACCATGGCATGTTGAACCAGGCTCACCTCTGCTGTGCAGGCTGTCCTGCGCACTGTCGGATGTTCAGCAGCATCCCTGGCCTCCACCCACTACATGCCGGTAGCACCCCCCATCAGTGTGACAACCACCAATGTCTCTAAACATCACCAGGCGTTCCCACTGACCAAATCATCCCCAGTTACGAACCACTGGTCTAATGCTTTTTCTCCTCCTTGAAGTCGTATGTTGCTGTAGCAAGTACTTTCAGATGCCAACTTAAGCCTTAATTAGTGAAATTAGTATTTATTTTAGGGTCTTAGAGATTCCCAAATGTCTTGTTAACTTCTACATTCAGGAATTCCACAGGAAATGGGTAGTCAAATGAAGTTGTTGACACAAACATACCCGTAGTAGACAAGTTCAAACATTTTTTAGAGTTTTCTCTGTCATATGTGTCCTTTGGTAGTCCTCTCCCAAATGATTGCACTTTCTGGCTTTGCTATGTTTGCCAGAGAATCTGTTTGTATTTGCACAAAATTTCATTAAGCTTCCTAAAAATGGTTTTATCATGTTCCCGTGTGTGTGTGTGTGTGTATGAAAAACATGTAATCAACAACTCAGATTCAATGTTTTTGTGTGTGTGTGACTTTTTACTTTCTTGTTACAGGGTCACAACATCTTTGCTAATTTGTCCTCCAAGGAATACAGTGACCTTATGCAGCTTTTGAAGCAGTCAATACTGGCCACAGACCTCACGCTGTACTTTGAGTAGGTATTGGCATTTGATCTATTTGACAAATGGATATCTAAATTTTCATCCTGTAATTAATTTTCAGGTCCATTTGGGGGGCTGCCTGTTGTTTTAGCACTGAAATCAATGTGTAAATGAGCTAAACTTTTTTGCTGTGGTTTTCTCCTCATCTAAATGAACTTAATTAAGGTGGTGTCTGCAAGAGAAGAAAATCAGGGCTGCAATCATGAGATTTATAGCTTGCTTCTACTCTACGATCCCTGTTTGGGACTCTTGACTCTGAAACTAAGTGGTGGCCATGTTTATTTTAGAGACTGACTCACGTTGCTATTTTATTTAGCCTATTATTTCTCTTCAGATCTATAATGGCAGTGATGATGCTAATGAAAAAGATGTGTTGCTGAAAGGTTGACTAGAAATCCAAACCTTCATTGCTTGCCTCTCCTCTACCTCTCTTTTTCAGAAAGCTGTCCCCCCCCCTTTTTTTTTTTCAGTTTTAGGCCTCTGTCTGAGCTGGAAGTCCCGTCCCTCTCATTTCCTCTGAGACCTGCTCCATCGGGGGCCGCCTCTTTCAGGAGCTGGGCAATCTCTTCCTTTGCTGCAATGCACAATTTCCTCTTCCAGACCAAACAACTTCCCTTCCTTAAAAAATTCTTTCACTTGATCCCATGGAGATCTTTAATTGCTCTGCAATTCACCCTTCTTTTACTGACTACTTTTTAAAGGAAATGGAGCACACAAGGGCCTTTGTTTTCCTAACACCCATTCTCACCTTGGAGAGCAGTGTCCACTTTCACATTCTACCAAAATTATACTCTCAGAAGTCACCAGAGACTTCCTTGTCCCCAAATTCCGTGCTCTTTATTCACTTCTGCTGTTTTCTAGCTTTTTTTGAGACATCTGAACATTTATTGACTTTTTTTACTTCAATTTCTACTTTCTTCCCCAACATTCAGCTTCCTTTCTCTCTCTCCCTTTCTGGGTTTCTTTTCTCTTTGCTCCTTTGTATGAGTTTTTGAACCCATGTTCTTCTTTCTCTATTTATCTTTACTCCCCTGCTTTCATCTCTATGGTATCTTAATATTATAGAAGACTCTGAAATTCTTCACATTCTAGACAGGTATCTCCAACTTCCATCTCAAAAGCCTTTAGGGGTTTCATTGCTTTCAAAGCAGCCTTTAAACTTGGTTTGAGTTTCAAGGCCTTTCATAATCTGCCCTCGACCTTTTTTCATTCTTACCTTCCCCTTCTCTCCCATACGACTTGCCTCCTCCAAGCAGACTGGCCTACCTGCTCCCTTTGAGAACACCGTAGGCAGCTCCCCGTGTGCCCCAACCACATTACTGTTCCTACATGGAGTCTCATCCCTCCACTTCCCCACCTGGCTGAACTATCCTTTAAGGTTCATCGCTACTACCATCTTTTCTAGGAATCATATGTCGCTCCTTTTGAAATCTTACTGCACTTCAGCATTGTATCAGTTAGAATTAAATTCAATTCTAAGAGGCAAAATACCCAAAATAACAGTGGCTTCCTTCTCTGACATATGGAAAAAGTCTGCAGATGAGCAACCTACAGTTGGTAGAGCAACTACATAAGTCACCAGGGATCCAGACTACTGTCTTTCTGGGCTGCCACCTTCGACACATAGCTTCCAGCTTAGTCCAAGAAAGCTCCTCAATGCCCACCTGCATCCCAGCTGGCAGGAAGAAGAAGGATACAAAGAAACAAAGGCCCAAAAAGTGATGCAAGTTATCTTTCAAGAGAGTTTTCTAGAAACTCCACCTGACACTTCCACTTACATTTCATTTAGTCATTTGGCCATACCTTGGTTGAAGGAAGGTTGGGAAAGGAAACCTTTATCCGGTACAGTCACGTGCTGCATAACGACATTTTGGTCAACAAGGGGTGGCGTGTGTGACTTAGGTTCACCATCCAGCCTAGCTGTGTAGTCGGCTGTGCCACGCAGGTTTGTGTACGTGCACTCTGTGGTGACTCTGTCCTGAAGCTGCACGTGACTGTGATCATTGCCCGCAATAACAACTAGGGCTTCTGTTGCTAAGAAAGAAAAGAAGGAGAGATATTGGAGTAGACGACGGGAAGTCCATGCCAAACGTATGTATTGTTGGCTTCTGCTGAAGGTGTCATTACATGGTAATAGTGAAAGGAGGAAAGGCTTGGAATTACTGGTCTGGGTTTAAATTTTATTCTGGCATTCTAATTATGTCCAGTGCATTGAGCCCACGTGTCTGTGCCTTCTCCCTCTTCAAACTTCACTGAGTGGCAAATGAATTTAAAAGGGAATTAAGGAACAAACCTGCAAGGAAAAGGGGGCAGGGCACGCAATGACTGATAAGAGATGTCCATACATTTGTGGAAATGGGAGCCACCTGACGAATGGTAACTGATCTGACAGAGTAGGGGTGGGAAGTAGGACCCACAGAGGAAGACAGCGCTGAGAAGCGAGCCAGTTTGCCCTGCAGAACCTTGCTTGGGGCTCAGAGACAAAAGTGTCATGAAAAGTGGATTTGACACCAAAGCTTAAGACAAGGCAATCACTAGAAAGTCAGTTTATAGACCACTCAGGGCCTTTCCCCTACACTTGGAGAAGGCTAAAGCTTTATTCTCTGGAGAAGTAAAAGAAAGAGCTCTGGACTTGGAAAAGTACAAGGTACAGGTGAGCTGCAAAGCTCAGACGAAGGGGTGAAGTAAAATGGAAGGAGTGTCTGTGTTAAGAACCCATAGCCCCTAGTCCAGTCTCCCAGAAGCTAGAAGTCTGTAAGCTGCACACTCAAGGTCGTCAGATTTAGCAAATAGAAATGCAAGGAGTCCAGTTAAATTTGCATTTCAGATAACAATGAGCAATGTTTAGTATAAATATGTCCCATGCAATGTACGTGTGGGACCCACCCATACAACTCCAGTCCAACCTTTCCGTGTCCTGCTAGTGCACACAAATGGGTGACAAGGGTCACACAACATTGAAGAAAGCCTCCCATATGAAACACAGAGGCTAAAAAAACAGCGAAAAATGAAATCAGAGAAGACAAGGAGAGGAAGAAAACAAAAAAGCTATTGTTAATATCCTTCGGGAATATACTACCTCCAGGAAACAAGAACAGGAAGCTTTCAAAAACAATAGGGACAACCATAGAGGAAGAAAGAGCTCTTGAAAATTAAAAACATAATTGCCAAAATAAAAAATCAAATGAAAGCATTAGGAAATACAGTCAAAGGATAATAAAGCAGCAATATTGAAGACACTGCTTTATTTTTATTATAAAGTTACCCTTGAAAGACACAGATTTGAATTGCACAGGTCACTTATACAGACTTTTTTCAATACACACACTTGGCCCTTTGCGTATGTGGGTTTCACATCCCCAGATTCAACCAACTGTGGATCTAAAACAGTGTTTCCAGTCCTTTCTGCGGATGCAGAAAGCCGACCGTATACATCGTTCTACACCATTTTATATGAGGGGCTAGAGCATCTGCAGAGTTTGGTATCTGCAAGGGTCCTGGAACCAACCCCCAGGGAACAACAGAAGTTGTTGGAGAGTCAAAAGCTCTATGCAGATTTTTGACAGTGTGGAGATGGCAACCCTAACCCCTGCATTGCTCAAGGTTCAACTGTATGCTTTTTAGTACTGTTTGGTTTGCTAACCATGTGCATGTACTACTTTGATAAATACAAATTTTAATTAATTTTCAAAGTATTTTAAAAATTAAAATCACAGCTCTGCTACCACCTAGCTGTATGTCATCAAATTATTTACCTCTCTGAGCCTTTTCTCTTCAGGTATAAAATGGAGATGATACCTATGTTATCTGTCCTGTATCTTGTAAATGTCTTGTATGTCTCATAAATGTTTACACGTACAATCTCATTTGTTCATAGCCTATGTATGTAGCATGTTCTGTGGCTTTCATGGTTAACTTCGCTATGATCTCATGATCTTCCCTTTTTTTCTGAATGGATGCTCCTTGATTTGGGATTTATGGGAGGAAGTGTCCCTTTAATGTTTTTATTTCCTGTCTCTGACACTTGCAAGACTTTATGTTATTTTTCTCAAAGTAGAAACATTTTTCCAAGCCCACTTTCCAAATAACTTTTAAGGGAGGAAAAAATCTCAGCAGTCGGCGTCCATTTATCAAGCCCCGTTAGCGCTGTGACGAATCACTGAGTGGCCACTGGAACACAGTCGGTTGGTTGCAACTCGTTTTCTCATTACTCTGTTCTTATCTTAACGCTGCAGCCCCTGCTAATGTTTGCTGACTCCCAAAGAACCTGGCTGCTTCTCTTTTTGTCAGTGTTATTGTTTTTTAAGGTTCTGAATAGCTCTTCATTCTCTAATCTAGACCTTCAGGAGACTGATTCACTTGCCTGTCTAAAGTTACATTAAGATGTTGCCTGCTTTTTAGCTAAAACAATCCCCAGGGTTAGGGAGAGAGAAGCAACTACTACAAACTGTCATCCAGAGGCTTTTATTTCACAAATATACAGTGTGGAACTGGAAGAGTTGTTAGAAATGTTGTAATCTAAGTAATGTTTTTTTTAGATCAGGTACTAAGTTCAAAAGGTTAACTAGTATAGTTTGAGTCACATATGATTAGTGGCTAAATAGAACCCACATTATGCAAAAAATAACACAAAATCTTGTAAGTGTCAGAGACAGGAAAAAGATTCCTCTTTGGGTGCTTTTTCCACAATCACTGTATTCCTTCTCTAATGGAAAAAATCAAGAAATAGATGTCACTTGAATTGGGACTAAGTTACAGGGCAATAGTGACCTTCCCACTGCGCATTCATTGGTTTAACAAAAAACCCAGCAAGAGTTCCCCGTGCCCTCTCTCTGAGCAGAGCCGGAGATGAGGGCTTGCAGGCAGGTTGTTTCGTTTCAGGAGTGACACCAGGAATACTGGGACAGTGAAACGGTGAATAGGAACGCTGTTGTGAGGACACAGGCCCTTGCTGGTCACCACAGTGGTCAACCAGGTTTGACCCTGCAGGGACTATCTGAAAACTCTCATGTGCTGCACCTCAAAATTTTCCATCAACTTCCATCTTCCCACAGTCAAGATTACCCATGGATGGCAACTCCCACCCGTGTCCTGGACGTCGTGCCCAAAGCTGGGCACTCCTACAGCATCCGGTCCCGCATGTGGCGGCAGAGCAGTGGCAGGGCAGAGAGCAGGCAAGGCGGCGCCAGCGAGGCACTGGCTGGTGGAGGCAGCAAGGCTGGAGAAGGGGGGGCCGGGAGGTTGTGAGGCAGCCCCATACGAAGTCTGGATTAGTGTTGTTCTTCTGCGTTGACGACTCCAATCAAAAGTACGACACGGTTGAGGTCAGCCAGAGACGAAGCTCACTGCTCTCCTCCCCTGGGAAGGGAAAAGCTGTCTAGAAAGGGCCAGGGCTGTCAGGAAGGAAAGGCCCAGGCCTTTTGGAGAGGGGTTATGGCTGATTCTGAAGGGCAGGATCTCCCATGATGTGCCAACAGGTAAGAATTCTCGAGACGTGGAACCTCTTTAAAAATAACCAGTAAAACTTGTAACTTCAATTTCTAATGGTTTTAGATGTCCCCAAGATCCTCTCCTACAAATGACAGATAAAAGTAGAATTCACAAGTTTAAAAAAAACAGCAGAACAGAAAAACCACAGTGTGAATGCGTAGGCTTTACAACCTAAGTGTGGGGGTTAATTCTTAAGTCTGATTTCCAACTCACCGCAAACGTATTCCAGATTCTGCTGAATGATCTTCTAAAAGCGATTTCTGTGCCTATTTCTAAGTCCCTGCAGTGAACAAGGCCTTGATAATTAAATATAATTACAGCATCTCAAGCAGGAATGAGATAGACCTCATCGGTAACTAGCCGTGTGACTTGAAGAGAGTCACTCACTCACTCTCCCTTTGCCTTGGCTTTCTCGTCAGCCGTCTGGGGCTAGACACCGCCCCCACACCGGTCCCCTAGGCTCCCTGCCGTGGTCAAAGGAGATGAGCTGTTTGCAAGAGAACTTAGTAATTTATATAAGTAAGATTAAATAATCTAGATAATTAAAATGGAAATAATTTAAATTTGATAACTTTGATCATTTAAAATACCTTATAAAGAAAAGAATCATTCAGCCGGAAAACTAAATGAAATTCCCATGATAAAAGATAAACTTGCTGGGGTCTGCAGAGAGAGAGCACGCACGCCAACATTACGAGTTAAAGCTGTAAAGGGAAGCCACAAAAGCACGTAAGTCAACAAAGATGACCCGTGCAACTTTCCCAGTTTTCGCAACTTTTGCAATAATAAAAACGAGATTTCCGAATGCTTACTTAGGAACTTTATATGCACATTATCCCATTTCATACTCACAGCAGTCCCATCAGAATAGGGGCCATGTTTGACCCCAAACACACACGGGGAAAGTGAGGCTTAGAGAGGTTCAGTAAACTGCTCACAACGTTCAATGTGAGCAAAGCTGAGAGTGAGGCCAAGTAGTTGGACTCCAAAATGTTTCAACTACTCTGCCATTCTCTCTGCAATTATATAACCAGGAGTTTGAGAGAGCTAATGGGGAGACTGAGGCCAATCCTGGGAACACTTGGGCACTGAGGGTGGCGGTAACTTGAGTATGCCCATGTCCGATTCCAGTTCCAAGTGCACCAGGCAGCAAGTCATAGCAATTCAACTAACTGCCGGCCCCCCAGCAGATTTGGGGGCCAGGGACAGAGGCGCCAGGATAGGGCTGACCCAGAGCCTGACTGGTGGGGCTGAGACTGCAACTGATGGCCCATTGCTCACAGGGGAGCAAAGCTGGGGCATCAGAAGGTGGAAATGCCTTACCTTTAATACAGCCCCGGAGGCTGTTGCCAGCAGGTAGCGACTGCAGTTTAGCACCACTCCCAAAAGGCTGTGATCACGTAACACTATGTCTCGTCTATGGGGTGCTTGCTGTGTGCCCAGCTTGTTTGGGGCATGACAGTGTCTGTGTCCCCACTAGAATGGGAGCTCCAGAATGTAGACATCTCATTCACAGAACCCCAAAACCTGACACTGCCTGACCTAAGTTCTCAGAGTATGAATTTCTTTGGTACTGAATTCTCAGATCGGCCTGTAAGGTAGATATTGTTATCCCCATCCTATAGGTAAGGATCCTGAGGCTCAGAAAGGGTAAGAGTGTGCCCGAAGTCATCAAGTTGTCTGTGCTCGATCTCCATGCCACGTTGCCTCAGATGGCTACTGAAACCTGGAATTAGTGCAGTGATTGAGATTTTATAAGTCAAATGGGTGCTCCGAGCCTTATGGGTTGGCTTTCTAATCGGTCAGACTAATCTTCAAATTGAAAATGTTTTCCGTGTCTCTCTGTGCTCTACAAACCACTCCTCAGCAGGTAGGAAAATGCTCAGCCTATTGGTTTCTTTGTCTTTGTCTTTCCAAAGGGATGCAATAAGTAACTTCCCAAATGCATCTGATAATGACAGTAACATGTACTAAATTATCTAGGATTATTAGGAGTCATCATTTGACCATCCTTTTCAAAATCAGATTAATATCCTGAACAATTTATTTTTAAAAATACAAGAAGAACTTAATAAATGTTTCTACTTTTATGCAAACAGGCATATTCATTCATTCAGCAAGTGTTCCCCTTCTTAGGAGCCCACTATGTTCAGTGTTTGCAACTTCTGCAGCTGCCTGCACTCAGCTAGCCGCCATGTTGGGAAGGAAGAGGAGCGACTGATGGACAGTGAGGTGTAGTGACTCACAGGGATGAACCCATTGCTCTCTCCTACACATTCTTACATTGTAACAGAGCCTGATAAATTAACCCGTTGAAATTATTCTAATGTTAAAACAACCGGCCTTGTGGTGTGTTGATGGAAGAAATATTTTGGTACTTTTTGTGAGTTGACATTTTTAATACCCCCCCCACCTACTAATTTTGGAGCTGAAATTGCAGGAGTCACAGTCATGCTTTGCTGCCTCAGCGGTAAAACCTTCCCGCGTTCATGGACGCTAGTAGATTCCGAACAGTTAGATAAATAGGTAGATAAAGAATATGTATATATATACACATACATATATACATTTACAAAAATATTCCTGATTAAAATGTACACTGGAATGGTGATTTCTTGCTTTACAAATAAAAGTGCCTTGCCGATAAGTTACACACCAGAAAGACTTTCAATGTAGTGATGGCTGACTTGGTAACCAATCTTTAAAATTATTTTTGAGGGTAATTTTAGCAGTTGTGTTCAAATGATGCTTTTGTAAAGACTGTTATTTTTCTGAGTGGAACATATGTCAAGAGAACAGCATAAAAGCCTAATAAAAACACATCAGATTATAAATGAGATTTTCCAGTAAGTTGCTTTTCACTAGCTGAGGTATTTGCCATTGTCCTTGAAAACCGAGTTTCCCAGTGACCTGCTTGAGAAAGTAATGGTGTAGCTCCTCCTGACGGAGGAGTCTGAATCCCGGGTGCACTATATAACCTTGTGTATGTTCAAGTGTTTGTTTCAGCAGTCCCATCTTTTCAAAAGTGACATTTTAATATATTCACATATGTTCATGCTGTTGGCTCTGGTAATCTACACACACAGACACATACAGATTCTAAAAGGCTTTCTGGGAAAATTCATTATTTAAAAGCACAGTGAACTTCACATCATTGCTTTGTAATGATTATCACTAAGGAGGAGGTCAGAAATAAACCTCCAGGAGCCACGGACCCCCAAGCTGGCCTGGGCCATCTGCAGCTCTTGTTTGGAGCATCCCCTTGTTGGTGATGGACAGACTTGTGTCTGGGGCCTGCCACAGTGCATGGCCCTGGCTCAGCAGCTGCGATGCCGTGACATCACGCAGAGGGGTCCAGCCGCTGCTATCCACAGTCTCACACTACAGAGTGCTATCTGGCGCCCAAGGTTCACGCCACACACCACTTACAAAGGTGGTGTCAGAGGCCAGAACTGGGAGGCTGGGGACCCGAAATCCACCTAGATCTTCCCAGAGCTGCCTTGGGACCCCAGGCTATTCTTCCTCATCTTCCTCACTTATAAAATGACAGAATTACAACTGGAAACCTACTTTTGCCCACCTGTATACCTCCAGCAGCCTGTAATCATAATGAAAACTCAAGTGAAACATAGAAAATAATCATATTAAGACCCAGACATTTTACATATACATAATATATGTACACATATAGTGAGAGAGAGAGATTGGAAACTCACACAAATTCACAAAGAGACGTATACAAAATGTTCACAGCAGCATTATACATAATAGCAAACCCCCCTGGAACTAATCTAAACTTTCCCCATCTGGACACGGGCCCATAAACAGGGATATGCTGATACTCGGAGTACTGTGTGGCAGTGACAATGAATGGCCCACAAGCACACATAGCAACATGAAGGAATTTCATGAACACCGAGCAAGAGAAGAGCAAGTTGCCAAAGAATATATACGCTATGACGACATCATTTATAAAGTTTTAAAACATGCAGAGCAATATTATGCATAGCTGACCTAGTAAAACGATAAGGCTATATGGAAGAGGATTACTGCAAAATTTAGAAAATGGCCATCGTGTGATGGGGGGGGCAGAAGCAGCAGCACAGAGGTGCGCAGTGGCATCCACGGGACAGATAAAGCTGGGGGGTGAGCAGATAGATTCTCTATGTCCGCTGTGTAGTTTTATACCTTTTAAAATATGTTAAGTGTATTGTTATGTGAGCTTTGCATGGCACCACTTCAAAAACCCTTTCGCGTGCTCATGAAAACGATCAACTCCATCTCTATCTTTCAAGATGCTAATTTTCAGGAAACGTTCAAAAAATGTAAATGCACTTTGGTTCAAACTTTAAAGCATCTCTTTGGCATTTATGTGGCCAAATATATTAGCGCATGTTTGGTGTACGTGGTTCCACCAGTGATGCGACTTTCCCTGTGTTTAGATTGATAAAACTGTGGTGTGCAGGAAGTCTCCTATTACCGTCTAAGGTCATAGCCAAACCATAGGACACCAGAAAAAACAGAGCCTATTAAGAAACTGCAGAGTTTTCTCAGTGGGGAAATGTATGCCACATTTTTCTGTGTCCTATGAAAATACTTCTTCCTGCTCTCCTCTCTTCGCCATCCCCTAGGGTTAGTGGGTATTCCTTTTCGTCCGGATGCAATAAAACCTAACTTTGCTATAATGTGAGGGGAAACCTACGTACTGATTTGGGGTTCAGTTGATTTAAGACTTTCACACCAGCAACTCTAGCTATTAAACTTTCCATCATTGGGGAATTTTTTCTTAGGGGTTTGTTTGGTTGGCATGTCATAGATTTGTACTTTTAAAAAATTTATTTTCTGCGTTGAGTTAGCCACCGAGGTAATATGCCCCTTAGTATCAAAAATGTCATGTCTCGTGTATCTCACATATATACAGATACGGCAATAGTCAGTGCAGGAAATGCCAGACAATGGTGTTCTTAAATTTCTCACAACTTGTTATGTTGTCTACTTGGTTCAAGTTAGAATCGAGCCTTCAAGAATCTGACAGGACTGTTCTTGACTAGATTTTACGTTGTTTTTGTATCTCAGTCTCTCCAAATGTCAACTGTGAAGGCCCCAGAACCAAATAGAATCCAGGTGAAACCAGTGGCTGGAGACTTGTTTGTTTGTTTGTTTGTTTAATGAATCATCTTATGAGATCATCTTTTTCATTCATTCATCAATTCAACAAGTATTCATTACCCGCCCACTTGTCAGGCACTGCTGTGGGTGCTGGGGATCGGGAGTGAACAAAAACGGAACAAAAATGGACCGGGCCCTCGTCCTCGTGGGGCCGCTTCGCAGGGCTTTTTCAGAATAACTCATAGGATTTCAAGGACACTCAGGTACCCATGATGACAGGGAGGATGAGTGACAGGCTCTTTCAGAAAGCCTCCCATGACCTTCTGTCATTTCCCAAAGTGAGCAAAGTGCCTTCCTCTGTGCTCCCAGGACACCGGGGCACATCCGAGGGGCCAGGGGCGGCTGTTATTCTGACAGGTGGCATTTGTATTCCAGCTCTGCCACTCACCTGCTGAAAACAAGTGGGCTATGAACTCAACCCTCCTGTGCTTAATAACTAGTTAATCCTTACTGAGCACCTACTGTGTGCTGGGTACTCTGTGAAGTGTTTTACATAAATTGTTTCATTTAATCTTCCCATGAACCCTAACAATGTAGATCTCATTAGCATTACTCTTTACTCCTAAGAAAACTGAAGCCATGAAGCAAGGTTAAATAACCTACCCAAGGTCAATGATATGGGTAGTAAATGACAGAACCCAGCAAGCCTGCCGGGACATAGTGAGAACCCACTAAATATCAGCCTCATCACGGCAGGGACTAAGGGGGCAAGTGAGGTGAGTCATGCAAGTCTGCTGTCAAATCCTGCCTTTATCTAAATTTTTGACACTTTGTTCATGGATTTTTTATGTTTATGTTGATCTTTTAAAAATATTATTGGTCTGATTACTGAGTTTGGGGCACCCATTTACATTTTGTGCCCAAGGCGAGTGCTTTCCTCACCTCACTGCAGTGCCAGTATCGTTAGCATTGTCATCAGTGGCACACCTGAAGGGGCATTACCCGTGTGTCTGTTGATTTTCCTAGTTGAACTCAGATGTTTAAAGATCACTCACACCCATGTGTTGTGTCCATAAAGACTAGTAAAGAGTTGGTGCAGAGTAGGTATTTAATAAATACTTATTGAACCAAACTTTCACCTCTACAATTACTCAAAAGAAGGCTAATACCCATTCAGGGAGAAGAGAGAACCAGAGGACATCTTCAGTCTCCACGCAGTCCAATCAGCCCACTGTGTATTATTGTCGGTAGTGGTACTAGTCATAGCATTTACATATTAACCACAGCCATCAGCTATGGAGTGTTGCCACCAGTGCCAACACTTAAGGTACCTGATCTCAGATACTCCTCACAAGGCTGAAGGCCGAGGCTCAGCACTGTGGAGCCGCCTGCCCAGAACCGTGCAGCTCGTAAGGGCGGTCAGCACTAAGCCCAGGTCAGTGTGAGTGCAGCCCTGGGTTCTTTGCATTCCGCTGCTGCCTTTCTATTTCAGCTCGCAGCCACGGTGGTGATGTGAACAAAGCGTGACTGTGGTCACAAAGAAGGGAGTGGGAGATTTAGAACAACTGTAAACTTATAAGAAGAAAGACATGTAAACCTGCACACCAAAGAAGAGGGGATTGGGGGGCCCTTCCGTGTAACTGTGCGATGCCATCTCTGCGCATTATTACAAGGTTGTTGTAACAGTGATGATCCCATACTGTGGTATGGCCTTGGCCTGTATCCACTTGAAGGAATTGATCCAGGACCTGTCTTCGGGTCTCAAGTAAAGGAGTGAGCCACGCCATTTGTCTTACCTTATCTTCTGGGTGGTTTGAGTAGTCGGTCTGCCCTGGTGGCAAGAAGTCCATGCAGTTGGTCAGCTGGCAATGGGCACCCAGAGTAGAAAGAGGGGAGCCAGCTGCACTCAGCATCTTGTCTTTTGTTCCCTAAGCTAAGTACTGAGTGTCTAAGAGCCTACTCAGATTTCCACCATAAGTGATGTGGCAGTATTTTCCAAAGTGTATTCCTTCAAACACAGTACAGTGGAATTCAGTGGTTAAGTAAGCTTAAGTAGGCAGACCTGTTTCTCAGACTTCAAAGGGCCGATGCGGGTAGTGACCCTCCAAGGAAGGTATATCCCAGGCAGCATTTCTCAAACCCTCTTGGCCAGGGGGTACTTTGTATGGGGCAGCTCCTAAGACTAGTACTTTGTGGGATGCACTTTGGAATATGGTACATCAGGGTCCTTTAAATAGTCTGTCATTGGGGTGTACCAAGAAAGGGAAATAATTCATAAAGAATTAAAATGATGATGTTGTTTGTTGTTGTTGTTTTGCTCCCTCACTATAACAATAAAAACGTCATGTGACTAGTTAAAGTTTTGAAAATAAAAATGTCACCCTTATTTTCACAACTGTAGAATTTCCCCCCTTGGTTTATACATACCTATACCCCTCCAAATGAGTATCCATGCGCGGGTGTGGATGCAGCACTTAAAATGTGCAGGCGCTGTGCTAGGTGCGCTGCGCACACCATCTCACGTGACCCTCACAGTAACTCCGGGAGGCAGCACGTCTGCTCCCCATGCTGGAGGTTGGGGAATTGAGACTCAGAGGGTTTAAGTGACTTCCCAAAGTTGCACAGCAAGCAGGTGACTGACCCATTGGGTAAACACAGTTATTTTTGACTTCATCGTTTATGTGTTTAAACACTGAAATGCTGAAACAGTTACCTTCAAACGGAAAAAAAGTATTTGTCCTGAATTTACTACCAGGGAGTTTATCTTGTCTTGGATGACTCTTCAGCTCAGCTCTATGCTGAGTGATAAAAGAACATCCCAAAATGGTCCTCGCTTTTTATTTGTCCTTGCCCGTCTTCTCCGACTTCCAGTGCCTCCTGGCAAGTAATCCCAAGTGCAGGACCACACTGCTTTCAGTTTATGGCTCGATAATCCTCTCTGCTGTAAATACATTCGGAAATGATTGTGCTTTTTCTTGAAGCCTCAACATTTTTTAAAAAGTGATTTATTTTGATAGTGCTTTAGCTTCATGATTTCAAATATTGAGTTACTTGGTTCAGGTAGTCTTATGTTTTCCCATAAATGTGTTTATGTCGCCTCACAGAGTGGGAAATTTCATTCCAGGTTTTTTTTTTTTCCTTTCTTCATTTGATTTTGTGCAGGAGGAGAACTGAATTCTTTGAACTTGTCCGCAAGGGAGAATACGATTGGAACCTCAAAAACCATCGTGATATATTTCGGTAAGAAAAAGCTCTTGTTTGTGTTTCTTTCTTCATTGTTTGAAGATTTCGCTTTGCTTTCCTAACAGTGTGAAAAGCACAGAAGCGATTTTCAAAGCAACAAACCTTAGCTTATGTTCAAGCGGTTAGAGATTAGTTGAGTAATTACAGACAAGGTAGAGAATGTCTTTTTGTGTCCCGATATATTATATTTTTGCCTCCTCTCCAAACATTTGCATTCGAAATTACAAACTAATATTCAGCTTGGTTCAGTTCCAGCAAGGCAGGAAACTGGCTTTTCCAGAGAGGGTGGGTGTGCAAGTTGGTGGGGAGAAGGGACCGAGTGTGTGTGTGCGTGAGGGGGGGGGGGGCTCAGAGAACAAAGTGACACAGAATAGAGGAAAGTGGAGAGTTAACTTTTGCTTTGTTTTAGCGACGACGTGCACTATTGCACAATAGATAGATAACCAGTGGGAACTGCTTTGGTGGTGGACACAGGAGCCTGTTCTAGCCTTTTCAGCGACTTTCCCCGGGTTGTTTACAAAGGACAGCCGCAAACCGTCTTCACCACGCGGCCCATTTAACCACCCGTCGCAGCCACTCCCGCTGGTGCGACACCATTTCTCTTCCCTGTACCCTGGCCTTGCACTGTCCCCCTGCCACCCGCCCTCCGACCTTCCGCTGTCTCAGTCCAATTCCAAAGCTGTTAAGTGTGCCTGGGAAAGCTTGGGAGGCCGGGATTCCGGGCCCAGCGCGTCCGCCCCACAGCCAGGCCACCGCTGAATCACTCCGAGGGGCACCGTAGCCCCTGTCCCCGCTCCTCCCGGCCTCAACAGATGGCCTCTTTTTCTCCCCCCGTCCACCTCCCTGAGGTCTTCTTTCTCCAGGTGAGCGTCGCAGGCCTTCTCCAGCGCCCCTTCCCAGGGCCAGCAGGAAGCTCCCAGCACCTCCACTTGCATCCTAATTCCCTCCCCTCCCCCACCCCAGCCAGGGCCTCTGTATTCCAAAATACGGACTCAGCACGGAGGAGTTCAGTCTGTGAAATGTGATTTGCGGCTCCTTCGGAAAGGCATCGCTCACCTCCCAAGAATCTAACTCTGCAAACTTTTTCTCTTTGGCTTCCTTGATCGTTTCACGAACCCCTAATTGCATCGGCTTTTTTCTTTTCTTAAAATTGTCTCCTGCTTTGGATTCTGTAAAGCCGTGATCTTCTGGATTTTCTGCATTCTTTCTGACTTTTCCTCTTTGCCCTTTTCCAGGTTGCCACCTCACCACGACCCCCTAAATGTAACTATCCCCCAAGGACCTGTGTTTAGTCTTTAACTCTTCTTTCTGAGCACCCTGCTGGGCTCAGCTACCATCCCTCCCCAAAGGGCTCCTGCCCGCCCACCCGCCCGCCCTCTCGGGCCTGGCCTCTTCTGGGCACAACTCCTAAGATGCCAGTGCCCGTTCCCCACGTCCTGCTGGATGTTTCCTGGCAGAGGTGTTCAAACTTTTTGGCTGGGACCCCATATGTTTTTTAAAAAACCTTCCCTGGAAGCACAGTATGTAAAATAGAGGTGCTCTGGGAACTCTCCGCTGCCCCCACGCAGCCCTCCCCCCACCCCATTTCACGGTTAGACTCTGACATGTGCACCGATGTGGGGGGCTCTGGGGAGAGCTGTCTTAGAGAATTTTAAAATAGTAATAAAACCAACTGCAAGTCCATCTGCTTTTTATCGTCACCATGTGCCTTCAATCGAAACAATGTCAATAAGGAGATACTCTTCCCTGAGGAAAACCTGTTGTTGTTACAAGTCGTTAACAATTGCTGAAGTTCCTGTTGGGTGTCAAAATAATTTATGTTTTGGTGGGGACCGGTTGACCACCAAAAAAAATCTATACAAAAGCTTCAAATTAGCACGTTATTACTCATCCATTAATTGTACCTGTATCGTGCATGTTACTTCCAAGAACACCCAGTTGTACAGCCAGCCCCTGGTGCAGGTGGCTACGCTTTCAAAAGTAAGTTCCCATCAGTTTGAAACCATTGCACTCTGGGCTCTGCGTGTCGTTTGTCGTCTCCAGCCTTTGGGAACGTCACATTCCTGCTTTTAAAAGTATACTCAGAATAAACGGTGATAGCACAGTGACGGTAAGGATGAAAGAACACAACTTGGGTACTTTAATTCTGTCATTTTACATAATGCTTTGGGGGCTTTTATGTGTACTTATAATTTAAAACAGTGAAACAGTGCAAACTGCGAGGTGGAATATTTTTGATGGGTGAATGCAAAATTCAGTTCATACATGACATCTTGTACTGAATTCGAATATACCTTTAAAATGTATTCCTTTGAGGTTGCTAATTGTCTTAAAACTAGAGAACAAATCAGGAAAGATTCTCATGGAACCACTTTCGGTGTACAGAGGGGAGGGATGATGAAAACGACCGGCGGTGAGCATCCGGTGTGGAGGTGCGGCGCCATTCCTCGCCCTCCCCCCCTGCCGCTGAGGCGGGGGTCGTGCCCTCCTGGTTGCTGGCCTTCACCCATCCCATTGCACTGAGCTGGGTGACACCGCTTAACTGAATATCAGAAGAGAGCTATGCACACCTCGAGACTAAAGCAGTTGGTACAAACTCCCTCCCTCCTCTCTGTCTCTGGAAAAGGCCTTTCACCTCTTGCAGAGGCTTGGTCTAAAAAATAAGATAGAACTGCTCATTTGCCTCCTTCAGTTCTTCCTGGGAACCGGCCACCCTATCTCTGCCTTCCGTTCTCCTGTCCTCCTTTGCTGTAGGCCCTTGTCAATTCATGCTTGTCAGCTGGTGTTCCCGCCTCTGTTCCCCCCTTCATCAAACTATTTCACCCCTACCACCCAAAATTCTCTCCTGGGAGGTCTAGCCAGGTCCCTCCAAGCCCTCAACCTTAGTTGACTCCCCAGTGCCTATCAGATAAAAATCTCATCTTCCCCCCAGCCCCTTTCTGTCTTCCTTCTTGGTATAGATTTTCTGTTCCACTTGCAAGTTTTCATTGCAAGTAGAGACTCTTTGCCAGACTTTATGGGTAACAATCCTAGTAGCTTTGATACTTTTCAGCTATGTAACCTCGGGCAAGCTACCTAACTTTTCTGATCGAGGAATGCAAAACACTATTTGCCACGTAAAATAGAGATAACAATAGTATCCCTGCTCCACAAATGGTAGCGATTAGAATTATCATCATTAGAGCCCCTAGCAGATACCCAAGAAATGTATTATGAACTGATTAATGGTAATTTGAATATGAATTTGAGATGTAAGCTTCAAATTACCAAGCATCTAAGTAATTATCCAAGTTATGGTGCAAATAGGCAAGCTTAGAGAGGTTATTTCCCGTCCAGAGGAGAGACTGCAAAGCCCGGCACATCGCCTACAGCCTTGTCTCCCTCTGGTACTGACAGAACCTAAAATGAGAAGCATCCGAGTGCAGCAAGAGGGGTTCTGCTAGCTTTGTGATAAGCACAGAACCCTGAGTCCTCTACTCGCTTTGGGAAAGTGACTCGAGCCCTCCGTGTTTCCATCTAGCTCTCTGCAAAACAGGAATCAGAGTGCGCACCTCCGAAGGTTGTGACGAGGATTCGTTTAGCTGGGAGTTAGTTGGTAAAGCACCTAGTACAGAGACAGGCAAACTGTGAGCTGCAGAAGTGCTTGCTTCAGAAAGCCAAGTGTGAAGAATAGGCTGATGCATCTCTCTGCCAATGCTGGTGTGCCTGGTAGTGCTCTGAATGGCCCATTGTTATCTGCCTCGTTCCCTGGAGGGTTTTCCTGGAGAAGTTACACTCACCCCCTGCCGTCCAGGTTCTGCCATCTGGGAAGCAGACCCGTTTCCCAGCCCTGGAATCTGGCTGGGTAGGAAATGCTAACACCTGACTTAAGGACAGCCCACTGGCCCTGAACAACACACCCTTTCTTCCAAAAGGAGCCAGCCAACATGTGGTTTCCCAGCTCACAGCCGTCATTACTTTTCATCGCCTACTGCTGCTTGTACTACAAAGAAAGCAGATTTTGGACAAAGAGTGTGTCTTATTTTTCCCCATCCCACCACATCAAATTATAAGCACCAGAGCTCCCCACAATGTGAATTGTTCCCCATGTTTTTATATCCATGGTTCAGGGTGAATTATAGTTAAACCCAATAGAAATCTGCCCCTCAAAAATTCTGATTCTGACCTTTCCTCTGCTTTCTTACACGCTCAGGTTCGTGAGAGCTGTAGCCGACTGTGTTTCTTTGTAATTCTTATACACGTGGTTGTAGCCAGGTGGTATGCTGGAGAGCAGCAGTGTGGCTCTCGCCCACAAATCTTAGCTCCACAGAGGAGAGGAAAAGGGGCTTCCATTGTGGCGTGGGCCTCACCTCTGTGCTGTGGGCTTCCTTCCGTTCCCATCAATCCGTGATAAGCTGGTAATTAGATTCATCAGCTATGTATATAGTATTGTATACTGATTCCCTTGCTGATAGTTAAAACTATAAAGCACTGTCCATTCCAAATTATTTTAGGCAGAGTTGCTTAGATCAGGCATAGAGAAAGTTGCGCTTTGCTTTCCTCCATCTGCTGCAGACAAAACAGAAGGGCAGCCGAGGGTGCGTGCGAGCTTTGTCTTCCTCAGCTGCGTGGCCACGGGATGGAGACGCTGAACATGGGGACCACAAACAGTGCTTCCCTTGTTGGGGAAAAGAAGATGGGAGCTTGCCTCCATCCCATTTTACTTATTTATGTATCTAAGATGGGTTTGTTTAGGAATGCAACAAAGGATTATTCAGGCTGTTTTGTTGGGTTCTGTTTTTCAGATCAATGTTAATGACAGCCTGTGACCTTGGAGCCGTGACCAAACCGTGGGAGATCTCAAGACAGGCAAGTGGTGATTAATGGCAGGGCTGGGCAGAGGAGGGATGGGGGTGGGAGTACGATATTCCCAGAGCCCTGACTACCAGACTCTGAAACCCTCGTCAATTTGCATCAGTATTAACATGGTGTAAAAAATAGCAGGAGGCTTAGGCTCTGCATAGTTTATTGCCCAGTCTTTCTTTATGGTATTTCTACCTACTAATATTTCTGACTCTGGGAGATTTTTTTTTTTGTTAACACACTAAATCCAAATAACACTTTGACTCTTTCTTACGGCAAGAGTTTAAAAAATGATGTTTTTGAGTAGGGAATCACGTTTTAGCATAAGGTTCAGTTTTTCACACCTGAAAAAAACCCCAAGGAGTAAAAGGAAATTCTGTTTTTCTTTTTTAAAGACTATTTAGAGATCAGAGGGCTCTTTGGGCCAAAGTGTGCAGTATCCAAACCTAAAAATCATGCCTTCGCCATCTGGTTTCACTGCCAAAACTGTTAGTTCTAAAGCAAGAATAGTTTTCAAGCCATTTTAAGTTGTATGAGGCACCTACTGTGTGAACTATGGGGTCTAAAATAGTGACTTGGTATCTTAAGACTTGACATTTTAGGGGAATACAATACATTCCTATAACAATGCACAATATTATTTATTGAATAAGTAACTGATATTAAATGACTGATACATGTGTACTATCTCATTTAAATCTGCAAACCCTCTTTGAGATAGATGTAGTTACTGTGATATGCTGAATAACGGCAACCCAACGGTATCAGATCCTAATTCCTGAAACCTGCAAACATACCTTAAGAGGAAAAGGAGTCTTTGCAGAAGTGATTAGGTGAAGAATCATTGGTGCCATTATCATCATTGTCATTATCGTTATCCTGGATTTTCCATCTGGGCCCTGAGTCCAATCACAAGGGTTGTTACAAGACAGAGGCACAGGGAGATTAGACCTTCAGGAGAGGAGAAGGCAATGTGAAGACAAGGCAAAGTTTGGAGTGATGCAGCCACAAACAAAGGGATGCTGGTAGGCATCGGCAAGTGAAAGAGACAAAGAACAGATTCTCTCCCAGAGGCTCCAGAGGGAGGGTGGCCCTGCCAACCAATACCTCAATTTCTGTCAGCGACCTGATGTTGAATTCCTGGCCTCCAAAACTTGGAGAGAATAAAGTCCTATTGTTTTAAGATACCAAGCGTGTTGTAATTAATGGCAGCCCCCAGGAAACGAATACAGTGATTATCCCTTTTTCACAAAGGGGGAAAATGAGGCTTAGTCAGTGGCAGAGGTAGGTATTGAAATCCTAGCACATTAGGTTCCAAAGCCTTCTTTCTTCACAGTGGTTTACGCTTCTTACACAGGATGTATCAATCAGCAGTTTTAAATGATGCGTGTCAGCAGAGCAGGCAACGTTACCACTAAACCCAAAATCTCAGGGGCTTAAACCAACAAATCACTCCTGAACATGTGCATCCAGGGTGGGCTGGCCCCTCTTGTCCTCATTCTGCACTGGGGCTGAAGGAGCAGCCTCCTTCTGGATCCCCACAGCGGTTGCCCTGGGAGGTCCTGTACTGTCAAGTAAACGCACCCTCTCAATGATTCATTGGCCAAAACCCAGCTCAACCATGCCTATAATCCTTCTTTGTGCCCAGAAATTAAAAAGCCAGAAATAGTTATTGCCTACCACAATTTACCCTTTGAATCACGCACACCCAAAAAAAGATGCATTCTCCTCCTTCAAGCAAAAGGCAAAATCTGTTCATCCTCTCCCCATGGGAGATGACCAAATGTCCCATTGGTCATAGTCTCAAGCCTGAAGTCCAGGACCTCTGGGTGATATACGCTAGTCTCCACACCAGGCCTGTATGCACATTAAAGCCCTACACACACCCAAACCACAAAATACTCATCATTACTCTCCCACTGAGAAAAGGAAGAGATGGCAACTTTTGGCAATTAGGGATCCACAGCCATGGCAAAGTCCTCCTGGGCATTTACTGTGAGGGTCCTCTACTCGGTGATGGGCCCGTTTCTCTAGGAGATGCTCCTGGGTTCACTATTTTTCGTGGCCTTTAGATCCACCCTGGGAAATTATTCCTTTTCCATTATCTTCCTTGGCTATAGCCAAAGACCAAGAAGATTTCTCAGTCTGCTTTCCACCTAAAGAAGATTGAAGACCCAAGGCTTCTTTCAAATTTTAAGTAGTTACAGGCTTGTGGTTAGTTTTGGCACCAACCCTCTCTTAAACATCTAGTCAGCTCCTCATGTCTTTAATTCTACCGATCTCCATCTGCCAATAACCACATCCACAGTTCTACTCTAAACAAGTGTTTTGGATCTGCTATATTTCTTTGTTTCCTTATAATCAGGAACAAAGAAATACGCACATATACAGCTTTCTTTCTTTCTCTCTCATGACTTAATTCCCAGCACTTTGGGCCTAACAGGCACCACCAGTGAGAGAGTCAGGCAGTTAAATCATTTCTCTGGGCCATTTTGTACAATTGAAAGGATATACTGTGTGCCGCCTGATTTTCAAGTTTTTAACTACAGATGTACTGACCGTACCTTCCATTCGACTCTTGTTGCAAGGCTGAGTCCTAATCAACCTTTGTCATTCAAAACACATCTCAATTTTTATTTTTAAAGTTTGGCGTTAAGAAGCAGCTTCATCTTCCATCCCTATAAGACCCTGAATTTTTACTTTATTTCCTTTCATTCCTGGTTATAAACCTGCCAGTCCTTTTCTGAGCTCCCTTCTTATAACACCTAGGAAAACAGTAAATAGCAAACATCACATGCTACTAATATTTTGTTTTCCCATCTCTTCCCCTACAGCTGTAAGTCCATTTGTAACATTATTTGCTCTATTTCAGTAAGAATTGTACAAAATGTTTTGCCATTATGTAACATGGATCAGGCATCACCCTTATGGCTTCCAACCACCATCTCCTCACTGTTTTATACCTGCCCCCAAGCTAGTACCACATATTTTAGGGTCTTTTCCTTTCTTTCTTTTCTTTCTTTTTTCCCCTTTCCTTTCTTTTCCTTTCCTTTCCTTTCCTTTCTCTGCCCTGTCTTCCTTCTTACTTACCTCCCCAACTCTTTTCCTGTTTTTCTTTCTTCCTTCCTTCCTTTCTTTTTTCTTTCTTTCTTTCCTTCTTTCTTTCTTTCTTTCCTTCTTTCCTTCTTCCTTCCTTCCTTCCTTCCTTCCTTTCTTTCTTTCTTTTCTCTCCCCCCCTCTCTCTCACAGCAGCACCTCACTTCCATACCAATTTTGGTGTCGAGGCTAGGCCAGGCTTTGCTGCATTAACAAATATATTCTCAAATTTCAGTTGCTTATCACAAATAAAGGTTAATTTCTGGCACATATCACAGTCCAACACAGATTGGGCAGTTTTCCCATAGAATTCTCCTTCAGCAAATAGCTCTCTTTCAATGGAGCTTTTCATTTCATTGTAGCATATTTGAATGTTCATGAAGCAAAACAATTGTGAAGAGTTTGTGGTTGAGCAGCTTATTTGTGCATCTCTGCCCATCTTTCACTTCCCCCATGTGGGAAGGCCTCTCTTGCAGTAAAGTCTGAGAATCAACAGCACAGGAGGGGTAGGTGGCTCTTGCAGGTATTGGGTGAAAGTGTAGTACTGGGCGTGGCCACTATGATAGGGATGGGAGGGGAGTGGAGGGGTGGAGAGCAGGAGAAAGGTAGGGGCCGGGGGAAACAGAGGAGATTGCACAGGGAGTGGGCTGAGGGATGATGTGTCAGGACCTTCAGAGACCCCAGCGCAATGCATGTCAAGAGCTAAAGGAGAAGGAAGGAAAAAGGTTTCTGCTCCATGTTTTAGACCAGAGAGACCAGTGCCACCTGTAGATGGTTTTCCTGGTCACTGATGTAAATACCATTTTATTTTCAGGATGTGAACTTTTGCTAGTAAGTGTAGAAACTCCACAGTTCAAGGAAATAAAACACAAAGCCATGTTTTCCTGAATGTGTCGTTAGAAGTCTCGCCACACCTCTAAACGGAGATCTCATTTGTGCTTGTCTCTAAATTGAATAGCTTAAGGTATTTTAAAAAACATAATCACTTCTGTAATTTTAGGAAAAATGTGGACAAAAACAATGGAACCTTCTTTTAAAAATATAAATATACTTTTTATTTGCTGGAAGTTGATTTTTTTAATTCCCTTTCAATTTTCTTTTAAAAAACTCGTGACTATTCTACTTTTCCTTCCTCACAGACATGATTGTAAGAACGTGGGTTTCCCCAGTGAGCCCCTAAGGCCTGATTAGCATCTCAATTTCCTTCCTTAATACAAAATTCAATCACAAGTCACTGATTGGGTCTCCTGATTGGGTTTTTAAGTACAAACAAAACAGTGGTACAAGTTGAGTGTGAAAGAGGTCCAGGGGAGGCACCCAGGACCACTTTAGAAAGATCAAGGACAAGATTTTGTTTTAATTTATTTGCTTTCCGGAGGCTGCAGACCTATATAGGACTCCCACCTTGGGTGACCTCATTGTACACTCGCATTCTTTAGTGCGAAAGACCCACCTCCGAGCAAACTGCGGGAGAGTTCTGGGAACTGAGTAAATAAGGCCAGGCCCACAGGGAACCATTTATTCCTTTTTAAAAAGGCCAGGAACACAAGAGATAGGCCTGAAGCACTGAAGTGAAAGGTAGTGGCGGAGCCTGGAGAGCAGAGAAATGCACAAGTCCTAGAAAAATTGAGTCAGTTCCATCTAGTTTTATGCTGTTGAATTTTTTAAATATTTAAAACCTGAACTGACTAGATATTCTACTTCTTTATAAATGACTGTATACTTGCTACTCTCAGATTTGTATCTGGGTGTGTGATGTTTTATGTTTTATCAATGTTAAGACTTACTGTTCACAGAAGCTCTTGAAAGATACCCTCAGGCAAATGATCTTGATTCTATGCACTTGACCAAAATCAAGCCATTCTAGTCTTTACCAGACCTAAGAACCTCAGTTTTATAGAGCCTAGAATTGGGAAGAATTAGGCTGGGGATCCAGATCTTCTTGCCATCAGGTCATCTAGGATTTCCCGCCCCCCCCCCCCCCCCCCCGCTCTTCCAATATTCTGTAAAGGCAGCTAGCTCACCTCAGAGATTTCCTAATGCACACCACAGCGTTGTGGCACACGCCTGTTCAGCACGTACCTGTCGTGTCAATTTGCTTCCCATAAAGCTGTCCTTGGAAGCACAGGTCTTGGAAAAGGAGAGAGTCTCTTTAGCTTGACTATGATTGGTAGCTTCTGATCATCCACATGACTGGATGAAAAGTGAAAAAATGCACGTTCTTACTTTGGAAAAATATCTGCAATTTGGGGTACAATAGCCATACCATCGTGCTTGTACCAACTAGAACCCACCATCAATGAACACTGTTAGTACAGAGACAACCTGAAGAGCACATCACGTTCTTCAAACTACATCATGACGTATTGTAAGTCCAGCTAATGCTGCCCATGGATGGCTGCTCCGGCAGGTAGCAGAGGTGCGCCCCACAGTTACTCCCTCCAGGGTGCACACAGGTATTGGTAGGAAGAGGCAGATCAGGAGCTTTTGTGATGGCAAGTTTAAACCAGTTTATGATAAATATATGCAACGATGTTAAGAATCCACATAGAGATACCCAAAAGTGGATTAAATGATTATTGCAAATATATTTTAATAATATATTATAATAAATTATTATTAGGTTACTATTTGCTTCATTTACTGGATAAGAGCATTTCCTACATTGAAGGTGGTAACCTAGGTGCTTTATCCCGAATATGCAAGCAGTATGTGCTGTGGGGAATTGTCTAAAGGCGTGCATCTGAAACTACACTGCACAAGTTCTTCTGATTAAAAGGAAACCAGTTTCATTGATTAAATTCTGTAACAACTTCAGACACAAAAGGTTAATGTACTTCCTCATAAGCATTGAAAATGATTGTCTGTGTTGAAGATAACTGTCACACACATAACCTAAGCTAACACCCGAAACTTGTGATAAAGTACACATAGCTATAAATGAAAATATTTATATGTTTCAGGTGGCCGAACTTGTAACCAATGAGTTCTTCGAGCAAGGAGATCGGGAGAGATCAGAACTCAAACTCACTCCTTCTGTAAGTTCATCCTTCTATTATGATGCATCTACCCTTCTGAGTGATACTGGAAAAAAAATGACTTCAAAGTACAACTTGAAAAAGGGAAAAATTAAGAATGGGTTTAAGGACGCACTCCTGAAAGTTTAAAACTTTAATTATACTTACATGCTAAACACTCTTATTCCCAGGTTTCTGACTAAGAGTGGTGAGCTGCTTAACAAGAGTTCCCCAGGCACCCACAGGGGGCAAGTGGGCACACGGGAGGGTGTACAGAGTGGCATGTGAGTAACTCGGAGCCCAGCGCCGGCACGTCAGATGTGGTCAATGACTGTGCTGGAATAAAAACATGGGGAAAATGAAAGGCAAGCTGTTTAGCTAGCTAGAGGAGCTAGAACAGACAGCTGTAGTAAGTGATGGATATTCAAGATTTTATTTTCCATTTTGAACATTCCAAAATCTCAAAAACAAATCATGTAAGTCTCTGTTTCTTTTCTTTCTTTGCAAAATGAAAAGCTTCAGCCAGGAATTTAGTTTCTGCTGATTGAAATGTTAATTATGTTGGATTCATCCATTTAAATATTATTTGAGAATGCTTATTGTAGGATCAGGATGGTGCTGTTTTCACTCATCAGGTTACAAAAGATATAAATGCCTTGGTCACCCCCTTCAAGGAGGGGCTGCCCTCTTTATTCTTCATGAATGGCTAGCTAAAACCCCAACAACTCTAAAAATGGTGCAAAATATTTTAATGGCTGCACAGCACAGCAGAGTCAATGAAGCTCAAGAAATGTGTCAGTTGTCAACAATGTCTATTTACGAGGACTCAAATCAACTGAGTATCGACTATTTTCAGATCCCTTCCTTTGCTGACATTTGAGAGCAAGGAAAAGCAGCAGAACTAGCATGTGGTATAAACAGTTTTACCTATTTGAAGTCAGAACTGACAATCTTACTAATTTTGGCTATTCTTAATTTGTTGCTTATGTATGAAAAAGGCCAGAAGACTACATAGCAACAATATTCATAACAGCCAAACAGTGGAAACAACCCAAATGCCCACCAACTGATGGCTGGGCAAATAATATACGGTTACGTCTATACAAAGTAATGTCATCTGGCAATAAAAATGAATAAAATACGAATGCATGTTACAGGAATAAACCTTGAAAAATCATGCTAACCGAAAGAAGCCAGTCACAAAAGACCATATAGTATATGATTTCATTTACATGGAATGTGAAGAATAGGTTAAAACACTCACCAATTATTTTAGTTTCCAAAGCAACATATATCTATGCTGTTTTTAAAATATGCCTTTATTTTGAGAAGAAATTCGATGTCACCAAATTTGGTTATAAAAATAAGGATACTAAATTGGAATACATAGTTAATATGTAAAACCTAGTACAACCCAAATTTCTCTCAGTTATATATCTATTTTCAGCTTAACAATAACCCACAACCTTCAAACCTTCAACTTATATATCTATTTTCAAACAAAAGCTTTTCCCTTCTTTAAAAACCGGTTTCAGAGGCATCCTCTGAAGGGTTCACAGTGCAGCAATACCACAGGTCATTTCATTAAAAGAAAAAAAAATACGAGTGCATTTCCAGCACGGTGCTGGCGTCGCCATGGTGCACACAGCACCGAGGAGCCTTTGTCATCAGGCCCAGGTAAGGCGCTTCCTGAAGACGTAAATAAAACTGATTTTGTGATGGAAAGACAGCTTTAAGTGCTACTCTCTCCTCACAAGAGGCTGATGACCGGCTTGTGACTGCTGTGGCAGAGGTATCCCTCACTAGTTCTTTTCCAAAGATGTCTACAAAGGCACGAACCCAGAGGTGACACCTGCCGTGCTCATTATTCCTTGAATTTAGGAAGGAAATTATCTGGGAGTCCCCTTCAGGTGTCATGGTCCTAAAGGTTGTTGGAGTCTCTTCATGAAGATGAAGGCTGATCTGGCTCACAGCCAAAGGGTTCACAGCAGCATCAGTGAGTCACTTAATAGAAGATGTGTCAAGTACCCAGGTATCAAGCGTGAAGCTGGGTACTGTGCATCCAGCTGTAAGCAAAGTTCTATCTTCCCTGCCCTCAAAAAGCTTTCCAACCAGTGGGAAATAAAGATATAAGTAACCACTCACAATCAATACAAGATACAAAATGCTATAAAGAGAAAGACAGGACAGTGTGCCCACTCACACTTCCACTCAGGAGGAAGTGACTAGTCCAGCAATGAACCCTGTTTACAGTTATGATCAACTGATTTGGAGAAGGGTGTCAAGATGATGCAATGGGGAAAAATAGTCTTTTCACCAAATGGTGCAGGGAAGATGGGCTGCCAACATGCAAAGGACATCGGGCCCCTATCTCTCACCGCACACCAAAATAACCTCAAAATAGATCATGGACCTAAACATTGAAGAGAAAACAATAAAACTTTTAGAGGGGAACACAACCTCCTGGACTGGATTTGGCAGTGGTGTCTTAGATGTGGTACTAAAAGCACAAGAGACAAAGAGGTAAACGGGGCTTCATCAAAACTGAAAGCTCTGTGTGTCAAAGGGCACTATCAAGAAACTAAAAAGACAACCCACAAAATGGGAGAATTATTTGCATATGTTTGATATGGGCGTCGTATCTGGAATAAAGAATTATTACAACTTAATGAAGTATTTGTTACATAAAGAAGTATTACAACTTAATGATATGAAGAAAAATAAACCAATTTTTAAAATGAACAAAGTATCTAAACAGATATTTCTCCAAAGAATATATGTATAAGTAGCCAATTAACACATGAAAAGATGCTCAAAATCATTAGTCATCGGGGAAATACAAATTAAAACCACAGTGAGATACCACTTCACACCCATTAAGGTGGCTATAGTCAAAAAGACAGACAACAGCAAGAGCTGGCAAGGATGTGGAGAAACTGGAACTTTATACATCGCTGGTGGGAATGTAAAATGATACAGCTGCTTTGGAAAACAGCTTGGCAAGTTCTCTAACGTTAAACATTACCATATGGCCCAGCAATTCTACCTCCAGGTATATCCCCAAGAGAAATGAGGACACACCTCCAAACGAACACTTGTACATGGATGTTCATAGCAGCATTATTCAGAACAGCCAAAATGTGGAAACAACCCAAATGCTGTCAACTGATAAATTGATAGCTAATATATCATATATCTATATAACGAAATATCATTTCACAATAAAAATGAATGAAGTGCTAATGTATGTTATAGGAATAAATCTTGGAAACATCAGACACAAAATAAAAAGTTGGTCACAAAAGACCACATAGCCTATGATTCCATTTATATGAACTGTGAAGAATAGGCAAATGCATGGAGACAGAAAGTATGTTAGTGGCTGCCTAAGTCTGGGCATATGGGGGAGAATGAGGAGTAACTGCTAATTGGTATGGGATTACTTTAGGAGCAATAAAAATGTTCTAAAACGGACTGTGTTAATGGTTACACAACTAATTATGAATAAACTAAAACCCACTGAATTTTAAAAAGTAACTGTATACTGTGCACCAGAAACAGAGTAACTAAATAAATAAGAAAATATCAGATAATAATGAGAGGTATAGAGAAGATAAAACAGAATAAGGAACATAATGAGGTTTTTTAAAGGAACATTTTGGACCAAGACTCACACAGTTCCCAAGATCCATCCCTGTCTCTAGCACAGTCATCTTCTCCAATTCTCATCCTCTCACCTGACATGGAACATTTCACATTGCAAGACAAGGATGAGTAGAACTGCGGGAGCCAGTGACCTTCTCCTTGACTTGGAGACATTTTCCTCAGCGACGCCCTTCTCTCTCCCTGTGAGCCTCGGCAGCTGGCGTTTTCTGTCCACCTACACCCACCCTCGTTCATAGTCTGCAGGGTGCAGGCCTTTCAGCATCTCTGAACCAAGGGGATGTCTTTTTTTATTTGTTAAATTTATTGGGATGACATCAGTAAATACGATTTTATAGGTTTCAGGTGTACAATTCTGTAACACATCATCTATATGTTGCATGGTGTGTTCACCACCCGAAGTCAAGCCTCCTTCTGCCTTATTTTTATATATATATTATAATATATATATACTTTTTGTCCTCTTCTACCTCCCGTTACCTCTGGTGATCACCATACTGTCTGTTGTCCGTGTCTATGAGTTTTTGTTTGTGTTTGTCTTGCTTGTTCATTTGTTGCTTTCTGTTTTATATCCCACATATGAGTGAAATTGTATGGTTCTTGACTTTTTGGTCTGGTTTATTTTGTATAGCATGATATTCTCAAGATCCATCCATGTTGTTTCAAATGACAGTGTTTCACCTTTTCTTATGGACGAGTAGTATTCCATCGTATACATGTAACCGCATCTTCTTTTTCCAGTCGTCTGGTGAAGGACACCTAGGTTGTTGCCATTCTCGACACCATGAATAACGCTGCAGTGAACGTAGGGTTACGTTTACCTCAAAAATATAGCTAACCCTTCTAAACATTATAATATAAAGTTTAAAGGCTGGGAATGATGAGGAGAGAATGGGTCCCTTCTACCATCATCCATCCAATAATAGATAAAAAATGTTGGTTTTTATTCATGACACACAGAACTTTATTTTTTGAATCCTCACCCAAGGATATGTTTGTTGATTTGGGGGAGGGGGGAGAGAGAGAGACGTCAATCATTTGCCTCCTGTTTGCACCCCAACCAGGGATCAAACCCACATCCTCCTGGTGTTTGGGATGATGTTCCCCTAGCAACTGAGCAACCCAGCCAGGGCCAGATAGAACTTTTCTGAAGAACACACAGAATTGCCAAACAAACACCCCACCCTGAAAAAATTAATACAAACATTTCCAATTTAAAGTGAAATTGCTTTTAAGGATCTTTTTCAATCTATCCCACTCTCTTTCACTATAAAAATAAAAGCCTGCCATTATTTTGGTGGCAATAAAACACACCCCGTTCCCCTTGACTTGTACCCAATTCCCAGTGACCTGATGACTTGATTTAGTGGCAGTTACCTATATCTGAAGACAGATTTTGGCCCCAAGGAGTTGTGTGCTATAAAGTTCAAATAAATTCACTTACAAATCTCATAAAAGAGGTGAAAATACTTTATTCCTCATCATATAAAGGGAAAAGAATGTACGTATAAAGATTGGTTGTAATTTGTGAAGTGTTCAGTTGGAAAAATTACATCATTGTGGGAAACTGTTTGACAAAGCATTCGTAAAATTCTGCGCTGTAATAAAGCAAGGTCCTCCGCCCCCACTCCAGGCTATTTTTGATCGGAACCGGAAAGACGAACTGCCTCGGTTGCAGCTGGAGTGGATCGACAGCATCTGCATGCCTTTGTATCAGGTAATCGCCACTTGGGAGGGGGTGTGTCCGGACTGAGCCAGAAGAGTGTACGGACTGTGCTTTCAGCTGCAGTTTGAGGACACTCTCCGGGCACGTGTGGTTCTAAGAACTGTGGTTACAGGGCACCTTTTTCGGGTTTCTGATCCTGTCCTGAGAAAGTTGGTACCAGGAGGCCAGAAAACCGAGGACATAATCTTCATGGGCCTCAACTCCTTCATTTGTAAATCAAGGATAATAATGTTTTCCTCAGTGTTTCTCTAGCTGTGCCCCCTGAAACACAAGCACCCAGCCATTGCCGAACGGTCTCTCTTAAAGGAGAGCCCTCAGGCCCAGCAACTAGGGAAATAAATCCCGTGCACATCGAGATACTGACGGCTCGGACGAGTCCTTCAGGAAAGAAGCATGTTTAACCTTGATTAACTCTAAATTTCTCAAACAATTGGCCGGGGAAATCTTTTTCTTTTTTACACTTTGTCTTTTACTTACATTAATACCGTGAGATTTCCATGAATCCCGGTGTTCGGCTCTGACCCCATGGTCTGGGCCACAGAGTTTTGTGAAGCACCTTCCACCTTAAACCCCCTCTGAGATGCATGTGACAAATGCTACCACTGAATCCTGAGCCAGAGGCACTCACGCTTTCAGCTCTGCTGCCTGGTGTTTGGGACCGTAGGCCTGGCAAGGAGACAAGCGCCATGGGCTTTGAGTGCTCACTCGCGACGTTTTGAGTGTGGAGTAGGGCGGCATCAGTTAACACGAACAGCTTAGTGCACACTGGCTTTTAATTCTACTTCCAAGCATTTGCTTTCCTGTGTAAACCCTGGTGAGTTGTTTACCCCCGACCTAGCTCAATCAGTCTGAACTTCTTTTCTAACTTCAGATGAAAACCACATGCAGGGAAGGCAAAACTGCTGCACTTGCTCACTCTGAGTAACTCCATTAAAACCCAGTATTGTTTTTTAAGGACCTCACAATCATTAAGTTTCGCACTATCGACCACTTCGTTTGCAGCACTTTTAGGGACTGCTGAGCCCTGTCACATTAGCCGCCCGCCCCTCAAGGAATACTGTCTTGAAGATGGAAATGTAATTTTTTAATATTTATAAATAACAAAAGTTAATTCATTTTTTTAGGTTATCCATGCAACACATGATCATATACAGTCAGACAAAATTTAAAACAATCTAAAATAGATTCTTTTAGTTATAATTGGAATGTAATGTGCTCTTATTTAATAATGAGAGATTGGATGAAAAATCAAGAATGACACACCCTTTATTTTAAGAGGATCCTCAACTCTCTGTTCTGTCTGCTCCTCCCCTCCTTGACCTGGGTATTTCTGAATAAACTGGGCCGCTCTTTTGCCAGGTAGACAGACCTTCCTCTGCTAAACTGACTTGACAAGGCATGTTGAATTACTTTTTTATGTTGTTCAGTTTTTTGTGCCCATTTAGGCTATAAATGGGATGAATAAATTATTCTTGCAATTAATAAATTCCTTTTATGTGAGTAAAGCTTAGGAGGATGAAGACATGTACTTGTGGAGCTGATAAATTTTTCGTACTGGTTTGCAAAGCTGTTTTGGGAATGAACCCGAAGTCGACACACCCTTTCCCTGCGATTGTAGTAAATGCTGGAAAGGCCTCTCGCGTGCTTCTCCGTGTTAATATAATTGTTTCATTACTGATTCACAATCATGTGGGCTTATCTTACATTTCTCATTGAACACTTTCAAATCTTCAGTTAAGAAGGAAGTTACTTGAGTTGAAACCGAAAACAGCAATTTCCAGAATTTAGAGAGTAATGTTACCACATTACTTATCATTCCTGACTTTTCACATCTGTTTTACTTTATTACTTATCTGTAAGGTTACATACACCTGCTATTTTGATCCTCAGGAAATTGACAGATAGAAATGTTAGTGACACTACCAACAAGTTAGAATTGTGTCCTGCTTGCCCCGGGCCTCGGTTTTGGTGTGATGGCCTTTCCACAAGCGCTGGGTGGTTCTTCCCCTGCCTTTGTTATTGAACTAAATGGGAGAGTCATGGCAATTTGAAGGGGACTGTGGAAGGAGCTGTTCATGTTTGTATCTGCTGCTCTGTCTTCTTACTAACAAAGCATAAAAATAGTGTTCTATCTTGAGTTCCTTATCTCACTAACTTTAAACAATGATCTCACAGATTGCATTTGTAAATTCTTTACAAAGTTTCAAAAACAACATTTCAAAGAGCCTGCAGACTGAAACTTTGTAGAGTGATTCTAAGTATCCTCCTTTTTAATTGAAAATATTGGAGTAATATTCGTTCACAAAACCACGCAGGTTTCCAGTGTACAACTCAATAAAACATCATCTGCACACAGCATCATGTGCCCATCACCCCAAGCAAAGTCTCTTTTCAGCCCCATTTTCTGCCGTTTGCCCACCTCCGCCTACCCAGCGCCCCCATTTCCCTCTGGCTATCACCACACTGCTGTCTGTGTCTCCGTGCATATATACCTGTGTGTGTATATATATGTATTTTTTTTGCTTAATCCCTTCACCTTCTTTCATCCAGTTCCCCAACCGCCCTCCCCTCTGACAGCTGTCAGTCTGTTCCATGTATCCGTGCCTCTGTTTCTGTTTTGTTCGTCAGTTTATTTTGTTCAGTAGATTCCACGTATAAGTAAGATCATATGGTATTTGTATTTCTTTCTCTGACTGGCTTATTTCACTTAGCATGATAATCTCCAGGTCCATCCATGCTCTTGCAAAAGGTTAAAATCTCCTTGTTTGTACAGCCGAGTATTATTCTATTGAGGATCCCTATTTTGTTCCATCTCATGCAATGGATTTTTCATTATTGAACTGGATAATTGTGCATAACTGAACTAAAATGGAATCAGTCAGCGGGAAGGAATCACCATTAGTGCAAGGACACAAAGTCTTTTGGAAGTGACTCAGTGAGCCAGGAAAGTCGCTAAGGTGACACGAATTACTGAGGCAAAATGTCTGCAGGAACTCAGGCTGTTGCTGAGAAGGCTGTTGGGGTTTTGAATATGGAAGTGCAGTGGTGAAGAGTCTGAGAGGACAGAAGGCAAACGGGAAAGTATGCAGGTGGCAGGGATCCCGAACGTGACTGGTCTGAAATCACACGGCCTCAGTCACGGAGCATAAGAATGCACTGTGGCCTTGCTAAGTCAGTGTGGCAGAGGGCAAAAGGATACAGGATAGTACATAGGAAACAAAGAATGTCCCTTGCGTTTCTTTTTTTAAAAGATTTTATTTATTTATTTTTAGAGAGAGGGGAAGGGAGGAAGAGAAACTCATCCCCAGCCAAGGACCTGGCCTGTAACCCAGGCATGTACTGGGACCAGGAATCGAACTGGTAACCTTTGAGTTTGCAGGCTGGTGTTCAATCTACTGAGCCACACCAGCCAGGGCCCTTCCATTTCTTTGTCCTAGTCTTTCTTTTCTTTTTAGGACAGGGTTCCGAACCCAAGATGGGGCAGGTTCAGGTGGCAAGAAAGCTCACAGAGCCTGAGGGTGTTGCATAGAGAGCTGGACAGAGCGAGTCTGCTTGCGGCTGCTTGCAGGAGGAGCAGCTCGGAGAGGTGCAGGCTGGCGAGGGCCTCCACCAGAGGCTGCTGGGAGCCTCAGTGAGACCCAACCCAGAGTTTGGTGGGAAGGGCAGGGGTGCAGTTGTGCAGTAAATACAACTTTTGACTTCATTGACTTTCTCTGGATAATTTGGGTTTACTGCATGGTTCCGAAAGAGTTGTGTCCGTCCAATGGCAAAATAGATCATGCACTCTCTGCTTGCACCCCAACTTGCAGAGTTTTGTCCCTCCTCCGAGCCTGGCTAGTCTCCCATGCCTGAAGGGCTGACTTCTCATTTGTGTGCCTTGGTGGGTGGAACCATTGGGATGTTTACTACATTCAAAATTGAGACTCTTATCTCTGCAACGACTTTGATTTCCAGCCGATTTGTCACTATGTTGAGGTAATACAATGAAAACACATTCTTTCCTCCCCCTCCCCCCCTGTAAATCTATTCATTAGGAAGTTTCCTCAGTACTCTGTGATTGATTAAAAGTGACTGACAGAAAATACATACAAATATAGAAATAAAATGATGGGTAAGGAAGGAAACTTCAGGGAACAGTGGCAGATCCAAGGGTAGTTAGATAATAGGGAGATATGACATGTTTGCAAATGGATATATAATTCTCCAGAATTCGCTCATCTTTTCAATCTTACAGTTCTAAACTTTTCTTTAAAAAAAAAGAAAAGGAAAATTGTCCTAACAGGCAGAAGTCATGATTTATCTTTGACAGCATTTTAATCGGGAAGCATACAGAGAGCCAGGAGTGGGCTGGGAACCAGCAAAGCGTGGTCCCTGGGAGAGGACTGAAGCCCTGCATAGTTAACGCCGTCCTAGCAGGGTATCTGGAGGAACACATTGACATCTGATTCCCGTGCTCTCTGCTGTCTCTGCACCCTGCTGGGGACCCATTAGCCTGCTGCTCAACATCTTTGGAAAGAGAAAAAAAGAAAGAATAAAAAAAGACACCATCAGACTTTGAAGTCATTGCCGCGCCAGCCTTAGGGATAAACAGAAACCTGATGTCGTGGTGTCACACTGAGCTTCTCTGTGTGCAGGGGCAAGCTGAGTTTTTGCCCTGTATTTTCATTCTCCACTTAATCAAACCTCAGTGTACCTAGAATTTCAATGATGAACAGAGGCATTAAAGATCTTCTGTTTGTTAAGGACTGAGGGATTTAATTTTTCTATGAACATCATCAGATTTTCAGCTCATCCCAAACTGGCTCTTGATGTTGGAGTGGATTTTTTTCCACAGATAATGCAAAAGAGCTGGACCTGGACAGGCCATAGCCAGAGTAATTTTCTTTTCTTCCTTCCGTCCTCCCTTCCTCCCTTCCTCCCTTCCTTCCTCCCTTCCTCCCTTCCTCCCTTCCTTCCTTCCTTCCTTCCTTCCTTCCTTTCTCTCTCGCTCTCTCCACCCCAAAAAGGAAGGAAAAATTTGGCAACAGTATTGCACCTTTACAAAAATGTCATGGGATTTCTGCAATGGGCAGGGCTTCTAATGTTATGATAATAGTAACTTTTGACTTTTTTTCTGTCTTCAGTTTTAATGGTCATTTTGGAAAATAGATTCTACTTGATGCAATTATAAATATACTCTCTGGAAAGAAGAGAATTTTTAAAGTATAGTTGAAATTGCAGAGACTGGGAATTAGAATTGATAAACTGAAAAAAAGACATAAGGAGCTACTCCAAGACAATTTTTCTGGATACCAATAAAAGCACCTTAACAACATATCAGTGTTGCCCCAAATGGTTCATGCTTTGTGTCCAATGTTTTTCTCCAGAATGAGATCATTTTCTTTCTATTTTTAAAAAGTATATTTATTGATTATGCTACTACAGTTGTCCCAAATGTTCCCCCTTTGCCTCCCTCTGTCCACTGCCCTCATTCCCTCTAGCAATTACCCCCTTAGTTCACGACTGTGAGTTGTGCATATAAGTTCTTAGGCTTCTCCATTTCCTATACTATTCTTAACATCCCCCTGTCTATTTTGTACCTACCATTTATGCTTCTTAACCCCTGAAACTTTTCTCCCATTGTCCCCCTTCCCCCTCACCACTGATAACCCTCCAAATGATCTCCATATCTGTGATTCTGTTCCTGATCTGGTTGTTTGCTTGTTTTTTTTTTTTAAATTCAGTTGTTGATAGTTGTGAATTTGTTGCCTTTTTACTGTTCATACTTTTGATCTTCCTTTTCTTAAAAAAGTCCCTTTAACATTTCATATAATAAGGGCTTGGTGATGATGAACTGTTTTAGCTTTACTTTGTCTGGGAAGCACTTTATCTGCCCTTCCATTCTAAATGATAGCTTTGCTGGATACAGTAATCTAGGTTGCAGGTCCTTGCTTTTCATCACTTTGAATATTTCTTGCCATTCCCTTCTTACCTGCAAAGTTTCTTTTGAGAAATATGCTGACAGTCTTATGGGAACTCCTTTGTAGGTAACTGTCTGCTTTTGTCTTGCTGCTTTTAAGATTCTCCCTTTATCTTTAACCTTTGGCATTTTAATTATGATGTGTCTTGGTGTGGTCCTCTTCGGGCCCAACTTGCTTGGGATTTTCTGTGCTCCCTGGACTTGTATGTCTGTTTCCTTCACCAAATTAAGGAAGTTTTCTTTCACTATTTTTTCAAATAAGTTTTCAGTTTCTTGCTCTTCTCCTTCTGGCATCTCTATGGTTTGGATGTTGTTATATCTGGAGATGTTCCAAAGGCTCCTCATACTATCCTCGTTCATTTGAATTCTTTTTTTCTTCTTGCTCTTCTGGTTGAATGCTTATTTCTTCCTTATGTTCCCAATCATTGATTTGAATCCTGGCTTCATCCCCCCCACTGTTGGTTCCCTGTATATTTTTCTTAATTTCACTTAGTGTAACCTTCGCTTTTCCCTGGGCCTTTTTTATGTTGTTCCTGTGCCCAGTGAGTTCTTCGAGCATTCTGGTCACCAATGTTTTGAACTCTGCACCTGATAGGTTGGTTATCTCTATTTCATTTGGTTCTTTTTCTGGGGTTTTGTTCTGTTCTTTCATTCCTTTTTCTCCTCAATTTGGCAGCCTCCCTGTGCTTGTTTCTGTGTATTAGGTAGAGTTGCACTGACTTCATGTCAATAGGCCAGATGCTGGCCTATTGTAGAAAAGGCACCTGTAAATTGTGTGGGGCAAAGCTTTAGGTAATTGCCAGGGCAGGGCAAACCACTTCACCGCTTTGTGACTCTGTCAGGGGAGGAGTTGGAGAACGGAAAATGCTGCTGCCTGGCTTCTGGAGATTTGCCCAGCACTCAACCCATTTCCAGTCACTTCATCCACTTCCCGTATGTGACTGGTGCCCTTTTAGCTGTTTCACTGGTGCTGAATTCCAGAGAGAGTGGGTCTGCATACTTTCTAAGTCTGCGTGGACCCTTTAAGCAAAGTCTCCTGAAAATTCAGCACTTTCTTCCACCGCCCCAACTCTCACTGGTTTTTACAGCCAGAGGTTGTGGGGATTTATCTTCCTAATGCTGGAACACTGGGTGGTGTGGTCTGGCTTGGGGCTGGGATCACTCACTCCCAAGGTATCCTTCCCAATTTTTCTCCACCACACGTAAATGTGGGACTGCCTGTTCCAAAGCAACAGCCTCTCCATATCACACTACCTCTCCACGCCTCTCCACCCATCTCCACCCCTCCTACCTGTCTGGGTGAATGTGGCTTCTTTAAATCCTTGGTTGTCAGACTTCCATACAGCTTGATTTTCTGACAGTTCCATGGTTTATTTGTTTTGATGTCTCATTGCAATTCTTTCTGTAGTTGTTCAAGGGGGTGAAGCATGTTTACCTATGCCTCCATCTTGGCCAGAAGTCTCAATATTTTTTTAAAAAGGATAAGTAATAAGCTACTAGGTGGCTAGTTAGAATATAAGATCATCTCCTCTTAAAAGCCTATAAGGAATAGGATGTGGATAGGGAGAACAAATTTGTCAGATGCTTAAAAAAATGGATACTATCCACATTGATTTCCTATAAATGTTTTCTCTACAACATTTAGTAGTCTTATGAATGAGAGGAAGAATAGTTGGGGCTGATTTCTTACTTGTCTTTACAAAAGGAGGACATATATGGAATGATATCATATATAACTCAAAAGCCTCAAGAAGGAAGGACCAAAGGGAGGGAGGGTGTGATGCCATGCTGACTTCTGTGTGAGTTGGGTGTGGGTGTGATGAACACTTTGTTCAGCCCTTGGCCAAGAACTCTGGCTGTTGAACTCCATGGTCCTTGCAGTGGCCTCTCGGGGAAAGCCCCACTAGCTTCCTGGGCAGTTCTAGTCAACTGGTTCTCTTAACATTTGCTCAGCTCCTGTGGGACACCCACGAAGAGCCAACTATTTTCTCTTCACACTGCTGGCCACACAACTTCCTCAGTTCTTTCTAGTATGCTTCCTGGGTCGCACTAACTTGTTCTAGGAAAATTCTGTCATTTTCTTGAATTAGGCTCAGAGATTCAAGACCAAGCTCTCTTCTAACCTCCAGGCTTTGATGTTGGAGCCTTGAAATTCTCTTCTGATCTCATTCTTTCCCATCTCTACACCACCCTTTCTGTGTCTCTCTCCTCCCTCTTTCTCTTTTCTCTCCCTTCTTCTCCCTTGCCTTCCCACTTCCCTAGTCGCCACAGTGGAAAGTTTTAAATTTTCTTTTTCCTTATTGGATGGGAACTACGCTTACGTGGTTTACTTTGTGTTCTCCATCTAGAGCTGTGTAATAAAATTTGATGATCTGACTTAGCCAGGCTTGGTTCTTAGTAAGCAAAAGAGCATTCTGAAATTTAGAAATCCCCTTTCTTTTTTTTCATTTTTGAGCTATTTATTTAAATTCTTTTATTTTATTTTTGTTTATTCTATTATAGTTGTCCCAATTTTTACTACTTTGTACTCCTCTGTTCCACCCCATCCTCTGCCCCCACAGTCCATCCCCACCCTGTTGTCCATGTCCATGGGTCATTCATACATGTTCTTTGACTATTCCCTTTCCCTTCTTTCACCCTTCCCCCTCACCCCCTTTCCTCTGGCAGCTGTCTGTTCCCTGTTTCCATGTCTCAGGTTCTGTTTTGCTTATTAGTTTATTTTGTTCATCAGATTCGTCTTATAAATGAGACCATATGGTATTTGTCTTTCACCAACTTGTTAGAAAGCCCCTTTCTCACCACACAAAGTTGCCATTGAAGGTTATTCTCTCTCAAAGCTGAATGAGAGGGGAGCCTGTGCCAATGGACCCTACAAACACCTACAACATTAGGCCATGCTACCAAGACAGGGAGTTGTAGCAGCTCTACCTAATACATAGAAACAAACATAGGGAGGCTGCTAAAATGAAGATACAGAGAAACATGGCCCAAATGAGAACAGATCAAAACTCCAGAAAAAGAACTAAACAAAATGGAAATAAGCAATCTATCAGGTACAGAGTTCAAAACACTGGTTATAAGGATGCTTAAGGGACTTAGTGAGAACCTCAACAGCAGAAAAAAGATCCAGCCAGAAACAAATGATACACTAATTAAAATTAAGAACAATTTACAGGGAAACAACAGTAGAATGAATAAAGCCAAGAATTAAATAAAATGACTTGGAAAATAAGGAAGCAAAAACCAACCAATCAGAATAACAGGAATCAAAAAAAAAAAGGATAATGTAAGCATCCTCTGAGATAACTTCAAGCATTCCAACAATCGCTTCATAGGGGTGCCAGAAGGAGAAGAGAACGAGCAAGAAATTGGAAATCTATTTGAAAAAATAATGAAAGAAAACTTCCCTAATTTGGTGAAGAAAATAGACATGCAAGTTCAGGAAGCGCAGAGTTTCAAACAAGATGGACCCAAAGAGGAACACACCAAGACACATCATAATTAAAATGCCAAAGGTTAAAGATAAAGGGAGAATCTTAAAAGCAGCAAGACAAAAGCAGACAGTTACCTACAAAGGAGTTCCCATAAGACTGTCAGCATATTTCTCAAAAGAAACTTTGCAGGTAAGAAGGGAATGGCAAGAAATATTCAAAGTGACGAAAAGCAGAGACCTACAGCCAAGATTGCTCTACTCAGCAAAGGACAGATAAAGTGCTTCCCAGACAGGAGAAAACTAAAGGAGTTCATCATCCCTAAACATTATATGAAATGTTAAAGGGACTTATTTAAGAAAGGAAGATCAAAACTGTGAACAGTAAAATAGAAATAAATACATACTTGCCAACAATTGAATCTGAAAAACAAACTAAGCATACAAGAATAGAGACAGTATCATGGGTATGAGGAGCATTTTGATGGTTGCCAGATGGGAGGGGTGGGGAGAATGGGTGAAGAGGTAAGGGGATTAAGAAGTACAAATAGGTAGTTACAGAATATCCATGGGGAATTAAAGTACAGTATAGGAAACGGAGTAGCCAAAAAAACTTAAATGTGTGACCCATGGACATGAACAATAAAGTGGAGATTGATTGCCTGAGGGAGTGGTGGTTGCTGGGTAAGGGGGACAAAGAGGGAAAAATTGGGATAACTGTAATAGCATAATCAATAAATATAATTTTTTTAAAAACTGAATGAGGACAACTTGCTGTTTCTAGCCAGAAACCACCATTTGCCAAAAGGAGGGAAGTTAGTGGGTGGGGAGCCACTGGTATCACAATGCAAGCCGAATGAAAACACTTTGGTTTAATATTCTCAAAATATTGTCCTTTTTACACATACTGTACCCAAATCTGAGCACTGAGAGTAAAACCTGTTTACTTCCAAAGCTTCAGTGTATTGTTAGTCAAATATGAATGGAAGAGAACTTCAAACACTCAAAATATCTATTTCATATCATTTATAGGCCCCTCAACTATAGTCTGTCTCCCCAACTTTTGCCAAAATAACTTTCTTTAAAAAAATGGATCAGGGTATCCATCCCCCTGCTTAAATACCTCTGATTAGTACCACCATCTATAAAATACCTTTCAGATTCCTAGGTTGAGCATTCCAGGGCCCCCTTGCTTGAGGCCCCTGACTCTTGGCCTCACCTCCTATCACCCTGTTCCCTCCCTTACCTGCACCCTTTGCCCAAGGCATAGGACTCACTCACCCTGTTGTCCATCGTCCTTTGCCTTTGCTTACATCTCTTTGCCTCTTCTTTTTGCCTGGCAGACTGGCAGCCTGAACTGTCATCTCTTCTGTTACACCTTTACTCCCCACAACACTTCTACGGCACTCTATCCATCTCTTTATAATCACACATAACACCCTGTACCGTGACTACCTCTGTCTGTCTGAACCTTTTCCATGCTAGACTGGTTCTTGGGACCATGACGTTCCTGGTATCTAGCACAGTGCCTCGCATATTCAAACTGCACAGTAAATGTTGAACAAATGAATGAAGAAACAGCAGAGTGAATGATGGGATGCAGCACTGCAGAATTAATTATAAGCAGTGGAATGAATGTACAAAGTTGGGTAATAATGTCATTTTAAGTTATCATCTATGAATATATAAAACCTTTCACCAGAGTATGTATGCGCTGTTATATTTCTGCCCATAATCTGAAGTATATGGCCTATGACATCTTTTTAGAAAGTGGTTTAGTTCATATCATGCTTGAATTGGCCCTTAATTCTAATGTAAAAGACCAGTTTATAGCCATGGATTTTTCAGAGCTTTGCCTTTTACACTAGGAAATTCATGAAATTTTCTTTTATTCAGCATTGCCAGGAAATGTAGTCTTCTAGTTATTTTAATATTCAAGTTTATAGAGAGAATTAGCACATATACATAGATTGCAAGAAATTATATTGTATACTGTATACAATTCCAAGACATTGTAATACAATAAGCACACTAAGTTTATCATGATTAAAATTAATCTTTCTTTGACTTCGAAGACTTTCCAGATCCTACAGTACCTGACACTTATCTTTACAAACATCAGAGAATTATGTGCTACGTAACGAAGTGCGAAAGAGGAGAGAGCTCATTATGGAAGAGCATGGGGAGGGGAGGGAGAAAATGCAGACAACTGTAATTGAACAACAGTAAAGTAATTTATGAAGAAAAAATCATAAAAAAGAGAGAGTTTACTATAAAAGGATTTCACCTAAAAAAGAAAAAAGAAAAGGAGAGCATTGACATCGATGTCACGTCCTGCACTGTGCATGGCATGCGGCCGGTGCGGGCATCTCACGCTCTTGGCTACATCTCCACGTTCTTTCTGAACACCTGACATGCCAGAAGTTTAATTTTGTAATGTTCCACCTCTACCTCTAAAAAAATAAGTTTTGCTTGGTAAAGCAACAAGCTCTAAATAAAATAAACAAGCTCTAAATATTTATAAACATTTTTTATAAATAAAATGGACTTTCATTGATTTTATTTCATGCAACTAAAAAAAACCCCTCTAATCTTTATACAGTGGCATTTAACCCATTCCTATTCATATGCATTTTATGAGCTCAAAACTGCCATCGTGAATCCATATTAAAATGCTGGAATCTGGTGAAAAAAATGATAATATCCTCCCTAATAAGGCCTTTAAAAGTAGAATTTAAGAAAAGATCTATTTCTCCTTATCTAGCTGACCAACGTAAGTAACTCTTTTTAAAAGTGCTTCTACTTTGGAATCATGAAGCTAGAAATCGCTTAACCCCCAAGTCCATACAAGACTTGGAGTGTTGCCTTTACTTAAATTACTTCCCAGTTCCTCTAGAAAGCGTATTTTAAAAGCTAATTTACCTGTTCTTCATGGCACTCTCTTCTTTGACTCCCTTCAAAGACAAAGGGAAGAAGGGAGAGAGGGAAGGAGAGAGAGAGGAAAGAAAAAAGGGAGATAGAGAAGGAAAATTATATTTTTTTAACCAGGAAAGGAATCAAGACCTCTTTTAAAGATTGTTTTTTGTACCATAAGTGCCCCTTAAAAATTTCTGCACTTCAGTGTTCATTTGAAGGGTCGGCATAGTTTGAGCTCCTGGGAAGTGAGGCATGAGATAAACAAAGCGTTCTCATTACGCTATTGCCAAGCGATCTTCAGTTCTATTCTAAATGTGTTCGAACTGCATTCAAGGAGGCAGTATTTGAATCTTCAGCTATCACCACTCATTTAATCATCCGAGTTGCAGCTGTAACGATATTAACCAAATCACTGGAATCGCAGCCTCCTTTCAGCAAGCAGGTGCTATACGGCAATGTGGTCTCAGAGAGCCCACTCTCCACCTTGTGCAACCACCAAGGGGGCAACCCAGCAGTTGTGTCTGGTAGCCAGCGTCTCCAGCCAAGTTAGAGACTTCTGTCCGGCTGAGTTTTTGGAAAAGAGGTTCAGTATCAGAGTTCTACAGATACAACAGTATCCTTATGCATTTGTAAGTAGACTGTATTTTCCACTGATAAGGGCTTAAATTTTAAAGTTTACAAGGTGCTTTTACATACACAATTAAATTTGACCTTAACTCTGTGAAGGAAGAAAGTACTTCATTCTGGATCCTATAATGTCTAATGGTCTAAGTTTTACACACGACGAAACTGAAACCTAGAGAAGCTAATGGACTTAATCAGAGTGATGTTGTTAATACATGGATGAGCCGGAATTTCAAGGCCAAGTTCTCTCAGTCTTACCTGGCTGCTTTTTCCCACTCTACTGCCCTGAGGATGTGAAAGGTGATTACATTTTGTCCAGCAGTTTTCTGCCTTGGAAAACCTCCACATACAACATAAAACTCTAAATGCCTTAAGAAGGATACAGGGACCAGAGTAGAGATTCCAGGGAGAGCAATTCCAGCAGGGTGGAATTGCTAATACACTCTGCTTAGCTAGTCGCTGTAGCAAACTTTCCGGAAATATTTCGTGTCTATGCCAAACTGTCTCTGATCTAACACTTTCACCTGTCAAGTGTGGCATTGTTGCAATGAAACATGTGGATGGACCTCACTAGTTTATCTCCTCGACTTCATGAGAATTCCACTAATATAATAATAAAGGAATCTTGTTAAAGATAAAACTTTCTTGGGCAACAGGAAGAGGCTGGAAGAAACTTAAAAAGCATGATAGAAAAAGCCTGTAATGCTATGAACAGAATGTCAGTAGAAGTCAGGGATGTGAACTCTGGGAGTAAGGACTCAGAGGAAATGAGGAGCACAGCAGAGAAAATAGAGACCGCTTTGGAGGATGCCTGAGTCTTCAAGAGCAGACTGCGAGGAGAAATAAGGACCTGCCTCTCAGTCTCTTAATCCTGCGATGTCCCTTTATGCTGTTACCCAAATGCAGACACAGTTTTACCCAGGTACATAATGCATTCTGCTTTGAACACTCAACATTATGTTAATGTTGCCCCATTCCTAATATAATTTTCATATTATCCTTTGAAACGACAGCCTAATATTCCAACCAGTTGACTTTTCATCATTTATTCAGTCATCCCCTTCTTGGTTTTTTTCCTCGGAGAGATAATTCTGAAATGAACACCTTTGTTCATTATTTTATTCACTTGTTTAATACTATTAATTGTGATTAGAAATAATGAAGTTGTATTTCTTTAAAAAATAGATCTAAACTCTGAAGGACAACAGATTGTGAGAGGAGATAAGATAGCCTCAAGTATTGGAAGATGTACAGGAAGTAACTTCCCAGAAAGTGTGCAGAAGGGGATACCACCCAGAAATGAGCTGATCTGTCTTTCAGAAAGCACTCCTGAGAGGCTCAGGACTCAGAGGGGCTAAGAGGAGGTGTATCAGATTCCTGGGGCTGCCTACCAAGGTACAGAGCACCTTAAAACAACAGGAATCTATTCTCTCACAGTTCTGGATGCTGGAAGTCTGAAATGAAGATGAGGCAGGGTGGGTTCCTTCTGAAGGCTCTGAGGAGGAGCCTGCTCCAAGTCTTTCTCCTGTCTTCCGGTGGCTGCCAGCACCCCCGGCATTCCATGGCTTATAGCTGCGTCACTGCTTCTGTCTTCCTGTGTCCCCGCACCTTCACACGTTCTTCTTGTAAGAACAGTGGCCACTGGATGTAAAAGCACAGTCTAATCCCACATGACTTCTTCTTAACTTCGTCATGTTTGTAAAGGCCCTATTTCCAAGTAAGGCCACATTCTCAGGTACCAGCACATCTTTTGGGCACGCAATTCGATCCACAACACTGAGGTTGAGGTATGAGGTTTTCGGGAATCTCCCACGACCTACACAGCCAGGTAAACAGCCTCTGCAACCACTGCCCAGTCCCAGTCGGGAGACGAGGGAGCTCTCCTCTCGGGGCACTCCTGCAGAAAGCTCCCGGCTGGAACTAAAAGTCTGTGGGCTGGCTCAACCCCCAAACACCTTCTCACCCTGGTCCCAAGACACCCAAAGCCAAAAACCCCAGAAGAAGAAAAGTGGGATTTCTCACTGGGAAAACAGAACAGCCTCAGAGAAACGCCCTGCATTTGGGACTCCCTCCGTGAGAGTCAACTGTCCGCAGGATGCCCTAAATGAAGCTTCTCCCACTTCCTCCCCACTGTACACACTGCCTTTAGTGAGTCTTTCTCGGTGCCTTGCACTTAAATGAGGAAAGCCTATAATAAGAAGGAATGGAAGCAAGTCAAAAAACATGAATGAGAAAGGAATCAGAGCACACAGTAAATGCAAAAAAGAAAAGATAACTTCAAAAAAAAAAACCCTCTAGTATCATCAAAACAACAAGAAATACTATAAAAGAAGACCAAATGTTTGATTTTTTTTCCCTTCTCTATTTTTGAGTTCCGTGTCACGATTTTTCTCCCTCCTCTGGGTTCGCTGAGGAGGGAGGGGCTCCAGGAGAGGGGCTCCCGAGGCTCTGTCTCCACTGCTAGCTGCCTCCACACAGACCCTTGTCATGCCCAGTAGCACCCCCTCCCCAGTTTCACCCCTCAATACCACCATTCAAGTTAACACTAGAGTTATCTCCCCAAAGCAAATCTGATTGCAGGTCCTTCAGACCCTGATGCCTCCCCATTACCAGAAGGAACAACATCTAAGCTGGCACATAGGACCTTCCCATGCTCACCTCCTCTTCCTCCTTCCCTTGTACCCTCTGCTCTTGGCATAACTGGCCACTCGCCATTTCCCAAATTGCTGCCCCACTCATGTCCCACACCCTCTACTCCCAAGGTCTCTTTGCTAGGACTACCATTCCCTTTTCTCCTCAGGCAAATCCTACAATTACTTTAGGAATCTGCCTAGATGTCAGGCTCCTGTAAAACTTCTCTTTGCCCCCAGGAGGTAGATATTGCAGCCTCTTGGATGCTTTTCATTTTCCCTTGTTAGCACATTATGCTTATTTGCATTCATTGTCTCTGTTACTCAGCCACACTGAGTACCACGACCTTCGCCCTCCCTCATCCAAGCTGGAGCATCAGTGTGTAAGTTGTTACCCAGACCCCACGCGACTGCCTCAGCAACACAGCCAGTGTGCGGGAGGGACAGAAGCAAGGAGCAGGTTATCACACTGCTACTAGGAAGATCTTGCACTCCCTTGGCATTTTTCAGGCATGCCCTGAAATAACCTGCCATTTCTGAGTTGCCCTGTGGTGGGCATTAGCATTTCTCTCTTTATTTTACATTTGAGAAACGAAGGAGGTTATTCTTGCTGCTCAGAATCACCCAGTGAATCGGGGAGTTTCAGCATGTGAACCAATGCCTCCTACCAGCAAAGGAGGCTTACACTACAAAACCATAAAATAATAGCAAAGCAAGAATTATTCTCCAAGCCCTTGACTTAATATGTCCTCTGTGATCTCAGTGCTGTAGGTGGTCTGAACAGCTGAAAAATCTAAATAGGAAAGGATAAAGAGAAAAACGGAGACAGGGAGGAAGAGACCAAAGAAAAGAGACGAAACCTAAGATGAGGCAGTAAGGGGTGAGAGTGTTTATCAGCATCCTCTTTCAAATCTACCCTCCGCACTCATAAAACCTAAAGTTCATTATCATCAGCTTTCTTCTTATGGTGATTACCACTGGCTTGTAGGTTTGACTGAAAGTAATTCCACTCGGCTACTTTTTTAAGGCCTCTGGCCTTGGAAAGTGACTTTCTTCTTGGGGCAAATGGAATTTATAGTTAATACCAACCTTTCCAAGAGTCTGAATGAAGAGGGATGAGGTACGTGGAAATGCTTTAACATTATGCGTTAAAGCCCTCCACACATGTGAGTCATTAGTACTGTTTGCATCGTTCACATGCTTGCTCTCTACGCTTCAGTAGCCTCTGTTGCAAATTTGGATAAAAATAGCCAAACTGCCTGTCTTGCTAAGGGATAAGGAGTTTACAACCACATTTACTGAGCTCTTACTATATGCCAGGCACCAGACTGACTTACCAGCACTATCTGGTTTAATTCTCTTAGCAATCTCAACTTACATAGTATCCTTACCCACCTTTTCAAATGTAAAACCAAAGCGACAGAGTTACTGTAACTTGCCCAAGAATATAAAGATATTAAATGACACAACTTAGATTCTTTCTGCTCTCACGTCTGAGCTCCTCACCGGTATGACCATCTGAGCTGGGTGTGCAGGCATTAATCTCGTGTCCTTACTGGGTCGCCTTAACCAGAGGCAACTTGCTGCCGAAATACTAAAACGTTTCACTGGGAGCAAACTTGCCATCTGCGGTAGGTGAGGAAAGCGAAACCCTGAAAGGTCACTGTGGGAAAGCTGGTTTTAGAACCAAGCCTTTTGACTTTTATTTTCAGGTTTGTTCCCAGATACCCTGCCATCTACACACAAAATCGGAAACATATTATCTCAAAAGTTTTCAAAGCTATCCAGAAGGGACAACATTGAAAAAGGAAATCTACATTAGTGGTGATGCAGATTTCAAACAAGCAGAAAGCAGATGGGGGCCAGGGAGTTTGCCTTGAAGGACAGCATGGTGCACCAAGATGCCTCCCAGAATGGGGGAAATGGAATGAAAAGTCAGCAAACAAGGTAGAAAAGACAGCCCTGAAAGGGCCTGAGAAACTGAACAGAAACTCTGAAGGAAGATAAATGGATAATTTAAAAGCCATTCAGTTTTTAAGAAAGACAAAGAATAAGCTACATTGCACCAGAAAAGGCCTAGAAATGATGATGGATGGGGCCCTTCAAACGAGTGGTGAACACACCGGAATCACAGTTGCCTGCACAATTCCCAGCTGAGGGCGAATTTGAAGAACTAAATAAGGATATGAGACTGATATGGATTGAAGAGTTTTTCAAAATCTATTTAATGGCCAGGCAGGGGACATTGATCGCCTTTCAGAGGAAATGTTTAGGATCAATGAGGTAGTCGGCCTTTATTTGGGGTGGGGATTAGTGACGGGAGTGGGGGAGGGGTTTATACACAACATGGCAACAAACAAGGTACTAAAATAATATTTGAATTATGGTGGTAAGGCACTATATTATTTTGATCTTTATGAAGTAAGCCATTTCTCTTTTTTATCCTTGTACTTGTAAGCCTCCTTTAAGTACGAACAATCAGATGACTTGCTATTTAGTAATTCTAACACATGATAAAGATTGCTAATTCCCTTATCAAAAAGTTCACGTTAAGCTATTAAATACAATATTTCGTTGTTAAATAGTTTATGCACACCCAGTGAACAGATCCAAAAGGCACAAAAGCATCAGAGAAAAGTGTCCCCTCAGGCACTCAGTTCCTGTCCCCTGGGACAATCACTGGTAAACAGTTTCTTACATGTGTGTCTGAAGACAGTCTATATAAAAGCAAAAACAGTGTGTTTTTACACCATCTTACACACAATGGTCACAGCATGTATGTATGTGTGTGTGTGTATGTACACACAGTGCTCACACACGTGTGCATATATCTTGTGTAATCCTGCCCCCCCTTGTTTCCTCACATTTCATAGCACTGTCTCATTCTTTCTGATAGCTGTGAGTATTAGATTTTATAGATGAATAAATTATTAACCACTAATTAATGACTTACTTATTTAACCAATAATTATTTAATTATTTGAGGACACAATGCTTTTAACACTCTGCTATTGTGAACAAGTGCAACAAATATCACTGTAAATGCACCACCCTCATACTGTATTTGGAAGGTACGTATGCAGAAGTGGAAGGACTGGGCATTTGGCATAAGGGCATTTAAAATTTTGATAGGTATTGTCAAGTTTCCCTCTGTAGAGTTTGAACAAATTTATACTCCCGCCAGTAGTGTCTAAGCTGCCTACTTCTCTACGTCCTTCCCCACACAGTGTCACTCACCTCCTTGAATTCTGCTGATAAGACAGGCGCACGATCTCTCCCGTAGTTTGCATTTGTATTTTGCGTATCACGAATGGGGCCGATCACATTTTCAGTAGAGCTTCATTTGCTGAGGAGCCATTTGTACTTTTTCTGTTGGGCTAGTGATCTTTTTTCTCACTGACTCGTAGGAGATCAGTATACAGGAAGCCATAGACTCAGTCTGTAGCAAAAGTGGCAGATGTTTTTCCCAGGTTGTCATTTATCTTTTCACTTTGTTTGTGCTGTACAGAAAAACACTGATTTTGTGTAGTCGATTCACGAGTCTCGTCTTTTATGCTTCTGGATTTTATGCCATACATAGAATGACTTTCCCATTCCAAAATTATAATATTTTTAAAATTCTCAGAACTTATTTTAATATTCTATGGCTTCATTTTTATATTTATATCTGTTATTTATCTGGCTTTGCTTTATTTTGTTGGGTGTAAAGTGGAAGGTCAGAATAGTTTTTTAGATTGCTACCCAGTTCCTCAGTTTCTGACTAATCTTTCTCCTTATAATTTAAAATGCCATTTTTATCGTACTCTAAATTCCCTTAAATTCAATTCTATTTTTACTCTTTCTATGCTGTTATATTCATCTGCCTGCCTCATCAGATTATTTTAATTAATATTGCTTTAGAATATATTTTAATGATAAGCCTAGTTTTACCTTCCCCATTACTCTTTCAGTATTTTCTGGGTATTCTTGTTTATTTTTTATGTATAAGCTTTAGAATTTAATTCAAAAACAAATCTAGTGTGTCTTTTTATTGGGATGATTATTTAATTTTAACTGATCAATGTTTGAAAGTTAAATTAATATGAAATTCTCCAACATTGAATAGACAGAAAATGGTTCTCAGTAGGAAGTTTTTGTTCATAAAATTCTAATGTTCCCTTTCTTAAACTGTACTTCAAACCTGTAATAAAAAATAGAGAGGGCATTGGTCCCGCTGTCCCCACACATACAAACTTTTCCCATATGTTGGCCTTTGGGGGAGTTAGAATGTAGAGAAGAGCCACGATAGCAAACCCTTACCCAGGTCGTAAAGTAGGCAGATTGGCCCCTCTCTATGGACAGAGAGAAGGCCAGCTAATGGTATACCATCCTCCCCTTATCCCCAGGGGTATGTGCAAAATGTCCCTTTCTTGTCTTTTTTGCTTTCTCTCCAAAATCTTGCTTTTTAAATTATACTGTAAAGTTTAGAAAAGGAAGCTTCTCTTACCATATGGAGTGAAAGCCCCAAAATAAGAGAGGATTTTTGTCCCCAAGGATCTCTACGTAAAGTCAGAGCATTTCTCGTGGATGCTGTAGGTCTGGTGCTCTGCAGATCGGGGCTTTGGGTGGCTTCTCCTGGCTCGGATCTGAGCACTGGTTGGTGCTGTGCGTGAGGACCGTTTTTAAACTCTCACAAGAAACGCTCAGTAATCATTGGATTTGCGTGGCACTAAGAAGTTCATTAGTGCAGATGATTAGTCTTTTGAGTCTTTGGGGACTTTCAGACACAGTTGTGCTCCTATATCTACAAGGTCCGCATTCTCACATTTAACCAGAAGTAAATGTTACATTGTGGCTGATATGTACTGTGTAGTTAGGCCTACGATGTTTTCACCTGTACTGAACATGAACAGACTTTTTTTCTTGTCATTATTCCTGAAACATAACACTATTCACAACTATTTACAAAGTACTTCCATTGCATTAGGTATTATAAGTATTCTGGAGATTATGTAAAGTACACGGGAGGAAGCGCACAGGTTATATGCCAATACTTTGCCATTTTATATAAGGAATTGGGCGTCTGCAGGTTTTGGTACCCATGGGGGTCCTGAAACCAATTCCCTGTGGATACTGAAGGATGAGAGTTTTAGCTAAAAAACAGAAGAGCAAATACTAATAGAGAATTCTAGAATCCATTCTTAGAGGTACCTTACTCAGAGCATCATGCCCACTAAGGGCCTGGAATTGCAATTCAATCCACGTTTGCCCCACCCTCTCATACAGGCACCGTACCCATTTTGTTCGGTGAACCCTAGGACTCAAGGCCCATAACAAGTAGACAAAAAAACCTATAGTAATAATTCTGTGCAGGCCACCAACTCAATTTTAAATATGGTCTTTCTTACACATTGAACTCTGCAAAAATAATAGTTTTTATCTATTTCTGTAAACACCCAAGTACACAGTTTTACCAGAAAATATCCCAGTGTGTGGAGAGGTGGACTCTTCCATGTGGCTGTGCCTTAGTTACATGTCCCAACCGCCTCTTTTGTGAAGCCCCATCCATCAGGGCCTGTGGCTTCCGGGTCAGCAGCCCTTCCTTCCAAGTTAGATGTTGCCTACCCAGTGAGCATGATTGATTAGCTACCAACCTGCTCTGAAAGCCCAACCTGTGACAGCATCCTAGAGGGGCTCATTATACCAGAAGAGACAGTTCTCTTTACTTCCACTTCCACTTGCTGTCCTGAGACTTGCCTGTTATTTACTACTTAAAACCCTGATTGTATTTTCCCAAGGCAGGAGAGAGTAGAGGAGTCACAAGTAAAAGCTTCACTCTCTACGTCTAATGTTTAGGAGGTGGTGTTTCTTCATTAGTCAGTGAGGTTACCTCCCTGTGAATTGGTCTTGAAACAGCATCACAGACACTAGAACCAGAGAGTTGCCCCGTCCCGACACTGCAGTTAGGCGTGAGACACCCGTCGTCATCAGCATCCCAGTCGAGGTCTCTCGTGTGAAGATGCCAGGGGCTCTGTGCTCAGGCAGGCCTGGACTGACATTCCAGCCCTGCTGTGCACTTAACCATGAGTGCTTGGGCTCTTTCGACTTTATTTTCCCAATCTCAGGCTCCTCATCTGTCAAAACGGCCACCGAGACCTACTCACAGCGCTGTTGTGAGGTTAATCAGCCGACACATGGAGAGGTCTCAGTATGGCACCTGGAGCACAGGACACATTCAGTACTTTGGTTAGTTCTTTTTGGCAAGATGTGTTTTACCGTCGATCACAGCGAGCAAGCCGCCCCCACAGAACAGATCAGCCCGCAGACATGTTTTATTTTGTTGAATGCTGTTTTTAAAATTATAAAATATCCAGTTTGCCATAGGCCCCACCACTCCCTACTGTGTCACGCAGCATACCTCATGCATTAACTTTCCTGCCCTGGCCCTGTAGACATTTGAATTTAAGACTCTTGCCCTATATTATGGAAATAATAATGCTATTAATCCAAGGAGACTAAAGTCCCTGTCTCGTAAATTCAGAATGTTAATGTCATTTGTAAATATCATTTTCCACAAAGGAATCCCTTAAGCATATGAATAAAATAAGCTAAACAAGCAACCTGAGAAGTCCGGAAGGAAATGAAAAAGGAAAGAAAAGAGGAAAATGACTATAATGTTTTGTTGCATTTTCACTTTTACAGGTGCTGCTAATCTGCTTCAGACCTTGGAAGGAAAATTACCTCTTTCTAAGTTATTACTCGTACTGTAATTAGCTTTTAGGATATTAGACATTGATGCTACAAACATCGATGTTATAACTTGGCTGGACCGCGCCCTTAGGACTCTGATTACAGATCTGAATCATTCTTGCAGTGGATTCTAATGAGCTTCTTGCCTCATGCTAAGCGTTAGCTCTGTAGCTTTATTATCTTTACTGGTACTTGGGTAACCGTCTTTCTTACGTTATTTAGGTTTTAAGATCTCAAATATCACTAACAAAACAAAGTTCTGACAATACTTTTTTTACACTTGCAAAAATTGAGCCTAGCCAACCTGTTAACTGCTGAATCGTAACAGATCCACAGAGTAATATCATATGTAAGAAGTGGTTTTCCCAACTGGAAAAGAATCTCACCCAATATGATAAATATGGAATAACCCTGAACCCCGCTAAGGAGAACATAGCATCCAGTTGCTGTTTTCCCTCTCTGTCCGGGTTCACTTGGTTCACAGAGAAAATCTAGGCGAAACGGATGCTGCCACCCAATTCCTTCAACTCTCCTTGCTTGGAAGTCAAAACTCTGCTGACTTTGCCACCAGAAGGAATTGGCATTTTCTGAGCACTTTCAGGCTAAGAATGAGCAACCATTTAAGGAACTGTTAAAGAGTCCGGCAGACTGGGAGTTCCAGAAAAAAGGGGATACTGCTAGCTGGCCCCTGACTTTCATTAACTTGGGTAAAGAGGCTGCTCAGCAAGTGTGTGGCAGCTTTTTACTCTGGGAAAGCTGAGAGTCCCTCATGCCAGCCACCAGTTTGAAGTCTGGTGGGGGTTTCAATCTCGAGTGATTCCTGGGGTGGCAGAGAACAATAACTGACAACAGCAAAAGACTCATCATTTGGAGCTCAGAAACTCAACATAGTTTGAACAGAAATGGAATTTTTTAGCTCAAGTATCAGGGGAGCTTAGAGGTACAGTTGGCTGGTGGCCTTCGGCTGGATGCAGTGGATTCAAGGCCACCATAAGACATATGTCCCCTTTTCCTGCCTAATTATGTTTCGGCTTTACCCAATCAGGCTTTCCTCACATGTCTTGGCAGCTCTAAGGTCACATATTTGTTATAAGAATTATTCACACCTAAAAAGGAAAGGAAGGAAGGAAAAAGAGAGAGAAAGGCAAGGGAGGGCAAGCAAGGCAAGGCAAGGCAAACCTCTTTTGCAGTAGTTCCAGGTAAAACCTAAAGACAGCTCTAATAGCCTTAGCTTGGTACCCACAGCCACCCCTACACCACTCCCCAGGACACTCCCATTGGATGGGCCTGAATTGTGTGCCTGCTCAGAGGACATGGAATGCACTGTGTTGTGGCTTCTGCTATCTAGTACAGTTCACTGTAACTCACTGCCAAAAGACGTTAACTTAACCACTCCCAATGGAGGGAATTTGTTCAAGTATCAAAATGCCTAGAATCATCTGACACCTGTACAGGTAGACAGAAAATAGAGACTTACAATATAGCATTAATTCTCTCAATTAGGAATTGCATGCAACCACTGGTAACAGATCTGAAACCCAAATAGCTTAAACAAAACAGAAATTAATTTTTCTCTCTGATAAAAATAATCCAGATAAGTCCATTTGATGCTGCTATTACATGGCTGTTCCATAGTCTTCAGAGACCCAGTCCCTATTTATACTCAAGAATGCCTCATAGTGACAAGATGGTCACTGTAGTTCCAGCCATCATGTTAATATTCCAGCAGCAACAAAGAAATAGAGGCAAAGGCAAAGGATATACCTCCCAGTTGAATAAATGCCCGTTTAAGCATTTTCTCAGAAGCTCCTCCTTATGAATTCTGCTTACACCTCCCTGGCCATTCTTAAGCTCAGGGAAGGCCAAATGCACACTGGGAAGGCAAACTAGTAGTCTCTGTTAGAGATACCAGAGTCCTGGTGGAGTAAATGACTCTGTCCCCAAACAGGACAGAAGGCATAAGGCTGAAGCCCTTTAAACCCCATGCATTCTAGCTCAGAAGAACCCAATAGTACCCAATGCCTGGCCCGGGTATATGTGTAATGTAACAAGTGTAAGTGGTTATTAATTTTCTGACTTTAACCATTATACACTAAAGACTTTTTTAAATATTTATTTATTTATTTATAATTTATTTATTTTTAATTACACTTTTTTATTGCTGTTCAATTACAGTTGTCTGCATTTTCTCCCCACCCCAGCCAAACCCACCTCCCTCCCCCACTTCCACCCTCCCCCTTGTTTTTGTCCATGTGTCCTTTATAGTAGTTCCCGAACACCCCTCTCCCCATTATCCCCTACCCACTCCCCTCTGCCTATTGTTAGATTGCTCTTAACTTCAATGTAAAGACTTATTTTAAAGCTGCTTTATTTAATGTGAATGTTTAAAAATATCCAAAAAGTCTTGGCTTGCTTCTGTGTTCACCAATAGTGTTTATTTGTTTTTCAAAGTAAGTTTTAAAAACTGCAGGAAGCCTCCTACGGTAGTTAATACATTATCTTAAGCAATTTAATGCAAATTAATTTTTACACAACCTTGAATTTCAAAGGCCATTGAACTGGGGGGTGGGGGAAGGAGTAAGGTTTAAGAGGAATCTGTTTGTGGCTCCCCATCTGGACCCCGCAGCCAGCCCCATCTGCTCTCACGCGGAGTGACTGGCACTCCGGCTGCCCCCTGCAAACTCCGTGTGCAATTTAGCTTTTTTCTTTTCCTTTTTTTTTCTTTTACTCAGGAAGATGTTAAAATGCCTAGAAAGATGTGTATTTCAAGTTTTCTACAAAAGTTGATGGCATTATTTTTGGCATTTCCAAACTCTGTCTTTTACACCATAACCCAAGTTTCCAGTGGGTTTTATGGGGTTTATTTTCTTCTTTTGTTTGTTTCTGGATTTATTCTCTTTTAATACTTTTCAGTAGGGTCTTATAGCACATTTGTATCAATGAGAGACACTAAGAGGTTCAGGGTAGGGAGTTGCGAGATTGGATGTGTGAGTTTGGATGAGTGACCACCTGAGGGTGGCTGCCATGTGGCGAGTGGACTGGACAGGAGCAAAGGAAAGGCTGGGAGCAAAGGGAGCCCAGGGTGGGGCAGGGCGGCAGAAGGCTATAGCAATTGAAAAGATGATGGTAGTCCCAACTAAAGTTGTGAAAATGGCAATCGACCGACACACAAAGACCCTTTGAAAGTAGGATCGACAAAACTGGTGATCGTTTGGACGTGGGGGGAAGGGAGATGGCATCAATGACTGTAGATTTCTGGGTTGGGCAGTTGGGGCGAGATGATAACACGCAGTGCCCGGAGAGAGCCAACCTGAGAGCAGGTTTGGAGGAAGGTGACTAAGTTCAGTCCTGGGCAGTCAGTTCCCTGTCCGGCCTCTACAACACAACGGAAGGGTAGAAGGTTGGCAAGCCAAGCGTGATTCTTAGCCAACCGCATCATTCAGCATGGCCTACAAAATTCAGGAATATGTCAGAATAAATCATGAATAATCTTCACCTTTGGGAACCAAGAAGAACTAGCTGTTCAACAGTTCAGTACCTTAAAGTTTGGATTTGCTCGCAGAATCGGCACTTCTTTCTGAAGTCACATACCTGAGGCCAGAAGCTTGCGTTGTTTCTCAGAGATGCCCTCTGCCAGTCACGTGAGTTCAAGAGAATTTCAGGGCCTGGCCCCTGTTGCGTGCTCGCTGGCCCCTCCTATTGAAGGTTTGGGCAGACATGACACCAGCTGGTCATATCGACAATGATTTTCCATTTCAAAACACCAACCCCTAACTGAGCCATTGGACATTGTCACTCAGAAAGCAGACGATCCAATAGTAAAGTGATCATATCTTCACAGCAGCAACATTGCCCTCAGACAGAAGTTTACTTTCATGTTTCATCAAAAAGTAGATATTTTAAAAAATACTTTAAATTCTCTCTTCTCTACCTTGCATTGTATCTCTTAGTTTCTGACTATTTCTCTTGGGTAAGGTAGGAGTGGCAGAAGGCAAAAAATACTAAGTCTTGTTGTCTGCACTCTGGAATATATAATTCAACAATAGATGCGAACCATCTTCTTTCTTTGGCTTTAAAATAAATAAATAAATAACCATCTTGATGATTTCCTCAACATTTTTATTATTTTTATTTTTTTAAAGATCTTATTTATTTACAGGGGAAGGTAGGAAGGAAGAGAGGGAGAGAAACATCGATGTGAGAGAGAAGCATTGATTGGTTGCCTCTTACATGCCCCAACAAGGGACCAGGCCTGCAGCCTAGGCACGTGCCCTGACCAGGCATTGCACTGGCGACCTGCTCTGCAGGATGACGCCCAACCAGCTGATTCACACCAGCCAGGCTCCCTCAACATTTTTAAAAGGTATTAATGACATAGTTGGACATTATTGGAGTCAAAGATAAATCTGGTTTTAATATGGTGGGGTTCCTCTGTGCTCCCTTGCAACTGCAGAGTACAGGAGTAGTAACTTGTTCTAACAGCGCGGCTCGCTCTTTGCTTGTCCCCTTGTCCCACGTCTGCCCCATCTCTCCAGCAGCTGAATTCCAAGAAGTAACTGTGTGAGCTAGAAAGCACGCACTGGGCCGGGGGCTGGGGGGGAGGGGCAGATGTGGATGATGATGGCAGAGGAAAAGCAAGGCCAGAATCTGACTCCTGGCGGCTTGATGACCTGATAAAACAAGGTCTAAGGAATAATGGAAATAAGAGAGAATACTCTGCTCACTTCCCACGGGGGTCATTCTGGATTTGTGTTTACAGCAGGTTTTTGTAGCAGGTCAGAATGTCCTGACCCGCTCTCCACCGCCGGCGACTGTCCTGGCCTTGACCCTCCTTCCTGCCACCACTCTGGAGGGCAGAGTAGAGGAGGGGCTGTTGTTCCCAGGAGTCACTGAGCCAGGAGCTAGAGATACAAGGAAGAAAGGCCTTGTCTACACTCTCCCTGGGAACTCTTGGTATAGTACCCAACACAGAGTTTGGGTTTAAACCAATGATAAGAGATTTCCACTCCTGGCCATAATAGAGTAACAGGAACAAGAAAACAAAACAAAATGCAGCCGCAGAAAAATACATGGAACACTTTTCAGACAGTGGACAACAGGCAGCACAGTACAGTGATTCCTGAGAGAGGGGAACAAATGAAATGAGCTTACAATTGTCCCGGCTTCCTGCCTGGAGGGAGTTTCCAGACCAGGCACAGGGAGGGGAACCCAAGCAGAGCCTCACTGAGATGAGGGGCAGAGACAGGAGTCTGGGAGGCCACAGTGACTGGAGTTCCCAGGGAAGGGCGCCAGAGAAGAGAGCTGTGCAGGACAGGGCTGAGAGCCGTGAGGGCCCCTGGAGTCCCCAGGGCTGCTCACCACGTGCATGGGAGGGAACTACTGAGGCTGAGAAAAGACCCAGCAAAAAGCAGCAAACACAACAATCCTCAGAGCTCACACAGGCTGGGGAATAGTCCCTGTTCCCACCCGACAGGATATTAAAGAAAAACCTTGAACATATGAGGTACTGGGTACAGTTCTCAGAAAATTAATCTCTAAAAATTATTGCCCAAATGAGCCCTAGATAAAAGGCTACTCTGGACCCACCTAGCAAAGTTTAAAAACAAGCTTGAAAAAGATTGGATTATTGCTAAGTAAGCTAACTGCATTCCAAAACAAAACTAAAAAATGTTTAAAGAAATGCTAAAAAAAAAAAAAATCCAGCACCCAACAACATAGAATTCCCAGTGTCTGATATCCAATCAAAAATCACCAGGCATGCAAAGAAGCAAGAAAATTAGACCCATAATAATATAATAATGAGAAAAATCAATCAATTACAGACTCAGAAATGATACAGATCATAAAATTGATAGAGAGGACATTGAGACATTTATTATATTTTGTATGTTCAAGAGGGTAGAGGAAGGATTGAGCATGACAAAGTCATGAGAGATATTTTTAAAAAGACCCAAAGTAAACTTCCGTCAATGAGAACTACAACCTTTGAGAGGATTCATGGTAGATTAAGCTCTGCAGAAGGAAAACTCAGTGACGTAGCAACAGAAAATTGGAATTTGGTCCCTCCTCTCTCTACATCCTCCGGCTGCTAATTTCTACACAGTACACTTGTTCTAACTCAAGCATCATAATAATGTTCTTCCACAAGGTTGTGATTTCACTCCGTCTCTGAAAGAAACACCCAAAATGGTGAGGGAACCACCTTAATTATACTTATATACATTATACATATATAATGTGTTATACATATATATTATATGCATCTACATGTACAGTACGTATATGTATATGTGCTTACACATGCGTAAAATGTTTCTTGAGGGATACCCACGTTGCCTCTAAAAAAGAATCTAGGTGTCCAGGGCAGGGAATGAAGGGAAATTTTACACTATACTTTTGTACCCTTTGTATCCATTGGACTATGTGAATAAATTACTTATTCAAAACATAAATAAAATATGGAATAAACTGTATATGATGTTCACAAGTGGACTCAACCATGGAGTGTGAATGGAATCAGGGAGGAAGCGGGGTCCTCAGCCACCGGGATGACTAGATGCCCAAGGCTGTGTCCTCTGGTGGGGTGAGTATCCAAGGTCCCACCTGTGATGGGCCAGGAGGGAGCTTGGGACCCCCAGCGGTGGCCATACAGTTGCCCCAAGGGATAGTGTGCAGCACCTGCCACGCTGGGTTGTTAGGTCAGCAAGGACCCTAACCTCTGCTTGGAGCAGCACGCGAGTCCTCGGTGCTGCATCCGCCAAGCAGGCTGCGGGTTAAAGGCAAAGCACCGCTAGGACCGGAACCATGAGGTCCAAGTTACAGGGATATATAGTTTTCAGCTCCATACAAGGAACAACAGTCTAAAATCAACACAAAGAGTAGACCGAACCCCTCTGGGGGTGGTGAGTTTACTGCCTCGACACGTTTAAAATTGAACGGCCACACCGCAGGGAGGCCACAGAGGAGACCCAGCAGCCCCTGGCGGCGGGTGCCCTGCACTGGGCTTTTCGAGGGCTCCACGCGTGTGCAGAGGGAGCGGCGGGGTGAGAAGTGGGCCCTTTCTCTCTTGCTGCACGAACAGCAAGTCAAACGAAGGGGAGCAGAACCGTTCGCGCAGCACCCATCAGGCGGCACTCGCTGGTAAGGAGGTTTTAGGGCTACTCTCACCTTTCTAAATACTGGGACGTTTATCTTCCTGGCGGCAAGTGTGACATAATCCCTGGAAACCCTTTGCTTTCCTATATTCTAATAGTTCCATATTCTCTCAGTTAACTGCATGTGTGTAACAAATTTATAGTGTGAGTAAGAGTAATCCTTCAGGATCGGCTTTTTGCCACCTTTGCCTAGAACCAGCACCTGCCAGGGATAAAACGGTATCCTAGGGTGTCAAGTCTGTGTTTAAGGAGAATATGGAACAAAGAGAAGCAATTCTGAGAAACACGTACCCCCCCCAAGTTTTTTCAACATGAAAGAAGAGGGAGAACAAAGAGCTCGATGAAGGAAAGAAGTCTTTTGGGGGGACTAAGCCAAATAAATTGAAATGGTTTAAGGAAGAAATTGGTGAAGGAATTTGAATCACGGACAGGTGCTAGGAATGCAATTTAAAATGCTCGGGAACCTGCCAAAGAAGAGAAAAATGTGTTGCTTTTGAGATCATTTCCCAGCAGCTTCATAAAAGAAAACTGATTACAGGAATTTAATAAGTAGAACGGAGCCAAAATATAGTAATCAAATGAGTTTTTAATTACATTTCAGGCAGAAAAAAATCCAATTTGTGCTCCTGGGATTAAAAAAAAAATAAGTTCTAGAGAAATGCTTTTGTAGCAGGAAAATAACATAAACACTAATTTCCATAGGAATTATAGTAGTCAGTTTAATTAAAAGGCTTAAGCAGAGTGAAGGGGAGCCAGTGCCAAACTATATTAAATAGAACCATGGCGTTCATTGCTACCTCACACTATTGTCTAATGAAAGCTCTATGCATCGAGCAGAAACAGGTACCTGCATTTTTCCCGTGGAAATAGACAGGATTTTGATCACTGCCTGAGTTAATAGGTTGCTGTATTACGTTTAAATGGAGTAACACATCTGATTTAAAATTAGATGTTGCTGCATATTGCTCGATGTGCTAAATATCACTTTTTTTTTAAGAGAGAGAACATGCTCTGTTTAAGGGACATCGATATGAAGGAACATCATCTCAGCCAGGTTGGAGTGCTCGCTGCTCCATAGAATACCAGGTTATTTCCGGGCTTTTCAACCCCTTCTTACTTACTTACCTTATTTCTAGGTACATTTTACTTGTGGTCCTACGACTTCCTGGAGTGGGAGGTTGAGCGGATAAACAGGTGGTTTGCCACAGTGCTTAGGGAAGAACTTCCTCAACTAGAAGAGCTATTGGAGGACTGCTCTTGGCCTCAGGCCATGCTCGGAGAACGCTGCTTAGGAGGTGTGCTGAAATCGCAGTGGTGGTGAATGGGACACACCTGTGAGGTGTCTACATCGAGGATCTGATCTGTGGCCACAGAATACTACCCAAGGCAGAAAGTGGGAAGGCAAAGTGTTAGGTTTCCATGAGCTAACAGCCCCTCAGCTCTACCCTCCGTGTTTTCATTTGTTGCCTTGTTCCACTGCAGGGGCGATCCAAGTTTTGTGAGGCCAAAAGTTTGTGAGGACTTTAAAAAATACAAAATTAAGTAAAAAGGAAATTTTTAGAGGGATCTCCTGCAATTAGAACCCCAAATCCTGAGCTTCATTAGCCTCATGGTCTGTCCACTTCTGGCCACAGGCTACATGTCCTCTTCCTTCATCTCTCCTGCACCCCTCCACCCGCCTCTTCCACACTCCTTTCCTCTCTCCTGTGTTTATTTCCACACACATTCTCGTGGTGCGCTGTGCATCGGGCACAGCTCCCAGACTCTTAGCTTTAAAAATGAGCACCTCTTCTTGTTTCAGGATTTTACTTGGCCTTTCTTATTCAGGTAAGTCCACCTGGACTCATGGACAGTAGAGCAAATGGTAGGTTTATTTTTGTAAAAACTTCAGTTCATGGTCTATCGAGATCTGGAGGCCTCCATGGCAGGCAAAGTTGCACCTATTAGCAGACCTGTGTGCGCTACATACCGGTGTTTTGTTTCCTGTCTTTTTCAATGTGAATCTAAAACAGGGTCATAACCTAATTGTCTGGCACCCTGGAGTAGTGCCCGGCCACCAGTCTTTTTTCATTTGCTGCATAGGCTCTATTCATATAAACACAATGGCACTAAATACGTATCTACTTCTTGTAAATAGCCCATGGTTACCAAACAATCATCACTTTTCATTCCTTACAGCTGGTTTCCATTCTCATAAGTGAAAGCTGGAAAATCATGTCACAGACTCTGGTTCCTCTCTTTCCCACCTTTTTGTTGTTTTATTATAGGCGTTGGTGAAGGTCAATGTGAAACTCAAGCCGATGCTGGATTCAGTGGCTTCCAACAGAAGTAAGTGGGAGGAGTTGCACCAGAAAAGGCTGCTGGTCTCAGCTGCCTCTCCCTCCTCTGCTGGTCTCACGGTGGCTGGTGAAAACAGTAACTAACCCTCGGGGTCAGCTTCTGCTGCAAAATGACTGCATCCTGAAGGGCCAGCTTTGGTCCACCCACATCATCATTTTGTCCTTTAAGCTCAGACAGACGTAAAGTCTGAAGGATGTGCTGGGAAGTATGCCTGGGCTTTCACCTTGAAGTGTGGTCAGCAGGAGAGAGCAAGACAAGGAGAGAGGAGGAGGTGGGGCAGGAAGCACATCCCAGGACCCTTGGCTTCTCTGCTGAGCAGACGTGGGCTGAGACAGGCGCTGGGCAGAGGACCATTGTGATCCAGGACCTGGAGACAGCCAGCCCTGCTCATTCTGAGCAAAGAGAATGCAAAACAGCACAGGCATCCTTAGTGCTGCTTCATTTTGCACACGGCTCTTTTATTTGTTCCAAGCCAAACAAAGCCTGACTTTGCTTCCTTTCCCGAGAGCCCTTTGTCCCAAGAATCCCAACTTGTATTCTGTAGAGGTATTTTGTTTTTATCCTAGAGCTTCTTAATGGTGGCTCAGAGCCTATAGACTTGCCTCCCTAAAAGATAAAGTATATTATCCTTACAAACACCAACCATTCCCACATTTTCCCTAAAAATATAATCCATAGTAGAAATACATCAAATGTGTTCGTCTTATTGGTGTTTATATAAGATTCACAAGACTGCATTGGAATCATGGTTCCCTTTTTTAGTTTTATAATTCAACCTTCATTGTAGAGCAAAGTCTGTTCCTAGAAGGAATAGATTAATTGGCTTTAATTAAAGACAGGATGAGCCCTGGCTGGTGTTGCTCAGTGGATTGCACACTGGCCTGTGAACCACAGGGTCGCCGGTTCAATTCACAGTCAGAGCACATGCCTGGGTTGCAGGCCAGGTCCCCAGTAGAGGGTACATGAGAGGCAACCACACATTGATGTTTCTCTCCCTGTCTTTCTCCTTCCCTTCCCCTCTGTCTAAAAATAAAATAAATAAAATCTTTAAAAAAAAGTCAGGATGAAAGGAAATCTATGAAGTCTATAGTTGGATTTACCACAAGTGACATGTGAACATTTAGAAACTATTTCAACAGCGAGACATTTCACAGGACACCACGGCACCATGGAGAGTGATCATTGACTCCCTTGAGTTCTCCTAGTGATGCTTTTTGTATAAAATTGAAGATTACTCTCAGTACCAACCTACAGCCAAATACAGGAGTGCCCAGTTTTGTATTTTTCCTTAAGTGTAAGAAATAATGCTTGAAACCTAAAGAAATAATGGTCTAGACAGGGATCAAATATTCTATCAAAAGATTGAAAGAAGGTGAAGGGACTAGTCAAAGAACATATCTGAAGAACCGTGGACATGGATAACAGTGTGGGGATTGACTGTGGGAGTGTGGGGTGGGCTTGGCGGAGGGGGGCAAAGGCAGAAATTGGACAACTATAATAGCATAAACAATAAAATATTTTTGAAAAAGCCAGGTTTATTATGGGTAAGAATAAACTATATTAAATGGATGTGATGACCAGAAAGCTACTTTGCTTCCCATTTTATGTGAGACTGAAGCCATGCTGTGCCTTCTCCAAGGAATGCTAGGCTAGCAGCTAAGACATAACCCCTACCTTTGTCACTATTGACAGGAGGACTTTGGATAATTCACCTAACTTCTTTCGGTCAGTTTCCTCATTTGTCAAAGAAGATTACTCTAGGAAATGATTTTCAAACATGTTTTAACCTTGGAACTCTTTGTTGAATTACATTTGACATGGAATACCCAAGATATAAAACATTTAACAGCCCAAGTCCTCCATTTGAAGCTGGGTTGGGGCTCCAGAGCCGCTGCAAACCCTCACATTTTCCATTATGTACGTGGTGATCCATGAAAGGGCTGTGAGGGGTTTGAAAATTTCTAGACCAGATGAACCTTAAAGTCCATTCCAGCTCTGAAAAATTTAAAATTTACAAACCTTTTTTGTTCTTTTTGCCACTGGCCATTACCAGTTATTAACTCCATCACTCAAATACTAAGGAAATGGGAGTCAAGTTCCACAAAGAACATTGTTTTCCGGGCAAGAGTAGGCATTCAGGAAATGCGTAAAGAATGGGTAAATTAAGGTACCAAAACAGAATCGGAACAGCAAATATCCATAGGGAAGAAGTAAGATTCCAGATGACCAGAAATAAAATTATAAACCAGGCAAAGAGGGGGAAAAGAAGGAGGAAGAGAAGGAGGAAGAAGAGGAGAGGAAGAGAAGCAAAAGAAGATGATCAAGAAAGAAAAGCTAGGGACCGAGGCAAGTGGTAAGAGAACTGCCAGAGGAAAGGTGAAAGTCAACCCAAACAAAGAAAAATGGTACTTCTGACCAAAAAAATGAGTACAGAATCAGGGTACAGAATCCTGTCACCAGTTGCTTAGAAAAGACAGATATTTGAGCAGGGAGGGGGTTTGACAAAAAAAGAGAAGGAAGGAGTATGAGTCTTAAAAAATAATGTTTCTAGCTTCTCTTTACAGCTGTGTCTGCAGGGAGGACTGGAGAGACCAGAGGAGAAAATGAGTGCAGGAAAAATAGCCTCCGCAGAGCAGGGGAGAGGAGGTTGTTCAGATTTATGGGTTTTATTAAGCCAGTTTTCTGAATCACTCTGCCATAAAGGAAAATAGCTTCTGCTCGGCTGTGTCTCCTCCTCAGGTAAGGAACAAAAGGGTGGGTGGAGTTAGGGACAAGCCCTGGGCCTGTGTCCGCCGCTCGGAAGCACTGCAGGTGCTGCTGGCTGCTGTGCTGTATCCTGTTTATGTCACAAACGGGAATTGAAGATCAGTCCGTGTGAGGCAGACATGAACCCACATCTGTTATCCTCCCCAACAGTAAATAAATAAATAAATAAATAGCCCAGACAGACGGATGCCAGTCTACCTACAGCAAAATTTTAAAGCATGTGCTTGATGACAAGACTAGACCCAGGGTCCGATGGAGGCTGCAGGCAGCTACAAGCGCTGTAAGTATCCTGCACAGTGATGCTGCATGTTGCTAAGGGGAACATAATTTATAGCACAAACCCTACAGCTTCCACTAAGGTTGAGTTTTCCTCTCGTTTCCTTGCCTTTTTATTGGCTTCACTGCATGGTTGCCAATAGCAACATCCACTGGTAGCAAGGGGAGTTCAACACCATTGCAATCTGCCATACGGTGGAGCCCTGGCAATGTCAACCATCAATCAAAGAGCTGTTTGTAATTGCCTCCATCTATTTTTCCTGTCTCAGAGTGTCTTTCCCATTGTGGGTCAGAATTCAGAAACTGCTGACTAATGCCACAGGTCAGCCCTCCACCACCGGGAAGCAGTGGGAAGGAGGGGAGCAGCCTTCCTGGTGCCAGCAACCCCCCGGGTTAGGGACTGAACTCTTGGGAGTTTAAGGTAGTTTTAGTCCTTTTTCTAAATAATGTATAATTTTCCAAGAATGTGAGGCATGTATTCCATGTATTCTGCTTTTCTAAAACAGAGAAATTTTCCCAGTCCTTGTTATTAATGTTTATTTCCTATTGGAGGAAGGTATTTAAAATGGGAGCCTTCTTATAAAACCTCCAACTGACCAGATTATGTTTGCTTCCTTGGGTCTCTTGGCATTCATGCTTGAAATGACTTCATCCTACTTTCTCCAAGAGACGCATTTTTTTCAGAGATGCTATTTATTCTCATGTTAGTCAGTGTATAGATAACACATGCGCAGCCTACAACGTGGCTGGCAAACCTGGCTGGTAGGGTCAGCTTGGCAAACTGTTAAAGGCACCATCCAGTGCACAGCAGGACTGGGGCTCCATCCTGGCGTGGCCACTGGCTGGATCTGTAATCTTGGGACTTGACAGGTGTCAGGCTTTCTGTTTGTAAAATAAAAGCTCTGACTTCACTTCCACACTGAAGGACTAAGCCGTATTTGACTTTAAAAAGTTTTTCCAGATATCTGTATTGTTTACTGTTCTTGAAAAAAATCAAAATAAACCGAAAAAAGTCATCTCATTAAAGACAAAATAAAAGGTTACATATATGGGGTAGATATAAAAACAGCCTTACCACAGATATGTCTGAGCCTGCCCCTAGTGATCTTAAAAGATACTATCATCAGTACAATTTTTAAAAAATTTACCCTTTTATCACATAAAGGACAATTTTAGATCTTCTCATATCGTAGATATCCAATAAATGGTGGTCCATTTAATTTAGAATTAAATTCATAAGTGAGTAAAAGAAGTTAAAATTGCATGTGTATTTCCTGTTTCTCAAATCTTTGATGTCTATGCATTTCCAACTATTTTATATTTACACACATGTTGGGTTAGAAATAACCTTTAACTTTTTGTTAGTGTAATACAATATCACCGCTCCAGGAATTCAGTTGCTTTTCTCATCTATCAAAATTTTTCATACTTTTTCCATTTACCTTAGGTCATCAAACAGAATCTGCTCAATTTACTTTGCATTACAATGCAAAGTAATTGATTTTATTTTAAAATCCATTTCCCCTGCTGACTCTTCTTGAATTGCGGAAACATAAGATACAATCTTATCCCTAGTAACAGCGTGAAGCAATTCCCCTGAAGTGGGATGGAAACCTAAACATATTAGGGGAAGATTTAAATCTAAAGAAAAATAGTTTGGTTGGAAAAAAACATCAGAAAGGGTTCGTTAAAGCTACAAAAGAAAACCTGGGTTGGAAGCCTAATGACTCTGGCGGTGCTGCTGCAGCGAAGGTCCGTTGTTGTCCTGCGTGCTGGAAAGAACTCCCAAAACTCACATGGGCCGGAGCGTTTAAAAGTTGGCTACAAGAAGGCCAGAATTTCACGAGTTTCCTAAGTGGTCAATTATAGAATAAAACACATAGCTGGCAGAAATAAAATGAAGTGTGTCTGGAGAATTCCATCATGAAAGCCTGGACCCAGGAATGGCGATGTCCTTCTGACCGTGTACCTTTTCCTCAGCTTGTAATGTTGCACGGTCCCTCCTTTCTAATTGCTCTTGCATATTTGGTGCATCTCTCAACAGTGCTCCCGACAATCTGTTCATCTGTGTGTCACATCTACACCAATGTCAATGAGTGTGTACACTGGTATGGAACTGTTTGTTTTATTCAGTAAATTAAGTATTTGCTTTGAAAAAAATGTTATTTGAGGCCATCATTTATCTTTGTGTTCATTTTCTGTGTGTACATGTGTCTGTGTTAGAATCTCATTTTTTCTTCAGATTTAGATTAAATCATATTTAGATGAATTTTTAAAAATAAACAGCATAGTGTGGAAATAATAGGAGGCTAGGTTTTGTTGAGTCTCATTCCCTTGGGGAAAAATTGCTTTTGCCATTTTATTTTGATGTATAATAATCTAAAAAGGATCTTCCACTGACTAGCTTCCTAGTTATTGTTTTCCACAAAAGGAAGGAAATATGTTTTCAATTGAGCTGTCTGAAGTCACTCCCTTTGTGCAGATTCCCCAGGCCAAGGTTTCATTGTAAGAACACTACGTTATAAACGGCTTGGCCATTTCACAAGCAACTAATCCACGATTTTGAAATAGTCTGCTGCTTTAAGAGACCTACATATCTTTGTTTTTAATAAATGCTTAAAGTTTAACTAAAGCTTTGGAATAATCTTTCTCTTGAGAAGGGTGATTTAAGAGCTGAAAGAGGCAAGCATGTATCCGAATACCAACAATTTAAATCTTGACTGTCACTTTTAGCCCATTAACCTTGTCTTGATCTGTGATGTTTGCCTGTGTGAGAGGAATACTGGGACTGCCCTGTCTGCGGAGCATTTTAAAGATGACAGAATAATTCAAATTATTGAAGTTTGTCTAGAGGGAGAAGAGTCTGCAGCCAAATGCAGGTTCCCGAGTCCTTACAGATTGCTCAAATTTGCATGGGCAATTACACAGGGGGATTGCCTCAGTGCAGAGCCGCCAGCCACACTGATGCCATACAATTACACAATGGCTTCGGTGCTTAAACTTTAAAATTCTTACACCATTGTGCCTGTTCTGTTAGAACAAACTGCAGCAAATGATCCAAAGCCAATTCAAATGACTGAAGAGGAGGTGCCCGGGGGTGAGAGGGAAGAGGTACAGCGTGGCCCCTACTGGCCAGCTTAAGCAATCACCGGTCCTCGGTGCTGGCAGCCGCAACCACTGGCTTCTTTGTGCTTTGTAGTTCATGTTTTTCAAGTGGGACCAACAATAAGAACCACCAAATTCACAGAAGAGCTGTAAAGATTAATGAGGGAAGTTAGGCAAAGCAGGACCTGGTCCCGGTACAGAAAGTACTTGAACACGGGGGCTAGTGTAGCTCTTTGTTTGGATGGTTGGTTGGTTATTTTTAAATGTCAGTATCCACAGTTGTGCCTTCTCTAATTCCTTTTATAAACCATATGCTACTGTGATCTCCCTGGTAAGTTAATTTAGATCGTAACACCATAAGCCCCCAAATACAAACCACTTGATACAAAACAAGGTATAGCCAAGAAGAAAATCTAATTAAAATATTAATAAAGCTGGAACTACCAGGGGAAGAAGAGTTCATAATGAGGTTAAATGTCTCACCATCTGAGTGTAAATGTTCCCAAGCATTGATTTGGATACAACCTTTCCAAAAGTCTTAAAAGATTACACAGACGCTCCTGAAAGTCAGTCAACTACATTACCAATTTGGCACTAATTTATTCTTTTCTTCCCTGTTTGTGGTGAAAGATGGGGGAGGGGGAGGCAACAAGATAACTGAGCAGCCCAAACTGGGCCTCCTGAAGAAAATGGCCTGGAATGGCAGGGGAAAAGAAATAACAATTGGAAAGTGGTTTTGCAGAAGGTTTTCTGTTCCTAAGGAAGACGTGTGGCCACAGCTGTTGTTGAGATGTTCAGAAATTACCATTGTTTATCAATAGGAAGTGGTCACATTTCCAGGATAGGTAAGAAAACATATCTTCCAACTAGTTGTAAAAGAGAATGACAAGTACATTAAGTGTACTAATAGAATTTGATGACCTCACATTTTGGCAGGCAGAAACATAAGCATGTTAAGAAGCAAACATCATGTTTTTAGCTTCTCTGCATTTTGTCAGAATGGAATTCTTCTATGTGGTAAACATGCCTCCCCTTATGCAGCAAAATCCAACACCATTTTCCCAAAGTCTAATTCCTTTCAATGATGCACTAAATGATTTTATTGTAACCACTAAATGCTTTCTTACTGCTAGGAAGGGCACGTTACAGTTACTTTTTGATATATGCTCCAGATTTTCAAGATTCTGTTGGAAACTAAATGATCTTTATGACATTTAGAATATCCCACCCCATTTATTGATTTCCAGAATTTCTATCATTAATTAAAGGGTCTACTTTCATGATTTCCTCCTCTCCAATCCCCCCCCCTCCAAAAAACAAATCTATTCCCCAACTGCCTATCAGAGACTAAATAAAAGTCAGTGTATCACAGCAGCAGCCCTGGTCATGCCAATTTCTCAGTGTGATTTGTGCACTCATTTCATTTTGAAAATGACCCTGCCTTCCATCTGTCTAAGCCGAATGTCCTGCCTTTTTCAAGCCAACACATTCAAGCCAGCACAGCCTCCCTTCTGCCCTGCCCGGCTGCCACGCTCACAGATAAGTACCAACACAAAGAAGGGAACCTCAGCTGATGCCTGTTGGGATCAGAGAAATTTGCCACAGAGCAGATAGTCCTATTTTTCATTATTTCTAGGGAACCATTTTAAAGTGAATGTTTTCACAATGCAACTCTTGGAAACAGAGTGACAGACTAAAGATGTATAAAGCAATTTCCTGTTTCCATGATCTATCATCTTACCTTGATTTAATAGCAACTTACCCAAAGTAACAGTTCATACGTAAGTAATTCAAAATACTGAGCCTGAGTTTCCAAGGGACAAGTGCAGTCATGCAGCCATGGAGGTAAGACTCTCCCCAACTCATCCTCAATTACTAAGTGGCACTTGCCAGGGTGCCTCCTCAATCCATGTGCCTCCTTAGGTTGAAGGCCCTTAAATGGTGCGCCTAGAGACTGAATGGAAAGAAGCATCAAAGTAGGGTGATCCTCATCAGCTGTTCTCTGTGGGAAAATTTAGGTGACCCAGAGCCCACTCAACTCCACTGAAACAGGTGTAAGTTATCCCTTCCTTGGTATTCATGCAGTGGAAGCTTCCCTGTCTAATTCCACCCATAAGAACACAGCTCTGCCAATTTCTCAGCAGGGGAAAAGACTGAATGAGTACATAAAGTCAGTTGTTTTATGACAGCAGCAATTGTAGGTCAGCAAAACTTGCCTCCTAGCTACTCCAGGTGACTGGGAGCTATACCATCCCTAGTTACTTCCTAACATCTGCTCACAGCTGTAATTCAGGCCTGGAAGATAAAATTTCTACTGCCCAAACCAACTTGGTTAGTTTTTTTAATGGAGAAGAAAAAGGCACTAATCTACCATCATACAACTAGCCACCAAACACTGGACCCTTAAACACTCATCTGTAAAAACTATATGAAATAGATTATTCATCACTCACTATTTCCTTCTGAAACTAGCTGTTGAATATCATGGCAAAGCCACTACCTAACTGTGTGGTCTTCAGCAAATTACTTGAAACTTTCTAGTAGACAGATTCTATCTGTAATATGTAGAATATAGGGTGCATATTAAAATTAGCATTAATATATGTAAATGGTCTGATAGAGTGCCATATCATGTATACAGTTGCTGCTGGCTGTGAAACGTATAAATAGAAGAGATGGAGGGGCAGCAGAACTACAGAGGAGACATAAAGGACTTGTACTGAAGTCTTCAAATATATAGCAAATGCTTTTATGCAAGCATCATTTATCTTGCACACTAGACAGGCCAATGCAGATCATGGAAAGTCAGTGGAAAGGTAGGGAGATCAAGGAAGACTGGTTTCTTAATTACAGTGAAATTTGAAGACGCGGGGCAGTAAACACAGCCAATTTTAAAAGCCAACATCTGCTTTTAATACTTGTAATACTTGTGTATTACAAGTATTCTAAAATTTAAGGTCTCCCATACCAGGTAAGATTCACAAAACCGTTTCCTAACCTTTACCTGTGGAAACAGCAACAATAAGGACGCTTGGTTTCTGCATATTAGGTTTTTTGAAAGTGTGCCCTCAAAGCAGCTAAAAAACAGCCTATTCTAATTCTAAGGGGAACTCCAAAGAAATTCTCCACCTTTTCCATACCATGAATTTACAAAAAGAAAACGCGAAACGACACTATTTGCATGCAACACATAGTGTATAAGGCTCATAAACGCAAGGAACATAGGCCCGTAAACCTTCCTCCCCAGCCTAAGAGTCATAGGTGATACAACAGGTAGCCAGCAACACTCGTGTACCTAGGTACCAAAAGGCAGTGAAACCCTGCCAGGCTGATGGCTCCGTCTGGCGGAGACTACATATCCCAGAAAGCACGGCGGCCACGCCCCAAACAGACTGTGTGTATTTGACCGATGCGCGCCGGGAAGTAGAGTTTCAGTCTCAGAGCTGGCAGGAGGGGTATATTATCCGCTATTATCGACCACTGCTACCTGTCTTCGAGGGCTGAATCAGTAACTGAGAGACTCACGTAGTGATTCCTTTTTATCACTGACTCCTTCTGCTGCCAAGTAATCTCCGAAGAAGCAGTTTTCCGTTTCCGGTAGGCTTGTTGCCTTGGTAACTAGGACGCACAGCAACCCTGGCGGTTATGGCGCGCCTGGGCGGTACGCAGATCCCCGACGGGGAGTTCACCGCCGTGGTGTACCGGCTCATCCGCGATTCCCGCTACGCCGAGGCGGTGCAGCTGCTGGGCGGAGAGCTCCAGCGGATCCCGAGGAGCCGCGCCGGCCTGTCGCTGCTGGGCTACTGCTACTACCGCCTGCAGGAGTTCGCGCTGGCCGCCGAGTGCTATGAGCAGCTGAGCCAGCTGCACCCGGAGCTGGAGCAGTACCGCCTGTACCAGGCCCAGGCCCTGTACAAGGCGTGCCTTTATCCGGAGGCCACCCGGGTCGCCTTCCTCCTCTTGGACAACCCCGCCTACCACAGCCGGGTCCTCCGTCTGCAAGCTGCCATCAAGTACAGCGAGGGCGATCTTCCCGGGGCCAGGAGCCTGGTGGAGCAGCTACTGAGTGGGGAAGGGGGAGAAGACAGTGGGGGTGAGAACGAGTCAGATGGCCAGGTCAACCTAGGTTGTTTGCTCTACAAGGAGGGACAGTACCAAGCTGCATGTTCCAAGTTCTTTGCAGCCCTGCAGGCCTCAGGCTACCGGCCTGACCTTTCCTACAACCTGGCTTTGGCCTATTACAGCAATCGTCAGTATGCCTCAGCTCTGAAGCACATCGCGGACATTATTGAGCGTGGCATCCGCCAGCACCCAGAGCTAGGTGTGGGCATGACTACCGAGGGCATCGATGTTCACAGTGTTGGCAACACTTTAGTCCTTCACCAGACTGCTCTGGTGGAAGCCTTCAACCTCAAGGCAGCCATAGAATACCAACTGAAAAACTATAAGGTTGCTAATGAAACCCTCACTGACATGCCACCCAGGGCAGAGGAAGAGTTGGACCCTGTGACCCTGCACAACCAGGCACTAATGAACATGGATACTAGACCTACAGAAGGGTTTGAAAAGCTTCAGTTTTTGCTCCAACAGAACCCCTTTCCCCCAGAGACCTTTGGCAACCTGTTGCTGCTGTACTGTAAGTATGAGTATTTTGACCTGGCCGCAGATGTCCTGGCAGAGAATGCCCACTTGACTTACAAGTTCCTTACACCCTATCTCTATGACTTCTTGGATGCCATGATCACTTGCCAGACAGCTCCTGAAGAGGCTTTCATTAGGCTTGATGGGCTAGCAGGGACGTTGACTGAACAGCTTCGGAGACTCACCAAACAAGTACAGGAAGCAAGACACAGCAGAGACGATGAAGCTGTCAAAAAGGCAGTGAATGAATATGATGACATTCTGGAAAAATATATTCCCGTGCTGATGGCCCAGGCAAAAATCTACTGGAACCTTGAAAATTATCCAGTGGTAGAAAAGATCTTCCGCAAATCTGTGGAGTTCTGCAGTGACCATGATGTGTGGAAGCTGAATGTGGCCCATGTTCTGTTCATGCAGGAAAACAAATACAAAGAAGCCATCGGTTTTTATGAGCCCATAGTCAAGAAGCACTATGACAACATCCTGAGTGTCAGTGCTATCGTACTGGCCAACCTCTGTGTTTCATATATTATGACAAGTGAAAATGAAGAAGCGGAGGAGTTGATGAGGAAGATCGAAAAGGAGGAAGATCAGCTCTCCTATGAAGACCCAGACAAGAAAACCTACCATCTCTGCATTGTGAATTTGGTGATAGGAACACTTTACTGTGCCAAAGGAAATTATGACTTCGGGATTTCTCGAGTTATCAAAAGCTTGGAACCTTACAATAAAAAACTGGGAACTGATACCTGGTATTACGCCAAAAGGTGCTTCCTGTCCTTATTAGAAAACATGTCAAAACACACAATCATGCTTCGTGACAGTGTTATCCAAGAATGCATCCGGTTTCTAGAACACTGTGAGCTTTATGGCAGGAACGTACCTGCCGTTATTGAACAACCCCTGGAGGAGGAAAGAATGCATACCGGAAAGAACACGGTCACGTATGAATCCAGACAGTTGAAAGCTTTGATTTATGAGATTATAGGATGGAATATGTAGTCATGTCTGATAATGGGCATTTATCATAATGGTTCTGTTATCTATATTTGTTATTTTTTTTTATTTGTCCTTTGGCTTCTTTATATTTGTAGAATTTTTTTACCCTTTAAAAATTAAAGTAATTTAGCTGTCACTTTTCTCTGAGAAATCTCACCAAATGAAATGTAGTAAAAGGCATTTGAACCTTAGAAGAATATGAAAGAATTTAAAAACTAATGAGGAAGTTGTGTTTAATAGTATCTGTAGTACCTGTGTTTCCTTCCCTTTGTCTACTTGTGCTTGCTATATCCTTAAGGAACTCTGCATGACAAGCTGACATTATTCAGGGGCTAGGCACTCTGAAGTCCAGGACTCAGTTAATGAATAGGACATCTGGGCATTAATAATTACTTAAAGAATACTGTGCTCTACTCCAATATTAACCCTTATAATTACATTAATTTACAGTGCATATGTTTTGCATAGCTTTTAGAATTTCTTGGCGAAGCTTTTCAATATAGTTGTAATGTTTTTTTCTAACAAAAACTTCTTATGTTCTAAGTGGAGTTCTTTTTGTTGTTGTTGTTTTATTTGTTTTTTTAATGTGCAAGACCCGGGGGGAAACTTTGTGCTATAACAAAATTATGGTGCTATGGCGTGGAGACAATAAACATGGTTGACAAGTTTCCATGGTTTTCTTTTGCTCTATTTGTTAATACTTTGAATATACAAACATAAATAAGATATAATCACACTGTTTTCATATTTGATGTTTAACAGTGATTAATAACAGCTTTAGCCTCAGGTCTTAATTCTTATCCTTGGATTTCTATTTAGGACACATTAATGCTAGAGTTTGGTTCCATGTTGTACCCTCTTGGAAATGGAAAAATATTGTATATTCCAATAACTCCATCAACCTCCTCTCTTATTCATACAATAGGTGGGATGGTCTATCAACAGATTCTGAAATTGTAACTGGTAGATTCATAATGCAAGTTTCATATTCAAAAGCCTCTCGATAGTGTTTTGGAGTTTTCACTATGAACTACATTCATTCTGCTTGGGCATTTAACTTTCTAAAAGCTACAAGAGGGGAGGGGGGAGGGGATAACAGGAAAAATGGAAAGGGCTGTCAAGGAATATGTATAAAGGACACATGGACAAAGCCAAAGGGAGGTAGCATTGAGGGTGGAAGGTGGAGATGGCTGAGGTAGGTGGGAATGGTTGGGGGGAAAATGGAGATAATTGTACTTGAACAACAATAAATAAAAAATGAAAAATTTTTAAAAATTAATTTACTCCTTGAAGCCTCAGAGTCACTTGAACTATAAGATATTCTTAACAGTAACTTCCGGCTGCAACTGCTGATCCTGTATAAGCCATGTAGAAGAAAATTGCCTTCTTTTATGACCTGGATATATAAACAAGTCAGCCAGAAAATGAAATATATCATCGAATTTCAAATGAATGTTTTTTGTGTTTTGGCCTAAGTAAATGTTAACTCCTAAGGTGAATGTTAGTTGTTACCTTATTGCTGGATACTATGTATAACATGCTGATTACTAGTAGGATATTTGGATTTTTGCCCTTTTTTATGTGGAGATTTTGCTCAGAAATCAAGCTATGAATGTATATAAGGTAATCCTCATTCTCTACTATGGTTGTGCATAAGTTTCAAATTTGGGAATATTTAGAAATTACTTAATTCTGTTAATGTTCCCTTTTAGTGTCTCTATTAACGTACATACAATGAGGTCTGTCCAGAAAAAGTCCAGCCATTGTTAATATAATGAGAACACATTGTGCGACATTGATATAACCTGGCAGCCAAGGAGAGTGGACTGGAATGCACATCTGTGAACAATGATGACATCACTGTACTAGTCAGTGGGGGCAGCAGACACCCTTGAGTGAGCATGTGTACTGTGTGGCCATCGCATTCAAAATGACTGAGCAAGTAGAGCAATGAATCTGCATCAGATTTTGTGTTAAGCTTGAAAATTCCTCCATGGAAACTATTTGGATGATTCAGAAGGCTGCATCTATGGGCAACTGGTGAATGTCAGCTTCATCAAGACAACACACGCACTCATGCATCACATCTTGTGCAGAGTTTTTTGGCAAAACACCAAATCACCCAGGTGACTCAGCCCCTCCACAGCCCAGATTTGGTGCCCTGTAACTTCTGACTTCTCCAAAACTAAAATTACCTTTAAAAGGGAAGAGATTTCAGACCATCGATGAGATTCAGGAAAATACAACAGGGCAGCTGATGGCGACTGGGAGACCTGTGTGAGGTCCCAAGGTGCCTACTTTGAAGGGGACTGAGGCATCATTGTCCTGTGTGTAATGTTCCTTGTGTCTTCTTCACTAAATGTCTCTATTTTTCATAGTGCATGGCTGGGTACTTTCTGGACAGACTTCGTATTTTGGTGGGAAGGGATATTTGCTTTTAATTCCCATTTTTAAATGATGTACAAAAATGATATATATTCAGGCTATTTTAATGTGCATTTTTAAATCACTTGTTCTTAAAATAATTAGAGAGTCTCCTGCCCCTGCAGTGAAGACCTCCAGCCACCAGCCTGCCAGGAATCTGGAAGCCAAGGAACAGGTGAGGTAAAGATGAAATGCAGATTTACCTATGTGATTTACTTCACAACCCACCTTGGATCTCCTTCAACTCCACATCTCAGTAGTTAATCTAATGTCTGCTGCCATTAACAGAAGTAATGGATAACAGAGTGGAAGTAACAGATGTCAGAGCTACTTCTGTAACTAACTCACCAAATCACATCATCAGTCCTCATACCTTTGTTTTTATCTAATATCAGGAAGAGAGGTCCTGCAGAATTTCCAAAAGGACAAAGCCACAAGGAACGAGAAGGCAGTCCCTAGTTTACACAGCTTGCTCTCTGGGTGTTTCCTTTCTCTGCCTTCAAAAGATCTATTTAGAAGATAGCAGTGTTACTGCCCCAGAATGTATCACAAGATCGGACATGAAAAAATCTACCCACCTTAGCAACCCCTCCCTCCCTTTGCCAATTATAGGGGCACTTCTCTGAGAGCTGGAAGTTGAAACCACAGACAGGCATAAAAACTGCATGTGAACCTTTTAGCAGTAAGTGGGGACTCTTATTATCAAAGTGACTTTAGAAATCGTGTAACCACATTTCTGCAAATCAAGATAATATTTATCAATTAAAAGTGACTCTCAAATTGGTAAAGCCAGGGAAAATTTTAAGAATACTCACTGAAAGCACTGGATCCATATAATTTGTAGAATACAATGAGCTTTATTTTTATACTTAACCTCTATCTTTTTTTATATTAAACTCTTTGACCTCAAAAGAAAAACAGTGACTGAAATTTGAAAGATTTTTATCATTTGAAATATTGTTCTGTGGCATTGGGAATTAAATATACTGTTAACTCCAGAAGACACTTGCTTTTTTGTATCCATAATCATTTTATATTGAAAAGCAGAGCCAGGCATTAGCCAGATGATAATTAATTAATTAGTCATCAGTATAGTGTGGTACTGTTTTATATTCTCCTGGGGGGATTGGGAAGTCTTTTCAAGGCGATTACTTTATACTACAATCCACGATTAATTGAGGATGTTTTGATTGTTTCATTAAATCATCTCCTTTGGATTTGGGCCAAGATCTATCACATGCTGAAATCCTGTCTACAACATTATAATGTGTATAGATTAGAAAAATTATTAGACAATAGAGAGTTCTATATATATCTGGAAGGAAGGATATGCATTTGTTTAAGTAGGACCACCAATAACCTGATTATGAACATTTTTAGGTGAACATGTAAGTTGAGTCCAAGTCCTTTGTTCAAAAATGAAATTTGCACATGCATGTGAAATTAAACACATCATTATCAATAACTGGATACCTAGTTCAAAACCACAAATGGCTAAAATTGTGCTGTGCACACAAGAATCCAGGAAAGTGAGTGAGAAAACATTGATTGCTCTTATTATTCCGCTTCCAATTATTTTAGTACAAGAACCAAATGCTCACGATAAAGGGCACAGGACTAAAGGTGTTACCAGCACTTGTGACAACTGCTGTACAAAGTACATGCTAAAAGATTCTGTTATTGTACAGTGAAATACCACCTACCCACATATGCCAAGGAGTACCATTATTTTGTGTGTTTACTAGAAAAGGCAGACAGCTTTTTCTGTAGTTCACATGACGTGGTTGTACTGTGTCACAACATTTAATGAATGTCCTGACAAAACGCCAAAGAACGGAGCTGAGCTACCTGTGATTTGACCAAGATGCTGAAAGTAGTTATTAACTCCTTTCAGAAACTAAGGAGGCTATTTTTCTGACATTGTATACAATTTACAGTGAAATGATTGGCAAATTGTGAAATTATTCTAGAAATAATCATGTACAATATAAAATGGAAATACAAATTCATTCTTTTATAATATTTGTAAATATGACTTAAATAGATTTTTTAAATAAAGTGTTTTTTAAAGATTTACTTATTTGTTTATTTACTTATTTTTAGGGAGAGAGAAAGGGAGGAGAAAGAGAGGGAGAGAAACATCAATGCATGAGAGACACACCAATCGGTTGCCTCTTGCACACCCCCAGCTGGGGACCCGGCCCTCAACCCAGGCATGTGCCCTGACTGGGAATTGAAGCAGCAACCTTTTGGTTTGTAGGTCGGCTCTCAACCCACTGTGCCACACCAGCCAGGGCTTAAATAGATTTTTTAAATTACAAGTTGGGCATTACAATATTGGGAATGCACCTGCAACAATAAGCCCAGGGCTTGAACTAGCTCACTCATTTCTTTCAGGGGTGTCCAACCCGCGGTCCATGGGCCACATATGGCCCAGGATGGTGATGAATGCGGCCCAACACAAAATCATAAATTTACTTAAAACCTTACTGTTGCTCATCAGTTTTTGTTAGTGTTTGTATATTTAATGTTTGGCCCAAGACAACTCTTCTTCTTCCAGTGTGGCCCAGAGACGCCAAAAGGTTGGACACCGCTGTCAGACTTAAATCATAAAACCGAGGCTCAGGGATTAACATGATCTGCCAATAGTGGCAAACCCAGGATCAGAATCTAGGGCTTCCAGCTTGATTCCCTTGCTCTTTCCATTTTCCATATTCCACCCCTTAGGTTTTTCCCACATTATTCCGACTCTATCAGTGCTGAGCAATTTTTTTTCCATTGCTGTGACTGGCACTACTTCTGTTGCTGCTGAATATTTAATTTGTGGGTTATTAAGCTTTTCCCAAATACAGTTAGTGAGCACATTCCTCGGCTAGCCTAAATCATATTACAGTTTTTAAAAGCATGCTGGAGAGGACTTGAGTAGCCACCCCATATTATCTGCAACAGGCACAGAGTTGGCTGTGGTGCAGTCTGCGCTGGAGACAGAGATCATTGGCCCACCTGTTGTTTCATCACTTCTTTCTTAAAAACCACTCTTTATGATCCTTCCTTAAATTAGTGATGTTATTCTCTCCACGACAGGTTCTTGCCACCAACCACAGTAAAAACAGCTGTCAGAAGCTTTCTCTGCAACTCACGTGCAAAAGATACATAGGAAGTACTTATTCAGAAATCACAGTAGAGGGCCAGCTGCTTACACAAGTATTTCCAGTGTTACCAGAGTCTTTTAAAGTTTCATAAAGCTTTACTTTTACTTGCAAAATCCACTTGAGCCAAGATATTAAACGCTTACACTCTTCCATGATATAGGTTACTCAGTTTAGCTTAGATCTTGGAGAGGAAAAATTAAAGGCCAGCTACGAACAAGAGAACAGACTGAGTCTCTGCTGTCTACCTTCTTGTTTTCTCTTTGTATTTATAACTCTCAATCGCCACTCTACATCAGAACCAGCTGGTAAACTTTTCAAAAATAGAGATGCCTGGTCTCTAATCCTAAAGCTTCTTTTTAATTTATGGAGATGGGAGTAGAAGAGAGGGATCAGTGGGTTTTTTTTTTTTTTAAGATTTTACTTATTTTTAGAGAGAGAAGAAGGGAGGGAGAAAGAGAGGGAAAGAAACGTCAATGTGCTAGAGAGAAACATTGATCCACTGCCTCTTGCATACTCCCAACCAGGGACCTGGCCCACAACCCAGGCATGTGCCCTGACCAAGCATCAAACTTGGCGACCTTTCTTTCAATTCACAAGAGGATGCCCAGCCCACTGAACCACCAGTCAGGGCGGGAGGGATCAGTTTCTCAAAAGTCCCCCCAGATAATTGTAATGTGTAGCCAAGGTTGATAACCACCTTGATAACCATCTATACAAACATAACAGTGGCCACATGAAGGATGCATGAGGGGCATGGGAGGTGGGGTGCACTCTGTTTGGGAATGAAATTATCCTGATACCCAACCTAAAGAAATTATTAAAAATGAATAAATAGAAAAATATCAGTGCATCTGAATAATTTTAAGGCATCTTAGTTTGGAGTATTCTGTTGTTCATATGCAGTTTTTTAACCAGTGAAACCTCTTTAAAAATGTTTTTTTACTATCATGCATCCAAGAATTCTTAAGAAATATTTGGCTTTCAAAGAAGGAATTTGAAAAATACTCAAGTGTCTTAGAAGCTTTGAAATTTGATAGTGGAAACCTTTTAAAGAGGGTTTCCAAAATTTTAGAGTATTCCTGTACTTTTTTCTTTCAAAGATTCTTATTATTTAACATTAATTTTTAGTTTATTGTGCTCTGCTAAAATCAGAAGTAACTCTGTATATGCGTTATCATAACCACCCCCATAAATGGTTTTGATTGGCTTTGGATGCATCCACTTTGTTCTCCTAATATGGACCACATTCATCTGCTCTCCTTGTAAATATGGATTTGTACAAACCTGACCCCAACCCACATGTACATTTACACATGCACATACATCTTTTTAAATCTACCGTGAAAATATAACACTATTCAATGGGTATGGTGGTCTATAATCCACTTTCCATTCCCAACCCCTTCTCCACCCCCAGACCTAAATGTTTGGTCTAAATTAATGCTCAGCTGCACATTAGAATCACCTGAGGAGTTTTTAAACCCCTCACTACCCCAGGCTGCATCCCATGACCTCTGCAAGTAGCACCCAGGTATCAGCATTTCTCTCAACTTTCAAAATGCAGCCAAGGTTGAGCGCCACGGGTCTAAACCTATTGTAATCCCTTCTTGATTGATGAGTAACCATGTGACTGAATCTTTACCAAGGCAGGAGAAGGCTGCTTGGAAAAGCTGATAAGAAAGCTTTCTTCACCTCTTAACAAAATGTAAATAATGTAAGAAGAACTCTTTCTTGTTCTGGGCATAGTTGACCTGAATCTGCTGCCACCATCTTATGACCACGACAGAAATCAACCTAAGGGTGAAGGTGACTTTGAAGATATCAAAGACAAAGAACTTAAGTCTTCAGTGACATCTTTGAGCCATTGTTATTACCTACCGAAGAGTCTGACCTACCTCTGGGTCTCCTGTAAAAGGGAAAAAATCAACTATTGCTTAAATGGGTTCAAGCCGGATTTTTCTGTTACTTGTGTCTAAAAGCACCCAGACTACCCTCACCCTACTAAAGTCATGTATTTTGAGTGTTGTCAAGGAGGTAATGAAATCTCATACTTATTCCCAACACTTTGGTCCTCCACTCTTCCTGCATCACTCTTTAGGTTCTAACGAATAAGACGAAGTCAGTTGATCTTGGTAAAGACATTGCTTGAAACCTTGACTTCATTAGTATTAGCTGCTCTTCCAGTCATTTGAAATTGCAGCAGCTGCTCACGAGATCGGGTATGCCTTCACAGTGTCGAGCGACCCCTCACTTACGTAGGTACGTGGAGAATTAAACTGCTCTACCCAAGTGAGCTGCCCTAAGTCTAAGTCTTGCTCGCTGCTTCTTGGCAAAACCACAAGATAAACACCAATGTGTAGAGTGACTCATACGGAAAATATATTCCTCAATTTTAGAATTTCCTTCACATTCCTGGAAGGTCGTTTCAGTAAAAAAAAGCTCAATAATAATAGAAAAATAAAAATGAAAATGAAAACAACGGCAGCATTTATTCACGAACCCAAGTGCTGAAGTAAGGCAACAGAATCTTCTCTCCAGGGAGAAACGCTAACCTACGTGCTGTGTTATTTCGGCTTTGGCCCTTTCCAGCCATAAACCTGATATAGAAAAAGCTTCACTAAATAAATAAACAAACACACACTTCAGTTGTCTAGAATCCCCACAACACTGCATTTCACATATCGGGCCCAACTTAATTCTGAACTCTTGCCTCACATGGGTTCTCGAGACGAATGAGGAAAGAAATTCACATCCAAACCGGATGGTCCACGTCACCTCGGAGGACTGGGACAGCTGAGTTACTCATATAATCTCTTTAAACATTTACCAGCAGATGGAATTTATTGCCTCCTCCTGCCATCTTTGGGCCTACAAAAAGCAAAACAAAATCCTTCTATGAAATCTGAAACTCCAGTCACTGATTTCCTGACTGATGTCATTTGAAAGGCGCAGTGTAGTCCTTTGATTGTTGCAGCAGAAATCTGCCTCTCTCCGGGGTTTCCATCTGTTTGCCATCAGAAAGAACCTCTTTGGAGAACCGCAGTAATCGCAGAGCACCCATTCCGCCCCATGGGTCCCGGAGTCTTTTACTGTTTTAAAGGTCAACTGTTGTTAGGATTGAATTTGCTTACATTTTCCCAGAATAATAAGGTATATAGAATTTCATTGCTGTAACTGTAGTGTTCATTTATGTTTGGCTTATCAATGGCCATTTTGTGATAATTTTCCATATGATTTTAAAACTACTACGCAAATGTTACCAAAATGAAAATTCACTCACTGAAATTCTTTCTTCTTGAAGAGTTTTCTAACTTTATGAACTGCAATTCTTGTTATTAAAAAAAACCCATACATTTGAAGCAACTCATTCTGAGCCCTTTAGTTCCAAAGATGCTTAAATGTATAAATACTTTATATCAAAAACCTATTTTTTCACTTCTCATTAAGGGTCAACAGAGATGATACAATAAATTAAACAAGAAATAGATTATAATGACAGGAGGTTTTAAAACTGATCTTTTACAAATCAGCTTCAACACCGACAATCCACTGTATTTAATGTGGGGTTCACAGTGGCACCACGTTATAACTACCTGGAAATTGAATGTATTCACCCAAGCAATAAATGCATAATGGCTGCCTTTATTTCCGAAGAAGCAAAGCTTGAATTAATTCCACAGGAATGTTTAATAAGGGAAAAGCTTTCATGAACATCGGCCTTTTTCTCATCTCCATTCTCCCCTACAGGTATCACAACTTGCGCAGCGCCGCAACCAAAACAGACTCTCCATTCTATTCCTCAAGGAGTAATTTCGTAAATGGGTTTTTATAAATTGGACTTTCTGTGTTTATGTGCCATTTCCTCAGAGAAGCTGACCATAAGGATGAAATAGAAATAACATCACTTTTCAATATTTCTCAAGCCCGAATTCCTAGAAAAAGACAAGAATACAAAGGTCTTTTTATTCGTTCTGTCAAATACCGGTCTGTTTCCATCGGGTTTCCTGGGGCTCAGAATCAAACGAGGCGCAGTGCCCGGGGCGCAGCGGAGAAAGTGCCCCTCAGCTGGCTGGGGGGCAGGAAATGTCCCGACTGGACCCCAGAACCGTGAGGGGGGGGAGGGGATGAGGAAAGACGTCGAGACAGCGAATAAGGCGCGAGGGAGGGACGAGGTGAGAAAAGCAATGAACAGCTCCCCTTTGCCGGAAAAATGAGATCATGACTACTCTGCATGACTTACGCGGGGGCATGCTCACCTCGGCATTTCCGAAAGCACGGTAAGCACGCGATGATTGTCTCGGATGAGTTTCGCGGGCGCACAGGACGGTTGTAAATAGCCCTGTATTTATTTTATTGAGGGCATGTATGCACACACATTACATACGTGAGACATCAAACTAAATTTCACGGATTCTATCGCATGTGATGAGACTAAAATAAAAAAACGACTCAGTTGAAAGAAGAATGACAAGAGTACTTGGCTGTGGCGCGAAGCCCGGCGGTGACACGTGAGAGTCAGAGCGCGAGCCGCAGCGGCTCCGGCGACGCAACGCGGGTTAGCGCGAGCGGCGCAGGCCCCGCCTCTTCCCGGACTCAGTCGGGCCCCTGTTTCCGGGAGGAGAACTCCGGGTTTTGACTCGGAGATGTTTTCCTCCCCGGGGTGCAAGTTTCCTCAGAAGGATGTTGCGTAACCAGTTTCTGAGAAAACAAGTCTAAACATCATAAATCTCTTTGTCTGAAAAGTTGAGATTTCGGAGCAGATATTGCTTCATGTCTCCTCACACTGGAGTCCATTCTGCTCCTGGCTCCATCGTTTTTCGCTCCCCACACACCCCACGAGGCCTGACGGCTGGGGGAGCGGGGTCCCGCCGGCGGAGGGGCCGCGCCCCGCCCGCCCAGTGCCGGTGCTGGGAACGCGGCCCCGCCCGAGGGGCGCCGTCCGCCGGCCGGACGCTCGCCGTGAGCGCCGCGCCGAGTTTCCCGAAGGCTCTGCCCGGCCGCTCCACTGCCCGTCTCGCTAAACAAAACGGGGGGTGTTCCAATCATCGCCACATTTGTCATTACGTGGTCGTCGTTCCGGGCTGACCAGGCAGCGGTCCAGTTGTGTTCCTGTCCAGTTGGACTCAAGGTCTTAGAGTTGAAAGAATTTTTAAGAGCATCTGTCCCAACTCCCATATCACAAATGAAGGACAGACACTGAAAGAACTTACGATACTAGTGGGGAAATCGGGACTATTTAGCTTATGTTTAAAAAAAAAGTCATTTGCTGCCTGTTTAGTTCTGTCACTAGAAGCTGTGTGTGGCAGGTCATTGAACTCTGGGTCTCAGTTTCTTTGTCGGTAAAATAAAGGCACAAAACTAGGTAACCAGTAAGATCACTTCAACTCTACCTTCATAGGCTCTCTGCCTCAATGGCTATTGCTTTGGCTTCCATTTGAAGGCGATTCTAAGACTTCTTGTTCACTTTTTTGTCCATCCACTACAGAACAAAAAATTGTAACTCCATTATGAATGCAACAATTAAAAATACAAATGTAATCCAGGACAATAAGAGAATGTAGAAAAGTGGGGGGAAAAACCAGTTGGAGTATTAAGGTTGTAAAATTATGAATGATTTGTCTTTAAAAATTTTTTATAAGTATGTATAATAAAACATAATTCAAGAGGACAAAAAAAGTCCATCTAAAAGGCAAAGCGGAGGTTAACAAGCATCAGACTGTGGCCAGCCAGGGATTTTAGGGGGCGGAATGAAAGCGATCAGCAGACCCACGGGGGCACTCAGCCCCGGGTCCCCCACTGCTGGTGTACTTCAGCCTTGCAATAAAGCTTCCCATTTTTCAGGATATTAAATTTGAGTTCAGGGAAAGCCAGACATCACGTAATCACAGTTTGGAATTACAGTATATATCTAATAAAAGCCCACAGAACTTGCCCCCCAAAATACTCAGAATCTGTTAAAGAGCTATGTGTTTGCTAAGAAGGAGGGGGGTGGGAAAGAAATCGGGTATAAGGGAAACCTTTTCAGAGAGCCCAGGCGACTCCAGACCAGGCAGGTACTGGCAGACAGCTTGAAACGAGGACTCCCCTCTCCCCACTCTCACCTTAAAGGAAAGGAAGGAAGAGGGACAGGAAATCAGTCTCCACTGCAGAGTGAAGACACCTTTGTTCAGACTGGATCTTAGGGAGGCCCGCCCACTCCTCCCCCTGCAGACATCAGTGCTCCGGAGAAGGCGAAGTTTTTTCTCTGGTTGCTGTGTAAAATGAATGCAGAAAAGAATTTTGGTCTGCCACATTTGGATTAATTCTGGTGGAGACACATGGCCAACTTCATGGGTGGCTGTGCAGTCACACAGGGCTTTGCATGCTTGGCTTAATCCTCTGCTGCCACTGTTTTGAAATCCTTAATAATTTATGAACAAGAGACCCCACATTTTCATTTGGTCCTGGGCTTTGGAAATGAGGAAGCTGGCTTTGGCTGGCCATTTTTGTGAGGCCGTTCACAAAATACTGCCTATATTTCTTACATTGTTGCTCCATGGTCAATATTTTAAATATGCTTCGCTGTGGTCTACTGCACATCAAGAGCTGTTTCTCCCTGTGTGTTCCATACTGCAGCCAGCGGTTTTCCTTCCAGGAGGATCGCGAGTCCTTTCGCCCTTCTAAACTCCAAGTCAAAGCCCAGGTCTTATCACACACCACCCAGCTTGCCTTTTGTCTCCTCACCAGTCTCCAGAGTCCCCTGCTCTCGATGTGGGATGTGCGGGTGCTCCAAGAATGCGCTACCCTCTTAGAACCAACATCAAAGCAGTTGAGTCCTTCTTAAAATGTTGCCTAGGGCAAAGATCTGGGTGAGCTTTTGCGATCCTGGGCCCCCCACATTGACTGTAATCAGGCCTACGTGCAGCAAACAACGGAGGCCCCTGTGTGTTCTACTGCATCTTGCCCAAACCTCTCTGGACCCTTCACACCTGTTTTCTGCAGGTCAGGGTCTGCTTTAAGACTGAAAGTGGTTTCTCATGGCTAAAATACAGCAATTTAATTCAACTCTTGATTATTTTTGCAACCAAAAACCTATGAGCTATGGCAAGAACAGGCAACCTTCCCACCCCATCCTCACACACAAAAGGACAGAGGAGGATGAGACCGGCCTTGGGGAATGAAACTCTTTTGATATTCCAGCAATCTTCTCTTTCCTGCCCCTCCATGCCCACCCCAACCCAGGGCAGGGCAGAAAAGAAACCTAACACTGTTCTGCACAAAAATGGGGGTCAGTGCCTCAAGGGGGAAAGGAGGAGAGGGAAGAAAGAGGGAGTAAAGAGGAAAAGAATCTTGCAAATTTGGGAAATACTTCTCAGTATCAATTTAGACTGTATCATTCCTGAACATTAAAATGGCTGTTAGTGAGACTGGCAGACACAATGTAAGAGGTAAAGTAATGCGCATGAGCGTAGCTCACCCTTGTAGAAATAATAAAAATGAACCTGACCGGTAGACTTCAGGTCTACTACCCCTCACCACACAACAAGGAGCCCTCCTCTGACTGTTTTGCGAGGTTTAAACAGCAAAGGGCACCGCTAACCATTTTGCTGAAGTCCCAGATGGTTTCTGCAGGCAGAATGACCAGGATGGGCGTGGAGATTTTGCAAAAGTGTGCTGAGGGCTGAAGAGCTAGCTGGGACTCAGGCTGAGAGTGGGAATCCACCAATGGCCTTCTTCCTGTGAGAAGATCCTGATCTTTAAACCACATCCCCTTTGAGGTTCAGAGAAAAGTACGAATTAGCTAACGTCCTGACTTTTCCTCCACTGTTGAATGCGCAGGAACACTTTGCCTTCTTCCCTTGTAGGTTCTCTGGGTGCTATAATAATTAAACTGACATAAAGCATTAACTGGAGAAAAACAATTTTAATTTTGTACATACCGGAGCCCCATAAAAAATATGAGCTTAAAGACATGTCACCAAGTGAGGCGTATGTGCCGTCCAGAGCTATGGAACAAGAGAGGGGTGAGGGAGTCGTAAGGGGAGACGGGTAATGCTCAGGAAGATAACAAGGGCAAACATTTGGTAATTACATGTTTGCCTTGCAGTGCAGATAGGTCTCTTAGATTAAAAAAAAAAAAGTTATCTCTGCTAAGTGCTCTCTTGCTGACACAGGCCCCCGTATCTAAATTCTTTTAGACAGTTAAGGCATGGGTAAAAGTATTTCCCAAATCTGCTGAGTTTTCTTTGCCTTTAGCTCAAAATAATCCACATGCCAAAGTGGCACATTTGGGGGTGGCATATTCTGCTCCCCTTCACTGAGTAATTATTTCCAAACTCATGGAGCCTTGGATGGACACAAGGATTCGATCTATGGTCCAGGGGAGGGACATCACCTTATCAAGTGAACTGTGATTCAGAGGCTCAGGACAGAAAGTAAAATGAGGCGCTGCCCTTCCTGGGTCAGTGAGAGCCAAATGCCCCCTGAAAGAGGGAGGAACTGAGACCAGACAAACTGGGTAACCAAAGACCCTGGGCCACCACCAAGGCCTAGCAGGGAACCCTCACGGGTTCTGTTCACCTTCCAAAGGAAGTCTGTGGCAAGAGAAACAAATTGCCATTTAGTTTCTAAAATACCGATGAGCAAGATGGCCTAATATCTCCCACAGCTTGACTAAACTTTGGATAGGCTTCTTCCTGACCTCCCTTTCCCTAGAGCATTTTCTTTAGAAAACTTGTCATTGTAATTGTTTCTCTGCCTCTTTGAGATATACCTACATCTTTTTAAAAGTCTCTTGCTGGTTTCACAGCCCAAGAATGTCTTTCACCAGTGCCTGGGAGCAATCTCTTTGAAAGGCAATCATCAAAGGAGACAGCACTGCTATCTCCCAGTTTCTGTAGGAGAGTAGGAGACTAACTTCTTCAGGTACCTTGCTCCGAGTTACAGAACTACCTCCTGTTGTAAAGATAAGAGAAATTTACTTTCCCTTGTGTCAAGCCAGTTAGCAAACACAGATAGCCCATGATCATCCCTCACCCCACAGCTTACAAACACTGCCAGCCCGGGCCCCTATTTCAGCAGAGTTGAGTTCTGAGCACTCTCCTCTATTGCAAGAGCTTTGAATAAAAGTCTTGCTTGCATGTTTAACTCTGTCAGGTGCGATTTTTGCTTTGATACCAACCATGTAAAAGCAGTTAAACAAAATGTATTGTGTTCCTGCAAACCTTGATTGCTTTGCAGCATGAAAAGGTCAGTGACTAAAATGCATGAGGCAGTGTCTCTTGGTTTGTGCATACCCTGGGGGATCCTGGGAAGGCACAGGTGGGTCAACGCGGGCATGTGAAGGAGGGTTGTCACCAACGATTCTCAGTAACTGGGACACGATTGGGGCTCAGGAAGGAGTTGTGTGGAGCTGAGCTGCCCCTGCCCAAAGTACAGCCTACTGTACTTAGCAAAGCCTAACAGAGCACTCATCTCACGCCAGGCACTGACGTCAGCACTTTACAAACAATAATCATTTGTCTTGCAATAACCCCAGGAAACAGAGTTTATTAATAGCCCATGTTTTCAGGTAAGGCACACCTCTTGCACCACAGAAAGCTTAAGTAAACTTGCTCGAGCTCACACTGCTGGTAAGCATTGAGCCCCGGCATTTTGGTTCCAGTGGTTTTAAGGTCAGAGTCTGTAGCCAGCACCAAAGAGCAAGAAATCCCCGCGCATGTTCGAAAGCCCTGTGAGACCTGATCAGGAAACTAGGTGCACATTAGGGAAGTCTCCAAGTCTGTACCAGAAAGCAGTTCCCTCTTACAGGGCTAAAGCAGCCACGAAGGCCTCCACACTGCAGCATTCCCCCGCAATGCCCTCTATTCCCTAGCACAGGACTGTTAGCCAGTATCCCACCATGCCCTATGGTTAGAGAGGGTTCCCACATAAAAGGCACTGCAGATCTTTTCTGTAAACCTGCTTTCACAATGAGCACCAGCCTGGCAGTTCAGAAGCAAAGCAGCCTATTTTTCTGCAAAGGGTTGTATAGAGGGGGCAGGGTCTGAGAAAATAATGCAACAATATCCAAGTTCTTTCCTCCTTGCAGTTCTGACGCGGACCTTAGCTGACCTCTGCAGTATATGCTGTAAATGGAATGGCGGCTGTGACTGCCATCAAGGGCAAACCAGATTCCACATTCAGTAGCTTTTCTCCTCGCCCCTTGCTTCCTTCCAACTTACTTGCCTCCCTTGCTGCTTCCAAAAGTGCGGGAGACATCTTTGACTGAGGGGGCTGATGCTTCCACAAGGGAAAGGAAGTGTAGCTTGCACTTCAATTACCCCCGAAAAGGATACCCTCACCGGGACCTCGTCGGTCCCGCGGGGCCCTGGCGATCTCTGCACCGCCAGCTCTGGGCTAGGCGGGCGGGGATCCGAGCTGCGGCGCCCAGCTCACCATCATTCTCTGAACCTTCCTTTTTCCATCTGTGAAAAGCGAATCACAGTATCTGCGCTCCGTACTCTCCAGGGCTTTACATACATGGTCTCATGAGGCTCAAATGAGACCATGTATGTAAAGCGCTTTGTGAACTGTAAAACGCTTTACAAATGTAAGGGATTAGGATAAACCACAGTACAGCTATGTTTTACGCTTTTATAAAACTACTAGCTGGAACTGTAGGAAGGGGAATCCCTCTGGTGATTTTTATTTTGGAAACACGAGGACTTGGGTTTGCCTCCTGGCCAGGAATCGGATTCCTGGCAGCAGCTGTTTATTCCATTTCGCTGGGCGCCGCACACATGGCCGCCGCGCGCCTCCCGCCGAGCTGACAATATGTACTACTTAGTTTGCGCACATCAAGGGAAAGCGTCTTTTCGCCTCCCTCGCGATTTCTAACTTGCCAAGTCTAACACCTAGGAAATAAAGACTTGCAAGTCGCACGTCGCCACCACAGCGTTTGTTTTTTCAGACGAGATCTTTTTTTTTCTTCGTCCTTAGCCACCAGAAATGTACAGCCAGAGTCTCACCATTAAAGAAAAAAAGCCTTCCCTTGAGCAGATTTTAAAAACTCGGATGCTGCTTTTATAAAGCTTGGCCGTGGTTAAAATGAACATGATCGTAATATTCGTCCTGGGACTGAGTTTGCACCAGCTGAAAAGGATTAAGCTACGAACGGGCTCTTTTCCGCGTGTCTGCAGCAGGGCCAGGCGAGGCGCGCCCCTGGGAAACTGGCACTAGGGAGCCGAGCTCCCCACAGCTCTGCGCAAATGCCTGCACCCGCGCTGGGTTGCAAGTAGCCCCTCGCTGCAGCCGGAGGTGTTTTGAGGTCACTCATGTATAAGAACTACTACTTGCTTGTAAATGTCAAGAGGAATTATGAACCTTTGTAGAAAAGTAACTATTCGACTAATTTCCGGTTCTGTGGAGCAAATACACTACCCTATGTATTTAGAATCTGGTGCTGACAGCCAGGCCATGGCAAGCTTCAAGGTTATAGGATCATAAATGGGATTAGATAACCCAGACAGTGTAGCTCAGACTCTAGCACTTTTAAAATGTTATAAAAAACCCAGAAAAAGGCAAACAATGTTGAAGGGAAAGGTAGAGCAGACCCCAACAAAGAGAGAAAGGAATCATGGAGATGGTACTAGCGACTAGGTAACCCCCTGGAGCATATCTAGAGTACATGTTAGAATAAATAAATGTTTTAGAACAAAAAAAAACAAAGAAACAGGTGATGATTTATAGCTCAGAATGATTTTTCTATTAGATCTGAGGCATGGCAAAAATAAATAAATAAAAGGACAGGATGAAGAAAAACTTATTGAGGAGACCTGAACTGACAGTAATAATTTGCAATTCCAGATAGCAGAATGCAGTGCACCACCTGGAAGGCTTTGCATTTTAAATGATCTGTTTCTTTTTAATTGACTAGATTAATTATTTCCACCTTGCCACTTGGCAGGTAGGTCACTGTTCCTTTTCACAGCATTAATGAACCCATTCACTTTTTCTCTATGTAATTAAGACCGTGGGTTACAGATCACATTCTTAAATTGGCTTAGTGTACAGTCAACTCAGTCTTTATTAAACAAAATATATGACATCAGGTATTTCTCATTGAAAAAGTGTTGAGTTTCTACTGAGTTTTCCTCCAGTTGTTGTGAGAGTGGTGACTTTGTTCTTTTCATTTTTTTGGAAAAGAAATATAGACCTATAAAGATTATAGCATCCAGGGTGGTGTTTCATTCTTAATGTACTTCAAGTCCGGAGACTCACAGGGCAGCTGATGGATTCATGTTGGTGTATTTCTGTTGCCACCAAATTCTGACCAAGGCTTTCATGAGTCATTTAAAAAGAAATAACTTGGGGTATGCAGTTAAAGTTAGTTAAGTGAAATATATTGCTCTCTTCTGTGAGCTTTATTCCTAGGCTGTTTAGGAAACCCTAGGAACATTACGAGTTACTCAGTGCCTTGAATACAGTAGCAGAGCGCAGTAGAGAAAACTTTGTCTATGGCCCTCCGGAGGCCAAGCTTTAAGCCAACCCAAGCTGTCTCCCAAAGCATTCGGTTTCATTCAGGACTTCTGGATCTCCACTTTCTTCCCAGAGGAACTAAATTTAAAACTAAGGGTTAAGGTGTTTTAATCTATCCAGGATCTGAGTGGGATTTGCTCCATGAAAAAGAGTCTGGTGGAGCACCTAATCAAGAGGAAACTTGTGGGGCAAATATCTTAATGGTGGTCATTTTTGGTGCTGGTAAAAGACTATCACCCCCAGATTCAAAATATCAGTAAATCGAGTGCACTGTTTTGACATATTGAAAGCTTGTGAGAAATTCTGTTTGCATTGTCTGCATACAAGGGGATTGAGATCAAAGACATAACAACTGATGTTTTTCCAATTTGTACTCCGTTGCCTTGTGAGAATGTAATCTCATCACAGGTAATGACTCAGCTCTACTAATCACTCTTTGACAAACCTACTCAAGTATGTAACATAACTTATTTACTAATTTTTTAATGGAACCTATGTTTTGCAATCTTTTGTCCCACAGTTGTAAAACTTTATGGCGTTCTCCTTTTGTCTACTGAGATTTCAGGTGGTTAAGTGCTGCATTTCCTTCCAACCTAAAACGCAATAACGATAACCATGTGCTTCGATGAAGGCACACTGGCTGTGGTTCTACTTTAAATAATTGCCTGAACACACACGCGCACACAGAGTCAGAGCCGGCTGGAATGGTATTTCTTCTGGGTCTCGGGTATGGCAGACCGTGCCGGTGACAAAAGCATACAAGGCTAACCGGCTAATTGTAGCATGGCTTAGCATAGTTCCCATCTTTTGCACTGAAAGTGCCTTTTACCCATTGCTCGAATGGCTTGAAATAGCGTGCAGTCTTTATATGAACAGGGCACTTCAAATTCATGTATAGGGATGTGTGGGAATAGAGGTAATGGGAAGAGAAATATCAATTTCAGGAACTGGAGTGCCTATACATGCTGTTGGAGTCCTCTTTGGGGCCTGTACCTAAATCGTTTGGTGCTGGATAAAGCTGAAAGCTAGGGTCCTGGAAACACAGTATTTAAAGGAAAACCTGCTCAGATAAATGAGGCTTTCAACTTGCAGGAAGCTAACAGAACTAGGGGAACACCTCAGTGCGTTACAGCCCCTGGCTGGACAGTTTTACCATGCAGACCAAGTCATTCCACAGGAGAACAAGCCCATCCCTCTGCTCTCCCCTCCAGGAAATAGGCTGCCAAGAAGCAGTAACTTCTCTGCCTTGGGGAAATCTTTGGGCATTGTAAAAGTTCCCTGCTCCCCTTTCAACCAGGTTTGACTTCCGTGATGGCACAAGAGGGCTGCCAGACACAGCACTTGGGAAACCTGCACGTTGTAAAGGCCAGCTCAGCAGTCCTCACTTCCGGCTCCCTTCGCTGGAGGCACAGCTTTACCAGCACCTCCCTTCTTGCTCCCTCTTCTTCCTGTGATTAGCTTATCTCCTTCCAGGCTGGAGTCTGGATCAGGAGCTGTGGGGACTGAACAGGGGGAAACATGAGAACCATGATTGGACTAGGTCTTGAGAACTTATCTCACTGTACAAAATACTGGACATGCCATTTAAAAATAATAATCATGAGGGATCTATCCAGTTTTCAGTTTTTCTGATGTTTGGTATACCATGCTACTTTATGTTCAGAAATACTGATATTTCTATTGGTGTAATAATGTTATTTTGCTCACTGGTTAATTCGACTGTCTTTCCAATTCCAACCCTACCTGGCTCTTACCTGTCTCCCACCCCTATCACTGATACCCTCACTGAAAGCCCTACCAGCCTCTCTTTATCATTCAGTTTTTGTAATTCCCATGTTCCCCTCTTTCTACCCAAAACCCAATGGAATAGCTGCACACAGTGGGAGGAGCCAGATCTCCCTGCCAGGGCCGGGTAGAGCCCAAGTGGGCTCGTCCCTCCAGGCCTTTGGGAGAGAAATCACACTGCTACAACTGGAAATTACGGGCCAGAGACGGCCGAGGTGCCGATGTGGTGGTCCTGAGAGCTGCATTCAAGCAAACCTAACATGGCAGGAAGGACAGAAGTCCTGCTGGACCAGTGACCTCAGAGGCAGCAGCT